>NC_086382.1:40157968-40844348 GCF_036588685.1 Mytilus trossulus | reverse complement strand
TTTTAGGTCAATTTGAGCCGCATGACCCTATATTTTTTTTTGGTTGTAATGCAAAACTGGTATTTCTAGTAACAGGAACTGCCACCCGTTTTTCCCTAGTTTGTGTAGTCTTCGAGAAAAAAAAATACGGAACACTAGTGGTATCCTATGGAAAATGCATTACGAATAATTGCGCTCTTGTAACCTATAGAGAAATGACACTTTTTTTTAATAAGGCTTTTAAAAATATCAAAAATTGTCATTTTGCTCGGGAAAAATGTGAAACAGTGAGAAACGGGGTCAAATGGACTTTTCATCGACGGGAATTCATGCTATAGTCTGTTTCCTATTTGTATTTATTTCTATATCTAAATCTAGGGTGGGCTCGAATGTCGACGAAGTATGAAAAGAATGCAACGTTTTTGTGGTATCTACTGTTTTTATCGGAAAGAGCATGTATTTATCTTGAATTTGAAGGTAAATTTTGGTTTTTAACCTCAACGACCGTGTCTCAGTTGCTGTTCTAGCAAAAAGCTAATTTCGTGAAAATTGGCCAAAAGGGTCCCTAAGCAAATACCAACGATTTAGTTTAATTGCAAAGTAGAAAAATTAATCTTGGCATTGAATATCGTAGGCTTAGAATAGTTTCTCTGGCCAAAGTAGAAATATTATCATATTTTCAACATTTGGAAAAACTATAGTCTGTTTCAAAACGTGTTTTTTCGAGAAATGGTTTCATATATAGCCATTCTTCAAAATTCGATGTAGCTTTTCCATATCAGAACGGTTTTGTCGACAATATGATCAGTGCTGGATGACCTTCGAAAAATTAGGCCAATAAATTAACATTATCTTCATGTCTCTTTGACCAGTACCGTATTTGGTGAAAAAATCAGTTCCAATTTTAGGCCTGATCAGCGGGCAAAAACTAATTCTTCAAATTCAGAGAGTGATCAGATAATGTTTTGAAGATGTGATATCATCTAGATAGAGGCCAGCGCAACTTTTGGCGCGGGCGCTTAATTTTCGGAAATTTTTTTCACTACCGTATACTATAGGTTACAAGAGCGCAATTATTTGTTTACGTTTTACCGGCAAGTTTTTTACCCCAAGATGGTACTCAGAATAGAATCCTATACGGCTTCTGATTGGTTGATACAGGATTGGAATTACATTTAACCGAAAGCTTATTCAATTAGGTTTAAAAATTGCCGAAAATCATATTCACATTTTACGAAGTATAGAAAATATCTTCAATTTCTGCACGTCGGAGCCATTAAAAATATGCCTTTTTCATTAAGCAAAAAAAGTAGACGATTTTTTTCAACTGCATTTTAGGTCAATTTGAGCCGCATGACCCTATATTTTTTTTTGGTTGTAATGCAAAACTGGTATTTCTAGTAACAGGAACTGCCACCCGTTTTTCCCTAGTTTGTGTAGTCTTCGAGAAAAAAAAATACGGAACACTAGTGGTATCCTATGGAAAATGCATTACGAATAATTGCGCTCTTGTAACCTATAGAGAAATGACACTTTTTTTAATAAGGCTTTTAAAAATATCAAAAATTGTCATTTTGCTCGGGAAAAATGTGAAACAGTGAGAAACGGGGTCAAATGGACTTTTCATCGACGGGAATTCATGCTATAGTCTGTTTCCTATTTGTATTTATTTCTATATCTAAATCTAGGGTGGGCTCGAATGTCGACGAAGTATGAAAAGAATGCAACGTTTTTGTGGTATCTACTGTTTTTATCGGAAAGAGCATGTATTTATCTTGAATTTGAAGGTAAATTTTGGTTTTTAACCTCAACGACCGTGTCTCAGTTGCTGTTCTAGCAAAAAGCTAATTTCGTGAAAATTGGCCAAAAGGGTCCCTAAGCAAATACCAACGATTTAGTTTAATTGCAAAGTAGAAAAATTAATCTTGGCATTGAATATCGTAGGCTTAGAATAGTTTCTCTGGCCAAAGTAGAAATATTATCATATTTTCAACATTTGGAAAAACTATAGTCTGTTTCAAAAACGTGTTTTTTCGAGAAATGGTTTCATATATAGCCATTCTTCAAAATTCGATGTAGCTTTTCCATATCAGAACGGTTTTGTCGACAATATGATCAGTGCTGGATGACCTTCGAAAAATTAGGCCAATAAATTAACATTATCTTCATGTCTCTTTGACCAGTACCGTATTTGGTGAAAAAATCAGTTCCAATTTTAGGCCTGATCAGCGGGCAAAAACTAATTCTTCAAATTCAGAGAGTGATCAGATAATGTTTTGAAGATGTGATATCATCTAGATAGAGGCCAGCGCAACTTTTGGCGCGGGCGCTTAATTTTCGGAAATTTTTTTCACTACCGTATACTATAGGTTACAAGAGCGCAATTATTTGTTTACGTTTTACCGGCAAGTTTTTTACCCCAAGATGGTACTCAGAATAGAATCCTATACGGCTTCTGATTGGTTGATACAGGATTGGAATTACATTTAACCGAAAGCTTATTCAATTAGGTTTAAAAATTGCCGAAAATCATATTCACATTTTACGAAGTATAGAAAATATCTTCAATTTCTGCACGTCGGAGCCATTAAAAATATGCCTTTTTCATTAAGCAAAAAAAGTAGACGATTTTTTTCAACTGCATTTTAGGTCAATTTGAGCCGCATGACCCTATATTTTTTTTTGGTTGTAATGCAAAACTGGTATTTCTAGTAACAGGAACTGCCACCCGTTTTTCCCTAGTTTGTGTAGTCTTCGAGAAAAAAAAATACGGAACACTAGTGGTATCCTATGGAAAATGCATTACGAATAATTGCGCTCTTGTAACCTATAGAGAAATGACACTTTTTTTTAATAAGGCTTTTAAAAATATCAAAAATTGTCATTTTGCTCGGGAAAAATGTGAAACAGTGAGAAACGGGGTCAAATGGACTTTTCATCGACGGGAATTCATGCTATAGTCTGTTTCCTATTTGTATTTATTTCTATATCTAAATCTAGGGTGGGCTCGAATGTCGACGAAGTATGAAAAGAATGCAACGTTTTTGTGGTATCTACTGTTTTTATCGGAAAGAGCATGTATTTATCTTGAATTTGA
Organism: Mytilus trossulus; assembly: GCF_036588685.1. NCBI lineage: Eukaryota > Metazoa > Mollusca > Bivalvia > Mytilida > Mytilidae > Mytilus > Mytilus trossulus. Next base: position 40,841,272 of record NC_086382.1, on the reverse strand, counting down.
AGGTAAATTTTGGTTTTTAACCTCAACGACCGTGTCTCAGTTGCTGTTCTAGCAAAAAGCTAATTTCGTGAAAATTGGCCAAAAGGGTCCCTAAGCAAATACCAACGATTTAGTTTAATTGCAAAGTAGAAAAATTAATCTTGGCATTGAATATCGTAGGCTTAGAATAGTTTCTCTGGCCAAAGTAGAAATATTATCATATTTTCAACATTTGGAAAAACTATAGTCTGTTTCAAAAACGTGTTTTTTCGAGAAATGGTTTCATATATAGCCATTCTTCAAAATTCGATGTAGCTTTTCCATATCAGAACGGTTTTGTCGACAATATGATCAGTGCTGGATGACCTTCGAAAAATTAGGCCAATAAATTAACATTATCTTCATGTCTCTTTGACCAGTACCGTATTTGGTGAAAAAATCAGTTCCAATTTTAGGCCTGATCAGCGGGCAAAAACTAATTCTTCAAATTCAGAGAGTGATCAGATAATGTTTTGAAGATGTGATATCATCTAGATAGAGGCCAGCGCAACTTTTGGCGCGGGCGCTTAATTTTCGGAAATTTTTTTCACTACCGTATACTATAGGTTACAAGAGCGCAATTATTTGTTTACGTTTTACCGGCAAGTTTTTTACCCCAAGATGGTACTCAGAATAGAATCCTATACGGCTTCTGATTGGTTGATACAGGATTGGAATTACATTTAACCGAAAGCTTATTCAATTAGGTTTAAAAATTGCCGAAAATCATATTCACATTTTACGAAGTATAGAAAATATCTTCAATTTCTGCACGTCGGAGCCATTAAAAATATGCCTTTTTCATTAAGCAAAAAAAGTAGACGATTTTTTTCAACTGCATTTTAGGTCAATTTGAGCCGCATGACCCTATATTTTTTTTTGGTTGTAATGCAAAACTGGTATTTCTAGTAACAGGAACTGCCACCCGTTTTTCCCTAGTTTGTGTAGTCTTCGAGAAAAAAAAATACGGAACACTAGTGGTATCCTATGGAAAATGCATTACGAATAATTGCGCTCTTGTAACCTATAGAGAAATGACACTTTTTTTTAATAAGGCTTTTAAAAATATCAAAAATTGTCATTTTGCTCGGGAAAAATGTGAAACAGTGAGAAACGGGGTCAAATGGACTTTTCATCGACGGGAATTCATGCTATAGTCTGTTTCCTATTTGTATTTATTTCTATATCTAAATCTAGGGTGGGCTCGAATGTCGACGAAGTATGAAAAGAATGCAACGTTTTTGTGGTATCTACTGTTTTTATCGGAAAGAGCATGTATTTATCTTGAATTTGAAGGTAAATTTTGGTTTTTAACCTCAACGACCGTGTCTCAGTTGCTGTTCTAGCAAAAAGCTAATTTCGTGAAAATTGGCCAAAAGGGTCCCTAAGCAAATACCAACGATTTAGTTTAATTGCAAAGTAGAAAAATTAATCTTGGCATTGAATATCGTAGGCTTAGAATAGTTTCTCTGGCCAAAGTAGAAATATTATCATATTTTCAACATTTGGAAAAACTATAGTCTGTTTCAAAAACGTGTTTTTTCGAGAAATGGTTTCATATATAGCCATTCTTCAAAATTCGATGTAGCTTTTCCATATCAGAACGGTTTTGTCGACAATATGATCAGTGCTGGATGACCTTCGAAAAATTAGGCCAATAAATTAACATTATCTTCATGTCTCTTTGACCAGTACCGTATTTGGTGAAAAAATCAGTTCCAATTTTAGGCCTGATCAGCGGGCAAAAACTAATTCTTCAAATTCAGAGAGTGATCAGATAATGTTTTGAAGATGTGATATCATCTAGATAGAGGCCAGCGCAACTTTTGGCGCGGGCGCTTAATTTTCGGAAATTTTTTTCACTACCGTATACTATAGGTTACAAGAGCGCAATTATTTGTTTACGTTTTACCGGCAAGTTTTTTACCCCAAGATGGTACTCAGAATAGAATCCTATACGGCTTCTGATTGGTTGATACAGGATTGGAATTACATTTAACCGAAAGCTTATTCAATTAGGTTTAAAAATTGCCGAAAATCATATTCACATTTTACGAAGTATAGAAAATATCTTCAATTTCTGCACGTCGGAGCCATTAAAAATATGCCTTTTTCATTAAGCAAAAAAAGTAGACGATTTTTTTCAACTGCATTTTAGGTCAATTTGAGCCGCATGACCCTATATTTTTTTTTGGTTGTAATGCAAAACTGGTATTTCTAGTAACAGGAACTGCCACCCGTTTTTCCCTAGTTTGTGTAGTCTTCGAGAAAAAAAAATACGGAACACTAGTGGTATCCTATGGAAAATGCATTACGAATAATTGCGCTCTTGTAACCTATAGAGAAATGACACTTTTTTTTAATAAGGCTTTTAAAAATATCAAAAATTGTCATTTTGCTCGGGAAAAATGTGAAACAGTGAGAAACGGGGTCAAATGGACTTTTCATCGACGGGAATTCATGCTATAGTCTGTTTCCTATTTGTATTTATTTCTATATCTAAATCTAGGGTGGGCTCGAATGTCGACGAAGTATGAAAAGAATGCAACGTTTTTGTGGTATCTACTGTTTTTATCGGAAAGAGCATGTATTTATCTTGAATTTGAAGGTAAATTTTGGTTTTTAACCTCAACGACCGTGTCTCAGTTGCTGTTCTAGCAAAAAGCTAATTTCGTGAAAATTGGCCAAAAGGGTCCCTAAGCAAATACCAACGATTTAGTTTAATTGCAAAGTAGAAAAATTAATCTTGGCATTGAATATCGTAGGCTTAGAATAGTTTCTCTGGCCAAAGTAGAAATATTATCATATTTTCAACATTTGGAAAAACTATAGTCTGTTTCAAAAACGTGTTTTTTCGAGAAATGGTTTCATATATAGCCATTCTTCAAAATTCGATGTAGCTTTTCCATATCAGAACGGTTTTGTCGACAATATGATCAGTGCTGGATGACCTTCGAAAAATTAGGCCAATAAATTAACATTATCTTCATGTCTCTTTGACCAGTACCGTATTTGGTGAAAAAATCAGTTCCAATTTTAGGCCTGATCAGCGGGCAAAAACTAATTCTTCAAATTCAGAGAGTGATCAGATAATGTTTTGAAGATGTGATATCATCTAGATAGAGGCCAGCGCAACTTTTGGCGCGGGCGCTTAATTTTCGGAAATTTTTTTCACTACCGTATACTATAGGTTACAAGAGCGCAATTATTTGTTTACGTTTTACCGGCAAGTTTTTTACCCCAAGATGGTACTCAGAATAGAATCCTATACGGCTTCTGATTGGTTGATACAGGATTGGAATTACATTTAACCGAAAGCTTATTCAATTAGGTTTAAAAATTGCCGAAAATCATATTCACATTTTACGAAGTATAGAAAATATCTTCAATTTCTGCACGTCGGAGCCATTAAAAATATGCCTTTTTCATTAAGCAAAAAAAGTAGACGATTTTTTTCAACTGCATTTTAGGTCAATTTGAGCCGCATGACCCTATATTTTTTTTTGGTTGTAATGCAAAACTGGTATTTCTAGTAACAGGAACTGCCACCCGTTTTTCCCTAGTTTGTGTAGTCTTCGAGAAAAAAAAATACGGAACACTAGTGGTATCCTATGGAAAATGCATTACGAATAATTGCGCTCTTGTAACCTATAGAGAAATGACACTTTTTTTTAATAAGGCTTTTAAAAATATCAAAAATTGTCATTTTGCTCGGGAAAAATGTGAAACAGTGAGAAACGGGGTCAAATGGACTTTTCATCGACGGGAATTCATGCTATAGTCTGTTTCCTATTTGTATTTATTTCTATATCTAAATCTAGGGTGGGCTCGAATGTCGACGAAGTATGAAAAGAATGCAACGTTTTTGTGGTATCTACTGTTTTTATCGGAAAGAGCATGTATTTATCTTGAATTTGAAGGTAAATTTTGGTTTTTAACCTCAACGACCGTGTCTCAGTTGCTGTTCTAGCAAAAAGCTAATTTCGTGAAAATTGGCCAAAAGGGTCCCTAAGCAAATACCAACGATTTAGTTTAATTGCAAAGTAGAAAAATTAATCTTGGCATTGAATATCGTAGGCTTAGAATAGTTTCTCTGGCCAAAGTAGAAATATTATCATATTTTCAACATTTGGAAAAACTATAGTCTGTTTCAAAAACGTGTTTTTTCGAGAAATGGTTTCATATATAGCCATTCTTCAAAATTCGATGTAGCTTTTCCATATCAGAACGGTTTTGTCGACAATATGATCAGTGCTGGATGACCTTCGAAAAATTAGGCCAATAAATTAACATTATCTTCATGTCTCTTTGACCAGTACCGTATTTGGTGAAAAAATCAGTTCCAATTTTAGGCCTGATCAGCGGGCAAAAACTAATTCTTCAAATTCAGAGAGTGATCAGATAATGTTTTGAAGATGTGATATCATCTAGATAGAGGCCAGCGCAACTTTTGGCGCGGGCGCTTAATTTTCGGAAATTTTTTTCACTACCGTATACTATAGGTTACAAGAGCGCAATTATTTGTTTACGTTTTACCGGCAAGTTTTTTACCCCAAGATGGTACTCAGAATAGAATCCTATACGGCTTCTGATTGGTTGATACAGGATTGGAATTACATTTAACCGAAAGCTTATTCAATTAGGTTTAAAAATTGCCGAAAATCATATTCACATTTTACGAAGTATAGAAAATATCTTCAATTTCTGCACGTCGGAGCCATTAAAAATATGCCTTTTTCATTAAGCAAAAAAAGTAGACGATTTTTTTCAACTGCATTTTAGGTCAATTTGAGCCGCATGACCCTATATTTTTTTTTGGTTGTAATGCAAAACTGGTATTTCTAGTAACAGGAACTGCCACCCGTTTTTCCCTAGTTTGTGTAGTCTTCGAGAAAAAAAAATACGGAACACTAGTGGTATCCTATGGAAAATGCATTACGAATAATTGCGCTCTTGTAACCTATAGAGAAATGACACTTTTTTTTAATAAGGCTTTTAAAAATATCAAAAATTGTCATTTTGCTCGGGAAAAATGTGAAACAGTGAGAAACGGGGTCAAATGGACTTTTCATCGACGGGAATTCATGCTATAGTCTGTTTCCTATTTGTATTTATTTCTATATCTAAATCTAGGGTGGGCTCGAATGTCGACGAAGTATGAAAAGAATGCAACGTTTTTGTGGTATCTACTGTTTTTATCGGAAAGAGCATGTATTTATCTTGAATTTGAAGGTAAATTTTGGTTTTTAACCTCAACGACCGTGTCTCAGTTGCTGTTCTAGCAAAAAGCTAATTTCGTGAAAATTGGCCAAAAGGGTCCCTAAGCAAATACCAACGATTTAGTTTAATTGCAAAGTAGAAAAATTAATCTTGGCATTGAATATCGTAGGCTTAGAATAGTTTCTCTGGCCAAAGTAGAAATATTATCATATTTTCAACATTTGGAAAAACTATAGTCTGTTTCAAAAACGTGTTTTTTCGAGAAATGGTTTCATATATAGCCATTCTTCAAAATTCGATGTAGCTTTTCCATATCAGAACGGTTTTGTCGACAATATGATCAGTGCTGGATGACCTTCGAAAAATTAGGCCAATAAATTAACATTATCTTCATGTCTCTTTGACCAGTACCGTATTTGGTGAAAAAATCAGTTCCAATTTTAGGCCTGATCAGCGGGCAAAAACTAATTCTTCAAATTCAGAGAGTGATCAGATAATGTTTTGAAGATGTGATATCATCTAGATAGAGGCCAGCGCAACTTTTGGCGCGGGCGCTTAATTTTCGGAAATTTTTTTCACTACCGTATACTATAGGTTACAAGAGCGCAATTATTTGTTTACGTTTTACCGGCAAGTTTTTTACCCCAAGATGGTACTCAGAATAGAATCCTATACGGCTTCTGATTGGTTGATACAGGATTGGAATTACATTTAACCGAAAGCTTATTCAATTAGGTTTAAAAATTGCCGAAAATCATATTCACATTTTACGAAGTATAGAAAATATCTTCAATTTCTGCACGTCGGAGCCATTAAAAATATGCCTTTTTCATTAAGCAAAAAAAGTAGACGATTTTTTTCAACTGCATTTTAGGTCAATTTGAGCCGCATGACCCTATATTTTTTTTTGGTTGTAATGCAAAACTGGTATTTCTAGTAACAGGAACTGCCACCCGTTTTTCCCTAGTTTGTGTAGTCTTCGAGAAAAAAAAATACGGAACACTAGTGGTATCCTATGGAAAATGCATTACGAATAATTGCGCTCTTGTAACCTATAGAGAAATGACACTTTTTTTTAATAAGGCTTTTAAAAATATCAAAAATTGTCATTTTGCTCGGGAAAAATGTGAAACAGTGAGAAACGGGGTCAAATGGACTTTTCATCGACGGGAATTCATGCTATAGTCTGTTTCCTATTTGTATTTATTTCTATATCTAAATCTAGGGTGGGCTCGAATGTCGACGAAGTATGAAAAGAATGCAACGTTTTTGTGGTATCTACTGTTTTTATCGGAAAGAGCATGTATTTATCTTGAATTTGAAGGTAAATTTTGGTTTTTAACCTCAACGACCGTGTCTCAGTTGCTGTTCTAGCAAAAAGCTAATTTCGTGAAAATTGGCCAAAAGGGTCCCTAAGCAAATACCAACGATTTAGTTTAATTGCAAAGTAGAAAAATTAATCTTGGCATTGAATATCGTAGGCTTAGAATAGTTTCTCTGGCCAAAGTAGAAATATTATCATATTTTCAACATTTGGAAAAACTATAGTCTGTTTCAAAAACGTGTTTTTTCGAGAAATGGTTTCATATATAGCCATTCTTCAAAATTCGATGTAGCTTTTCCATATCAGAACGGTTTTGTCGACAATATGATCAGTGCTGGATGACCTTCGAAAAATTAGGCCAATAAATTAACATTATCTTCATGTCTCTTTGACCAGTACCGTATTTGGTGAAAAAATCAGTTCCAATTTTAGGCCTGATCAGCGGGCAAAAACTAATTCTTCAAATTCAGAGAGTGATCAGATAATGTTTTGAAGATGTGATATCATCTAGATAGAGGCCAGCGCAACTTTTGGCGCGGGCGCTTAATTTTCGGAAATTTTTTTCACTACCGTATACTATAGGTTACAAGAGCGCAATTATTTGTTTACGTTTTACCGGCAAGTTTTTTACCCCAAGATGGTACTCAGAATAGAATCCTATACGGCTTCTGATTGGTTGATACAGGATTGGAATTACATTTAACCGAAAGCTTATTCAATTAGGTTTAAAAATTGCCGAAAATCATATTCACATTTTACGAAGTATAGAAAATATCTTCAATTTCTGCACGTCGGAGCCATTAAAAATATGCCTTTTTCATTAAGCAAAAAAAGTAGACGATTTTTTTCAACTGCATTTTAGGTCAATTTGAGCCGCATGACCCTATATTTTTTTTTGGTTGTAATGCAAAACTGGTATTTCTAGTAACAGGAACTGCCACCCGTTTTTCCCTAGTTTGTGTAGTCTTCGAGAAAAAAAAATACGGAACACTAGTGGTATCCTATGGAAAATGCATTACGAATAATTGCGCTCTTGTAACCTATAGAGAAATGACACTTTTTTTTAATAAGGCTTTTAAAAATATCAAAAATTGTCATTTTGCTCGGGAAAAATGTGAAACAGTGAGAAACGGGGTCAAATGGACTTTTCATCGACGGGAATTCATGCTATAGTCTGTTTCCTATTTGTATTTATTTCTATATCTAAATCTAGGGTGGGCTCGAATGTCGACGAAGTATGAAAAGAATGCAACGTTTTTGTGGTATCTACTGTTTTTATCGGAAAGAGCATGTATTTATCTTGAATTTGAAGGTAAATTTTGGTTTTTAACCTCAACGACCGTGTCTCAGTTGCTGTTCTAGCAAAAAGCTAATTTCGTGAAAATTGGCCAAAAGGGTCCCTAAGCAAATACCAACGATTTAGTTTAATTGCAAAGTAGAAAAATTAATCTTGGCATTGAATATCGTAGGCTTAGAATAGTTTCTCTGGCCAAAGTAGAAATATTATCATATTTTCAACATTTGGAAAAACTATAGTCTGTTTCAAAAACGTGTTTTTTCGAGAAATGGTTTCATATATAGCCATTCTTCAAAATTCGATGTAGCTTTTCCATATCAGAACGGTTTTGTCGACAATATGATCAGTGCTGGATGACCTTCGAAAAATTAGGCCAATAAATTAACATTATCTTCATGTCTCTTTGACCAGTACCGTATTTGGTGAAAAAATCAGTTCCAATTTTAGGCCTGATCAGCGGGCAAAAACTAATTCTTCAAATTCAGAGAGTGATCAGATAATGTTTTGAAGATGTGATATCATCTAGATAGAGGCCAGCGCAACTTTTGGCGCGGGCGCTTAATTTTCGGAAATTTTTTTCACTACCGTATACTATAGGTTACAAGAGCGCAATTATTTGTTTACGTTTTACCGGCAAGTTTTTTACCCCAAGATGGTACTCAGAATAGAATCCTATACGGCTTCTGATTGATTGATACAGGATTGGAATTACATTTAACCGAAAGCTTATTCAATTAGGTTTAAAAATTGCCGAAAATCATATTCACATTTTACGAAGTATAGAAAATATCTTCAATTTCTGCACGTCGGAGCCATTAAAAATATGCCTTTTTCATTAAGCAAAAAAAGTAGACGATTTTTTTCAACTGCATTTTAGGTCAATTTGAGCCGCATGACCCTATATTTTTTTTTGGTTGTAATGCAAAACTGGTATTTCTAGTAACAGGAACTGCCACCCGTTTTTCCCTAGTTTGTGTAGTCTTCGAGAAAAAAAAATACGGAACACTAGTGGTATCCTATGGAAAATGCATTACGAATAATTGCGCTCTTGTAACCTATAGAGAAATGACACTTTTTTTTAATAAGGCTTTTAAAAATATCAAAAATTGTCATTTTGCTCGGGAAAAATGTGAAACAGTGAGAAACGGGGTCAAATGGACTTTTCATCGACGGGAATTCATGCTATAGTCTGTTTCCTATTTGTATTTATTTCTATATCTAAATCTAGGGTGGGCTCGAATGTCGACGAAGTATGAAAAGAATGCAACGTTTTTGTGGTATCTACTGTTTTTATCGGAAAGAGCATGTATTTATCTTGAATTTGAAGGTAAATTTTGGTTTTTAACCTCAACGACCGTGTCTCAGTTGCTGTTCTAGCAAAAAGCTAATTTCGTGAAAATTGGCCAAAAGGGTCCCTAAGCAAATACCAACGATTTAGTTTAATTGCAAAGTAGAAAAATTAATCTTGGCATTGAATATCGTAGGCTTAGAATAGTTTCTCTGGCCAAAGTAGAAATATTATCATATTTTCAACATTTGGAAAAACTATAGTCTGTTTCAAAAACGTGTTTTTTCGAGAAATGGTTTCATATATAGCCATTCTTCAAAATTCGATGTAGCTTTTCCATATCAGAACGGTTTTGTCGACAATATGATCAGTGCTGGATGACCTTCGAAAAATTAGGCCAATAAATTAACATTATCTTCATGTCTCTTTGACCAGTACCGTATTTGGTGAAAAAATCAGTTCCAATTTTAGGCCTGATCAGCGGGCAAAAACTAATTCTTCAAATTCAGAGAGTGATCAGATAATGTTTTGAAGATGTGATATCATCTAGATAGAGGCCAGCGCAACTTTTGGCGCGGGCGCTTAATTTTCGGAAATTTTTTTCACTACCGTATACTATAGGTTACAAGAGCGCAATTATTTGTTTACGTTTTACCGGCAAGTTTTTTACCCCAAGATGGTACTCAGAATAGAATCCTATACGGCTTCTGATTGGTTGATACAGGATTGGAATTACATTTAACCGAAAGCTTATTCAATTAGGTTTAAAAATTGCCGAAAATCATATTCACATTTTACGAAGTATAGAAAATATCTTCAATTTCTGCACGTCGGAGCCATTAAAAATATGCCTTTTTCATTAAGCAAAAAAAAGTAGACGATTTTTTTCAACTGCATTTTAGGTCAATTTGAGCCGCATGACCCTATATTTTTTTTTGGTTGTAATGCAAAACTGGTATTTCTAGTAACAGGAACTGCCACCCGTTTTTCCCTAGTTTGTGTAGTCTTCGAGAAAAAAAAATACGGAACACTAGTGGTATCCTATGGAAAATGCATTACGAATAATTGCGCTCTTGTAACCTATAGAGAAATGACACTTTTTTTTAATAAGGCTTTTAAAAATATCAAAAATTGTCATTTTGCTCGGGAAAAATGTGAAACAGTGAGAAACGGGGTCAAATGGACTTTTCATCGACGGGAATTCATGCTATAGTCTGTTTCCTATTTGTATTTATTTCTATATCTAAATCTAGGGTGGGCTCGAATGTCGACGAAGTATGAAAAGAATGCAACGTTTTTGTGGTATCTACTGTTTTTATCGGAAAGAGCATGTATTTATCTTGAATTTGAAGGTAAATTTTGGTTTTTAACCTCAACGACCGTGTCTCAGTTGCTGTTCTAGCAAAAAGCTAATTTCGTGAAAATTGGCCAAAAGGGTCCCTAAGCAAATACCAACGATTTAGTTTAATTGCAAAGTAGAAAAATTAATCTTGGCATTGAATATCGTAGGCTTAGAATAGTTTCTCTGGCCAAAGTAGAAATATTATCATATTTTCAACATTTGGAAAAACTATAGTCTGTTTCAAAAACGTGTTTTTTCGAGAAATGGTTTCATATATAGCCATTCTTCAAAATTCGATGTAGCTTTTCCATATCAGAACGGTTTTGTCGACAATATGATCAGTGCTGGATGACCTTCGAAAAATTAGGCCAATAAATTAACATTATCTTCATGTCTCTTTGACCAGTACCGTATTTGGTGAAAAAATCAGTTCCAATTTTAGGCCTGATCAGCGGGCAAAAACTAATTCTTCAAATTCAGAGAGTGATCAGATAATGTTTTGAAGATGTGATATCATCTAGATAGAGGCCAGCGCAACTTTTGGCGCGGGCGCTTAATTTTCGGAAATTTTTTTCACTACCGTATACTATAGGTTACAAGAGCGCAATTATTTGTTTACGTTTTACCGGCAAGTTTTTTACCCCAAGATGGTACTCAGAATAGAATCCTATACGGCTTCTGATTGGTTGATACAGGATTGGAATTACATTTAACCGAAAGCTTATTCAATTAGGTTTAAAAATTGCCGAAAATCATATTCACATTTTACGAAGTATAGAAAATATCTTCAATTTCTGCACGTCGGAGCCATTAAAAATATGCCTTTTTCATTAAGCAAAAAAAGTAGACGATTTTTTTCAACTGCATTTTAGGTCAATTTGAGCCGCATGACCCTATATTTTTTTTTGGTTGTAATGCAAAACTGGTATTTCTAGTAACAGGAACTGCCACCCGTTTTTCCCTAGTTTGTGTAGTCTTCGAGAAAAAAAAATACGGAACACTAGTGGTATCCTATGGAAAATGCATTACGAATAATTGCGCTCTTGTAACCTATAGAGAAATGACACTTTTTTTTAATAAGGCTTTTAAAAATATCAAAAATTGTCATTTTGCTCGGGAAAAATGTGAAACAGTGAGAAACGGGGTCAAATGGACTTTTCATCGACGGGAATTCATGCTATAGTCTGTTTCCTATTTGTATTTATTTCTATATCTAAATCTAGGGTGGGCTCGAATGTCGACGAAGTATGAAAAGAATGCAACGTTTTTGTGGTATCTACTGTTTTTATCGGAAAGAGCATGTATTTATCTTGAATTTGAAGGTAAATTTTGGTTTTTAACCTCAACGACCGTGTCTCAGTTGCTGTTCTAGCAAAAAGCTAATTTCGTGAAAATTGGCCAAAAGGGTCCCTAAGCAAATACCAACGATTTAGTTTAATTGCAAAGTAGAAAAATTAATCTTGGCATTGAATATCGTAGGCTTAGAATAGTTTCTCTGGCCAAAGTAGAAATATTATCATATTTTCAACATTTGGAAAAACTATAGTCTGTTTCAAAAACGTGTTTTTTCGAGAAATGGTTTCATATATAGCCATTCTTCAAAATTCGATGTAGCTTTTCCATATCAGAACGGTTTTGTCGACAATATGATCAGTGCTGGATGACCTTCGAAAAATTAGGCCAATAAATTAACATTATCTTCATGTCTCTTTGACCAGTACCGTATTTGGTGAAAAAATCAGTTCCAATTTTAGGCCTGATCAGCGGGCAAAAACTAATTCTTCAAATTCAGAGAGTGATCAGATAATGTTTTGAAGATGTGATATCATCTAGATAGAGGCCAGCGCAACTTTTGGCGCGGGCGCTTAATTTTCGGAAATTTTTTTCACTACCGTATACTATAGGTTACAAGAGCGCAATTATTTGTTTACGTTTTACCGGCAAGTTTTTTACCCCAAGATGGTACTCAGAATAGAATCCTATACGGCTTCTGATTGGTTGATACAGGATTGGAATTACATTTAACCGAAAGCTTATTCAATTAGGTTTAAAAATTGCCGAAAATCATATTCACATTTTACGAAGTATAGAAAATATCTTCAATTTCTGCACGTCGGAGCCATTAAAAATATGCCTTTTTCATTAAGCAAAAAAAGTAGACGATTTTTTTCAACTGCATTTTAGGTCAATTTGAGCCGCATGACCCTATATTTTTTTTTGGTTGTAATGCAAAACTGGTATTTCTAGTAACAGGAACTGCCACCCGTTTTTCCCTAGTTTGTGTAGTCTTCGAGAAAAAAAATACGGAACACTAGTGGTATCCTATGGAAAATGCATTACGAATAATTGCGCTCTTGTAACCATAACTCACAAGTTTAATATTTGGATCAGACTTACTTCCCTTTACTAAGTTATTGTTTACGTGTCATGAATTAGGACGTGTGTTATCTCATGTCGAAAATTCTAACGATATTGAAATTTTGCATAGTCATTAGAACAGCGCATGTAAGTTTTTTTTATTTGCTTGTCAGTCTAGATGATATACATGTATACTGGAACACTACTGCTTTTATTTATTTGATTTTACTATATATATGTACCACAGGCACTTGTTTCGATCCACGGGAACAGGGAAAAGTCGACTATCAATATAAAATAGCTTATGTTCCTAATAAATAATAAAACTCAATAAATGTCATTCAAGCACACTACGGCTTGTTCTCATTATTAAGACACTAAAAAGCAGTCATACTGGCTCGATCACAGTCTCTCCGGAGGCTGCAGAGGAGGGGAGTGGATCGTAACCCTTAGGATAATAGCTAGCGAATATGTATAAATAGAAGCTTCAATATACTTCTGGCTTCCAATGGATAGTCATCAGGGGCGGATCGAGACATTTGAATAAAAGGGGGGGGGGGGGGGCCCAACCCAGGACAAAATGAAAAGGGGGGTGTTCCAACTATATGTCCCCATTCAAAATGAAATGCATTGATCGGCCTAAAAAAAGGGGGGTTCCAACTGCCGGACACCCCCTCCCCCCCGCCCCCCCCCCCCCTGGATCCGCCAATGGTCAGAAACAAGTGCATTTAGAACATTGATGTGTTGAATTTTAAGATATATTTGACCTTGGGGTCCATGACTGGGATAAAAGCACTAGTAATACTTAACTTAAAATGAGAAGTTTTTATATTTTTAAAATCAGTAATAATTGTATTGCATTTTCTATCTTTTAAAAACGGAAATTAAAAATTGGATTAATTACGACTGATTTACTCCAACAAAGCAATTATATTTCAGCTTTCTCAGATGGCAGGGACTATGAGAGCAGTACAGTTTCAAACTGGTGGTCCGGAGAAGATGAAGATTGGCGAAGTGCCAATTCCTGTCCTTAGGAAAAAGGAGATTTTAATAAAAGTTTACGCTTCTGCTATTAACAGGGCCGACACTTTACAGGTTAGTAAATATTACCAACACAATAATCTGACCTCATCCTTATAATAAAGTCGAAAAGCTTCTACTTTCACCAATAAAATAAATTAAAAAAAATTAGAACTTCTATTAATGATATGACTATTTTCACTCAGTGGTGCTCACTTAAACAAATATAAGTTCATCAACATTTTATTTTAAGAACATGAAATTTGTTGTTGGTGGCTGTAGAATAAGTAATCCCAGGACTGGAACTTAAACAAGTTAGCTTATCGCACACCATTGCTGCCTGTCTTATTGAATTATACTCAAAATTTCAAATTAAGCATACCCCTAATAAACTTGAATGTAAAAAGAACAAACATGTTGACCTTCGAAACCAATCAAATCAGTGTAAGTTAGTAAATTATTTCAGCGAAAAGGAGCTTATCCGCCACCAGCTGGAGAAAGCGATATCCTTGGTCTAGAGGCTGTAGGGACTGTTGATAAACTTGGACCAGAATGTTCACAAAAATGGGAGGTAGGAGATCGTGTCATGGCCCTATTAGCAGGGGGTGGCAATGCTGAATTTGTCGCTTGTCGAGAAGAGTGTTTAATGCCCATTCCAAAGAAGATGCCTTTCACTACAGCAGCTGCTATACCGGAAGTTTGGTTAACGGCTTACCAATTACTACATACAGTGGGTAGGTTTAGGACGTATTTTATGTTTTAAAATAGAAAAATCAGACGAACTTTAAGTGTTGCTTTGTATTATATTGATCCGAAGACACACACTCCCAAGCGAGCGCCGTTTATGAGCCCACCGAGGAGGTATAGGAAAAATGATAATAAGCATTCAAAATAAGTGAAAGCATACATAACAAATAAATCAATAATATGGGTCAATCATAATTAGGACATAACAACCAATAAACAGAGCAACTCTCCCATAACAAAAGATTGAAATTGATGATTTGTGCATATGTCGACAGAAGCTTCTATATATAGCTAATTTGGCAATAAAAAATGAATACATTTAAGAAACAAAATATGTAAAATATATTTTGTACTCCTTGGCAAGAGTATATATCTCCCAGACCCGGTTGATACGATATTCCATAGACTGCATGTGTTTCCTTACGTGATTTTCTTAATAGAGAATAGAGTTTTGATATACTAGTACAAGACATCTAAAGGTTAAGGTGAAGTAAGTCGTTCAAAAAGTATACGCTAAAAGTGTTTGGTTGACCTCAGTATAATTTGAATATCTACTCACATGCAGATGACTACGGATATTTTTAATTGTCATGACTACAGCCACTCTTTTCCATGGTTGTCAAATCACCAATGCAATCTCTATTTTTCATAAGTTTTACGACTGATGCCGCTAATGGGACAGGATGTGCTTAGTCTTTCAGAACACAAGTTTGCCCTCTGATTTCGATTGTGTTCAATCTTTGGTTTTATTTTCCATGTTATGTTGATTTGCTTGCCTTTTCGTTATTTTCATTTGGTCATTGTGTTTATTGGTCATTGTGTTGTTTGCTCATTTTTCATTTGGTCATTGTGTTGTTTGGTTTTCTTTTACTTTGGGTTTTAAATGATACCTGCTATCTTCTGTTCCTTTTTTGTAGGTGGGGTTAAATCTGGTGATTCCGTGTTAATACACGCTGGCGGAAGTGGTGTTGGTACTGCAGCGACACAGTTATCTATTCTGGCTAATGCTAAACCCATAGTAACAGCAGGATCAACGGAGAAAATAAATATGGCAAAGTCCCTTGGAGCAGTTGCAGGGTTCAATTACAAAGAAGGAGACTTCAGTGTAGGCGTAAAACAACAAACAAAAGGTACATAAGTTTTATAGCAAACACATTTATTAAAGCAAATTTATTAATCTTGATTTATTGTGTTATAAAGTTGTACAAACCTAAATTGAAAAAGTAAAGATTTATTATAAGATAATGATTATTATATAATATATAAATGTAACCCGTACTTTTACGATAGACTAGTGTACTTTTGGGGATTTGATGATATCAAACATTGTAGCATGTTAGTGCAACTTCATATATATGCATCATAATTATTTTTTTTTAAACTGGGATTCTTATTCTTACATATAGTCCCAGGTTAACATTACTCGGAAAATCTACCGACTGAATTGTAATTCTTTCATTACTGCATCGTACAATGGAATTACTGTTATATGATAAATTACTAGTATTTTTAAATCAAATAATAGTTCAGTTTAAAATTACATGAAGCTCAATGTTTTTTAAGATCTTTCTACTTTAGAGGCATGGCTTGCCTTAATTTATACACATCTTTCAACTTCACATCAATTGAACCATAACAGAAATGTGCATCAGACACCTGCAGTTAATTTGGTACGTTATAAAATTAATATAATGTACTATAGCAAACAGTATGACCGTACTTTGATACATGTATGTATTTTTAAGATGCTGGAGTGAACCTAATATTAGATTGTATTGGTGAATCTTTCTACAACCAAAACATCGAGTCCATAGCGAATGATGGTACATGGGTTGTTTATGGTTTATTGGGTAAGTTCATTTTGAAAATAGGATGAAAACACGAAAACGAGAAATTTCATCGTCAGATACAGTTCCTGCTCCAAAACAGTTAGGAGATGAATCATTCTTAACCAAAATTAACTTTAATACAGATCATTATGGATATAGAAGCACTTATAGTCAGCCCCTTATCGAATTATCGATCATAATTATGAATAAAAGACATTTCCATAGTTTGAACATAATATGTAACACATATATAGATATAAGAAGATATGGTATGAGTTCCAATGAGACAACTCTCCATCCAGGTCACAATTTGTAATAGTAAACCATTATATATAGGTAAAAGTATTGTCTTCAACACGGAACATTGGCTTACACAGAACAGCAAGATGTAAAGGGACCTCAAAATGACTAGTGTAAAACCATTCAAACAGAAAAACCAACAGTATAATCTATATAGAAAACGAGAAACAAGAAACACTTATCATAGACCTCATTTATAGTTCATAACTTTAAACCCCAAGGATTGCCGAAAGTTTCGAAATGTGGTCTTTACATGAGCTTCTGTTGTGCGACATTTATCGTTAGGTGGTGGCCTGTCAAAAGAAATTTATTCTGTTTCTACAAAATATTTCATTGTCCAGTGGCAGTTCTTACTGCATCCATTTCGATCTACTTTTTAAACCTACATGTACCTACTGGATTTATTGTGGATTTCTTCCCATCTTGAATATGTATGAAATATTTGCCACTGAACAAAATGTAAACAACATCACATACATCAACCCAGGCTAGATCGTTTTAAATGATTTTATTTTAAATAACACGTTTTAGATGTTCTCCTTTATTGATGTGCTTGTTCGTGATTCTTATTCGTAAGCAATTTTGTTTTTAAAAGGTGGCGGCAAAATAAATGCTGATCTATTGAGTAAATTATTGAGGAAAAGAATAACTATAACTGGTACAACCTTACGTGTACGTCCTATAGAGGTGAGTACCAGATTTCTTTACAAAATCTATCAATGAAAGCTTGTGGCCTTTTATAGCTACATGTAACTATGTGGTATTGGATTTGCTAAATTTTGAAGTCATATAGTTGTTAGTTTCTGTGTCATTTGGTCCTTTGTGGAGACTGGTCTCATTGGCAATCATTCAAAATCGTCTTGTTTGCATCTCTTGAAATGTTTTTACGTTTCTATTTAACAGATATTGTTCATGATAATCCTAAAATAGTGTTTTTTATGTTTGTTTCTTTTTCATAAAAATGGTCAAACATGTTAGATAACCTAAAATAGGGTTTTTTATGTTTGTTTCTTTTTCATAAAAATGGTCAAACATGTTAGATAACCTTGTTTCCACGCTAGATATGCTAGAGATGAAGTCAAACTGTTCTAAGATGAGGTGCATTAAAATTATGTAAAAGTGAAAAAAGCAGAAATACCGAACTCAAGGAAAACGGAAAGGCCTCACTCTAATTTCAAAACAAAAAGCTCAAACGAATATGTTCTAGAATTGGTATAGGCATTTCCTTATGTAAAATATTGTACTTTTTATACTTGATTTTTTTTTTGTAACAGTGTTAGCCGGAGGCGTTGACCGAAGCACATTTTGTATGTAGAGCTGAAAACTTTAAATGTATAAATCAGTGTCACAAAAGTTGTTTCAGTATCTAAATGAATCTAGTGTTACCATATTTAAATCATTACTACTTTAACTTGTTTGGTATGAGCGTTTTTCCTTAATACATTTTGCCATTTCAGTACAAAGAATCTTTGGTTCAAAACTTCACCAAGAATGCACTGCCGTATTTTGAATCTGGAAAACTGAAACCAATCATTGATAAAATATTTCCGCTCGAACAGATTGGAAATGCTCATCAGTTAATGGAGGAAAACAAGAACACGGGAAAAATTGTCTTAAAAGTTCGAGAGGAAGATGGCAAAGATGAACTTTAGAATTTAGAAGTCGCAGCTATCTATAGTCAGACTGCGAAACCTGTGTGAATTAAGACGAAAAGCAATTTATTCTTTCCTCAGATTGTATCATCTAAGTGTGTGTTTTAAATTTTGCTATGAAGGGACTAACACATAATATGCTCTAAAGTTTGACTAATCATTTTTGACAGAAATGAAATCGTTTGAATTTCAAGACGCTTTTATGAAGTAGAGTAGCGCTGACACATATAATCTAGAGGAAGCTTATTTTGATTATTTGAATATACTATGTTGATGGAACATGCATACGTAGAGCTAGTCAGATTTGCAGAATTGTAATGAGTGACTTCGAATAAATTTATTTTTGATTATGTTTTGTATTTCATTGTTACTTGATAAAATTAAGAATAGAAATGAGGAATGTGCCAAAGAGACGACAACCCAACCAAAACTGAAAACAGAAGGCCACTCATGGGTCTTCAACACGGCGAGAAGATCACGCAATCGGGGCCGGGCATCAGCTGGCTCATAAATAAAAAATGTGTACTAGTTCAGTCAGCGAAAACGGATGTCACACTAAACTCCAAAATGAACTAAGATTAAAAAAATAAAGAGTCCAGAGGTTCCTGACTTCGGACAGGTGCAAAATTGCGGCCGAGTAAAACTAGTAATATATACATTTTATGCATATAGTAGACTTGGTATTTCTAAACTCGAGACAGTTGAATTGAAAATTTTACCAAAATCCGCTTATAAAGTTAATTGCTTACACCACGTTATTGGCGCCATGTCTCATTGGCGTACATATCACAGTAGTTCCTGATTATTATTGTTGGTTAAAATGCAATCTAAAGACAAACAGGAAAGTCGAAACATTAGAAACTATATGTTCTGCAGCAAAGCTATCAAAATGATACCCGCTCAATGATTTCCCTCATAATACATACAGTATTGAAGAAGACGTCACGTATAATGTTTTTATGACAATGACCTTGACTTTCCAACCGTTTGGCAAACACAGGTGTTGTGAGCAAATAACTAATGACAAGATAAACCCACAGAGTAATATAACAGAACTAACAGTCTGTGATAGCTTCTTCGAAGTTCAATTTAGAAAAAAAATATCGTCCTGAATATGCATGAAATATCTTCAACTGGACGTTCAGCAACAAACAATTAATTCATCGAAGTCCAATTTCCAATAATGTGATTGCTTGATAGATGTTTAACACAACTCTAATAAATATGGATCGGCTTACCCTTCCAGAGCACCCGAGATATCACCCAGTTTTTGGTGGGGTTCGTGTTGCTTAGTCTTTAGTTTTCTGTGTTGTGTCATGTGTTCTATTATTTTTGTCTGTTTGTCTTTTTTTCTTTTATAGCCGTGGCGTTGTCAATTTATTTTCGATCTACGAGTTTACTGTCCCTCTGGTATATTTTGTCCCACTTTGTGTTATTTCGAGCCGGTCACTTTTTATTGGTGGAGAAAGCCTGAAGAACTAATTTTCGAATGATCATTATAGTTTTACTTATTTTGTGCTACTAAACTTTCCCTCTCAAGAGGAAAGTTGGGCGCTAAAAAAACCACTGCATAAAAATGAGTCTGTAATTCAATAGTTGTCGCTATTGACAGTCCAAAGTAAATCATCCTGGCTCCTGAGTTTTACACATTTTTCCATGTCCAGGGGATGAGTGTTTATAGCTTTCTATACTGTACGGATTTCGCCCGTCGTTCAAATCCTTGTCGTTTGGTCTTTTGCATAGCTGTTTATTGAAACTCGTACCAAATCTCAATATTATTTGTTTGATTTGTGTTGTTGTATTTCGGTCTCATAGACGTATACCTTCCCTTTTATGAACAAAATGTAGTTCCATTGAAAACAACCCTATGCAGTGTTGAGACTCGATGTCAATTTTTATGCCATTTCTGTCATTTTGCTATTGATGATTTTTTCATTTTCTATCATGATCTCCTTGATGGAGAGTTTCAGTTTACACGTTCGAAAATTTTACGGACGCTATCATGAGTTGGGAAACTGTTTCACAGAGGATGACGGACATATATGTCAATTGCAGTAACAACCCTATTTTTCTGTTCTTAAATGTTACCCACCGATTTAGGCCGCTTGCATATTTTGTACTTACACGAATAGCAAAAAGATTTCAACCAAACTACAAATTTACCACATTGTATTACAGAAAGCCTGTTGTATGATAACCAATGAAACAACTATCCATCCATTACCAAATGGCATGACGGGTACCTTATGTTGAGCACGATCTGCTTGTCCTTTCGGACCACCTAAGATTACAAATGGTTTTTTGTGGGGGATCACATTGCTCATTCTCTAGTGTTCTCTCTTGTGTTTTATGTGGTGTTGATTTTCTTTTGATCGTTTTTCTTTTTTGTTGTTTTCGACTCATGCGTTATCGCTTTGGTATATTTCTTCCCTCTTTTGTGAAGGGATAGAAGATATACTCCATTTATCGTTTTACCATTTTAACAAAGCACAACCTAAAAATTGATACAAAATAAACTAAATTTATTATTTTTGACCTACATCAAAGGTTTTCCATTTCATTCATTATTGTCTTAAGAAAATAATTTCTACACCATACAAATATAAAAGATCTCTAATGTGATACATCATACATAGATGATATGAGAATGTTGCTAATGGTTACCATAGTTACTGTTTACATAGTAAACCAATAAATTGTTCTTATCAGATTTTAGAAAATAGCATCGTGTCGTTTTTATCAACTTTTTTCATCTTGTTCGTTCAATTTTAATTTTAAAAAAGATACCTCTAAAGTTTATATATATTTCAATATAAATTTTGAACTTTTATTTATTGTTTCTTTGAATATTAACAAAATCACCACCTCCTCAGTGATGATAAAAAAAACATTGCATCACTTTTATCATCTACAGAGAAGATATAAAAAGATACCTACAGGGAATCTATTTAACAGATATATATCAAAAATAGCTTATGTCATATGCTGATGTGTTTTACGTGAAATTTTATGATATATCGGTATGCTCGATAAGTGAACGAAATGCACAATTCTTAAAAAAAAGTTAATGCTATTTTTTTTTAGATTGTCAGTCTCAATGAAAGCAAGTGATGAATAAGTATATTTACAAAATTTGTTTACTTAAGCAACATTCCTCAATTTCAAAACAGTTTGGTATATTCTATCATCATTTATAAAAATAAGTACATGCTATTGCCAAACGTATTAACCAATGTTTTAACATACACGGGCAGATTCTTTGGAGCAATCCCAGTGGCCATCACAATGACATCGGCACTGGAATTGTCTACAGTTATCTTCAATAACAAACACACTATTTCCAGCATATTCATTTCCTCTGGCTCGACATTTCTGACACTGACCGGAAGTACACAAGTTCTCGGTGCGTTCGGCTGGGCAGTTCCATGACCCGTCACAATTACAGTCACAGTTAAATCGATCACACCGTTCAGTATATGTGAATGGTTTGTTTGGTAAGTATCTGTTGCCCTTGACAAGACAGTCGCGGCAAATCTGACCATTGGATTTACAAATGTCTGTAACAGATGGACAACTATGGACTCCGTCGCAACTACATGAACATTTATTTAGATTACAGCCATCAATGTAGGAAAATGTTTTATTTGGTGGATATCGTTTCCCTTTGACAGAACATTCTCTACACGTTTGCGAACCAAGACCACCGCAAATATTTATTGTTCTTTCAGCTGGACATCTCCATGATCCGTCACAATTACAGTCACAGTCGAAGCGATTGCAGCCTTTGTCGTATTGGAATTTCCTATTTGGGGGATAGTCTCTTCCTTCTACTGCACAATTTCTACATTTATCAGGTCTACCACTACATATGTCCTTAGTTCTCTCCGCTGGACAATTGTAGGAACCATCACAGGCACAGTCACAATTGAACCGGAAACAACTAGATTCGTACTCGAATATGGTATTTGCTGGATACGCCTTTCCATCTACTCTACATTCTCTGCACGACTGTGGACATATATTGACAGTACGCTCTGCAGGACAGCTCCAGGAACCATCACACTTACAACGACAGCTAAACCGGAAACAGTTGTCTTCAAATGTAAATGCGGAATTACTGTTGTATTCCACCTTATTTACGATACAAGCCCGGCAACCACGACTGTCAACAGCTGATCCTGATGTATATCCACTGCGTGATCTGAGTTCGGTGATTGTTTGCGACTCGCCCAGTGTTGAAGTACTAGACACCTTCTCTGTTCCAGTACTTGTACGTGTTTCGGTAATAGATTTTGAATCGACTATAGAGCCTGAACCTGTTCTTCGTGATTCACTGCTTGAACGTTCAGTATCCGAGGTGATTCTACTACCAGCACCTGTAATTTGACTAGAACCTGAGCCAGTTTGTCGTGAAGAACCTGATTCAATAATTCGTGATGATCCTGTTCCAGCAACACGTTCAGAACCTGTCCCGATAGAACTAGTTCTCAAGCCTGAAGTTTGTTCAGCACCGCTGAGTCTTTCTGTGCGAGATGCAGGACAGTTCCATGAGCCATCACAGCTACAGTCACAATTGTACCGGAAATTACCTTCATCATAACTGAACCTCGAATTACCACGGTATTTACGGCCTTTTACATCGCATTCTGTACACTGTCCTGTTTGTGAATTACTATTGATTCTTTCGGTACGAGATGCAGGGCAGTTATACGAACCATCACAATTACAATCACAATTATATCGGAAATTACCTTCATCGTACGAAAATCTAGCATTCCCCCTATATCTACGACCTTTGACCACGCATTCTGTGCACTGTGCAGGTTGTGGATTAGCGTTTATTCTTTCTGTACGAGATGCAGGACAGTTAAATGAGCCATCGCAGTTACAGTCACAATTAAATCGGTAAATTCCTTCATCATAACTGAATCTTGAATTACCACGGTATTTACGGCCGTTCACTTCGCACTCTGTACACTGTGCAGGTTGTGGATTAGCGTTTATTCTTTCTGTACGAGATGCAGGACAGTTCCATGAGCCATCGCAGTTACAGTCACAATTAAACCTGAATTCACCTTCATCATAACTGAACCTTGAATTTCCGCGATATTTACGGCCTTTGACCTCGCATTCTGTACACTGACCTGATTGGGGTCTTGTTTCGGGTTTGGGAGTACTGTTTATTATTTCTGTACGGGATGCAGGACAGTTCCATGAGCCATCGCAGTTACAGTCACAATTATACCGGAAATTACCATCATCATAACTGAACCTCGAATTACCGCGGTATTTACGGCCGTTAACTTCGCATTCTGTACACTGGCCTGATTGGGGTCTTGTTTGGGGTCGGGGAGTACTGTTTAATATTTCTGTACGAGATGCAGGACAGTTCCATGAGCCATCGCAGTTACAGTCACAATTAAACCTGAATTCACCTTCATCATAACTAAACCTTGAATTACCGCGGTATTTACGGCCTTTAACCTCGCATTCTGTACACTGACCAGATTGGGGTCTTGTTTGGGGTCGGGGAGTACTGCCGATCCTTTCGGTACGAGATGCAGGACAATCCCAAGAGCCATCACATTTACAATCACAATTATACCGGAAACTACCTTCATCATAACTGAATCTCGAATTTCCACGGTATTTACGGCCGTTGACATCGCATTCTGTGCACTGTCCTGTTTGTTGAGAACCGCTGATTCTTTCTGTGCGAGATGCCGGACAGTTCCATGAGCCATCGCAGTTACAGTCACAATTGTACCGGAAATTACCCTCTTCATAACTGAACCTCGAATTACCGCGGTATTTACGGCCTTTAACCTCGCATTCTGTACACTGTCCTGTTTGAGGCTGTGGAGTACTGCCGATCCTTTCAGTACGAGATGCAGGACAATTCCAAGAGCCATCGCATTTACAATCACAATTATACCGGAAGCTACCTTCCTCATATGTGAAAGGTGCATTCGCTTGGTATCGGTTTCCCCTGACAACGCATTCTTTACATTGTTGTTCACATGTGTTTACGATGTTCTCTGGTGGACAGCTGTAGACACCGCTACATGGACAAGTGCACTCGTACTTACGACATCTGTCAATGTCTATTCTAAAGCTGAAATAGATTTACAGGTTGATAATTACTTTGAAATAATTAAGCAAAATAAACAGTCTTTTTAACATGACAAAGATTCCTTCTGCAATGGCATTATAACAATCCGATCCCTTTTATCTACCTAAGCGTAATTGCTCTGACGTATGATGAAAAAAGTAAAAACACAATAATACTGAACTCCGAGGAAAATTAAAAAAGGAAAGTCCCAAATCAAATGGCAAAATCAAAATTTCAAACACATCAAACGAATGGATAACAACTGTCATATTCCTGACTTGGAACAGGCATTTTCTTATGTAGAAACGGTAGATTGGACCTGGTTTTATAGACAGCTAAACCTCTCACTTGTATGACAGTCGCATCAAATTCCATTATATTGTCAAAGACGCGTGAACAAAACAAAACAGACACAATAGGTAAAAGGCCGTACGGTGACCTATAGTTGTTAATGTTTGTGTCATTTTGTTCTTCTGTGGATAGATGTCTCATTGGCAATCATACCACATCTTCTTTTTTATACAATAGGTAAAAATGTCAAAAGTAGAGGTACCGCAGTCAACATTGTGTTATCATCTTAATCACTGACCTTTTTCTAGATCTGCTGCCCAGCGACTGCCAAATGTCCACGTTTAGTGACATTGTATGTGATATGACATTTGTTTGTTGCAAATCATTACGTTACTTCCGTAATATATATTTAGAACATATGTGTTTTTTTCGTCGAAAGTTTCGAGAATCCTTAGCTTATTTCTGGCTGTTTTCAAGTTATGACTTTCTTTCTCTCGAACAACTATATCTGAAGACTCATTTTTAGTTGAATTCAAGTTGACAAAGTCATCTATTTCAAGAAACCTCGATTCTGATTTGACATGTTTTCACGTGTATCAAAATTATCAAATGATTGTAATGGTACACATTGCCTTTTTTAAAACATACTCTGTAATTTAACTTTTACAAAGTCAGAAGACTGTAATTCAGTGGTTGTTGTCTGTCAAATATTTGTTTTTCGTTTATTATTTTTATGTTTATACTGGCTGTTGGGTTTCCTCTTTAAATGATCGTTTCCCATGTTGTCATCCAAGGGCCTTTTATAGCCTTATTTTGCAGTAGTTGTTTGCTTATTGTTGAATGCCGTATGGTGATCTATAGTTTTTAACATGTTCGTTCTTTTGAATCATGACGAACATAAACGAAACCATGACCTCACTTACCTAAATCATTGCACGGATTTGCTTTTAACTTTTAATTATGTGGGAAAGAAGTAGCTGACTTTTAAAGTTAATGGTTAGCAAATGATCTAATGAGTCATATTATTATTGCTTGCTAATTGCTATAATTGCTGCTGACAAGGCGAATTTGATCTTCACTTCAGAAATCCATTTCGAAATGAAGTTCAAATGCTTATAAGAATAAAGATGTGTATGTTATACGTTAAAGTAAGACAGCAAACCGAAGATACAAATAACAAATAGACATATACATAAATAAGGCCGTTAGTTTTCTCGATTGAATTGTTTTACATTTTCATTTCGGGGCCTTTAAAAGCTGACTATGCGGTATGGGCTTTGCTCATTGTTGAAGGCCATACGGTGACATATAGTTGTTAATTTCTGTGTCATTTTAGTTTCTTGTGGAAATTATCTCATTGGCAATCATACCACATCTTCTTTATATATATATATATATATATATATATATATATAAAGATATGATCATGT
This sequence comes from Mytilus trossulus, assembly GCF_036588685.1. Taxonomy (NCBI): domain Eukaryota; kingdom Metazoa; phylum Mollusca; class Bivalvia; order Mytilida; family Mytilidae; genus Mytilus; species Mytilus trossulus. Next base: position 40,815,044 of record NC_086382.1, on the reverse strand, counting down.
CACATTGGGATAAAGGGAAACATACGATTACATTTTCTATAGTTTTTCATTCAGATTTCCTTAATAAGTCCAAATACTAATGAATAAAAATCTAATGGAAATTCAATATACTGATTGCTTTTTCAATCATAGCCTAGATACATGATTTTGTAATTCTTATTATTAGTTTTGAATTACTAGTAGATTTCAGTAGCTGTGAACAATCTCTGATCTGTACTTCGTGGCTTTAGTGTTTTGCTGTTTTATTACGCTTTGTATAATGAGGTAAGCCCTTTTCATATTTATAGTAAGTACTAATGTTGTGCTGGTACACTAAAGTACTAGAATAAGGAGAGGGTTGGACACCGGGAAACATGTAAAACCCTGAAATATTCTTTATGTGTCTGTTTCAAGTCAGGATCTTGTAATTCAGGGCGTCACTTTTTCGTTTAAATTGTTTTACATTTGCATTTCGGGGCTTTTTATAAATTGCTATGCAGTCTGGGTTTTGCTCATTGTTGACGGCCGTACGTTGATCTATAATTGTTAACTTCATTTGGACTCTGCTGGAGAGTTGTTAATTAAGGTAATCATACCACATTTTCCTATTTATATACGCATAATACTATCGAATTCGGCAATTCTGTCATCACAAGTCTACATGATTTAGACGAATGGACACATGATCAAATAGCAATTCATTCTCTCATGACCCATAAACGTGATGATTCTAATTCTAAGTACTAAGTAGACGATACTCACCTTGAATTTGGTGGATATTCCTTGTCACGGAGTCTGCAATTACGACAGGTTTCTTTTTTGCAGATATTTTCTGGCCTCTGTCTTGGACATTCCCACGATGCATCGCAGTTACACAAACATCTGAAACGTTTACAGCCTAGTTCCAAATGAAATTCAGAGTTTCCTTCGTAAAATTGTTCAGCGATGTTACATTGCATGCAGCGTCCTCTCCTATCTGCGTCTGAAACAGCCACTCCTCCATTTCTTTCTTCATAATCAAAAACTGTAGTTTGCGATAAATCTTTTGTTTCGGTGCTACTGGTTTCAGTGACACGAGTAGTAGTAGTTGTCGTTCTTGATCCACCTCCTGCTGTCTGTCGGGTGTCTGTGGTTGTTGTTCTGGATCCACCTCCGGCCGTCTGTCGGGTGTCTGTGGTTGTTGTTTGAGAACCTCCACTGGTGATCTCTTGACTGGCTGCTGCTGCAGCGCATGGTGTGGCAGTCACTTTACCTGCAGAGTCACAAATGTTTTCTGGTTTATCGGTCTGACAAGCATAACGCCCGGTACAATAACATTTACATTTATATCTTTTACAGCCACGATCTAGACAAAACGTTACTCCGATCTGTCTTTCTATTCTATCGGCAATACATGGTTTGCAGTCTTTTTTCTCTGTTTCTGTTGAAGTAACTGAACTGGAACCAGTGTCTGTTTGAGTTGGCCTAGTTCTAGAAGTGTCTGTTTGAGTTGGCCTAGTTCTAGAAGTGTCTGTTTGCGTCGACGTCGTTCTACTGGTGTCTGTTTGCGTTGATGTCGTTCTAGTATTGTCTGTTTTACATATGTTTACTCCAGTACTTAAACAATCAAACTTGCCGTTGCAATGGCAATGACATCGTTGTCTTAAGCATCCACTTTCCCGTTCGAATTTAGAATTTGGGGCATATCGTTCACCGTCAAGTACGCAAGCTTTGCAACGTTCGCCTCGATCATTTTCACAAATATCAACGGTTTTACTTTGATCGCATTTTAATCGGTCTCTACAGGAACAAGAACAAGTCATTCGGTAACAGCCACGATCAATTGTAAATGTAGTACCTGCTTGGTGTGATTGTCCATCTACTTCACATGGTGCACACGTGTCTAGCTGACTACGATCCTCATTAGAACAAGTATTCTGAGCTTCTGAACAGCGATATGTTCCGTCACAGTCACATTGGCAACGTTGTTTTCTGCATCGAGTAACCAAATCAAATAGAGAGTTTGGTTGGTACTGCTGACCTCCTATAACACATTGAGTACATCTTGGTTTATCTCGTTCACAATTAAAAGCAACAGTTTGGACACACCTTGGACTACCGTCGCACATACATCGGCACTGATGAGAGATACAGTCTTTTTCATAACTGAACATTCTATTACTTCGGTATGTTCTTCCTTCGACAACACAGTCACGGCATTGTGGCTCTACGAGACAGGCACTTAGATCATGTGGTCGACAGATTGCTCTACCAAAACAATTGCATTGACACTTCCAAACAGCACAACCTCTTCTAAACGTAAAATCAGAATTTCCTGGATATTTCTTTCCATCTAAACCAACACAGTGGTAACATATAGACCCATCGGGACCAATAACACTGGTACTTCCGCCACCTGATACAACAGTCCGTGAACTAGAGCTACTACCACCACCACCTCCTGTTACAACTACGCGTGTTTCACTCGTTACCTCTCGAGTTCCACCACCACCACCACCACCACCACCTCCAACGATAACTGTTCTTGATCCCGATGAACTACTGCCGCCTCCCGTTAAACCAGCATTACCACCTCCACCGCTAACGACAACAGTCCTTGTTGTTTCTCTACCGCCTCCTAGAACCACTGAAGCAGATCCTGTTCGCTCAGATCCCCCACCACCACTGACAACAACTGTTCGGCTTCCTCCACCTCCAGCACCTGTGACAACGGTTTGTCTTCCACCTTCAACAACAACCGTTCCGCCTTGTGTTCTGGTAACTGATCCACCTCCAGTAAGATAATCAGACTCTACAACTGTTATTACAGAGCCACATACATTCTCTACAACGGACTGACATTGTGGACGTCCATTACATTCACATTTACATCTATAACGCTTACACTGGGATGATATTTCAAATTCTGAATTAGCTGCAAATACCGCATTGTTGAACTTACAGTCGATGCAATTACCTTTAGATACTGATAGTTCTGCGTTCCCACTACAGCCAGTTATAATAGAAGAATCAAATCGGTATCCACCATTACAGTAACATCGAGCATATTGTCTCGTACATTTTTCTTGGTACTCAAATTGAGAGAATCCGGGGTAGACACTACCACCAATTGTGCATTCACTGCACCAGGAATTCGGCAAATTCGTAACACTGCTAATCAAAAATTTCTGGAAGTGACTATTTGAACATGAGTTTATAGCCAAACGTGACGGGCAAATCCACGAACCATCGCAATTACATGAACAGTCATAGGTGACACATCCCCATGTTATTTTAAATGAACTTTGGCTGGCATACCGAGTTCCTCCAGCTAAACAAGCTTTACATCCACTAGTTTCTAATAGTTGACTTCCGCAAATGTACCGTGCTCCAGTTTCAGAACATCTCCAGTTTCCATTACAGTCACATTCACAGTCAAATCTCCAACAATCTTGTTGTATTTCAAATCGACTGTTTCCTTGCTCTCGTTGGCCATAAACGTCACAAAAGTCACAGCCGGTAGTGTCATTTCGACGACAGGTATTGGTAGCCTTTTCTCCTGGACATTCCCAAGATCCGTCGCAATTACAAGCGCAATGCTCATATCTCATACAGTTCTCTTCATATGTAAAGGATGTACTTCCTTCGAACCTATTACCGTTGACAGTACAGAAATAACATCCAGTTTGCATGTTAAGTCTACACATATCTCTAGTCCGGTTAGCGGGACAGGACCATCCTCCATCACACTGACAATTGCAATTATATTCGTAGCATCCATCAACATATTGAAATTGTGTATTTCCGGGATATTTCTGTCCTTTTACATCACAATCAAGACATTTATCTGTGCACACCCATTTGGCATTATCACGTGGACAATTCCATGATCCATCACAATTACATGTGCATGGATTCCATTCCCAACAATCCTCCCGTAACCTAAATTCTGACCTTCCTTTGTATTCCCGACCGTTTATTTCACAGTTTAAGCATTGATCGGTGCAGATCCATTTTCCATTCTTGGCAGGGCAATCCCATGACCCATCGCAATTACATACACACGGATCATATATGATACATTCAGTTTGGTGACGAAACTGAGATTTACCCGCTATTTTTCTACCATCAACTTCACATTCATTGCATACATTATCGCAGATCCATTTGCCACTATTAGATGCACATCGCCAAGAGCCATCACAGCGACATCTACAGTCAGTCCACTCAATACAGTTATTCCGATAAGTAAAATCTGAGTTTCCTGTATACCTGGCTCCATCAATAACGCAACTTCTGCACCCCTGTTCATCACTTTCTACTAACTGTCCACCTCCGGCTCCGGTACAAGTGTTTTTTGCATTTGAAGCAGGACACTGCCATTTGCCATCACAACCACAGTAGCAAGAGGAATATGATATGCATTGGTTTTTGTGGCTGAAATACGTACCTCCGTCAATTTCAGCTCCGTCTACAATACATTTTCTGTCACATGCACTGTTCCTGACGTTTTCAATGACAGCACCGCTACCTTGACCTGATTCAAATCCCGAACTTGAAGAACTTGAACTTTGATACGAGGTTCTTCGACTGCTGCTATAAGAGTCTCTGCCGCTTTCCACAGTTCTGTCACAAATATTGCGTTCCTTTCTACAGAAAAATTTCCCGTCGCATGAGCAATAACATCCTGTCATTTCAAGGCAATTTCCATTTTTGTAGTCAAATTCAGTGTTTCCTTCTTTGAATTGTCCAAGAACCCAACAACCTTTGCATACTGCAGCTGCAAAACAATTGAAATAACAATTAAATTTAGACATTCAGGTTTTAAACATGTTCAAATTAGAACTTGAGAAAGATTGTAAAACTAGTATACGAATATAGTATATGAAAGTCTTTTAACTCAGAAAAATGTTTAATTTACTTTCTAAAATGAAATTATGTTTGCTAGATGTGACATTGTTAAAGAGTTGCATGTAATTCGGTGTAAGCAAACATGAGATTGAATCTGAAAATAACAAAGATTTTGATGTTTTAAATCCCAAAAATCTCGAACGACTGAAATAAATCGAAAGGTTACATTACCATTGAAATAAAATTTCGTAAAAGCTTATACATTAGTTATTGTGAGATTATGAAAAGAAGTCTCAAATACCATTGTGTGATTACTAATATCACCACACAAATTGTTATACTACAATACTGTGTTGTTCATCCAGTGTCAATTAACAAAAAAGAAGTCAAGTAGTTGACTTAGTTGTCTTTATTTTCTAGAACTTGTGTATGCATGTCGATCTTTGTGTTTTTAGCTTATGGGGCTCTTGAAGCAAATAGATCCGGCACCTAGTTTTTCATTAATTTTGTATGAACTGATAAAATATTATCGACGGTTAATCGTGCCGGACTCCCAAATGGGTCGGTTACAGAATGCATGTGTGGGTCCTTTCCAAGTGAATGTCGAGACTTGAAAGATTTTACCTTTGATCTATATTTAATCTCGAGTACAATATGCTTCAAAAGTACATGTAGTAGATCTTCCCACTAAGCAAATCTTACAAAGACCAAAAGTAAGAAGAATATCTGCATTGTTTATACATTTCTTACAGCTTAATCGGTAAAAGGACACACCCTTTGCATATTTAAGGAATGACTGTAATATTTTTTCTGTCTAACACTGACTAACTCGCGTAGCGGTTTATTCAAAGTGTGCACCACATTTTTAAAGTTATTTCAAATAGACAGAAAAAATATTACAGTCATTTCTTATTATTTAATTCTGAATTCCATATTAAGGTGGTACCCAACACTTGCACTAAAATTAATTTGGCTCGTTTAATTTTCATACAATTTTGTGAAAGAACTTACTTTGATCCTTTAACAAAAATATGAAAATTTTCAAAAATTTTGAACCAACCGTTTTGTCAGAAAAATTACACTGGTTATAAAGCAGTTTGACAAACACCAATTTTGATCATTAAGAAGCTTAATAATCCTTTTACAACACAACTTAATTAAAACGTTTAACTGATTTTACAGAGTTATCTCCCTGTAGTGTTAGGTACCACCTTGAACCAGAGTAGGCCCAAGACCACAATTAACCCCACTTTTCGTTGTTCATCCCGCTTTTTGAATATAGTTCCTTTTCATTTGAGTATTTTTCCTTAATTTTTTTTCTTTCCCTTCCTCACTCATTTCTTAGATTTTTTTGGGTGGAAATGAAAGAAGAGAGGTGAAATAATTTTTTGGATGTTGTATTTAAACTGATTTTGATATGGAATGAGTGATTAGGCCAAGTGCAAAAAGGAAATATTTACAGTTTTCGGAACATTCCTTGACTTGTCCATATGGGTATGGATGTGTATTGGCTAAATTTGTAAAAGTGATTACTTCAATCTTTCTGAATTTTGGATATATATCTTTGGACTAGTACTTTACATTACACACACAAAAAAATTGACAAAAGTGCATCGTGCAATTTGTTTAATGATACAAAACGTTCTAAAGAACTGATAGAGGAATTAATTGTGGTCTGTGGCCAGTAAATCATGAAAAAACGTTGATGACGTCACAGTCACATGCCAAAATTATGACTATGAGCTGATAGACAAAACATTGTTAGCCTATAAGATTTGAAGACGCGTTACATTCAAAATTAAATTATTTATAAATAATAAGAAGTGAATTTCTATCCACATGTTTTGGAAATACACCAATGTACATATTGTAGTTTGATATGTTAATCATATTTTTTTTTCATTTCGAGATAGATCGGAAATCTATGCCGGAAATTATAAATTTATTAGCTGAGACGTTAATCGTCAGATTGAAGATTATAACAGTAAGATTATGTAATAGCGATGTATGATAAAACCCATGTGTTAATTATTGAGGTAGGCTGTTTACCAATATTCTACGCAAATTACGTTTCGAAAATATACTAGAATCGAAGAAAATGTTTGTTTATAAAGGCCTTCAACTTAATTGTTCTGTATACAATGGTATATGTCTTTTTCTTGGTAAAAGTTAAGTTTTGATAAGATTTTAAACTCCTTAACAATTACACCGACAACAGATCGAGGAATCCTATGGCGGATGTTTTGTAGGGAATAACTTTCGAATGTAATATTCTGGGGCGGAACCAGCCATTAAAAAAAAGGGAGAATGGGGTTCCAATTACATGTCCCCATTCAAATGCATTGATCGTCCAAAAAAAGGGGGGGTTACAACACCCGGAACCCCCCCCCCCCCCTTTCTGGATCCGCGCCTGATTTTGAATTAATTTTTTTTATAATAAATCAAAATATTTACGGTCAAAATAAATACATAATGCTGAGGTTACACTTAAAAATATTTGTGTTTGTCCAAACCTAAGGTAGAAATAGTGGGTATATGTATAGATGTAGGTATTTTGTTTGGGTTTTTCTGGCAAAGAGAATATGAAGTGTCGGATGTTAGTTTAAGTCATCATGCCTATTTGATAAGAAAAACTTTTTCACATAAGAACAATGAAAGATTTCGAGTAAGCAACTATTTTCTTAGTAGGTAGGGTTAGGGCAAACAAATATATTATATTCGTTTTATGACCTGACACAGGAAGAGGAAATGACATTTTCCTATCAAATTATTTCATCAGCTGATTACAATTCTAAGCAAAGGTTATACAATGTGAAAGCCGCAAATACCATACACATACATGTGATTAACAAATAACAAACAACTGAACCATCACATTAACCCACAGTGGCGTTTAATAAATAAATTAATAATTTTAAAACGAATCGATTAAGAATTTTTCAGCATTACAGCGTAACATCTTCATTACCAAGTGTATACTCCTTATTTAGTTTTTTTTCCACCGTCTGATCCCTTTCTGAATACAAGAAGAAGCAATTTGGTGCTCTTGAATAATTGCCTCGAGTGTCTTTGAAGGAGGTGTTTGGTTCAATACAAGGTAAATTAGAGTTAGAATAATGTGTCTGCGTAGGGTGAAAATTTCTTACCGTGAATAGTTACTTTGTGGTAGTAAGCTGCAGCGTGTCGGTCTAGCATAAAGCAGGGGTTAATTGTCATATCATATCAATCATGTTATCAATTTGATATGCATGTGCTATTTGCCACTGAACGTAAATAACCAATGCGTCTATCATATTGACAAAATTTATTAGTTGATAGTTATACGTAAACATAGCATGATAACATGCTGTTCACCCACGCAAACATGCATTGTATATAGATTAACTTTTCAAGCATTATCAAATTGTTCCAGCATGAGACTGAGATTTTGTTCATGATATTCAACGATCCATCGTTTTATCTGCATTCAGCCAGCTATTTTACATATAACAGATATACAGTATGTATGCGACTGTTTCAAGCCAAGAACCTGTAATTCAGTGGTTGTCATTTGTTGGTGAACTAGTATACCCATTTGTTTGTTGGTTTGTTCATAAATTAATAGTAAGCCGTTTTACTTTTCTCATTTGATTTTTATTTTTTCATTAGTAATGGTGTTGCCTTTTATATTTTGTAATATTGTATGGGTGTTGCACATTGTTGAAGCACATACTGCAGTGAGTCTGACATACAGTTGATTTTGGTCTTTGACGGAGATTTGTCTCAGTGGCAACCATACCACACCTTCATATTGTTATACATAGACAATAACTGTTTAGTGTCTAATACAGTTTATCAACCACTTGCACGACCAAAAATTCTCCATTTCCAATTTTCATCCTCATTCAGAAGAAATTTGTGTTTATACGCAAATATCACCTGGAAAAAGTGTCAAATTCGGTTTTGATACCACTTAAAATACTATTTTCTTTTTGTTGTTGGGATATACAAATACCTGGCAATGCGCACTCTGTGTTTTTGTTAGACGTTTTTCTATGCATATCAATCTGATGAGTAAAGTCTTTCCAACTGATTTTTATGGTTCGTTCTAGTCTCTTATGGTGTACAGTCCCAGGTTAAAGGGAGGGTTGGGGTACGGCTAACATGTTTAACCCCGCCAAATTCTGTATGTATGTGCATGTCCCAAGTCAGAAAACAGTAATTCAGTGGTTGTTGTTTGTTGGTGTGTTAATATATTTGTTTTTTGATTATTTTATATAAATAAGGCCGTTATAATTCTCGTTTGATTTGTTTTAATATTTGTCATTTCGGGGCTTTTATAGCTTACTTTGCCGTACGGACTTTGTTCATTGTTGAAGGTCATATGGTGACCTGTAGTTGTTAACTTCTGTGTCATTTGGTCTCTGGTGGAGAGTTTTCTCAATGGCAATCATACCAAATCTTCTTTTTTATTTTTTTAAATATATTTATGATAACTCCTTTTTTGAACCTCAAAGAAATTAGGTTTTTTCGGCAGTACGTATTATTCATGTCATAGCAAAAGATCTTCGCTTCCCATGACAAAGAAGATTCTGCTGTATCTTTGGTGATGTTCCAGAACGATGAAAATAAACACTCACCTGCTGAGAGATCGACCGATACCACTAAACTACAGACACACACCGCAATCAACTGCAAAATACATTATGTAAAAAATTAATATACCGAATTATATGAGATTGCACTCTTACTTATATACATTCTAGCTCGTTACTGTCAACCCGCTGAGAACATAATTTATTACTGAACCTTAGTGGAAAAAATAGAGTGTCAGGAAGCTTGATTTATACACAAGCGACAAACGTATCTAACGAAGCAAAATGTAAAATCTTATTTCAAGCAGATTGAATCAGGTAGCCAAAAAATGTATACACGAGCGACAAACGTATCTGGCGACGCAAAATGCAAAATCGTAATTTTAGCAGATTGAGTCAAGCATCCAAAAGTGACAGAAATGAATAAACTTTCTGAACACGTTTTAAATTCACAAAAAAACTAAACGAACAAATATATATGAAATTGTACCGAAAAGTAGTCCAAAAAATTGTAGTACTGGAAATCTACTTTTAATATTCAGCACCATTTCGTTACTTTAAAATTATTGTAATATTTAAGACCGGTATATTGAAGTACCTGTATTTTACAGTACTTGATTTGTACTTGAAATTTAAGTACTACAGAATTTTGGTTACACCATTGCATTTTCAGCATTTTGAAATTTTAGATTATTCCAAATCTCTTAAAGTTGGTCCGAGACCACCATTATTTCGTAGTGCATTTCTTTTAGAACATAAATGAAAATTAAAAAAATCTCACCTGCGCTTTCTCAAAGAAACTTTTACAGTGTGTTGTACTACTTTTGGGACAAATTATAGAAAAATTATAGAAAACTTCATCGGCTCGAACTCAAAATATGGACAATTTTATGTTATGGGCGTCTTGAAATATTTTGACAGCTTCCGAAGTGCTAATTATAACCCTTTTTCAGCTGGACCAAATCACTACTTTCCTTTAAAATTCTGGACCCAAATTTTTCACAGTGTAATTTCATCTCCCTTCTTGCAATTTGAGGCATTAAACATGAAGAAATGAATTTGGAAGGGGTATAAAAATTAATGGCAAGTAACCCACTGTCAACACTAGGGACTATGTTTGTATTACAATAATTTTAAAGTAAAGAAATAGTACTAAGTATGAATTTCAAAGGTAAATTTCTAATTCTTCAGATTTTAATTAAAGAAAAATAGTACCTATGCAAAAGTAGCTGTGTAAAGAGTGTTTTAAGCAGCATATGACTACTTCAACCAGTCGTTCATTATTATGGCTTGAATTGTATTGTCCAGTGTAATGTTTGTTTAAACACAGCACGAAATTTAGATAAAATAATGTTTGTTCATACAGCACGAAATTTGGATATTATAATAAGGATTGTGAATAAAAATTGGAGACACCACTTGAACAGCTTATTATACGGAATAGGTTTTGCTCATAGTGAAAAGCCGTACGGTGATTAACAAATTGCAAACACATCTGTTAGATACATAGCTGTCTCATTGGCAATCATAATCATACCACATCTCTTTGATTTCGTATATCTTTGTATTCTAATTTTTTTCATGTTTATCATAACTGGTGAAATAATCAGATTTAACATATTTTTAGAAACGTTCTACTATTTAGACTTCAAATACTCAAGTATATACCTATGTTTTGTACTTTGAGCTGAACGAGAATACAAATGTAACACGATAAATCTTGCACTTGAGCTAGGTAGTGAAGTGGCGAAATGTGGAAAACAGATTACTCATTCAAAATACATATGTTGTTTGAATGATATAAGTAAATAGTAATCACTAGATTAACGTTGTTGTTATTCTTCAGAAGTATCACTAAGTGAGAATTTGTCCTCTCAGGTCAACACCCAGTAAAGCATGTTGATGTGCGGTCAGGGAGTACAAATGTATTGCAATTTCCCCACTAAATAGATAAGCATAGAAAGAAAGAAAGAAAGAAAGAAAGTGGAAGAAAAAGGCATTGGAAAGAAAGAAAAATAACGAAAGAAAAAAGGGAAAGGTATAGAAAAGAAAGAAATAAATAAAGGCAAAGAAATAAATTAGAAGAAAAGAAAGAAAGAAAGAAAGAAAGAAAGAAAGAAAAAAGAAAGAAAGAAAAAAAAAGAAAGAAAGAAAAAAAAAAAAAAAAAAAAAAAGAAAGGAAGGAAGGAGGAGTTCAAACCAAAGATCTAGTTGATTACAATGTTAAAAACATGGAAAGAAGGCTTCATATAAATATACCAAAAATAATTATTGGGATTTGATTCCTATAATGAGTAACTTTTGCAAATTGTGACATGGATGGGGAGTTGTCTTGTTAGCCCTCATACTACATCTTCTAATATTCTTAGGAAACGAATAGAAATTTTTAGATAGTTTTGTTATTGTCAGAAAACATCACTTTTATAAATAGTTGAAATATTACATACTGTCGGCATCAAGAATTTATAATAATTGTAAAAATCTACAGAAAATGTGGTTGAATGAGTATACAAAAGAAAATGGCATAGAAACGAAGGTTATTAAGGAAGTAGAGAGTGCAGCTTAGTAAACAAATAAATGTGTATTGTCGATGAAATCTTAGACATACGCATTGCCTGTCAGTTTAAATATATTTGTCGTCGTGGTGTAAGTGTACCAGTGCGATTACTCATCAGATTTTGGTACCATCGATGTAAACAATGTTTGAAAATAAACACGTACTGCTTTTTTATTGCTAATTCGTGCATGATTAATCATATTCATATGCGTTAAATCCTTTATAATGGGTTTACATGGATGTGCAGTATTACTAATACACACTCACACCACAGCTGTCATTGCCATTGGACAGTAAGCATGTCCGATTTTATCAGACAAAACGAAAAAGTATGTTAATCAGTATGAATGCGCGCTTCTACAAAAGACTCGCCAGTGACGCACATTTGTATAAAACAGAAATATTTAGTCTGACAAATGTAAAGTGCCTCGTATTCCAAACTTTGTTTTGAAAAGAAGAATGCGTAAAATTGCATGGAACATCTGCATTAATTTTGTTTTAATAATAATAGATTTACTTTCACAAATATTGAGATGCTTTATGATTACGCGAGTTCGCTTTATAATCTTATTAATTATATAATTACAAAGATAAGAAGATGTGTTATGATTGGCACTAGCAAACATTTGTTATAAAAGACTGTCATGGACTACATATGTTCCGTATTTTTTTTTATAGACCCCCCCCCCCCCCCAAAAAAAAAAAAAAAAAACCAAACCCAAAAAACCTAAAAAAAAACCACGGCCACAGTAAGATATTCATTAATAGCTCCGTTGTCCAACACTGGGTTCCTTTTCTCTATTTAGCGGATGTCAATGATTAGGATACTTGGTACCAGAACATGTTTCGTACCAACAATTACAAAACTTGTCAGTTTTTTTTTTAATTGTTCCAAAGACATATATATATATACATTATTTCAGACTTAATGCTTATTCAACAGCTCAAATCTATGATAACAGATTTCCTAATAATCATTAAATTAAATGCACACAACATGTAAAATTAGACAATGTGGTTGTTATTGAGATACTTTATTGTCCGTCAGTATTTTTTGCAATGCTAATCATTTGGCCTAAATCGTGTGTAAGGGAATAACAATTTCAAATGTTTATTTCTTTTGACTTTATTCCTGTTTTCTACATACTGTATACAGATAAATTATTGCAGTCTAGATCGAATAACAAACTAAACCTATGTACAGTGATCAAATAATCATATTATCAGATACATTAATCAAATCTAAAAAAAAATATGATAATATCGTATTGATAAGTTGCAAAATGGTTTAGCTACATGTAAAATATTAAAAAGATAAATATATAAAAGAAAGATTTAATGAAATGCAATTAGAAATCTTACCTTTATCCAGATGTAATCCATGCTCTCCGGTTAATACATGTTACATACAGTGAATAAGAGAGCGGAAATAATGAACTGCCTATAACAGTAGGGAGTCTGACAATAGGAAGTGACATGCATGGCTTGATAACCGGGCTGGCTTTCACCTTACATCACATCATACATCACATCGTATATCATTCCTGTAGAGTCATACTACGCAAACACCGTTTATATGCTAATCTATTATCCTGTGATGATTCTGCGATGCCAATTTGAACCTTTCACATGATCATTTTGTGTTAGATGATAAATATTCAGCTTTTTAAACAAAAAAAAACCAAAAAAAACTACGGAAAAGACAGTTTACTATTTAAATAACTTTGATGTTCATGTGTATTTTAATATCTTATATTTCTTCATAACAGGGAATCAAGTAAAAGGGGGTTCACAATTAAATACGAATGTACATCATTCAAAATTGCACTTCTTACATTTTTAAACTAATCATTTGTTCTATTTGGTACCCACTCCCCCCCTTTTAAAAAATATACAGGTTTAACAATTTAATACATATGATTTTTTTTAAATATATTTTCAATTTGTTTGAACTTTCCCTCATCTAATCTTATTTCAATTTTTGTAGAACATAACGAAAACTTAATAACAAATTTTAAACTTCAAAGATACATGAAAAAGTGAAAAAGAGAAATGGGGGTGGTGTTCATGTCCTGTGACGCCTGTGATTAGGTCGAAAATTTGACATGCCCATACACACATTATGCTCAGAAATTTTAATTACATTTATATTACTGTCTAAAATGGCTCAGGATTTTCTTGTCACATTTACTTTTTTGACAAGAAATTACGAAGAGGTTATTTAATGCTACACATTTGTGGATTTTTAAATTTAAATATAAAGTTTCATTAAATACACAGTTTCTGACATATTAAAAGTTGGTAGTGCCAAGCATCAAACACAAATTTCGCCACCTCTTTTTTTATAGTAAAATTTCAATTAATACACTTATATTCCTTTCACCATTTCGGCAATCTATCCGTATTTGGAATTCCTGACAACGAAAATGACTTGCGCCTGATATATATTTCTTACTTTCTGAAACCTGCTTAGATTGGAAAGAGTGTCGTCAAGTCACCAAAGATGCTCTTTCCTCATTTTGTAAAAAATGGTGTAAACGGGAAAAATCTGATAAAAAATCTCTTGATTCTTATTTAAATAAATGAATGAATGTGGTAGATAAGAGAATCTCACATTTTGAAAATAATTAAGAAGTAAATAATAGAGTACATAATACACCTAATTCCAGAATAAGAAATAAACTTCAAATACTTTCAAAGCGGTTTGTGTTTGTACCGACCGACAAAGCAGCCAACAATGTGGTTGTGGTATGACGTAAATACTACACGGACGTTCTTAAGAGTGAAATTTTAAATTCATCTACATTCAAGTCCATCCGCTTCACAGAGAGTCATATAGTAAACAAGCATATAACAACCACATCAAAGCTTAAGGCTTCTTCTGAATATTTGAAGGTCCCTACTATGTATTGGCTACCTAAACTACACAAAAAACCATTTAAATATCGTTTCATCTCGGCCTTTAGTTAGTGTTCTACAACTTATCTGTCAGTGCTCTTTACTAGTTCATTAACTACTATTAAATAGCTTATCATAAATTATTGTAATAAAATATATGAACATAGTGGTATAAACCATTTTTGGGGTGTAAAAAATTCTTTGGATGTTTTAGATAAATTGCGGGCTTTTGATGGTCCTTTTGATTCTGTTAATAGTTTTAATTTTTCTACTCTTTACACTACACTTCCACACTATCTTATTAAACAAAAGTTTTCCTATTTAATTAAATGGTCGTTTGATAAAGCTGAATGTAGATATATTTGCTGCAACTCATTTAAAGCCTTCTTCTCTAATGAGAAAGGTAAATATGCTAGATATACTTACTGGAGGTGTGATGAGATGATTGAGGCTGTTAATTTTCTCCTTGATGATATTTACGTACGTTTCGGCAACAAAGTTCATCGACAGGTTGTAGGTATCTCCATGGGCACTAATTGTGCCCCTTTAATAGCAGACTTGTTTTTGTACTGTTACGAATCACAGTTTATGACAAAACTCAGTAAAGACCCGTCAAAATTGCATTTAATTGATAAATTTAACAGCACTTACCGTTATCTTGATGATATTTTTTCGTTAAATAATCAAGAATATTCTCAATATACTGCTGAAATTTTCCCCAAAGAACTTACATTAAATAGATCAAATGTATTCGGTAATAACTGTCCTTTCCTGGATTTAGATATTTCGATTTTAAACGGGAAACTACACACTAAAATTTACGACAAAAGAGACGATTTTTCGTTCCCTATTGTTAATTTTCCATTTTTAGATGGTGATGTTCCTTTGGCACCATCTTAGTACGGTGTTTATATTTCACAACTTGTTAGCTATACCCGTGTCTGTTGTGACGTTTTTTATTTTAACGAACGCAACCTATGTATTACTGGTAAATTATTAAACCAGGGATATCGTTACCATAAAGTACTTAAAACCTTTACTAAATTTTTCCATAGATATAAAGATTTGGTTTTTAATTTTGGTTGTACCGGTAGAAAACTTATTTCAAACGGGATAGCACATCCTCATTTTTACGGAAATGTTGTTAACCGTGCCCGGAAATTTAGAAATGATCCTTGTAAACTTGTTGCTCCTTTAAATAAACTTATTCTTAAAGGTTACCTATTCAACACTGTAATAAGATCATTGAATATTGTTTTAATTGGTATAAATATTGACTTTGTTATCATTAGATTAAAAGCTGACTAAATATTACTAGTATGTCATATACATATACATTTTCATGGATCTACAATCTGTCGATACCTGTAACTTGGCATTGCACAAGGTCATGTTTTTCTCTAGCTGTTTATGACGTCTTTAAACTAAATCCATTGTATGTTGGATGTGTACCGATTGATTGCTTAGTCTTAAAGGCATGATTTTTTTTATTAGTTGTTAATGGCTTTGCACTAGCTGTCAGATAACTGCGAGTACTCTCAGATCTGTTCATTGTGTCTTTTTGTCGGGATGTATAAGTACCCAGCCACGTCCACTTGTATTTTTTGTCTATCTGATGAGTTAAGCCTTTTTCAACTGATTTTTATAGTTCGTTCTTATGTCGTACTGCTATACCACTATCCCAGGTTAGGGGGAGGGTTGGGATCCAGCTAACATGTTTAACCCCGCCACATTATTTATGTATGTGCCTGTCCCAAGTCAAGAGCCTGTAATTCAGTGGTTGTCGTTTGTTTTTGTGTTGCATATTTGTTTTTCGTTCATTTTTTTTACATAAATAAGGCCGTTAATTTTCTCGTTTGAATTGTTTTACATTGTTTTATCGGGGCCTTTTATAGCTGACTATATGCGGTATGGGCTTTGCTCATTGTTGAAGGCCGTATGGTGACCTATAATTGTTAATTGTTGTGTCATTTTGGTCTTTTGTGGATAATTGCCTCATTGGCAATCATACCACATCTTCGTTTTTATATATTAAGTAATAACAATAAAAATGTTGAATACCACTTTGCTGAGCGTAACATTATATATGCACCATACTGAAAGTTTGGACGTTAGAGCTATATTATTTTTGTATAAGTTAAAATGTATGCCTAAAATCTTGATAATAGTAATTAAAGAAACTAATTTGAAACATTTGAATAACACCTTGATTTATTACTTGTATGCATCTGTCAATGTCTGTTGAATCTGCAGGAAACAAGCATTTCACATGTATCATACCGCCAAAACATGTATCATTGACTATTATATATACATGTACATTAACTCTCGTTTAATATAATTGGATATGCTGCAATAAGCTTGTTTTCCTTAACATAAGGTCGAATTTACGAAAGACCTCCTCCTTAATTTTAAAGGAATTTACCAGTTAAATTATAAAACACATGTCGTGCTTGGCATGTTTAATTTTACAAACAAACCAAAAGCACTACGCATGTAGGTGTACAAATTGCAATAATTCCTCCCAAAAGTTGAAATTATTTTAACATGTTGACAGGGTAACATTTGATGTCTGTACTAATAGCCTGTCAAATGACAGAAAATGGAAAAAGGAGGCCCACTCAAAGACAAAATTGGAAGAAACGAACAACTAAATAGTTTTGTTATGAATTAGGCCGTTAGTTGTCTGTTTTGAATGTTTTCACATTTTTCTTGTCGGGGGCTGACATTATTAGGTATTATAGTTAGCCCATCGTTAAAAAATGTAACGTTACCTAAATCTGCTTACTGTACAGCAGATATGGTGTTTTGTTTGATTCCTTAAAATCCAAAACTAAATGTTATGTCATTTATGAAGAATTATGTTGAACCATCTTTATATTTGTTAGCATTTAACTTACATGTATTTATACCGGTATATTATATTTATATATATATTTGGTGAATATTACTAACAAGCACTAACTCCTGTATATATAAATATCATTACTAATGTTAACGAGGCCGGGATAAGGTACCAGTTATCGATGCTTAAAACTAACAAATGTAAAGATTTCAATAAAATAAATTAACCAGTAAAAAAAAAAAAAAAAAAAAATGCTTACTGTAGATATGGTGTTTTTTTTTCGCCGGGTTACCAATTTCGTGTTATCGTGTTTTTTCAATTTCGTAGATTTATAAAAGTCTGCATACATACATGTACCTTTACAAAATATGCACTTCGTTGAACATTTCAATTCGTGGACCACCTTTAACCATAACATACACATAGATTGGTAAAATAATACCTGAATAATAATGAATCCATAGTATATGCACTTTACTTGAACTCTCGTGGAATTTAGCACCGACCATGGTGGAGAATAAAGTTTTACCATTTTAAAACAAAACGATTTGCTTCTCACCATCAAAATTGTGTCAGGTTTTTTTTTGTGTTATTTTTTAGGTTTAGAAATTGGGTTTTAAAAACTATCCCAAATTCATATATCGATTTATTTAAAAATCCTTACCCTTAAATTTATTTCAATTTATTTGGTGCACCAAGAACCCCAAATCAAAATAAAATTGAGAATGGAAATGGGGAATATATTAAAGAGACAACAAACCGACCAAATAGCAGATAATAGTAGAAGGCACTCAATGGATATACCCTATCGGTCGAAATTACTGCGGTTCATGTCACACAAATAAAATTGAGAATTAATGGAAATGGGGAATTTGTCAAAGAGATAACAAACCGACCATAGAACAGGCAACAACAGAAGATCACCAATAGGTCTTCAAAGCAGCGTGAAACCCCCGCAACCGGAGGCGTCCTTCAACATTTATTTAAGATAAAGAAGTGAATACATTTATTACTCTCATATGGTGTCTTCGAATCGCACCGCCAAGATTCAACAGAAGATTCTGAGGATAATAATTATATATTAATAGTATATAATGATCAATTTGTAAAAATGAATTAGTCGATTTCTTTAAACGTTAAAGCGGAGAGGCGCCCACTAGAAAAATGTGTTTTGAGAGATATCAACTCAAGTACAAATATTATTTTAAGGGTAAGTTTCGAAAACAGTTACGGAATTAGAGAGCAGGTTTTTTTTTTACCCCTTATGCTCCTTTTGGAGCTACAATTCAGTTTTTTTTTACTTGTTACATTCTCAACGTTACCTCCAGTACATCTACAATACAAACCTTGGGATAAGGAACACATCTGTTTTAATTTCATAACACGATCTGCGTTTTAAGAAAAAAACTGCTGGTAAATCAGAATTAAAAAAAAAATCAAGAAAACATATTAGTGCCTTGCTATTTGGATCATCTACTGCATCTTGGTAGCCCCTCGAAACACATCTGAATTAAATGTTGCCATGGGGTTCAACTGACGCGGATTTATGTACCAAGAGGAAAGGGACACCAAGCATAAATCGAAACAAATTGTATAAAACGAGCTATAGCGTGGTATAATTTACAATTTAAGACACATAATATTGCCATCTTCCTTAAGTTCATACGAACTTATACAATTATTTACACACAATACAAATTTTCACATCAGAAAATATTTCACTTATTTTAAAAAGCATGCGTCTGCAGACATAGTTCCCTAGATATTGACCAGCAGACGAGACATGTCACTAACCTCAAGATAATATGATACCACAACTGTACTTCAAACAATTAGAAATAGTAACTTCAGTGTTAAGTTATAAGTCCCTCTGTGATTGTATTCCGGATACTATGAAGGAAATAAGTGAGTGCTTAGTTATTCATTTCAATTGTGCATTCTTTAAAAGTGCACTTCATGACAATTTTGTGAAGAGTTTTATATGACTGATAAAAGAGGAACTAGATGATGGGTCCTTCATATCTGTATTTTTCAATTTTTAGGCTTTTTTTTCTCTTTTTTTTTCTACTTTTTACCCGTTATTCTCTATTTGTTAAATTTTATCACCTAGTTACTCATTATTCTTTATTTTTTCGTTCTACCTTTTCTCTATTCTTCATGCTTTATGCCTATATTATTCTCTATTCTGTGACCTCCGCCCACACCCTCATAAAGACTTAACCGGTATATGAAATGTAAAATATTGTAACAGTCGGTCAGTTACACAACAAGAAGAAAACCAACTCCGTACAAACGGGCAATGAATACTGTAATTGTACTTATTTTCGCGGTGTATTTATTTTCACGAATTTCGCGGTTCGTTTATAATCGCGAAAAGAAATACACGCGAATCTAAATCAAATCTTTCAACTGAAAGGCAATACTTATAAAATCGCGAAAATAAATACCCGCGAACTTGTTTGAAATACACAATTCGCGAAAAAAAAGTACAAGTACTTGTTGTACTATAAATACACAGGATGCTCATTTACAGTATATAAAGGTGAGAAGTGTTTAGGTTTGGTTGATACCTTTATTAATTCGCTCATCTAGCTTTAGCCTAGCTGATATTTTGCCACGACTTTGCGTCCGTTGGTCGTCTGTTCGTTCTTTTAATGGGTGATTCTCTATGACCGCCAGTACAGGGCGCCGAATGGGACTCTTGTGGTTTTGTACAAAATTCAATTCTGTCATAACAAAATCATTTTTGTCTTACAAAACTATGTGCTACAGACTTGTTTTGTGAGAACTTCAATTTTGTGATGACAAAATTCATTTGTGTAGACAAAATTCATTTTTGTCATGACAAAATTCATTTTTGTAGACAAAATTCATTTTTGTAGACAAAATTCATATTTGTCAGGACAAAAGTCAATTTTGTCTAAAAGGTATGCAAATATAAACATATTTGCATACAAAATTGACATTTGTTACCTGATATGGAAATTAAATCACAAAAGTCAATTGTGTGAGGTATGATTCAATTTTGTGAGACAAAATTCAATTTGTTGAGACAAAAGTCAATTTTGTTAATTTTGTTGAGACAAAAGTCCATTTTGTCAATTTTGTTGAGACAAAAGTCAATTTTGTCAATTTTGATACGACAAAATTCATTTTTGTGACGACAAAATTCAATTTTGTAACAACAAAATTTACTTTTAGGAGACAAAATTGACTTTCGTGAGACAAAATTGACTTTCGTGAGACAAAAATCAATTTTGTCAATTTTGTTGAGACAAAATTCAATTTTGTTGAGACAAAAGTCAATTTTGTCTCACATTGGTCAATTTTGTTGAGACAAAAGTCAATTTTGTCAATTTTGTCTCACAAAAGTCAATTTTGTGTAACAAAAGTCGATTTTGTATGCAAATTAGTTCACAGAAACCAAACTAAACTAATTTGAATAAAAATTCACTTTTGACGCCAAATTTTTTCAAATTATGTAACAAAATTCAAGTCTGTAAAATGAATTTTGTCATGACAAAAGTGACTTTTGTCCGCTGATAGATAATTTTGTATGACAAAATTTTAAATTAGTAGTATGATACTAATTTTGTTAAACTGATCTCATTTTTGTTGAACAAAAGTCACTTAAAAAATTTGTCCGTACAAAATTGAATTTCGAGTACAAAACCACAAGAGTACCATTCGGCGCCCCGTAGCCAGTAGGGGAGTATTTCAACATTTAATAAGAACCGTTGGGAAACGCATTCACAGATCAATTGGAAGCAAACATGGTCTTAATGTCTTTGAAATGGGGCATACTCAATGTTGTGTCCGGCTAGTCTGTGTCCACTCCAGCATAGTTTGACATTTGTAAATTATTGCATGGGAAACTCATTTAACGATATTCTCTCCTGAAACTGATATACAAGTATGACAAAGGGGACTAATTTTATTCGAAATGTGTTAACATGAATGTTTTGATTAGTGACTTTCGAACAGCGGTTTACTACTGTTGCCTTTATTTGTTTTTGATCGAGCTCGTTAGAACTTACTGAGAACAATATTAAAAAGTAAAACATGGATACGTATTGTATTTCATTTTGTGTAACATGTTATTCCATATTGGCATGTTGTATGTTATATCAAACAGTTATTCCATATTGGTATTTTTAGATTTCATTGAATATAGTGTGTTTTCCTCGGTTGTAGTTTGTAACCCGAATTTGTTATCTTTCAAAAGAGTTTTGACTTTTGAACAGAGGTATTCTACCTTTTCCTTTACTTTATGCATTTTTAATACAAATAATAAAATGAATATGTGGTATGATTGCCAATGAGACAACCAGTCTCCAATAAGAGACCAAAAATAACACAGAAATTAACAACTATAGGTCACCGTACGGTCTTCAACAATGAGCGAAGCCTATACCGCATAGTCAGTTAAAACGGCCCCGAAATGACAATTTAAAACAATTCAAACGAGAAATCTAACAGACTAACGAACTAATGTAGGTACAAAAATTGAACGAAAAACAATTGTGTAACACATAAACAAACGACAACCACTGAAATACAGGCTCCTGACTTGGGACTGACGCACCCACTCAGTGAATTACAATTTTAATTTTAAAGATTCTGTGAATGTTTAACATACAATTAAAATCTTTTAAAACTAGGAAAGTTACATCAAATATATTTATTTTCTCAGTCTCTTTTGCAGAAATCACAGATACGTTCAATCTAATAGAACAGGCGGAGGATGAACTGATTTTCTTCAACTACTTTTTAGAAATGAAAGTCAGGAAAGGCAAGTGGCTGAATTTAATTAAATACGCAAATGCCATGGAAAACTCATGGAAAGCATGTTACTGCATGAAAAAATTGAGAAGATGTGGAATATGTATTACAAAGAAATTAAACTGATGTTGCAGCAGATCGAAATGATGCAAACACTTACCTTTCCGGAGCACCTGATTTCACTCCTGGTTTTTAGTGGAGTTCGTGTTGTTTCTTAAGTATTATGTATAACTGTTGATGTAAATGTCTTTTGGTTTTGTGAGTCTTTGTTTACTCATTGGTTTTGATTGTTATTTGTCTTACTTAAAGGGGATCTACCTGAACCAGACTTTCTAATTGTATCTCCGGAATTTACAAGTTATTAATGTCGAATTACACAAATCAAGAATTTGAATGAACCTTTTCGACTTTCTAGATTTAGATATTCAATTTAAATTTATAATAAGCTTTGCAAATAAAGTTGAATTGCTAACAATAGGTCCCTGCACATCCATATTGACGAGATAAAAGATGAAATGTCGTTTTAAGTAAGAATGAATGAAGACAGATACTTGAATTTACTATGACACTATATACGATAACCTTCTTCTCGATTGTAGAAGTAAATGTATGCGTAGACATGATAATTGTTCACATATCAGTTTTTCAACTTAATAAATGTTGTGCATTCATACGGGTTTACAGACAAGTTTTCTCTGGTCTGCAAAAACCATGATTTATGATCGGGTAAGCAAATATTTCTTTCTTCGTCTTTTTGATAACATTTGTTCTGTTGAAGAAGAAAGACATAGAAAAACAACCGTATTATGTTATATGATCACTGCCAGAGTGGAGTGATGTATTTTTTGGGACACTATAATGAAACAAACAAGTAATCCTGTGTAAGGATGCTAACACAAAAGTCACCACAACGGACCCCACATCATTGTTCTGCGGTATCATTGATGCCAACTAATTTGTGTGTAAAGTTTAATTCAATATGAAGAATTCAAGTCAATTCTACACAAGTTAGTCAACATTAGTTATAAGTTTCATTAAATTTGAAGCATTTTGAAGTTTTTCATATTTTTGCTGTTTCCATGGTAACGGCGGCCATTTTGAATATTCCAAACTCAAAGTGCTGCTGCAAATTGTTCTCTCCATAATTATATACCATCATTTACCATTAAATGTGTCTAGAATAAATTTAACTTTGATGTTCTGGAATGTTCCATGAAAATTCACCCCCCTAAAATTATGCCAGGAGACCCCCTACTGAAATAAAAAAAGTTCCATGTTGAAGCAGACATGTGTCTCTTAATATTCACCAATGTATTGAATGGTAAAAAAGGTTGTTTTGATTTGATACGAATGCACTTCTGGGTTTTATTGGGTATACGGCACCTCCGTCCAAATCTCTATTCTGGATTTACCTACTTTTTGAATAGTTCTTGATTTAACGGCCGTTGTTGTCTTATTCTGTTTTTTTTGGTTTCTCGATATATCGCCTTTTTGTTTGCTGGCTTATTGTCCGCTAGCTATTATTCGCTAGCTTCTGCCTGGTATTTACCTACACTAGGAATTACGCTTAAACTCAAATAATTTAATTTACGATGTAACGCGTCTTCTGATTGGCTGACGTTAGTTTGTTATCAGCCCATAGACATAATTTAGTCATGTGACCGTGACGTCATCAACGTTATTTTCGTGATTTTCTACGGTTTGAAATATAATTAAGAATTAGAGAATCATTAAGGAATGACTGTAATTTTTTCTGTCTATGAAGAAATAACATAAAAAATGTGGTGCACACTGAATAACGCGCGTAGGTTTTTTTTTTTAACAGTGTGCACCCCATTTTTTATGTTATTTCGAATAGACAGAACAAATATTACAGTCATTTCTTATAATTTGATTCTAAATTCCATTTTAAACCGTAGAAAATCACGAAAAAACGTTGATGACGTCAAGGTCACGGGACTAAATTATGTCTATGGGCTGATAACAAAAATAATGTCAGCCAATCAGAAGACGCGTGACATCCAACATTAAATTCCTTAACGAATGACTGTAATATTTTTTCTGTCTATTCAAAATAACCTAAAAAATGTGATGCACACTGTTAAATAACCCGCTACGCTCGTTATTCAGTGTGCACCAAATTTTTAATGTTATTTCTTCATAAATAGAATTTTTTACAGTCATCCCTTAAATATATGAAAGCCAAGTATCTATAAAAAAAATAGAGTATCGTTGGGAGATAAAAAAAACCCCAAAAGTGACGTCCAGAGATAACTGTGCCTGAAGGAGTTGGAACCTTGTTAATCGACTTGAAATTTTTATATTAGTAAGTTTGGTTTGTATGAGCTATTCGTTTTTAAATTTCATGAGGGACGTTCCGTTTTGAATTTCTTTTTTAAGTTCGGTATTTTTCTTATTTTAATCTTTTCAAAAATTGTTACAAATCATGTCAGTACCGGACCCTAACTTCTAAGTTGATTATTAACTACAAGCCATCAGGACAATCACAGTCTAATTTATACTTTGTATATATTATATAGTTTGCCCAAGTAAAATCTATTTACTCGTATATTTAGGTTTTTACAATAATCTTGAAAACTATTTTTTTTAACATATACGGATTCTAGAAGGGGGCAATGCCTTTTTATGTTAACCTGTTTTGGCTTTTTTCAAGGTGTTGTTAACTGTTATCTGAGATCAATTAAAATATGTTTTCAACTCACTTTCTTAACTGTTATCAGCATTTTTGCATTTTTTGTTTTTGCCAAAATTGAGATGTTGTTAACAGAACCCCTATTGCCCCTATCACGAAATGACCAACAATACAAATTTTACAAACATTCCAACTAACGTAAGCTATGCATTGGATTTTCACAGGTGTAATAGTCCTGAAGTTGGAATTGTTGGTTTTGATGCCAACAGTAATAATTATGTTAATCTCTACAGCCCATGCCATAACTGAAAGTAATACTATTACACTCATATTTCAGTCATAAGATGGACGAAAAAAAGATAGCTATTATTGGAGCGGGCATAATGGGCATTTCTGCCTTGAGACGGCTATCTGAGAACAAGAAATTTCTACTGACTTGTTTTGAGAGGAACTATGACCTTGGAGGTCTATGGCTTTACACAGATCAAACGGATAAAGATGTATATGGACGAAAAATTAACTCCGCTATGTATAGAAATCATCAGTAAGTATAATTTATGAAAGTTTGCAAAGGTTGACTTGATTAAATTAAAAAAACAACCGGATATAATGATTTTGTTTGTTCTGTTCTTACTATTTTTTTTTGAGGTGTGAAAAATGTTTCTTGTCCCCCATGATACAATTTTATTCAAAATTGCGGTACACTTACTGGTCTAGCCGACAGAAAACCATGATCCAATATTCATCTATATGGATATATATTACAGTAGAAGTAAGTGATAAAATCAATCTGAAAAGCTCAGTCAACAGATAAAAACGGACAATCAAAGGCCAAAAACACTTCCATTGCCAAGAAGAAAAACGACGAAAAAACAGCAGTTAGAAGATACAAATCTAAAATTCAAAAACCAATAGTTGAAGAAAAACCGATAATTCACTTGTAAAGAATAAAAACGACGAAAAAACAAGCATCAGCTAAAAGGAAAAAATAAAATAAGGAAAATTTAGTAGAATACTTTGAATCAAAACATTCGTATTACTAATGCATATCTTTCATTTATATTCATTTAACTTTTTATTACAGGACTAATCGTCCAAAACAATTAATGCAACTAGATGGTTTTCCCATGGACGAAGAATGTCCAACTTTTCCTACGCAACGGGATGTTTTAGATTATATTCGCAAAGTTGCTGACCAATGTAATATTCGGAAATATATCAAGGTAAGACATATGCACTTGCTGCCACAATGACTCAAAGGCAATAATGTCAACTTTACCCGAATGAAAGGCCATTTGAGCCGTACCTCGTTGAAAGAGCAAAGCCGACGATCGCAAAATAAAACATCAAACAAAGGACATCAGGAGGCCAACACGTTTTCTTTAGAAGACAAATGTCCTTGCAGGATGTCAAAGCATTAATTAAAGCTAAATAGGACTAAATCCAGTAAAGTATAGCACTGAATCCGACCATCGCAAGGTAGGCTTAGGTTTGTCCCATCAGAATTCATGTGGCATATTGAAACTGATTTTCAAATAAAAACAAACTCATCATAGATACCAGGACTAAACATTTTGTATAGGCACCCGAAGTGTGTTTGGTCTACAAAATACGCATCAGTGACGCCGCTCAAATAAAAAGAAGATTAAAAAAAGTTCTAATTTGAAAAGCAATAAATTGGTAAAAGTTTTACCAAAAACAGCTAACTTAAAGGTGATCTATTCCTGAGGCAGAAAAGCCTAAGTATTCAAAAAATAAATCAAAGTTTTGTAAACAGTTCATCTAAAGTTATTACCACATCAACCACTGTAAACCAACTTATTTTCGCAGATACTTTATTTCGACTTTAGCCCTTTATATCCCATTTCGCGGCGATTTAATTTATTGAGTAAAGAAAAATTTAAGTTTCACATATTCGCGACGATTTATATTCGCGATAGTTCTCTTCTCCCGAAAGTCCTGAAAATTAGTTGGTTTACAGTATAATTAGTTGCAACACAGAAGTGCTGACTACTGGGCTGGTGATACAGTCGGGGTATAAAAACTCCACCACCATTGACATCAACCTATAGTGGTTGTAAACAAACTCATCATATTTACCAGCATTAAAAAAATATATAGTTGTGCCATACGCGCGTTTCGTCTACAAAAGACTCATATGTGACGTTCGAATCAAAAACAGTAAAAAATCAAAATAAAGTACATTAGGGAATCAAATTCCTAAAACTTTTGCCAAATACAGCTGGTTTATACCTGAGGTGGAAATGCTTTGGTATTTCAAAAATCAAAGTTTTGCAAACAGTTAATTTATAATAATGACCATATCAATGATAGTTCATGTCAACACAATTCTGACTACTGGGCTGGTGATACTCGAAAAGAACTGCTTGCATACACTCTTTCGAGATTCACTAAACTGCTGTTTTTTGTAATCATTTTCAAATTGTTTTTTTTTCAACTTATGCATATGACAATGTTTGTAGTTCAACACCGAAGTACAGTCAGTTAAACCCGTTTCTGAAAATACCCAGAATACAAAATGGCTGATAACATATGGAGACAATAGAAAAAAGAATGACAGTCATGTTGAAGAATTTGATGCTGTTATAGTTTGTAATGGGTAACTTTTATCTTATAGGACCTTTAGCTCAAATTTTCTAATTTAAAATTAGACTTATCAATTCTTTATGATTCCCTTGAAAATAATGAATTTGTTATACCTTTATTAAATACAGACGATTTAAGAATATTGATACCTTTGTCCTATGTAAACCGGTCCCATAACAAAAATTTGAAATTATTTTATTGTTCTATTATAATGCCATTATGTTATTGTTCTATTATTATTTGAAAATACTTTGAACAACAAAATTATTTTATACCTCTTCCTGTGTGATGTTTACATTCTGACGTCAAACACGCGACTCTACACTAGAGTTGATATGAACCTTGCCATTCAGTCACAGGACTTCCAATGTGTTAATCCATGTCAGTCACAGGACTTCCAATGTCTTAATCCATGCCAGTCTTTGTTTTTGCTGTTTTCTGATTGTACATATCTTTCTCGAATTTTAAGTTAGTAAATTTAGAAACTATCAACAAATTAAAGTTAAAAGCCAGTGAGACAAAGTTTAATTTTAATTGGCTATTTATTCTCTTAAGTCAATTTAGTCATGAAGCTCCATAATAACCAGTTTTTGCATCATTTCCATATAAGCGGAAGGTTTGGCTAGCTATAAAACCAGATTCAATCCACCATTGGTTTTCTTAAACTGTCATGTACCAAGTCAGGAATGTGGCAATTGTTCTCAAATAGTTGGTTCTTATATATGTTATCGTTTGTTGCACTTCGGTGTGTCTGTTAATCCGTTGTTTTTCTCTTGAATGTAGTGTGTTTCCATCAGCTTTAGTTGGTAACCCGGATCTGTTTTCTCTCAATTGATTTATGACTTTTGAACAGCGGTATAGTACTGTTGCTATTATCAACACGTCATAATTTTTTTTTTATAATTTTACCCATTTATTGGAGATGGCAAATCAAGATACGCACTCATTCAGAAGCACTCATTTTTTAAGAGATTATAATACTTTTTTTAATTAGTAAATGGAAATAATTAGCAATTTCCCATATCACTTAAACTTAATCTTTTAAGGCGAAAAAAAAATGCTTTTTTACTAAAATAAAACCTCTGGGTGTATGTATGTTATAGTAACCACTGGACACCAGACATTGTTATTATCGTCATCCTCATCATTCTTTATATAAATAATGACGCGAGCACCTTAGTGTTGGGTACCACCCTAAACTACAAACTTGACAGTCTTACTGTAACAGTAGAAACCTTAATTTTCGATTATCAGTTACTTCTTTTTTAATTAAGTGGCTTGTTCATATAATAGTTTACTTCTTATTTTCTGTTTGAAGTAACTGTTCCATTCCAAACTATCCAATAATTGATAACGAGAAGGAATTCGAAGGATTGGTAATTCATAGTATACAATACAGACGCCCAGAACTGTTTGCTGGACTTAATGTAGCGGTGTTGGGAGCGAGTCATTCAGGACTGGATATTTGTCACGACATTTCAAAACATGCAAAAACGGTAAATACATATCAAGTTTGCATCTGCAGAAAGAGGAGTGAAACTCCTCGTAGGGTTTTGTATATATGAGTACTGGGCCGTTTTTACAGTTATTATTTAATTACCAGAAAAAAATATTTCATGATTTGATTATAATAATAATCAATTACTGAATGCTCTTCAACTTTGTACTTGTTTGGCTTTATAAATATTTTGATATGAGCGTAACTGATGAGTCTTGTGTAGACGAAACGCGCGTCTGGCGTACTAAATTATAATCCTGGTAGCTTTGATAACTATTCATCATTTATTGGTTATTTTGTTTCAATTTTTTTTTAATAATTGCATGATTACATCTGCCAAAAAATTGTGATTATGTGATAACTTGGACACTCGAACGGACGGTCTCATGAGTGTGCAGCTTTATAATTTCTAAAATCTATATTATGAGAGTTTTACAACTAGTTGGATACAACAATTGCTATCATTTTTGATTTCAATGATCATTTGTTCGTCATGGGTTTGACCATCAGACTAATCTTCTACTTTTGATTTGTTTCTTTGTAACTTACATGACTAAATGAATTCTACGACTTTTCCCGAAACATATAATACGATAAATACCAGGGAATATTTTTGTATGTTTAATGTATACAGTTTTGAAATTCATACCCTAAGTAATATATTTTTTTTAAATATAAAACAATACAGCTTAACTCCTATTGATATTTCTATAATTATTTTATTTTGAAGGTATATTTATGCCACAGAGGTTCTAAGCTAACTACTGTATTGCCAGGGAATGTTATCGAAAAAACGTCCGGTTTTAAAAGGTTTATATCATCTTCCATTATTCTTGATGATAATGACGTCATACAGATTGATGCAGTTATTTATTGTACCGGATTTAGGTACGACTTATCTTTCCTTCCTGAGGGCTTATTAGAAGTTGGACAAAATAAAGTCGTATGTAATCTCTACAAGTATGTTTTGCCACCTCAATATTCTACTATTTTTTTCATGGGACTTATGAGACTATATATACTTTTCTTTCCATATGGAGATCACGAGGCTTTATTTATCAAAGCGATGTTAGAGGGATCTGTCTGTATTCCAACTTATAACGAGATGATAATGATCATTGACGCAGATTCGAAACGTCCATGGCTCTCTAATAGTCATTGGGAGTGGGACAAAGAACTTGCTAGTATTGCAGGGAATTTTGAATCATTTCCACCAGTGTTGAAATCAATCAGAGATCATATAGTGGCTGTCAAAGCAAAAGACTTTTCAATGTTCAGATCAGTCACTTTTAAGATAACTGGACCAGACTCCTTTGAAATAGTGTAACACTATTATTATGTGAGTTTTTGATAGGTTGTCAACTGGAGACGAATGATTTTTGTTCTCTCCTCAAATATTCTTATGCCGAGATTAATTATAATAGTAATAAAAACATGATTTTAAATAAAAATAAAATATGTTGTTAATTTTTGTTCGGTGTGAGCCTAAGCTCCGTTTTGACTTATAATGGTTTACTTTTAAAAACTGTTACTTAGATATAGAGTTGTCACATGTGGAGCAGGATCTGCTAACATTTCCGGAGCATCTGAGATCACCCCTAGTTTTTGGTAGGGTTCGTGTTGTTTATTCTTTAGTTTTCTATGCTCTGTCATGTGTACTATTGTTTGTCTGTTTGTCCTTTATTTTTAGCAATGACGTTGTCAGCTTATTTTCGATTTATGAGTTTGACTGTCCCTCTGGTATCTTTCGTCCCTCTTTTGTCTCATTGGTACTCATACCACATCTTCCGATATCTATGTACATCGAAGTTTATCATGAAACAAAATGTTTGGCATAGTATACCAGTTTTGACTTATAAATAAACAAAGAATGTGTCCAGAGAGACACAATTTACAACCTGAAAACAAAATAGAAAATAGCTTAAGACTAGCAATGGACTTTCAACACAATACATAATCCAACAGTCAGAAGCAAAATTAGGGCCTCATTAATTAATGTATGCTAGTTAAAAAAAAACAAAAAAAACATTGTGTATAAATATAACTGATTATCAAATGCATGTGTTGATACACTGATACACACACACACTTGAAGAATAAAAATGGATACAGTTATTTTTTTTCTCTTGAATCACAAGTTAAAAGTTTGGTGTTATTGCAGTTTTCTTTACTGATTTTGAAAAAAAAAACTCGAGAAACGAAGTTACAATTCGACGCCGGGAATATTGCGATTCCTGCAAGGGAAATAAATCAACATAAGAAAAGAAGACACAGATTTCGCAAAGCTGTGCTGACAACATGTTTTCAGTTTGTTTTAAATGTATTTTAACAGAAAAATATTGTTTAAACAACGAACCTCTTAGATAATTTTGCCGCTATACATGCGCATACGTTATTTTCGATTTAATTGACCAGTATAAACCAATCGCTGCGTTTACATTTAAAGTAAGATCGGTTTACTTTGGATCGATTCAAACTATAAACTACCTTTTTTGGTATTTTAGTTTAGGCCGATTGAAGATCGATTCAAAGCGTTCACACTAACCCTTAAACCGATCTAAAGTAAATGGGTCTAGTTTAAATCGATAAAAATGTCCTAGAGTGAACGGGGTCTAACATAAGCTACCTCGTTGTTTCTGAATGTAAAGGGCATTCACAAAAATTCAGCAAGTTAAACATGTTTTGTGAGATATAAATCAATAAATTGTGTACCTCTAGCTAATTTGGAATAAATAAACACACTGATACATACAGGAAATCTATACCAAAAAATGTATGTTTTAATTCACGTGATGTACTGTGACATAAAACAAATCCCTCTTCGCACAACTCAAAATCAAATAATTTAGTTGGTTGTCATTTGTGGCTGTGTTCATATCATTTGTGTTTCTTTTATTGTTTTTATCTCACCTTTCCCAATTGCCATGCAATACGCTCAGAATGCTGGATACTATCCACACTGGGTTTTGTTCACAAAATGATCATCATGACATTAAAAATTTAAAAGCAATTAGAAAAACTTAAATGAATATTTTTGATAAAAACCAACTATTCAGGCTTTTGAGGTCCTCTGCATGATTGAGGAATTTTAGATGCAATATATCCAAGTTATGTGACACGGACTCTCTGTTGCATAAACTTGTATACAATTCAATCTTTTCAATCTGTCTGGTAGGTTCACTCTTTCTAAGGGTCACTCCCAATGGTATTTATTTAGGTTAGTTTTAAATATGTACATTATTTACAGTTGTACATTTAAACTTTTGAAGTAAAAATACCTGTACATTAACACCATTAACCAAGAAAATGCTACTTTCACTTGATAACCTGATATAGTTCATTTAAGCAAATTTAGCTCTTGTTCAACAGCGTTGTTCGTTTTGTATGTAGACCATAGCATAAAGTTCGTGTGATATTCTCAATGTCTCTGATATTTTGACATCTGATGTTAACTATTTGCTTGATCTTCCCAGATGATGAGTCCAGAATAAACTGCACCATTTGTCCTTCATCCATAATTTTTTCGAATATCTTGTTGCCTACGTTGTTTTTCACAGATAATTTTAGTGTTGTTAAATATTTATCTCTTTCGGGTTTCAGTGCGTTGCATTCTAGCATAAAGTGTTCTGTATCTTCTGTAACTGAATTCCATAATAGGCACATATCCTCCTCCACATTCCTGAAAAACTTTGCTCGGTCTACTTGAAGTGTACAAGTCCTAGTTATAAACTTTGTACTTTTTTTTTTATTTCTAAGGTATAATTGTTTGAGGTGAATTTTCATATTTGGTTAGAATTTCCAATTGGCCTTGTTTTAATGTTAATGTATTTCATTGAAGATTTTTCCGATTTTCCTATCTCCCATTTCTCTGCCCTATATTGCTGAATGGCACACTTGACAGTTGTTTTTCCATTTTTCTCTAGTTGGTTTGACTTATAGCAGTTCCTGGGCCTTTGGTAGTTTGTATTTTGACAAAGCAGTTTCTAATCTACTGATGAACGTATTTGCATTTTGTTTTGACATTATAAGTTTCCTTTTTATAATTCTGTATTCTATGCTGGTATTGTCTTTAATTATGCCTCCAAAGAAAGTGAGTTGCAGTCGGTCCACATGCTTTATGAATATTTAAACCCCTCGGCTACGCATTTGGTTTTGAATTTTTATTAAACACGACCAACTATTGTCTAACATATACGTACATGTATACATGAATTTAAAACATACTCACGTGTTTTCGTCCAATAGAAAATCAGTATTTTCTCTTCTATTTTTCATAGTACATGGCTTTACATGCAATATAAATCATTGTAGATTAATTATCAAAGTGAACTCTTTAAAACCACAGTAACAAAGTTTACAACCCTCTGAGTCAATTCTTCAAGAAAAATGAAGTTATGAGTACCGTTGTTTGTCTTAATATAATAAATGAAATCAGTAAAATAGAATCAGATTTTGACAATGAAAATGTTTTTCAAAGTTCACATTTAGACGACCTTCTCAAAAAAGTAAAGATGCAAAGCTAGAAACATGTTTTCGATAACTTAGAACTTTAAATACAAAATACCACAAAATCTAAAAATTTACTTATTGTGGTCGAGTTTGGGTGAGCATGACGAGTGATGTATGCAAAGCAGGAGATGTCAGCTTCGGAGTTGACATGTATATCAATTATATAGTCATTTTTTATTATTTTCCTGTAACAAAACTTATCCCTGGAAAAGATTAGCTTAGCCTCAGTTGGGACTTTTTAGGAATTTTAGGTCCTCAATGCTCTTCAACTTTGTACTTGTTTGGCTTTACAACTATTATGATTTGAACGTCACTGATGAGTCTTATGTAGACGAAACGCACGTCTGGCGTACTAAATTATAATCCTGATACCTTAGAAAACTATTTACCATGTTGACGAAGCAGATCTTGCTTCTATTACAGTCCACATGATTTCCTCAAATTGTTTGAGTTACTTTGTTTTTGATCTTATTAAACGATTTTTAAGATTTGAACATTTAATTTAGTAAAAATTGAAAACACCACGGTTAATGATTTCTTGCGTCCGAAGCCCTTTTCTGGATTTACCTTCATCAGGAACACTCAAAGCCAAACATTTGAAATCCGAAGATGTATAACTACCGAAACCGTAGAAGAGCTATATGTCAAAATTACCTAAACACTACTGTTGCCACTAATTTCTTATGGAGTAATGTCTTGAGAAGAATCACGCTCATTTATATACAATCAGAAAAGCCTTGGGTAAAAACGGGTTTGATGACCAAATTCTGTCAGATTTCTCTCAGGAGGATTTGACAAAAGTCGTGTGAATACGTGAACCTGCAAACTTGCTGCAGGTCTGCTGCAAACAAAAAGCTTGCAGAAACCCTTTGAATAATGTTTGCAGATGTTTGCAGCTAGCTTCAAACCTCCTGCAAACATTTCAGCTTTTTGCTGCAAGCTTGCGGCAAGTTTGCAGAAACAAATATGTTTGCAGTAAGATTGCAGGAAAAACTAGAATATAAGGGATGTTTGCAGCTAGATTATATATACAGGAATCTTTGACAATTTGATATGTTTGTAAGAGCATTGCAAGAAACTACATAAAACTACTGAGCATGCCTATTGGTAACTTCCTGGAAGATAAAGATTTGAAATTTGAAAATGTATGTGATGTTTGTGTCATGATATATTAGTGTCCAGGGAGGCATTATAGGCAATTAACAGATTAGTTTTATTTAAAGAGGTGCGTTATTTGTACAAATTCATCGTAGAATGTAAACTTATGAAATTAATTCCATCCACATATATTTACATGCAGGTTAAAAATACATTTTCATTTATATAACCATGCAATATACTCTCTCATATGCTTAGAGATTAAAACTTAAAAAATATGCAAGTCTAGTTGAATTTTGTGACAATTTTAATATAACTAGCTGAATATATATAATGCGCAAAGTAAATTTCAAATGAATCTTTGTTTTACTTTAGATTCACGCATGTAATTCATTTGAGAACCTAGTTTGAACTAATTTAACTTATTAAACATGGTAAAAGGTATATACTTATGCTATGATGATTTTTCAAATGATACAGGAATTGAATTATTTTATGAATGTATTTCAAATATTTTTTTAGAATTTGCCAGTGTAATATATAAATATATATATATATATAAAATGGTGTGTACACAACATGACATTGGTTAATTGTATAACAGATTGATTTGAATACAAATGTTTGCCGCAGGTCTGCAGCAAACACTCAGGAGAAAGATTAATTTGCATTAATATGTTTGCAGCAGGTCTTCGGCAAACACTCATTCGCAAAAATATGCTTTCAGCAGGTCTGCAACAAACACTCATTTGCATATAAATGTTTGCAGCAGGTCTGTAGCAAACGCTTATTTGCATGGTAAATAGTTTGCAGCAGACCTGCAGCGTATTTGCAGCAAACACGGACTCTGTGTTCGCTGCAAGTCTGCAGCAAGCTCGCAGCAGACTTGCAGTAAATGTTTGCAGGAGGCTGATTTTTTCAGTAAGGGCTTATCTAACACCAAAACGAGGAAAGAATTGATGTACCAAAAAACCATTGTGGATGGGAACGACCTATATCCTACAGTATCTGTCAGTAGTCTTGAATCTTTCAAAATACTTCCGACAAAAAGTTAAATCGTACGTTTTGTGCAACACAAAGGATCGAGCTGTCAATAAGTCAAATGAAATTAAAAGGCATCAATTGGATATGGTACATCTCGTTAATTTTCGTGAACGAAGCAAAAAGGGACGCGAAAGTATTAAAGGCAAACATTTAAAAAGTAAATGTTGAAGTTTATATTCCGACAAAACGACAACTTTAACAGACATTATGGGCTTAATTTTGAAATGAGAAATGAGCAGGTAAGAATTAAAATTTGATAATTCTCAGACTCTTCTCAATCTCCTGTTTTCTATGAATGGAAAAATAGGTAGATCTCAAATGCCTATCTCTTCGATTGCAAATACGTTTGCTTCCAAGGGAAGAATTTAAAGTCTCATATAGTCTGACTACGGGGCGCCGAATGGGACCCTTGTGGTTTTGTACTCAAAATTCAATTTGGTACGGACAAAAATGACTTTTGTTCAACAAAAATGAGTTCAGTTTGACAAAATTTGTAACATACTACAAATTTAAAATTTTGTCATACAAAATTATCTTTCAGTGGATAAAAGTCACTTTTGTAATGACAAAATTCATTTGTGTTACACAGACTTGACTTTTGTTACCTAATTTGAAAATTAGGGGACACAAGTCAATTTTGTATGCAAATTAGTTTAGTTTGGATTCTGTGAACTAAATTGCATACAAAAACGACTTTTGTTGCACAAAATTGACTTTTGTTACACAAAATTGACTTTTGTTGACTTTTGTTACACAAAATTGACTTTTGTGAGACAAAATTGACAAAATTGAGACAAAATTCAAATTTGTTAATTTTGTCTCACAAAAGTTAATTTTGTGAGACAAAAATGAATTTTGTCGACACAAAATTGACTTTTGTTTTTGTCTCACAAAATTGAGACAAAATTCATTTGAATTATGTCTTCACAAAATCGACTTTTGTGAGAAAAAATTGAATTTTGTCTCACAAAAGTCAATTTCGTCTCAAATAACTCAATTTTGTCTTTATCAATTGACTTTTGTGATTTAATTTCCATATCAGGTTAAAAACTCAATTTTGTATGCAAATAAGTTTATATTTGCATACCTTTTTGATAAAATGAAAATGAATTTTGAAATGACAAAATTCGATTTTGTCTACAAAAAAGAATTTTGTCATCACAAAATTGAAGTTTTCATAAAACAAGTCTGTATCACATAGTTTTGTAAGACAAACATGATTTTGTTATGACAGAATTGAATAGTGTACAAAATCACAAGAGTCCCATTCGGTGCCCCGTACTGACGTCTGTGTAAATAAAA
Source organism: Mytilus trossulus (assembly GCF_036588685.1). Lineage (NCBI taxonomy): Eukaryota > Metazoa > Mollusca > Bivalvia > Mytilida > Mytilidae > Mytilus > Mytilus trossulus. Next base: position 40,777,868 of record NC_086382.1, on the reverse strand, counting down.
TACATATGTTTTATTTCGAACCGATGTGAATGTTTGAGAACTTCGAGCTGCTGTTATTTTCTCCAACTGCTTCATTAAGTTACTGAACTGTCTAAAACGAATTTGAAGGAACAATTTAGAAGTCTTTATAACAACCAGAAGGGAATGATAAGAAGTTTAGAGGGCAGTGGATTTTTCCTGATTGCTAGTTTTAAAGCTTACTAAGTTAGTTTTCTCGTTTGAATTGTTTTACGTTGTCATGAATGATGATTTCTGGGCTTTTTATAGCTGACTATGCGGTATGGGCTTTGTTCATTGTTGAAGGCCGTATGGTGACCTATAGTTGTCAATTTCTGTGTTATGTTGGTCTCTTGTGGAGAGTTGTCTCATTGGCAATCATACCACATCTTCCTTTTTATATAAGTACATGACTGTTAACTTTGACTAGGAGTATGGCTGTGCAGAGTATGTTAGAAATAGGTTATTCCAATTAGAATATACCTTATCATGTCAGGAATATGACAGTTATTATCCATTCATTTCAGGTGTTGAGCTTTTGATTTTGCCATTTGATTAGGAACTTCCGTTTTGGATTTTCCTCGGAGTTCAGTATTTTTGTTATTTAACATTTTGCTTAATGAAGGAGATATTCATGGTCTTAACATCTCGATATATCGTTACAGTTTTAGATCCTCAATGATCTTCAACTTTGTACTTGTTTGGCTTTATAAATATTTTGATTTGAGCGTCACTGATGAGTCTTATGTAGACGAAACGCGCGTCTGGCGTACTTAATTATAATCCTGGTACCTTTGATAACTATTAACACCACTGGGTCGATGCCACTGCTGTTGAACGTTTCGTCCCCGAGGGTATCACCAGCCCAGTAGTCAACACTTCTATGTTGACATGAATATCAATAATATGGTCATTTTTATAAATTATCTGTTTACAAAACTTTGAATTTTCGAAAAACTAAGGATTTTCTTATCCCAGGTATAGATTACCTTAGTCGTATTTGGCACAACCTTATGGAATTTTAGATCCTCAATGCTCTTCAACTTTGTACTTGTTTGGCTTTATAAATATTTTGATTTGAGCGTCACTGGTGAGTCTTATGTAGTCGAAACGCGCGTCTGGCGTACTAAATTATAATCTCGATACCTCTGATAACTATTAACACCACTGGGTCGATGCCACTGCTGGTGGACGTCACGTCCCCGAGGGTATCACCAGCCCAGTAGTCAACACTTCTGTGTTAATATGAGTATCAATACTATATATGGTAATTTTTATAAATTACCTGTTTACAAAACTTTGAATTTTCCAAAAACTAAGGATTTTCTTATTCCAGGTATAAATTACCTTAACAACAACAACAACAACAACAATACTTTATTTTAAGAGGGTTACACAGTTAGCTATATAACTAATCTTCCCTGAGGCCCTCGTAATGAAAAATCAAACAAAACACAAACATATACTAGTACATTGCATACATACATTAGCATAAAAAGTCAAGTGTGATAATAATGTTCAATACAACTTGATAAAATGTGATGAAAAAATAAACATGATGACATGATCAGTTTTTAATATTATTTATACAGCTAGGTTGATTTCAATAAATGATCTGTTATTTTGTATTTGAAAGAATTAATATTTGTAATATTTCTTAACGGTATTGGCAAATTATTCCACAAGAATGGTCCAGAATACATAAAAGATTTTTTGAATAATTCTGTTTTTGGTTTAGGGAGTATGAGGTTTCCTTGAACAGCATTTCTCAAGGGGTACGGATTTCTGTCTGAAACATAATGAAACTTGTTAGTAAGATATGATGGGGCATCATTATTAATACACTTAAATGTCATCACTAACTTATGATATTTTATTCTCTGTTCAACTGTCATCCAGTTTAAGTGTTTGAATAAGGGTGCAGAAGGAGCGAATGGGTCTGTTTCTAGTATTAATCTAGCAGCCCTCTTTTGTAATTTTAATATCCTTTTTAAACCCTCACTGCTACAACTACTCCACACTATACAACAATAATCAATAAGTGGCAAGATATAACCATTATAGAATAATTTTCTGCAGTCTAGATTTAGAATTTTTTTAATCTTTAATAGTAGATATAGTCTAGATGATATTTTTGAGCAGATCAAGTCAATTTGGGTTGTCCATGTGAGGGAAGGGTCAATTTTAATGCCTAAAAGACTTTCGCATGTGGAAGATTGTATCACTTGATTGTTAATAGTTAAACAACTCTCATTGTAATGTGGCCTTAGTCGTATTTGGCACAACTTTTTGGAAATTTTAGATCCTCAATGCTCTTCAACTTTGTACATATTTGGCTTTATAAATATTTTGATTTGAGCGTCACTGAAGAGTCTTATGAAGACGAAACGCGCGTCTGGCGTACTAAATTATAATCCAGGTACCTTTGATAATTATCAACCAATAAAGGGTGGAACTCCAAAGTATTGATCAAAAATTGTTAATTTCTCGTTTAGATGAAGAAAACTGCGGTGGAGCTTAAAACAACGATATTGACATTGAGGTTTCTATGTTAACAAATATTTGACTCAAAGACTTTTATAACAATCCTTCCGTCCCCTTAACATTTGCTGAAATTGGTTTTTTTTCCAAAATAGTTCACATTTCTTTAAATATTCGTCTTCCTTTACATTATTTCTGACAATTTAAGCGTCTAACATCTAGTGTCGATTTGCCTGACGGTTATACCTAACGAGAGGAAGAAGATTCCAACTCATAAGTCGATAACAGAGTGACAATGTCATTTAAAAAACACCAAAATCATTCTTAATAGCCTTCAAACGGACTGCATGATCATGAACTTTTCAAAGGCATAGTCCAAAAGCTACTGAACAATATTGACCAACAGATAAAACAAACAACGCGATCAAAAGCACCAGTATCAGTCAGCTTACATACACCAGGGTACCCGCAGACACAATTGTACCGGAAGTACATGACTATCCCGGATATGGCTTTTATAAATAAATGATACGGGAAAATTATGTTCTTAATTTAGATCTTAGATAGGGCTATGATATGTATGATTAGATAAAGCTGTCGGCTATATCACAACATCGTTAATTAAGTCTAATTGTGCCAAATATTTATGACCTTTTTACGACTTGCTACAGAAGATAATGTAAACATACCAGATAGCATCAGAGAAATATAATACATAACTGTATTTTATGTCTTCAAACTCTCAGTCACGTCTAGAATCTTGAAAACTAATTATCTGCTATGACCACTTTATTGTATATCTTAACCAAAAAATGTTTTTGTTAGAACTTGAGAGAATAAATACTTATTACAAACGCCTTTGAATCTGCATAGACAAGTTTAAGAAGGACACACTGTTGTACAAGTTTTAAAAATGAAATAAGAAGACGTTATTCATGTAATTAGTACTAATTGCAAGAGGTTCTTTTCTCTCTGTCTTATTGTAATAATGGACGAATTCACTTTTACATCATTCGATCATTTGGAAAGTAAGCTGGAAAAGTGCGATGATTGTTGTAATGGTGACTATATGTCATTCCATTGTCCGCTGTGTCCGGTGTCGAAATACAAACCAAGGAAAAAGGCAAAGCTACAGCAACATCTTGCAGTTCACTGGAATACAAGAATCCAAGGAAAGAACGGTAAATTTTTTTTCTGAATAAATCAAGATACAAAAAAATAAAAAATATATCGCCTTATGAAACTAGTTCCTTAAAAGAAAATCTAAATTTCTTTTATAGCAACTTTTAAAGAAATTATTATGATAAAATAATTAAAAGATAATAATTTTAATATTGATGGTATAGTTGTTCTTATATCCCCCTTTTGCACTTTTTCACATTTCATTCAATTTGTGTTCGATTTATCATTATTGTTTTATCATTTACGACATTTGCTATCCTGTATTTGTCTTGTGCATAACCAAAAAAAAAGCATCTTGTAATCATCAAACGGGCGTATTGCTTTTCCGCTAATTTTTCAAAGTCCCAATACTACGTTTCCGCAAATTTGAAATATACGTTTCAGCAATTTGTATTTATTACTTTTCCGCAAATTTACCTGGTAAATTAAAAACATTTGAATGTACATGTATGATAAACTATTTATTTTTTCTTTCTAAATAAAGAAAATGTTCTGATCTCGGTAAAGCTACAATTTACTAGATATAACTACTGACTCGGGTAAGGATGAGTTAAACTTCATTGAGAAATCTTTGGTTTGGCTTACTTGCCAACTGACATGATTGAAGAATGCTTTGTTGAATTAATTGCCGATGCTCAATCTGACGATAAATGCATGAGGTCTGCCGATTATTTATTGGAATTTTATATAAATGGCAATTGAGATTTCCACCAACCATTTGGACATCACCCTGACCCCGAGGAAAAGAGAACAACGAATGGTGTCGAGTCTTTTCGTGCCTACCGGAACGAGCAGTTTTTACGCTAGCCATCCTACCATATTTGTCTTTGTCGATGTGTTATTGAAACTGAAGACAACATCTTACATAAAGATGAGAACTCTAACTGTAAAAGCACCCGTTCGGAAATATGAAAAGGTGAAGCTGGCCTTCCTTCCTGAACAAAATACAAAATTTGTAAACGGTGAATGTGCTTATATGGACTTTTTACGATGTGTTGGCTACAAATATTCTGCCAGAACTGACTTATGACCTCATATCAAGATCTTTTTGAACATACGTTTTCATACATTTTAATGATGTATTTTACTTATATGTTATGATGACCTTTAACTTAATACATATTTATTTTTTATTATAGCTTTGCTTTCGATCAATAGGTATTCCTTAATTATTTGCGGAAAAGTAATAATTTGTTTTTTCCGGAATAGTTACTTTTTTTCCGGAAAAGAAAGATATTTTTTTGCGGAAACGTAATCTTTTTTTTCCGGAAACTTCATCTTTTTTTCGCGGAAAAGTAATGCCAATTTGCGGAAACGTAAAACGCCGCATCAAACGTATGCCATGCTTAAAAAATGAATTCGGTATATTTAATTCTAAACGGTTCATTTGGTTTTACTTATCACTTATACGTAAAATTATTTCTATTTAAGTAAATAAGAACATATATATACAATTCCATCCGATACAATCAAAAACTAAGGTTAACGTAAAGTAAATATTGTTTTTCTGTTCATTTGCAATTTTAACTTCATCTGATATCTAATTTTTTTCGTGGGTAATAGAATATATTAGTTCTAAGGGACTAATCTTCTCTATTAAAAAAATATTAGATATGCACAATATTTATTTAAGAATTGAATGCATCTTTTTTGTTACTTCATTGGGGTGTAAAAGCTTTGACCGAAGTACATTTTGTATGAGCGCTGAAGCGCTTCATTCTAAAAATGCGCGCACGAATCGGTCCAAATAAGAAGTTGTCCTTTTTTTTTTTACATACAATGTATAGTAAATCAATTTCGGTCCGTATTACATTGATCAATTTAAAATTTTAAGTTTTCAAATTTTGTTTTTTGAAGTTTTGAAAAAGCAAATTCCTAAATTTTAAAATTTATTTTTTTCAAAAAAAATTAAAATTTCACCAGATGATAAAAACTAAAAGTCTTGAAAATAAGGGTACCTGTAAAGTGCAAATTTGAAAAAAAGTGGAACGAACGAACGAAACAATACGAACTGAAATGAAAAGTCACTGTTACTTAAACAATAATGTATAAAACAAACCAAGAGGCAAATAGTTGTAAGCTGTTAAATTCAATAACAAAATGAATATTTCTCAAAAGTTGATACTTCATTTTAAAACAAGAAAAACAGCTCCAGTTATGACCATTCTTATTTAGAAATGTAAAAGCTCAAAATGTATCAAATCATTTTTAACTACAAAATAAATTATTTAAAAAAGGCGCTTTTAACAAATTGGACAGCACATGAAATAACAGTATCCTGATTTTTTAAAAAGATTTTGCATCAATTGAAAAACCATTTTTTCAAAGCAATTCGAGGATGTACTGGGGGAATTTTTTTTTTAAATCTACAATTTAGAATACTAAGTCGGAAGAGCATTAGTGGGGGAAAAAAGACTAGACCATAACCGCGGGTCCGTACCTGAATTAGAGAACATACGCCTTATTTTAAGCCTGGATTTTTAGAATTCGTATTGTCATTTGGTAAGGTCAAGTTGATTAAAATGTGCACATTTATTCCCTGTACAATGAAGCATAAAAATGTTACCATTTATGAGTTTAAACAACTATCTTCATAAAATTAAATATATATTTTGAAAAACTGTGTGAATTTATTAATTACATCCATGAAGAGAAGGTTAGAAATTTTAGTTTTAATTTATATATATAATTGCGAATTGAATTGGGGAATATGTCAAAGAGACAACAACCCGACCAAAGAGCAGGTATGATTAGCACCCGTGCACGGCCGACACTCGGCTAACCGAGAGATAGGTCGGTTAATCTATATTGAGTATGCGGCTATATCGGCGGTGGGTCTGTTAATCGGGTGGGCTTAAGTCTGTTAATCAGGTGTTATCGTGAAAATCAGTACAAGGTCAGCATGTTTCATTGTATAACTTTTTTTTTTACATTTATATCATTAAATCTATTCATGTCTGACAAAATGATTTGGAATACTGAATCCAGTGGTGTATTATTTTTTTTCTAGCTTCAATAAACGATCTAAAAAATGAAAAGGCGAGTTACTCATCAGTAAATTTATACACATTTTACACACACAAAATGTACACAAAAATGACAATTTGGTTGAGTTTACTTGCATGCAATCTTTTGAACATCGAAAAAAGACTGGCATTATGTTTGTTTACCACATTACCATCAATATGAAATAATCTACACGAAAAACTGTATTTTGATGACATAAATCAATTTTTGTTAAAAAAAATATGGTCTGTTAATGGGTCGGATGTATAAAACTCGGTCTGTTAATTGGTCTGTTAAGAGTTATGAATGACATTACAAGTATACTGTAATTGCTATATGGGGTGTTATCTGAATAAAGAGATAGGCCATAGATTAGTGGCTAGTAAATGGAAACAACACATGAACAATGAATCATAAGTTTAGACAATGGAATCTGAACATTGATAGAAATGATTTTAAAAAGTGTAAAATCAAAGTAATATTAATTTCATCAAAGAATGGTAGCATATATCATATGGATTCTGTTTCCTTGATATGAATTGCACCAATTTGTCATTTACATAGTTAACAAGTACATAAATCAGAGATAAACTTCGTATCAAATGAACTGAAATATGTTTATAATGCAAACAAATATAGACAAATCTTCAACATCAACCTTTCTTACACCACCTTGAAGGTCACTCGATAGAAAAACAAGCACGTTTGTGGACTGCGAGTCGGCTAAATGACCTACGATATCATAGGAATACATCATTACTCGAAAAATAAAATTAATATACTAGTATGCATTTATTGTGATTTACAGGAATATAAAACTGTCTTGTTGTTGCACATTAAATCAGCACCCAACACTAATATAAAAAAACTTATTAATGTCTATTTCTTGTTTAGAACCACGATTTAGAACTTGGTACAGACATATCCTTAGGCGGCAGAAAATGAGAATGATGACTCTGTACAAAGGAAAATGCATACCGGAAATAAACTCCTCATAGATACCAGGGTTGAAATTTGATATGTGCGCCTAATTTTTACGCCAGACACGCGTTTCGTCTACGAAAAAGTCATAAGTGTCGCTCGAAAAAAATGTTTAAAAGGCCAAAAACAAAGTTGAAAAGCATTGAGGAAATACAACTAATACCGGCGTCACACACCAGCGTATAGCTCCGGAGTGTTAAAAGATCATTTAATGTGCCAATATGCGTTAAGCGTGTATTGGGCGCACTATCCAGCGTTCAAGAAACGTATGTTGGCGTATGTTGTATGTTTTTTATGCTGCATAAAAATTTCCTCGGGTTGTAGCGTTCATCTTGAGCGTATTTACTTTCCTTCACTGGCTAGAGGTATAGGGGGAGGGTTGATATCTCATAAACATTCTTATTTCGATTCTCGCACAACTTTCATGCGACACCATGCATTCGGTATTCATTCCGTACCAATACTTATAACTAATATAAATGATAAAACGCAATAAATGATCGTCATGCAATCTAGAAAAAAACACTAAAAAACAACAAACCAACACGTTAAAAACTGCCGAACTCAATTCTGGATTTCTGGATTTACCCTTATCAGGAACGATCAAAAGCCGAATATTTGATTCAATGAAAGCCAATGATTTATAAAAACAGCAATGATCGATTAAAAGTTTAAGATGATTATTCAAAATTGTACGTTCAATAATTTCATCTGCCGAAATGATTGCAAATATATAACCTCCATACACCACCATACCCGTGTTATAAAAAGACTATACTTGACTATAAACTATATCAATCACCATATCCGCGGCGTGGTACATAAAGACTATTACACGAATATTAACTATATCTACCACGATAGCCGTGGTATATAAAGATAATACAAGACTATAATCTACATCCATCACCATACCCGTGGTATATTAAGACTAATACACCACTATAATCTACTATAAAATTGAGACTGGCCCCTAAACAATTATATGTACTAGTTCAGTGATAATGAACACCGTACTAAATTCCAAATTTAACACAAGAAACTAAAATTAAAAATAATACAAGACTACCAAAGACCGGATGGTCCTGACTTGGGACAGGCGCAAAAATGCGGCGAGGTTTAACCTGTTTATGAGATCTCAACCCTCCCCTATACCTCTAGCCAATGTAGAAAAATAAACGCATAACAATACGCACATTAAAACTCAGTTTAATAGAAATCCGAGTCCGAATACCATACCCTTGATATATGAAGAACAAAACAGATCTATCATCTACATCCACCACCACACCCGTAGTATATAAAGACTAATATACCACTATAATCTACATAATACACCAAACCCGTAGTATAAAGACTAAAACCGGTCTATAATCTACATCAACCACCATACCCGTAGTATATAAAGACTAAAACCGTTCTATAATCTACATCCACCACCATACCCGTGGTATATAAAGACTAAAACCGGTCTATAATCTACATCCACCACCATACCCGTGGTTTATAAAGACTAATATACGACTATAATCTACATCCACCACCATACCCGTAGTATATAAAGACTAATAATGGTATATTATCTACATCCACCACCATACCCGTGGTATATAAAGACTAATACCGGTCTATAATCTACATCCACCACCATACCCGTGGTATATAAAGACTAATACCGGTCTATAATCTACATCCACCACCATAACCGTGGTTTATAAAAACTAATATACGACTATTATCTACATCCACCACCATACCCGTAGTATATAAAGACTAATACCGGTCTAAAATCTACATCCACCACCATACCCGTGGTATATAAAGTCCAATACCGGTCTATAATCCATATCCACCACCATACCCGTGGTTTATGAAGACTAATACCGGTCTATTATCTACATCGACCACCATACCCGTGGTTTATAAAGACCAATACTGGTCTATAATCTACGTCCATCACCATACCCGTGGTTAATAAAGACTAATACCGGTCTTAAATCTACATCCACCACCATACCCGTGGTATATAAAGACTAATACCGGTCTATAATCTACATCCATCACCATACCCGTGGTTTATAAAGACTAATATACGACTATAATCCACATCCACCACCATACCCGTAGTATATAAAGACTAATACTGGTCTATAATCTACATCCACCACCATACCCGTGGTTTATAAAGACTAATATACGACTATTATCCACATCCACCACCATACCCGTAGTATATAAAGACTAATACCGGTCTATTATCTACATCCACCACCATACCCGTTGTATATAAAGACTAATACTGGTCTATAATCTACATCCATCACCATACTCGTGGTTAATAAAGACTAATACCGGTCTTGAATCTACATCCACCACCATACCCGTGGTATATAAAGACTAATACAGGTCTATAATCTACATCCATCACCATACCCGTGGTAAATAAAGACTAATACCGGTCTTGAATCTACATCCACCACCATACCCGTGGTATATAAAGACTAATACCGGTCTATAATCTAAATCCATCACCATACCCGTGGTATATAAAGACTAATATACGACTAAAATCTACATCCACCACCATACCCGTGGTTAATAAAGACTAATATACGACTATAATCTACATCCACCACCATACCCGTGGTATATAAAGACTAATACCGGTCTATAATCCATATCCACCACCATACCCGTGGTTTATAAAGACTAGTACCGGTCTATTATCTACACCCACCCACATACCCGTGTTATATAAAGACTAATACGACTAATACCGGTCTATAATCCATATCCACCACCATACCCGTGGTTTATAAAGACTAATACCGGTCTATTATCTACACCCACCCACATACCCGTGTTATATAAAGACTAATACCGGTCTATAATCCACATCCACCACCATACCCGTAGTATATAAAGACTAATACAAGTCTATAATCTACATCCACCACCATACCCGTAGTATAAAAAGACTAATAAGTGTTGTTTAATTAATAAATATAGCTAGGTCATTGGTCTCTGTAATGCTACACACGTTTCTGATAGCTTGACAACAATACAATACTGTTTGTCTATGATGGATTCTCAGATACCGTTTGGATTTCCAATAGAACTTAAAAATGACTAAGTAAAGTATATAAGCATATAGATTATTTTGCAGACTTGCCATTTGATGACACGGATGAACTCCCTGATATAGTAGATAATCCACCAGAAGACAAGGACGAGGAGTATAAACCAAAATCAAGAGAGGATAAAGAAAGAGCCAAAATAAAATATATCAAAGAAAGAAACCAACAAAAAAGGAATAATTTAGAACAATTCAGGGAAGGCCTTAATCCTCATCAACTACATCGTCTACATGAGACAGCGTCTGATATTTATAACTATTTTAACAACATAATTACGGACAATAAATTAAAGCCAGCAAATGAAGGACTATTCTGGTCTAATAGACTACACAAAGAAGATGAAGAAATAACAGTTGTTGCCACTACAATAGGCGATACTACAATTTCTTATGTAGATTCAATTATACTGAGTGATGCTAATACAACAATTAATGAAAGTGATATGGAAGAACTGTTTGCATTAATTTTCCATGAATTTGTTCATGCTTATTTATTTGTACATGGTTTGTCCGATTATTCCGATCACGGTCCTGTATGGAATAGAAAGATGAAACAGTTGATGAGACTTGTAAAAACCAACAGACATCTCAGACCAGCACGCATAAAGGACGTCAACATAGAAGAAAATCGTGTCAGGACACACGCAGGACGTAAGCGATAGCATTCCCTCGATCTCCTTGGTGGAAGTAGAATATAGTCATGTGTTAGTCTTTATATACCACGGGTATAGTGGTGATGTAAATTATGGTTATTTATATACCACGGGTATGGTGGTGGATGTAGATTAAAGTTATTTATATACCACAGGTATGGTGGTGGATGTAGATTATAGACTTGTATTAGTCTTTATATACCACGGGTATGGTGATGGATGTAGATTATAGACTTGTATTAGTCATTATATACCACGGGTATAGTGGTGATGTAAATTATGGTTATTTATATACCACGGGTATGGTGGTGGATGTAGATTATAGAATTGTATAAGTCTTTATCTACCACGGGTATGGTGATGGATGTAGATTATAGACTTGTATTAGTCTTAATATACCACGGGTATGGTGATGGATGTAGATTATAGACTTGTATTAGTCTTTATATACCACGGGTATGGTGGTTGATGTAGATTATAGACTTGTATTAGTCATTATATACCACGGGTATGGTGATGGATGTAGATTATAGACTTGTATTAGTCTTTATATACCACGGTATGGTGATGGATGTAGATTATAGACTTGTATTAGTCATTATATACCACGGGCATGGTGATGGATGTAGATTATAGACTGGTATTAGTCTTTATATACCACGGGTATGGTGATGGATGTAGATTATAGACTTGTATTAGTCATTATATACCACGGGTATGGTGATGGATGTAGATTATAGACTTGTATTAGTCATTATATAACACGGGTATAGTGGTGGATGTAGATTATAGACTTGTATTAGTCATTATATACCACGGGTATGGTGATGGATGTAGATTATAGACTTGTATTAGTCATTATATACCACGGGTATGGTGATGGATGTAGATTATAGACTTGTATTAGTCATTATATACCACGGGTATGGTGATGGATGTAGATTATAGACTGGTATTAGTCTTTATATACCACGGGTATGGTGATGGATGTAGATTATAGACCGGTATTAGTCTTTATATACCACGGGTATGGTGATGGATGTAGATTATAGACTTGTATTAGTCTTTATATATTCCACGGGTATGGTGATGGATGTAGATTATAGACTTGTATTAGTCATTATATACCACGGGTATAGTGATGAATGTAGATTATAGACTTGTATAAGTCTTTATATTCCACGGGTATGGTGATGGATGTAGATTATAGACTTGTATTAGTCTTTATATTCCACGGGTATGGTGATGGATGTAGATTATAGACTTGTATTAGTCTTTATATACCACGGGTATGGTGATGGATGTAGATTATAGACTTGTATTAGTTTTTATAAACCACGGGTATGGTGGTGGATGTAGATTATAGACCAGTATTAGTCATTATATACCACGGGTATGGTGGTGGATGTAGATAATAGACCATTATTAGTCTTTATATACTACGGGTTTGGTGGTGGATGTAGATTATAGTCGTATATTAGTCTTTATAAACCACGGGTATGGTGGTGGATGTAGATTATAGAATTGTATTAGTCTTTATATACCACGGGTATGGTGATGGATGTAGATTATAGACCGTACTAAATTCCAAATTTAACACAAGAAACTAAAATTAAAAATAATACAAGACTACCAAAGACCGGATGGTCCTGACTTGGGACAGGCGCAAAAATGCGGCGAGGTTTAACCTGTTTATGAGATCTCAACCCTCCCCTATACCTCTAGCCAATGTAGAAAAATAAACGCATAACAATACGCACATTAAAACTCAGTTTAATAGAAATCCGAGTCCGAATACCATACCCTTGATATATGAAGAACAAAACAGATCTATCATCTACATCCACCACCACACCCGTAGTATATAAAGACTAATATACCACTATAATCTACATAATACACCAAACCCGTAGTATAAAGACTAAAACCGGTCTATAATCTACATCAACCAGTCTTTATAAACCACGGGCATGGTGATGGATGTAAATAATAGTCGTATATTAGTCTTTATATACCACGGGTATGGTGGTGGATGTAGATTATAGAATTGTATAAGTCTTTATATACCACGGGTATGGTGATGGATGTAGATTATAGACTTGTATTAGTCATTATATACCACGGGTATAGTGATGGATGTAGATTATAGACTTGTATTAGTCTTTATAAACCACGGGTATGGTGATGAATGTAGATTATAGACTTGTATTAGTCTTTATATACCACGGGTATGGTGATGGATGTAGATTATAGACTTGTATTAGTCTTTATATTCCACGGGTATGATGATGGATGTAGATTATAGACTTGTATTAGATTTTATAAACCACGGGTATGGTGGTGGATGTAGATTATAGACCGGTATTAGTCTTTATATACCTCGGGTATGGTGGTGGATGTAGATGATAGACTTGTATTAGTCTTTATATTCCACGGGTATGGTGGTGGATGTAGATTATAGACCGGTATAAGTCTTTATAGACCACGGGTATGGTGATGGATGTAGATTATAGACTTGTATTAGTCATTATATACCACGGGTATGGTGATGGATGTAGATTATAGACCGGTATTAATCTTTATATACCACGGGTATGGTGATGGATGTAGATTATAGACTTGCATAAGTCTTTATATTCCACGGGTATGGTGATGGATGTAGATTATAGTCGTGTATTAGTCTTTATATACCACGGGTATGGTGATGGATGTAGATTATAGAATTGTATTAGTCTTTATATAATACGGGTATGGTGATGGATGTAGATTATAGACTTGTATTAGTCATTATATACCACGGGTATGGTGATGGATGTAGATTATAGACTTGCATTAGTCTTTATATTCCACGGGTATGGTGATGGATGTAGATTATAGTCGTGTATTAGTCTTTATATACCACGGGTATGGTGATGGATGTAGATTATAGACCAGTATTAGTCTTTATAAACCACGGGTATGGTGATGGATGTAGATTATAGACTTGTATTAGTCTTTATATTCCACGGGTATGGTGATGGATGTAGAATATAGATCTGTATTAGTCATTATATACCACGGGTATGGTGATGGATGTAGATTATAGACTTGTATTAGTCTTTATAAACCACGGGTATGGTGGTGGATGTAGATTATAGATCTGTATTAGTCATTATATACCACGGGTATGGTGATGGATGTAGATTATAGACTTGTATTAGTCATTATATACCACGGGTATGGTGATGGATGTAGATTATAGACCGGTATTAATCTTTATATACCACGGGTATGGTGATGGATGTAGATTATAGACTTGCATTAGTCTTTATATTCCACGGGTATGGTGATGGATGTAGATTATAGTCGTGTATTAGTCTTTATATACCACGGGTATGGTGATGGATGTAGATTATAGACCAGTATAAGTCTTTATAAACCACGGGTATGGTGATGGATGTAGATTATAGACTTGTATCAGTCTTTATATTCCACGGGTATGGTGATGGATGTAGAATATAGATCTGTATTAGTCATTATATACCACGGGTATGGTGATGGATGTAGATTATAGACTTGTATTAGTCTTTATAAACCACGGGTATGGTGGTGGATGTAGATTATAGTCGTGTATTAGTCTTTGTATACCACGGGTATGGTGATGGATGTAGATTATAGACCGGTATTAATCTTTATATACCACGGGTATG
The DNA here is from genome assembly GCF_036588685.1 of Mytilus trossulus. Lineage (NCBI taxonomy): Eukaryota > Metazoa > Mollusca > Bivalvia > Mytilida > Mytilidae > Mytilus > Mytilus trossulus. The sequence continues at coordinate 40,762,743 of NC_086382.1, read as the reverse complement.
GTGATGGATGTAGATTATAGACTTGCATTAGTCTTTATATTCCACGGGTATGGTGATGGATGTAGATTATAGTCGTGTATTAGTCTTTATATACCACGGGTATGGTGATGGATGTAGATTATAGACCAGTATTAGTCTTTATAAACCACGGGTATGGTGATGGATGTAGATTATAGACTTGTATTAGTCTTTATATTCCACGGGTATGGTGATGGATGTAGATTATAGAATTATATTAGTCTTTATATACCACGGGTATGGTGATGGATGTAGATTATAGACTTGTATTAGTCATTATATACCACGGGTATGGTGATGGATGTAGATTATAGACTTGTATTAGTCTTTATAAACCACGGGCATGGTGATGGATGTAAATTATAGACTTGTATTAGTCTTTATAAACCACGGGTATGGTGGTGGATGTAGATTATAGAATTGTATTAGTCTTTATATACCACGGGTATGGTGATGGATGTAGATTATAGACTTGTATTAGTCAGTATATACCACGGGTATGGTGATGGATGTAGAATATAGACTTGTATTAGTCTTTATAAACCACGGGCATGGTGATGGATGTAAATAATAGTCGTATATTAGTCTTTATATACCACGGGTATGGTGGTGGATGTAGATTATAGAATTGTATAAGTCTTTATATACCACGGGTATGGTGATGGATGTAGATTATAGACTTGTATTAGTCATTATATACCACGGGTATAGTGATGGATGTAGATTATAGACTTGTATTAGTCTTTATAAACCACGGGTATGGTGGTGGATGTAGATTATAGACCGGTATAAGTCTTTATATACCACGGGTATGGTGATGGATGTAGATTATAGACTTGTATTAGTCTTTATATTCCACGGGTATGATGATGGATGTAGATTATAGACTTGTATTAGATTTTATAAACCACGGGTATGGTGGTGGATGTAGATTATAGACCGGTATTAGTCTTTATATACCTCGGGTATGGTGGTGGATGTAGATGATAGACTTGTATTAGTCTTTATATTCCACGGGTATGGTGGTGGATGTAGATTATAGACCGGTATAAGTCTTTATAGACCACGGGTATGGTGATGGATGTAGATTATAGACTTGTATTAGTCATTATATACCACGGGTATGGTGATGGATGTAGATTATAGACCGGTATTAATCTTTATATACCACGGGTATGGTGATGGATGTAGATTATAGACTTGCATAAGTCTTTATATTCCACGGGTATGGTGATGGATGTAAATTATAGTCGTGTATTAGTCTTTATATACCACGGGTATGGTGATGGATGTAGATTATAGAATTGTATTAGTCTTTATATAATACGGGTATGGTGATGGATGTAGATTATAGACTTGTATTAGTCATTATATACCACGGGTATGGTGATGGATGTAGATTATAGACTTGCATTAGTCTTTATATTCCACGGGTATGGTGATGGATGTAGATTATAGTCGTGTATTAGTCTTTATATACCACGGGTATGGTGATGGATGTAGATTATAGACCAGTATTAGTCTTTATAAACCACGGGTATGGTGATGGATGTAGATTATAGACTTGTATTAGTCTTTATATTCCACGGGTATGGTGATGGATGTAGAATATAGATCTGTATTAGTCATTATATACCACGGGTATGGTGATGGATGTAGATTATAGACTTGTATTAGTCTTTATAAACCACGGGTATGGTGGTGGATGTAGATTATAGATCTGTATTAGTCATTATATACCACGGGTATGGTGATGGATGTAGATTATAGACTTGTATTAGTCATTATATACCACGGGTATGGTGATGGATGTAGATTATAGACCGGTATTAATCTTTATATACCACGGGTATGGTGATGGATGTAGATTATAGACTTGCATTAGTCTTTATATTCCACGGGTATGGTGATGGATGTAGATTATAGTCGTGTATTAGTCTTTATATACCACGGGTATGGTGATGGATGTAGATTATAGACCAGTATAAGTCTTTATAAACCACGGGTATGGTGATGGATGTAGATTATAGACTTGTATCAGTCTTTATATTCCACGGGTATGGTGATGGATGTAGAATATAGATCTGTATTAGTCATTATATACCACGGGTATGGTGATGGATGTAGATTATAGACTTGTATTAGTCTTTATAAACCACGGGTATGGTGGTGGATGTAGATTATAGTCGTGTATTAGTCTTTGTATACCACGGGTATGGTGATGGATGTAGATTATAGACCGGTATTAATCTTTATATACCACGGGTATGGTGATGGATGTAGATTATAGACTTGCATTAGTCTTTATATTCCACGGGTATGGTGATGGATGTAGATTATAGTCGTGTATTAGTCTTTATATACCACGGGTATGGTGATGGATGTAGATTATAGACCAGTATTAGTCTTTATAAACCACGGGTATGGTGATGGATGTAGATTATAGACTTGTATTAGTCTTTATATTCCACGGGTATGGTGATGGATGTAGATTATAGAATTATATTAGTCTTTATATACCACGGGTATGGTGATGGATGTAGATTATAGACTTGTATTAGTCATTATATACCACGGGTATGGTGATGGATGTAGATTATAGACTTGTATTAGTCTTTATAAACCACGGGCATGGTGATGGATGTAAATTATAGACTTGTATTAGTCTTTATAAACCACGGGTATGGTGGTGGATGTAGATTATAGAATTGTATTAGTCTTTATATACCACGGGTATGGTGATGGATGTAGATTATAGACTTGTATTAGTCAGTATATACCACGGGTATGGTGATGGATGTAGAATATAGACTTGTATTAGTCTTTATAAACCACGGGCATGGTGATGGATGTAAATAATAGTCGTATATTAGTCTTTATATACCACGGGTATGGTGGTGGATGTAGATTATAGAATTGTATAAGTCTTTATATACCACGGGTATGGTGATGGATGTAGATTATAGACTTGTATTAGTCATTATATACCACGGGTATAGTGATGGATGTAGATTATAGACTTGTATTAGTCTTTATAAACCACGGGTATGGTGATGAATGTAGATTATAGACTTGTATTAGTCTTTATATACCACGGGTATGGTGATGGATGTAGATTATAGACTTGTATTAGTCTTTATATTCCACGGGTATGATGATGGATGTAGATTATAGACTTGTATTAGATTTTATAAACCACGGGTATGGTGGTGGATGTAGATTATAGACCGGTATTAGTCTTTATATACCTCGGGTATGGTGGTGGATGTAGATGATAGACTTGTATTAGTCTTTATATTCCACGGGTATGGTGGTGGATGTAGATTATAGACCGGTATAAGTCTTTATAGACCACGGGTATGGTGATGGATGTAGATTATAGACTTGTATTAGTCATTATATACCACGGGTATGGTGATGGATGTAGATTATAGACCGGTATTAATCTTTATATACCACGGGTATGGTGATGGATGTAGATTATAGACTTGCATAAGTCTTTATATTCCACGGGTATGGTGATGGATGTAGATTATAGTCGTGTATTAGTCTTTATATACCACGGGTATGGTGATGGATGTAGATTATAGAATTGTATTAGTCTTTATATAATACGGGTATGGTGATGGATGTAGATTATAGACTTGTATTAGTCATTATATACCACGGGTATGGTGATGGATGTAGATTATAGACTTGCATTAGTCTTTATATTCCACGGGTATGGTGATGGATGTAGATTATATACCGGTATTAATCTTTATATACCACGGGTATGGTGATGGATGTAGATTATAGACTTGCATTAGTCTTTATATTCCACGGGTATGGTGATGGATGTAGATTATAGTCGTGTATTAGTCTTTATATACCACGGGTATGGTGATGGATGTAGATTATAGACCAGTATAAGTCTTTATAAACCACGGGTATGGTGATGGATGTAGATTATAGACTTGTATCAGTCTTTATATTCCACGGGTATGGTGATGGATGTAGAATATAGATCTGTATTAGTCATTATATACCACGGGTATGGTGATGGATGTAGATTATAGACTTGTATTAGTCTTTATAAACCACGGGTATGGTGGTGGATGTAGATTATAGTCGTGTATTAGTCTTTATATACCACGGGTATGGTGATGGATGTAGATTATAGACCGGTATTAATCTTTATATACCACGGGTATGGTGATGGATGTAGATTATAGACTTGCATTAGTCTTTATATTCCACGGGTATGGTGATGGATGTAGATTATAGTCGTGTATTAGTCTTTATATACCACGGGTATGGTGATGGATGTAAATTATAGACCAGTATTAGTCATTATATACCACGGGTATGGTGATGGATGTAGATTATAGACTTGTATTAGTCTTTATAAACCACGGGCATGGTGATGGATGTAAATTATAGACTTGTATTAGTCTTTATAAACCACGGGTATGGTGGTGGATGTAGATTATAGAATTGTATTAGTCTTTATATACCACGGGTATGGTGATGGATGTAGATTATAGACTTGTATTAGTCAGTATATACCACGGGTATGGTGATGGATGTAGAATATAGACTTGTATTAGTCTTTATAAACCACGGGCATGGTGATGGATGTAAATAATAGTCGTATATTAGTCTTTATATACCACGGGTATGGTGGTGGATGTAGATTATAGAATTGTATAAGTCTTTATATACCACGGGTATGGTGATGGATGTAGATTATAGACTTGTATTAGTCATTATATACCACGGGTATAGTGATGGATGTAGATTATAGACTTGTATTAGTCTTTATAAACCACGGGTATGGTGATGAATGTAGATTATAGACTTGTATTAGTCTTTATATACCACGGGTATGGTGATGGATGTAGATTATAGACTTGTATTAGTCTTTATATTCCACGGGTATGATGATGGATGTAGATTATAGACTTGTATTAGATTTTATAAACCACGGGTATGGTGGTGGATGTAGATTATAGACCGGTATTAGTCTTTATATACCTCGGGTATGGTGGTGGATGTAGATGATAGACTTGTATTAGTCTTTATATTCCACGGGTATGGTGGTGGATGTAGATTATAGACCGGTATAAGTCTTTATAGACCACGGGTATGGTGATGGATGTAGATTATAGACTTGTATTAGTCATTATATACCACGGGTATGGTGATGGATGTAGATTATAGACCGGTATTAATCTTTATATACCACGGGTATGGTGATGGATGTAGATTATAGACTTGCATAAGTCTTTATATTCCACGGGTATGGTGATGGATGTAGATTATAGTCGTGTATTAGTCTTTATATACCACGGGTATGGTGATGGATGTAGATTATAGAATTGTATTAGTCTTTATATAATACGGGTATGGTGATGGATGTAGAATATAGATCTGTATTAGTCATTATATACCACGGGTATGGTGATGGATGTAGATTATAGACTTGTATTAGTCTTTATAAACCACGGGTATGGTGGTGGATGTAGATTATAGATCTGTATTAGTCATTATATACCACGGGTATGGTGATGGATGTAGATTATAGACTTGTATTAGTCATTATATACCACGGGTATGGTGATGGATGTAGATTATATACCGGTATTAATCTTTATATACCACGGGTATGGTGATGGATGTAGATTATAGACTTGCATTAGTCTTTATATTCCACGGGTATGGTGATGGATGTAGATTATAGTCGTGTATTAGTCTTTATATACCACGGGTATGGTGATGGATGTAGATTATAGACCAGTATAAGTCTTTATAAACCACGGGTATGGTGATGGATGTAGATTATAGACTTGTATCAGTCTTTATATTCCACGGGTATGGTGATGGATGTAGAATATAGATCTGTATTAGTCATTATATACCACGGGTATGGTGATGGATGTAGATTATAGACTTGTATTAGTCTTTATAAACCACGGGTATGGTGGTGGATGTAGATTATAGTCGTGTATTAGTCTTTATATACCACGGGTATGGTGATGGATGTAGATTATAGACCGGTATTAATCTTTATATACCACGGGTATGGTGATGGATGTAGATTATAGACTTGCATTAGTCTTTATATTCCACGGGTATGGTGATGGATGTAGATTATAGTCGTGTATTAGTCTTTATATACCACGGGTATGGTGATGGATGTAAATTATAGACCAGTATTAGTCATTATATACCACGGGTATGGTGATGGATGTAGATTATAGACTTGTATTAGTCTTTATAAACCACGGGCATGGTGATGGATGTAAATTATAGACTTGTATTAGTCTTTATAAACCACGGGTATGGTGGTGGATGTAGATTATAGAATTGTATTAGTCTTTATATACCACGGGTATGGTGATGGATGTAGATTATAGACTTGTATTAGTCAGTATATACCACGGGTATGGTGATGGATGTAGAATATAGACTTGTATTAGTCTTTATAAACCACGGGCATGGTGATGGATGTAAATAATAGTCGTATATTAGTCTTTATATACCACGGGTATGGTGGTGGATGTAGATTATAGAATTGTATAAGTCTTTATATACCACGGGTATGGTGATGGATGTAGATTATAGACTTGTATTAGTCATTATATACCACGGGTATAGTGATGGATGTAGATTATAGACTTGTATTAGTCTTTATAAACCACGGGTATGGTGATGAATGTAGATTATAGACTTGTATTAGTCTTTATATACCACGGGTATGGTGATGGATGTAGATTATAGACTTGTATTAGTCTTTATATTCCACGGGTATGATGATGGATGTAGATTATAGACTTGTATTAGATTTTATAAACCACGGGTATGGTGGTGGATGTAGATTATAGACCGGTATTAGTCTTTATATACCTCGGGTATGGTGGTGGATGTAGATGATAGACTTGTATTAGTCTTTATATTCCACGGGTATGGTGGTGGATGTAGATTATAGACCGGTATAAGTCTTTATAGACCACGGGTATGGTGATGGATGTAGATTATAGACTTGTATTAGTCATTATATACCACGGGTATGGTGATGGATGTAGATTATAGACCGGTATTAATCTTTATATACCACGGGTATGGTGATGGATGTAGATTATAGACTTGCATAAGTCTTTATATTCCACGGGTATGGTGATGGATGTAGATTATAGTCGTGTATTAGTCTTTATATACCACGGGTATGGTGATGGATGTAGATTATAGAATTGTATTAGTCTTTATATAATACGGGTATGGTGATGGATGTAGATTATAGACTTGTATTAGTCATTATATACCACGGGTATGGTGATGGATGTAGATTATAGACTTGCATTAGTCTTTATATTCCACGGGTATGGTGATGGATGTAGATTATAGTCGTGTATTAGTCTTTATATACCACGGGTATGGTGATGGATGTAGATTATAGACCAGTATTAGTCTTTATAAACCACGGGTATGGTGATGGATGTAGATTATAGACTTGTATTAGTCTTTATATTCCACGGGTATGGTGATGGATGTAGAATATAGATCTGTATTAGTCATTATATACCACGGGTATGGTGATGGATGTAGATTATAGACTTGTATTAGTCTTTATAAACCACGGGTATGGTGGTGGATGTAGATTATAGATCTGTATTAGTCATTATATACCACGGGTATGGTGATGGATGTAGATTATAGACTTGTATTAGTCATTATATACCACGGGTATGGTGATGGATGTAGATTATAGACCGGTATTAATCTTTATATACCACGGGTATGGTGATGGATGTAGATTATAGACTTGCATTAGTCTTTATATTCCACGGGTATGGTGATGGATGTAGATTATAGTCGTGTATTAGTCTTTATATACCACGGGTATGGTGATGGATGTAGATTATAGACCAGTATAAGTCTTTATAAACCACGGGTATGGTGATGGATGTAGATTATAGACTTGTATCAGTCTTTATATTCCACGGGTATGGTGATGGATGTAGAATATAGATCTGTATTAGTCATTATATACCACGGGTATGGTGATGGATGTAGATTATAGACTTGTATTAGTCTTTATAAACCACGGGTATGGTGGTGGATGTAGATTATAGTCGTGTATTAGTCTTTATATACCACGGGTATGGTGATGGATGTAGATTATAGACCGGTATTAATCTTTATATACCACGGGTATGGTGATGGATGTAGATTATAGACTTGCATTAGTCTTTATATTCCACGGGTATGGTGATGGATGTAGATTATAGTCGTGTATTAGTCTTTATATACCACGGGTATGGTGATGGATGTAGATTATAGACCAGTATTAGTCTTTATAAACCACGGGTATGGTGATGGATGTAGATTATAGACTTGTATTAGTCTTTATATTCCACGGGTATGGTGATGGATGTAGATTATAGAATTATATTAGTCTTTATATACCACGGGTATGGTGATGGATGTAGATTATAGACTTGTATTAGTCATTATATACCACGGGTATGGTGATGGATGTAGATTATAGACTTGTATTAGTCTTTATAAACCACGGGCATGGTGATGGATGTAAATTATAGACTTGTATTAGTCTTTATAAACCACGGGTATGGTGGTGGATGTAGATTATAGAATTGTATTAGTCTTTATATACCACGGGTATGGTGATGGATGTAGATTATAGACTTGTATTAGTCAGTATATACCACGGGTATGGTGATGGATGTAGAATATAGACTTGTATTAGTCTTTATAAACCACGGGCATGGTGATGGATGTAAATAATAGTCGTATATTAGTCTTTATATACCACGGGTATGGTGGTGGATGTAGATTATAGAATTGTATAAGTCTTTATATACCACGGGTATGGTGATGGATGTAGATTATAGACTTGTATTAGTCATTATATACCACGGGTATAGTGATGGATGTAGATTATAGACTTGTATTAGTCTTTATAAACCACGGGTATGGTGATGAATGTAGATTATAGACTTGTATTAGTCTTTATATACCACGGGTATGGTGATGGATGTAGATTATAGACTTGTATTAGTCTTTATATTCCACGGGTATGATGATGGATGTAGATTATAGACTTGTATTAGATTTTATAAACCACGGGTATGGTGGTGGATGTAGATTATAGACCGGTATTAGTCTTTATATACCTCGGGTATGGTGGTGGATGTAGATGATAGACTTGTATTAGTCTTTATATTCCACGGGTATGGTGGTGGATGTAGATTATAGACCGGTATAAGTCTTTATAGACCACGGGTATGGTGATGGATGTAGATTATAGACTTGTATTAGTCATTATATACCACGGGTATGGTGATGGATGTAGATTATAGACCGGTATTAATCTTTATATACCACGGGTATGGTGATGGATGTAGATTATAGACTTGCATAAGTCTTTATATTCCACGGGTATGGTGATGGATGTAGATTATAGTCGTGTATTAGTCTTTATATACCACGGGTATGGTGATGGATGTAGATTATAGAATTGTATTAGTCTTTATATAATACGGGTATGGTGATGGATGTAGATTATAGACTTGTATTAGTCATTATATACCACGGGTATGGTGATGGATGTAGATTATAGACTTGCATTAGTCTTTATATTCCACGGGTATGGTGATGGATGTAGATTATAGTCGTGTATTAGTCTTTATATACCACGGGTATGGTGATGGATGTAGATTATAGACCAGTATTAGTCTTTATAAACCACGGGTATGGTGATGGATGTAGATTATAGACTTGTATTAGTCTTTATATTCCACGGGTATGGTGATGGATGTAGAATATAGATCTGTATTAGTCATTATATACCACGGGTATGGTGATGGATGTAGATTATAGACTTGTATTAGTCTTTATAAACCACGGGTATGGTGGTGGATGTAGATTATAGATCTGTATTAGTCATTATATACCACGGGTATGGTGATGGATGTAGATTATAGACTTGTATTAGTCATTATATACCACGGGTATGGGGATGGATGTAGATTATAGACCGGTATTAATCTTTATATACCACGGGTATGGTGATGGATGTAGATTATAGACTTGCATTAGTCTTTATATTCCACGGGTATGGTGATGGATGTAGATTATAGTCGTGTATTAGTCTTTATATACCACGGGTATGGTGATGGATGTAGATTATAGACCAGTATAAGTCTTTATAAACCACGGGTATGGTGATGGATGTAGATTATAGACTTGTATCAGTCTTTATATTCCACGGGTATGGTGATGGATGTAGAATATAGATCTGTATTAGTCATTATATACCACGGGTATGGTGATGGATGTAGATTATAGACTTGTATTAGTCTTTATAAACCACGGGTATGGTGGTGGATGTAGATTATAGTCGTGTATTAGTCTTTATATACCACGGGTATGGTGATGGATGTAGATTATAGACCGGTATTAATCTTTATATACCACGGGTATGGTGATGGATGTAGATTATAGACTTGCATTAGTCTTTATATTCCACGGGTATGGTGATGGATGTAGATTATAGTCGTGTATTAGTCTTTATATACCACGGGTATGGTGATGGATGTAGATTATAGACCAGTATTAGTCTTTATAAACCACGGGTATGGTGATGGATGTAGATTATAGACTTGTATTAGTCTTTATATTCCACGGGTATGGTGATGGATGTAGAATATAGATCTGTATTAGTCATTATATACCACGGGTATGGTGATGGATGTAGATTATAGACTTGTATTAGTCTTTATAAACCACGGGTATGGTGGTGGATGTAGATTTTAGATCTGTATTAGTCATTATATACCACGGGTATGGTGATGGATGTAGATTATAGACTTGTATTAGTCATTATATACCACGGGTATGGTGATGGATGTAGATTATAGACCAGTATTAGTCTTTATATACCTCGGGTATAGTGGTGGATGTACATTATATAATTGTATTAGTCTTTATATTCCACGGGTATAGTGATGGATGTAGATTATAGACTTGTATTAGTCTTTATAAACCACGGGTATGGTGATGAATGTAGATTATAGATCTGTATTAGTCTTAATATACCACGGGTATGGTGATGGATGTAGATTATAGACTTGTATTAGTCATTATATACCACGGGTATGGTGATGGATGTAGATTATAGATCTGTATTAGTCTTAATATACCACGGGTATGGTGGTGGATGTACATTATATAATTGTATTAGTCTTTATAAACCACGGGTATGGTGATGGATGTAGATTATAGACTTGTATTAGTCTTTATATACCACGGGTATGGTGATGGATGTAGATTATAGACTTGTATTAGTCATTATATACCACGGGTATGGTGATGGATGTAGATTATAGATCTGTATTAGTCTTAATATACCACGGGTATGGTGGTGGATGTACATTATATAATTGTATTAGTCTTTATAAACCACGGGTATGGTGATGGATGTAGATTATAGACTTGTATTAGTCTTTATATACCACGGGTATGGTGATGGATGTAGATTATAGACTTGTATTAGTCTTTATATACCACGGGTATGGTGATGGATGTAGATTATAGACTTGTATTAGTCTTTATATACCACGGGTATGGTGGTGGATGTAGATTATAGACTTGTATTAGTCTTTATATACCACGGGTATGGTGATGGATGTAGATTATAGACTTGTATTAGTCATTATATACCACGGGTATGGTGATGGATGTAGATTATAGACTTGTATTAGTCTTTATATACCACGGGTATGGTGGTGGATGTAGATTATAGACTTGTATTAGTCTTTATATACCACGGGTATGGTGATGGATGTATATAGTAGATCTGTATTAGTCATTATATACCACGGGTATGGTGGTAGATGTAGATTATAGACTTGTATTAGTAATTATATACCTCGGGTATAGTGGTGGATGTACATTATAGACTTGTATAAGTCTTTATATTCCACGGGTATGGTGGTGGATGTAGATTATAGACTTGTATTAGTCTTTATATACCACGGGTATGGTCAGTGATGGATATATATATTATGGTATGGAGGTGATGTTGATTTTAGAACTGTACAAGGCTTTTTATAATACGGTTATGGTGGTGAAAGTAGAGTCTGAACGTGTACGAGTCTTTAAATACCAGAGATATGGCGTGCTGAATGTAGATTATATTCTTGTACTGTATTAGCATTTATATACCCTAGATGGTGGATGCAATAACTGCTTGAGCATTTTTATTTCACGCGTAATATGGTATGATTGTGTGAGTGTTGGCCTTGGGTGTTTGGTTATGGATGTAATATTTGCCTGTTTAATAGACTTTTTATACCCGAGGTCATTTGTATTTGTCGTTTTTTATTTCTCGTTGTTATATATAGAGATTTTTTTTAATAAAATATAAAAAAAGTTTTTAAGAGTTCCTAGAGAATATTCGTACCTGTTGGAATGATGTTAATGAGACAGCAAACAAAATACATATAAAAAAACAATGGTGACATCATCACAAAGTCTTTCCGACTTTCTAGTGGACGTTTGTCAAACAATAGAAAGAAAAATAAAGGAGACGTCTGTTCACCCCCTCCCATACTAGTATATATTTTGAATGACTTGAATGTACATGTACATCATCAATTAAAGTTTGGAATACACTATCAGTTATGAAAGATTTCTCATCATCATTAACTTCTTTAAATAACGGGTGAGATTTGATAAGCAATATATGTAAATAATTAGCAGTCGAAAAGAGAACAATAATTTAATACCTGTTAAAGTCCCTATCTGAATATGTCCTCTAAATATCAGGTTTCTTGTCTACATGGACTGACCTAATCCGGACATTTAAAAGTCATACTAGTATGAACAATCTGGTAAAGCTGGGTAATATGCACCTCATAATTTACGCATCTTGTGCTTTAGGAAAACATTTAATATAGACAAAAGAATTTAGAATACAAATAAGTAAAATCAAAATCTAAATACAAATGCATTAATTACCTATATCTTACAAATAAGGTTAACAATAGACATTATGATTGAAAAAAGAATAGGAATAGGAGTCCCCTAAAACAATGGGATAAAGTATATGAAAGAAATCGATAAGAAAAACCTCTAGTTCCAACTATTTTAAGTCAATGAGATTTTTAAAGCCTTAGCTACATCTCCAACCTCTTTTTTGTCGGTCGCTTGTATCCATAATTACTTTTTCATTTTGTTTTATATAATTCGTTTTGAATTATTGAAAAAATATTGGCGAACCGTCTGACCTTCAAACAACACAAAATTCTGTATTAAGAATTCGTAATTACATCAACGTGGATCTGTAAAAGTCGAATAACTGATGTTTTTGTTTTACTTACCAATATTCAGAATAATTTTACATTTGTCTATCATGCCAGTGACACATATATATATATACATGCCATATGTATCCTTACTATTCATTTCAGAGGCAGATTAAGGAAGGTTTTATGCAGAGAACCCCGCCCCACATTTTGTAGGAAAAAAATGGTTAAGTAATTAGTGAATCAATGAAACAGGAATGGAGCGATGTCCCCTCTTATGTCAGTGGGCGTCCAGTGGGGGATCCAGAAATTTTCATAAGTTGGGGCCCACTGACAGCCTAAGAAGGGGCCCGCTCTAATCACGCTTCAGTGATTCCCTATATAAGCAACCACATTTTTCGCCAAAAAGGGGCCTGCCCCCCTAAATCTGTCTCTGGCGTCTCCTTATGCCAATTTCTGGATCCGCAAATGCAATTGTGGAAGGAAAAAATGACAGGCCCATTTTAATAATTATTAATATATACAACACTTCATCACCATTGGCATTGGCGGACCCAGGGGTTGGAACCATCAATGCATTTGGATGAAAATATAGTTGGACCCCCCTTTTTTAGAATGACTGGATCCGCCCCTGATTTACAATAGAATACGAGTACATGTAAGTATAGTTTAATATGTCAATGTAGACGCCCATTAAGGATCATGAAGACCATAATAATTTATAATATATACATATGATTTAAATAAACTTTGCCATGATAAAGGACTAGTACAAGTACTATGTAACAAACAAACAGACAAACACAAATATTGTATTGCTAATAAAAGAGCCCACAAGGAGCAGAACAATCACCATTAAATATGATTAAGACAAAATGTCATAAAAAATAGAGAATACAACAAGCACAGTGTTAATAATATAACTAGGTTAAGAAAAGGACGGTTCCGTTGAGGAGGTGTTCCATAAATAGTGGAAGGATAAACATATAGAAGAAGAAGTTGCGACACAATAATGTAGACGGATAATCGAGACTAACGTAAACTATAAATTGAATAATTCATTAATATTACAATGAAAGCCGTAACGGTTTGTTATTTATTTGTTTACAAGTTAAATATAGATGAGATCACTGTTATCTAAAAATATTTCTGGTTTCACTTTATAGATAATGATTTCCGGTACAGTGGTGTCTTTCCGGTATACTAGTGGACGGGTATGCTGATGCCTGTACGCTGACTGATGCCTCTCATCAAAAGCTTTCTTTCTGATAAAACCCAGCGATTAGTATTGGAAGATTTGCATCTTTCAGAGTAAATTTGGTCCGGTAGTAAAATCTGTTCGCCATACTTTTTTCCCTAGGAAATCTAGTCCATGATCATTATTTTACTAGGAATGTATGTACCAGGACAATTTTTCCTAGGAGAATAAGTCCATAGGTAGTAAAATATGTCTGGCACATATTTTCCTAGGAAAAATTGTCCTAATACGTTATACTAGTAATTTTTATTATATTATATAACAATTATTGAAAATTAAAACAGAATCATATTTTAAGTTAAGATTTGAAAGTTTCATTATTTTTCCCATTTAAAATAAAGAAAAGTGACGTAACCTAGGAATGTTAATGACATGGACACGATGTCCTAGAAAAACAAGTCTGGGGACAGATTTTATTAAAATATAATACACACCTCTATATTGAATATTGAAACATAACATTTATATTGATATTTTAAAATAAAGGGCCAGGAAAATTTTACCTGTCTGTGGTAACAGATATCATACTGTAACAGAGAAGATCAGCGAATTGTGACTTGTGGAGAGTTGTCTGATTGACAATCATACAACATCTTCTTATTTTCAAGTAAACTAAGAACCTTAAAAGTTTTTTTGTGTATTCAAAACTATTCATGCGCACACTCAAAAGTGACAGAAAAGGCTGGTGACGGTGATTACTCATTGATTGAGGTAGAAATTTAAACAATGTTTGAATATTTATTTATTTTATTTCAGAGGCCTCTACACATTGTAGTAACTCAAATTACAATGAGTGAAAATGAGTACTCGGTTCCTAGCTGTAAGCCTCGCCTTGCAAACTTCATAAAACTGTTTTGTGTATGTATCTATACACCTTCCTCTTTTAAATCATTGAAAAAAAAAACACTTTTGAAAAACAAAAATGTGCATCTTTTCTACTTTCGTTTTGCAAAAAAGCTTTTATTTGATTGAAATGGATGCGAGTTCTTTCATCGTCGATCTTGAATTATTGGGATGTTGCTTAAGATTTTCTATGATTAATATTATCTTTTTCAAACAATCTTACTTTCTTATATATATATATATATATATATATAAAAAAAACCACCAAAAAAACAGGACAAATCCCATATTGAGGTCGGGAGCAATGACTTATTTTATCCCGGTTCAGAATTTACGCCGAAACTGTTTTCAGAAAATCGAGACACAAACAAAAATCATAGAGAAATTAAACTACTGATTCGGTAAGTAATTGCAGAAAGAAAAGACTAGGTATAAAGTTTTATTCACATTTTACAATGAAATGTAAAGTCCTTCTTTATATCTTATTCTATTTGGTAATGCAGTCAGTTCATATTACCAGCTCACAAGTGCCTGGTCACAAAAACGAAAGTGAAAGTTGAAATTTATCAATACCTAATGAATATTTAGAAATTACCATTATCATTGATCTTTTCATTTTGTCATGTGGTTATGACACAAAACTGTGAGTACAAATAACCTTAAAATTTGCAGGATTAAGGCTGTCAAGTTTTAAGAAATCCAAAATGTCTAATTAGAATTGATAGTCCAAGACCTCATAATTATTTGGACTACGAATTTGAATGTGTTAAAGTGTATATGTAGGTTACAAGTATTTTATATATAATTAGTTTTTGTTTAACTATAAAAAAAAAAGAAGACATGGTATGGTATGCATGGTTGCCAATGAGACAACTTTCCACAAGAAACCAAATGACACTCAATCAACAATTGACAAGGTTCCACTAAATTACAGACATGGGACAGGCATAATAAACTTAAATACAGATTGTGGTGGGATTAAACATGTTAGAAGGATTCCAACCATACCCCTAACCAATGACAGTGGCGTAGTTACAGAACAACATAAGAACGGACTATAAAAATCAGTTGTAAAAGGCTTAACTCATCACATGGATACAAAAAGAAATAAATGTTAACAAAAAATTAGAGTGGACATGGCTGGGTACTTGTAGTATCCCAACAAAAAAAAGACATTAAGTACTAATCTGAGAGATATGTTCAACAGTCAAAACAATTGTATTTTAAATGTGTGTATACAGTCCTTATTAGTGATCGTGAAATAATTGATGAATTGTTGTTAATCTTATGTCATGTGGAAAATCTTTCTAGCATATTTGGAACTAGAAAAAGTAATTATTAAATGAATTAGATGTGGTATGAAAACCAATGAGACAGCTATCTTCGAGAGTTAAAATAAAGTTGTAGTAAGCAATGACAGACCATCATACATGCCATAAGGCCTTCAACAATGAGAAAATCACATATCCAAGGGTTTACTTAACTACAAGGAGCCCAACTAAAGTTTCAATCAGTACAAATTCAACAGATTCAGTATAACGTCAAAGAAGTTATACTGATTTATGTGGATCTAGGATTTTGAAAAAGGGGATCCCAAAATTTTGTAGAGTCCTGCATGTAAAAATTCTTTGAACTAACCATACATGTATATGTAGCTCTCCTTAAAGGTGGGGGTCAATTTTCTATGGTCATTTCATTGTCTCACCAGTGGTGGATCCAGAACTTTTCATACATGTCATAAGAGGGGGCCTACTTGTTGACCTAAGGGGGGGCCTGCTCCAGTCATGCTTCAGTGATTTCCTATATAATCAACCAAATTTTTCCCACGAAAGAAGAGGGGGGGGGCAGCCCCCCTGGATTCGCCTATGCTCACCTGTGACAAAAGTTAAGAGAGTTTACAAAAATTACAAAAAAGGGATTCTTGTCCAGAGATTAAGTTGATCCTTTAAAGGTAATCATGTCCAACTAAACTTGATCACCTTATTTAATGAAATAGTGATTTATAAGATTTAGTTTTTGTGGTCAACTTCATGTCAAAGGTGCTATAAGTAATAAGCTATCTATATCCACACTTGTCATAATTATTATGCATACTTTAAGTGATTTTATTGTCTTTTTTGTAGTTGGTAAATTATTCTAACCCTCAATTATGTTAATGCATACTTGTATTTTAGGTTTACTAAAATGTTTTGAAGTAGTTTTACCATGAAGTGTAAGAACAGCGTTGATGGGAAAGTCTGTGGAGAGGATGTCCCCCCTTCGTCAAAGTTCTGTGGATTTTGTGGTGGAAAGGTAGTGACTGAGGATGATAACACTACAAAAGCTTGTCCTAAATGTTCCTTTCTTATAACCAATAGGCAGAAATTCTGTTCTGGATGCGCATGGAAAATTGATCCCAGCATATTTCTTCAAAAGAAAATATTTTGCCAAGGATTAACTCCAGAAAATAAAATATGTGGTGTAGAATTATCACCAGATGTAAAATTCTGCTGTGAATGTGGAACAGTGCAGAGTAATCCCGCAGGAGGTAGGATAATTCGCTTCTTCTATACATTGATATGTACAATAGTTTAGACCTATGCCAAATACGTACAAACATTACAAACCCGTAAAAGTCTGAAATGGCCTGAAATGAAAGCATGTTTAGTTTTGTAACTCTTTTGTAAATGTCATTTTTTTCTCCTTAGAATTAGTAAAGGGATTTTGATAGCAGATATTTAATTTGGTAGAGTATGTGTAACACTTAGTCCAGTGCCTTTTGAATATTTAAAAAAATACAGATTTGTCGTGCTGAATTTCATTAATTGTTGAATTGATTTATTTAAAAAGTTTGTTGTAATATATACAATTTAATATTTTTAAATTTGTTCTCTTTAAAACAGTTATGTAAACATGGTAAAGGAAATATACCATAGAAAACTTATAATAAACTATGTTGTTTTCTTTTTCTGGACATCTTTTTAACCCTGTCTGTCTGGCATCTTGAAAGTTTCATAATGACATGTATTAGGAGTTAAGCAATTGTAATAATGATAATATAATTGGATGCAGTCAAAGTCTCTTTGCAGATAAAGTTTAATATAATTGATTCCCTTGACAGAAACTCAACAGAAAGTTTCAGAACCTGTTAGAGAATTGAAAGTAGATGAATTTATGAAGGATGAACTTCCCAGAAGACAACCTCATGAAAGTTCAGGATCTGGGTCATCCAGTCGATCAGAGAGTCCTGATACATGGAGAGCGCCAGGTATACCCATATTAACTCCTGACTCAAGTAGTGAGGACAATGAAATACATGCATCTGGAGGACGACATCTACCCGTTAGAAGTATTGGAGAAAATACATCTCAGGAGAATGAAGAAACAGCTGATTCTAGATATTTACAGGAGAAAGGAAGAGAAATGAGAGATAGCAGTACAATCAGTAATGAAGGTCAGCTGTCAATATTATATTTCAGTTTGTAGTTGATGTGAGCTCTGATACATCATTTGTAATATTGATCTGAATACCTGGTTTTAAGATGCAAAAGTGTAAGCAGAGCTCATAAAGTTATATACACATTTTTGTTTTCCATATTTTGTGATTTGAAAGCACCAACATCAGATAGATCAAAAGTTTAAAAAGGATGTGCTCAACTTCATTTCTTAATTATTGCGAATGAGTAAAAGATTTCTCTTAGAAGAAATTTAAAGGTCCCAGTGAATAAACTACACAGAGAACAATACCTCTTGTTTTTGTTCAATTGGACAAAAGAACTGCCAAAAGTTTAAATGGACAGGTAACTATCAGGTGAATCTGTGGTAAACTTTCATTGGGTTCGCAATAATGTTTTCTGGAAGTTATATTTAAATGTGTCACTAATTAAGGATAGTAGTTGATGCAAATTATGATGGGTGAAATGAACTGACAGATGTACAAAGGACTATTAGAGGGCAGAGCAAAAGATATATATACAAACCCCAAACTTTAATAAGCAGGTTGCAATAGCTTTTAGAAAAAACAATTCATCAAATTCTTAATGCCATCTTTTCAACAGATTAGGAAGAACCTATTATCCAAGGATTTGGTTTTGCAACCTTGTCTTGATGTCTCATAAAGTTAGTATTTGCTGGTGTATATGAACTTTGGTCCTTGGTAGTTTGCTGTCTGAAAGCAACCATCTTCATCTGCTTTTTTTAAATCATGTTTAAGATAACAGAAGTTATTCTTTTGAATTACGGTCAATTTATTCAAGTACATAAATCAAATTTTTAGAAAATTATTTATTGTTATTATATTCAGATAATGTTGAAAACAGTGGAGATCTTGAAACGGAAGCCATCCTGTCATCTGCAACTGACACTGTGAATAATAATGTGACTGAACCAACACCATCACAAGAACCAATGGAAACAGAGCCAAATATACAGGGAGGTAACTCTTGGACATGGAACACAGAAAATTCTCAAACGATTAGTTACGAGAATAGGTCATCTTTAACCCTAGCTGTTACAGAATCAGATGTAATTAAACCTCATTCATTTACACTACCAAGTAGTAATACAGCACCATTAGATGGTGTACCATCAGAACCAGAAAGGAAGACAAATGAGACAGAACAAATTGAAGAAAGTTCTGGAAATCCACCAGAGGAAATTCAAGCTCATGATATGGGGACTGGAAGTAAACAGCCTTCTCAAGGAAAAAGTAAGGTACTAGAACTCACCAAAAAGTTTGAAAGTACAGTTACTATTGAAAGCAGTGGTAATAATCAAGAGCCCAATAAAGGAAGTCCAGAACTGAAGAGAGAATTCAGCCATTCATCAGCTGGAAGTGAAGTGGGATCTGATGTAGATTCAGTTCCTAGTGAGGAGGAGGATGAAGAGGATGATAAGGATGACCAAGTGTCAGAAGAGGCAGAAAACAAGACAGGTAAAAAGAAAACTAAGCTTTCAAAGGCAGAGAAAAATAGACTGAAGAAGAAACAGAGAAAGGAAAGGAATAAAAGAAGAAAGCTGAATTTACCAGAAGAAGAACCAATAGTTGCCCCTAAAGAGTCCCCAAAGACTGTTAAAACCCCAAAAGATACCCAATCAGCATCAACCAAGGTACTTTTATAGGAATAAGATTGTAGTTTCCCTAAAAGGAATACCTGTGCTAATTTTAATTATGTAAAAAGCATATACTGTTGATTGCTTTATTATCATGTGAACCAATTTTTGAGGATTGAAGAAAACTTGCATGTTCTTGGATATTTAATTTCATAGTTTTGAAGAAGTCTGCATACAAGCCTATAGAAAGTTTGTCATTGGTTGGACATTTAATTTCCTTGTTCACTCACTGTACCAACAAAATCCATGAGAAATTGGTATCCAACAAATAGTAATGCATACACAGTAAATAGTTTAGTTATAAACTTGTCCAGCTTTCAAGTTGTATTGAAGTTTAAGTTTTTTTTTATCCAGATTGAAATTTGTAAATGTACAAATGATAATATCATAATTTATGATTTATTTATAAGATTTTCATTTTGCTTTAGGAAGACAAAAAACCTGTTCAAACAGAACAACCAGTAACTTCAGAAAATCTCAATGACAAGAAGACAGAAGAGATGGAAAAACATTACCAAACAAGAAGTGTAACACATGGAAAAAATGCACAGGTAAAATGTCTGCTTTATCATACTGGCTCTGACCAGTTTTAATCATTTTGATTTTGAAATGATATTGAAAATAAATTGTCCAATATGTTTTACTGCCAGATATGTTACTCAGATCAAAGTCTATTCTCTTATCTACAGCCATTCTTCAAATTATGTCAAATCTGACATCTCAGTCATTTAAATCAAATTCTCAAATTTTTATCCTGTTTTATCGCACCGTATTTAAAATATCATGTTGTGATTGGTTAAATGCCGTCACATTGTGACACCCTATGAAATCTTAGGGGGTTCATGACGCATTAATGGTGACGTCATCTATTAATGTTGTTGTGTTTCATTGTTTATTTTTCAACATTATGCAGCAGAAAAAGTCCAGTGTGCAAAATTCTTTATAGGGTTAACTACTGACCCCCTACGGACCATAGAGGATGATGAAATAATAGGGGCGAACAATTAAACTTATAATATAGAGTCCAGAAGGAAATCAGATTAGATATAAAAATAAGAAGATGATTTATGATTGCCATTGAGACAAATTCACATGTGACCAATTGACACAGAAATTAACAACCATAGGTCACAGTACGGCTTTTAACAATGAGTAAACAGCATTCTGCATAGTCAGATATTGAGTCTTTACTAATTGGTAACAAAAATAACTTGAACATTTATAATAAGTTCTGAAACTTAGCAACATTTTGTACACAGAAAATGTGAATATGAAACATGTGAAAAGTATATGTAATTTCTTTGAAGAAGACTTTTTGTAGTTCATGTAATGTTTTTATGACTAAATTTCTTTGATTTACAGGAAGACAAACAAACAAATGAAGACAAAAGTTTAGTTTCTGAAAATCAGCTGGATAGAAAAACAGATAAAGAAGATAAAAATAATAGTACCAAAGCACAACAAAAAGAGGATAAAAAAGATGATAAAGTATGTATCCGTTACCAGTCAAGTAATTGAAGTTTTTAGGAAATTTCCAGGAAGAGAGTGTTTTTTCTCCTAATAAACTATTTGATTATCATTTTCAGTGATCTTTTTTTTTCAGCCAGGTTTTTGCCAAAATGTGGCTTTAAATTTCAACTGTATAAAAAAAATATAAGACATTGCCACAATTTTGTACTTGAAAAGACAGATCAAAAGTAATTTCCACTTATATAATATATTATGTATGTTGATATGTGGAACTACTTTATAAATATCCTCAAATACAAAATTATTTTTCAGAAAACAAACCAGAAGCCATCAGGTTCAGGGGAAAGTTCATCATCAAATAAAAGGTTTGTTTAAATGAAAATTAATGCTTTTTAATTCTTTAATAACAAATACTAAAATGTTACTTTAAGAGTTGGTGCTTGTTTAAAGGATGGACATATAAGTAAATAACATAAGTGAATGGTGAAAGATACCAAAGTGATAATCAAACTGATATTTATAGTGGAAAACAAACTGACAAAGCCATGGCAAAAAAAGTAAAGAACCAAAAGACAAACAACAGTTTACAAAACACAACATAGAAAACTAAAGACAATCAGAGCTATATGAACCTCACCAAACATCGGAATGATCTCTGGTGCTTAGGAAGGGTAAGCAAATCCTGATCTACATGTAGCACCCATCCTGCATCATATGAATTGTCATTTGTGATAGAAATATTCCATAAAGGACAACCAACTTGTGATAGGGTCTAAAATTTTTAAAGGAAGGATTAAATTCATAACTTATAATATCTATGATTCGATTTTGAAGTACCGGTACATGTACCACCTTGCACCATCAAAGCTGTGTTAAAATGAAAACAGTTGCTTAATTTATTTGATATTTTTTATAAATTCATCACTTTTTATCATAGAATGGTTTCCAGATACCTTCCATACTGTAATAGACTTTCTCATTTAAAAAAGGGGAATCTTTTTCTACATAGTTCAGTCCATTTTAAAGGATACCTATCTTAAACTAGTTGACAGTCCATTTAAAAGGGCACCTATTTAAAACTAGTTTATAATAGTATATTCCAAAACTGTTCAGCTCATGTTGAAAAGAGGTAAAAAAGAAGTTCTGAATACTTTATTATAGATCAGTTCATTTAAAAATGACCCATAGCTAAATATTTTTCATAATGGAATATTCTAAAACTGTTCAGTTTATGTTGAAAAAAGGAAAAAAGGGAATTATGAGTACATTTCACAAGATCAGTCTATTTTTTGAACTGTTTTGAAGCCCTAAAGAAAGCTGAATAATTATAACACCATTTAGAAAAACTGTTACAAAGTGTTCACTTTTATTTTAAATTTATCTTTTGTTTAACTTTTTATGAACACATTTTAAGTGATTTCATGTTAGCCTATATAACAGACAACTGCTTGCATCAATTAAAGTTATTGAAAATTATTTACAAACATTTCTCATGATAAAATTTCAGCACCAATTAGGGAGCAACCATTTTACTTCAAAAGGGGGAGGGTGGAGGTTGTCCAAGTCAGAATTCCTTTTTTGCACTAAGCACACATTTTTTTTAATTGTTTTTTATCCTATAAATCAAATTATTTAAAAAAAATCTTGTTTAGCAAAAATCTGGATTCAGAATATTTTTTTTTGTCATCTGCTTGACCACAATAATTTTTCATCAAATTGTGGATTAGATTATTTGTTTAGGATTTTTTTATCCATACATATTTGTAAAATTACCATAGTTTATTAACAAATATGTCAATTTTGATATTACAAAAATGTACTGACATGCTTGACAAAATAAATTGTCATCACTGCAACTATGAATTGATAAAAATTACTGCTCATGGAATTTTACCCCCTTAAGATTTCTTATGTCTCAGTTGACCTGTTGATGTCATAAGGATACCAATTATCTATCTGTTGTCAAAAGGCATATCAGGATTATAGTATGAGCAAACAGAAAAGGAAACTTTTTTTTTTATTGAATTACAAACTATCAAAAATATTCATGCAATAGTCTTCAAACTTGCTAGCATATATGCAGACACATTTGAGAATTGCATCTTTTTTATCCCCCTGCCTGCTGTTAGTGATGGGGCATTAATGCTGAGTTCACACATAATTCGAATTCGATTTGCATTAACTAATTTGAATTAGTTTAATTTGCATTCAAAACGTTTTACGTCCTAACTTCATTCTAATTTGAATTACAATGAGTGTCAAATTCGCTTTACTGTCCAAACGAAGTTACCTTTTAGTTCCTATTAACAAAAGTGTATTTCTGATGCGAATTAACCAATTTGAATCAATTCGAATTAAAAAAGAAGAGTTTGTGAACGTTTTTATTCAAGTTAAATGTACGTGTGAATGAGGCACTAGTTTTACCTTTGTCAATCTGTATGTTCTAACATCTTTACATCCTTCTTGAAATTGGTTTCTGTTTCCTAACTTTAGTTTGCCCAACTAAATTTTATGAATCTGATACACAATGTTTATTACCACAAAACACAGATCAAGTTTGAGTTTTGGTTGCGTCACTTTTAGCTTTCTAGAGTTATGTACCTTAATAATGTTGTATGAAAGTAAGGGGATCATTTGTGTCCCATTGACGCAATCCCCATTTATTCTTTAAACATTTGGATATCTTCTCATGTAATGAGCAAAAACCAAACTTATAATTTGCTATTTTGTATAGGTTTTGCTCATTGTCGGAGGCTGTACAATAACCTATAGATGCTAACTTCTTTGATTTCTGGTGGAGAGTTGTCAAATTGGCAATTAAACCACATCTTCTTATATTTATACTAACAAAAATAGGAGAAATCTTATATTTCTCTTTGAAATTTAGTCCTCTGATATGAATTATGTACACATTTTACAATAGATAATGTCAAATTTCAGCTCAGGAGAGAACAAAACAACAACAAAAGCTACTGGAGGCAAAAAATATGCATTTTCAGAAGCATATTTCCATATTATTGTATCACCATCATTGCTAAAGGATTCCAACAGTGGAGACGTGTTTGTTCATTTCCAATCACCTACTTTGGGAGGATGGAATTGTAAAAAACACAAATTTGTTTTCAAAAGGTAATTCACAAGTTAATGTTAAAAAAAAACAACGTTTAAGTTTTTTTTAAGGTTCCAAATGTCAAAACTAAGCTTATTATCTTATAATCAATGTCAGAAGTTGCTTTCAATGTCATATTTTCATTAAATGTTTTATTGATCAAATTTTGAATTTTATTATTTACCATACTGTTGAACACTATTCTATTGACAGTGATCTTGTGCACAGCACTTTTATTGGTAAGAGTTATTGATTACTCATTTTTGAGATGAAGTGTATATATCAAAATTTTAAATACAGAAAAAGTTGAATGTCTACTGTGGATTCACATTATTTGAGGTATCTTCTTTTTAGTGTAACTAGTGGATATTGGGAGACATTATATAAATATTTCTAAACTAGTGGTATAACATGGATGTTGAAGTCTATTTGACTATTGAATGCCATTCACTCAGGTGTCCACTCTTATTTTACGAATACCACACGTTGACTATTTCATGGTGTTGGTTCACTTTACACATTACCCATGGACAGCTCATACTTTGTATATGGATGCCTCATGTAACAATATTTCCGTCAGTCACATGTCCAATGTCCTTGACCTCATTTTCATGGTTCAGTGACTACTTGAAAAAAAAGTTAAGATTTTTTGTAATGCTAAATTCTCTCTTATTATAAGTAATATGATAACTATATTTGGTAAGTGCATACCTTGCAAGTTCCTCATGCCCGTTAGACAGTTTTCACGAAGGTTTTATTTGACCTTGACCTCATTTTCATGGTTCATTGCTCAGTGTTAAGTTTTTGTGTTTTGGTATGTTTTTCTTAAACTATAAGCAATATAGGTCAACTATATTTGTTGTATTGACGAATTGTTAGCTGTACATGCCTGCCTGGCATGGTTCAGCTGACCTTGACCTCATTTTCATGGTTCATTGATCAATGTTTAGTTTTCTTGGTTAACTAAGTTTATTTGACAGTTGTAATAAAGCTTAATATTTAGGGTTTTCTGAATTACATAATATCAATGATTAGTAAAAAAAGCGAGACATTTCAGCGTGTGCACTCTTTTATAATTATTTTGTAGAAAACTTCCAGAAGAATTCATGGAATATCAGATTCTTGTTAAAATTCCAAAGGAGCTTTTACAAAAGCCATTATACTATTCATATTATGTTATACCAAAGGGATATGAGAAAATTGATGAGTACGTCTACAACTATGCATCAGAAACCAATTATCGCACATTGTTTTTGGCTGCTAACAAGAGTAAAGGTAAGATCAAATAATTCCTCATAGATTTTTTTTTACATACGTGATTTGCATAGTATTTTCTCAATAAACAAAATTTCATCAGGTTTAAAGTATTAATGCATAGCCAAAACGAATATTTCATCAATGAAATTCCAGTTAGATATTCTCATGAATATCCTTTTTATATAAGTTACAAATTTTTCGAAGGCAAGACCTTTCAACTGAGCATTGGGGTAGTACACAGGCGTCAAAAGGTGTAATCAGGGAATAAAGGGTGTTGCGTCATAAGGTGATTATGGAGGAGAGGGTTGATTATCCTGAAATTTTAAATTTCCCCAATAATAAAGTTTCAAAGGGTAGTATACCGTCTTTTGGTATGTATAGCGCGCATTGATGTATTGTGCGCACCCCCTTTCTGGTCCAAGAAACGAGAGAAAAAAAGTTTCTTGTTCGTATAATACTCCTAGACATTTTCAGAAAAGTTACAGCTCCAAAATCGGCAAACCGGAAGTTTTTTCGGTAAACAGGAAGTTTTTGAAATGGACACCAATGTCGGAGAATTCCGTACGGAATACTTAATTTATATGAAATTAAAAGTATTCTAACAAATGAATAAGAATTTTATTAGATTGAGATAAATATTTTAATCCAAATTTAATAAATGGTTTGAGTATCAAGGACAAGATTAAATGTCCAAATTATTGTTCTGATTCAAACAATTTAATAATTACGAATCAGTCTAATAATTATAATTAATGTCATTAGTACTGTAATAAATTGTTAAAATCTCATTGTTTTCATTTTTTGTCTGATGATTCTAGCTGTTAATCCGGATTATCACACCTCAATCAACAGGTGTAATCGATGTCAAAACAATTCAGTGACAGGTTGACCTTGTTCCTAATTAAATTCGTTCAGGTGACAATTATGGGATTATCATGTTTTCAATCATTATTTCTTGAACAGTTTTTAAACAATTGTTTAAAAGTATAAAAGTTACAAAGTAAAAACGTATTTATGAAAATAAACTTCTCATAGAGTAAATCATCACTTTACAATACTTTGTATTAAATCACATGACTGACCCACATGACTTGCAATCACCTGATCAATACATTAGAAAAAATGGCGGTTTATATTTTCAAAACGAGCGTGGTTTATTCAATTTTCATACACTTTTCTTCAACTCCCTATGATGAACACATACAAAAACAGTAAGTTATGACAACAAGGAACACAGAGGCTAATTTAATCGACAGCAAAAGCTTTATTGTGTCTTTATTAAGACTTGGCAAATTTCCGGATTGCGAAACAGATGGACAAATTTACACAATAAACGTATCAACAAAGATATAGAATGTATTTTATTTGAATAAAACATGACAAATCAAGAACAATACGATACATATTACAATTATAACATGTAAAACATAAAAACAATCTAGGTTTTAGCAAAAATATTCCGTACTCTTCACTTCACTTGGAAATTTCTTTGTCGGAGTTTGGACCTGAAAAAAAGACTAAGAAATTGTTTGTAGTCGTGTATAACACGCACCCCTCTTACAATAAACATGACCTAGGGTATAAATGTGGGTGTTATACATACCAAAAGACGGTAATGTTTTTGACTTAATTGTCCCATGTCACTAGGTGATTTGATTTATTTATTCCTGCATCCTTTTTCATATTAAGAGATTCTATGCCGACATGTATTCATTAAAATTTTTTACAACCATACCTTCTATTTCTACATGTTAAAAGATGTAACATTTACAATATTAAAATCTCTATTTAAAAAAAACTATTGTTTTAAGACAGATCATTTTGTGAAATGCAGTTTTGTATAGCATGGGAACTTATCTAGCAAGAAATATGTCAACCTCTAGATGGTTGACTTTGAACAGATTATTATTTGAACTTGGAATTATTTTTAATTAGGGAATTTGCTTGATTTCTTGTTATTGAAATTTTTAATAAATTTCATGTTTATTCTGTACTGAAATGTACTGTGCCGCGCACAACACTTTCTATTACAAAGAAAATAGTATAGTTTCAATAGAATGTACTGTGCCGCGTACAACACTATCTAACCAAAATACATTGTATTGAAAGTGTTGTTAACCACTCAAAAGTTTATAATAACAAATAAACATGGAATTTATAAAAAAAATTACACACAAGAAATTATGCAAATTCCATAATCAAAAATAATTCCAAGTTAAAAAATAGCATGTTTTTGGTGAACTCTTGGTATCTATTCCATCAACATTTACTTAATTTTGCATTGAGGGTATTGGATATAAGCTTAAGGGCATATCCAACAGTTTCAGGGGAGGTAATAACAAACGTAAACGTCGTCTATTGTTTCCCGTAATTTCACGGTGTTTCAACGACGTCATAATGGCCGTTTGGAAAGAGCGGTTTCTTTCCTCATTGGAAATGGCACGGCGGGAATCGGCAAAAAAATCATACAGAATATTAGCAGAACTAGAATTCAAAACTAAAAGATATCTTTGTCCATTTGGTCTATTATAAAAGAACCGCAATTATCTTAATCATTACTAGACCATACTCACTTTTAAGTTTCCGTTTTATTAAATTATCTTCAATACAGTAGAAAACAACGAGAGCAAATGCATAATGATTTATTATTGCATAAGAAAGTAACACAAATTGTAATTAGTTCTTTATCAACTTTTTCCGAGATTTTGTCATTCAGGATTGAAAACTTAAAGTTTGGTTTTACTTGAGAAAGATGAAAAAAAAGGTTTCTTGAGAAAAAATAAATACGGCGTAAAATAGCATTTATCATGCATCTAGCTTTGCGTTGAAGTGCTAATAGATATACAGTAGCTCTTTAACATGAATATGAACTTTAACCAGTAAACTATGTAAAACAAAAGATGACACAGTAATAAAAAAATATTGAAATAGGAAAACATTGTAATATATACACTGACATACAAGTAGAAAATATCCGACGATGTTACTTATGTATGAGGAAACAAATATAATTAAAAAATAAAACACAAAAAAAAAACAGTGTAGGTGTCTTTACTAATTAGACACGCCCTTTTCAGTCAGTAGGTCTATAACATGATGGGAAAAAAACAGCCTTTTACAAAATACCATAATTCAAAATGGGGAGGGGGGGGGGGGGGGGGGGGGCGGCTAATAGCTTTACTCACGATTTTGATCATCATTCAACTTTATCTAGTACGGCATACGTTTTACCGCTAGTACACTCTTTATATCTTGATAATGTATCAATCGATCCACTCTCGCCTCGTCGTAGATATGCGTGATATATTTGCCACTGGAGCACGGCAGCAATAAATTCATCAGTTTCATATAGTGATGCATAATCATTAGTTCTCAACTGATAATTGTCTCAAACAGTGTTCCAGTTTTGTTTTTTTATTTTTATTTTATATCTTATTTTAAAAACGAAAATTTTAGAATTTCTTTCCGCATCTTTCTCTTTGAATTCACTTTTTTGAATAATCAATAATAATATAGAGTGGGGTGCTCAATTTCGCCATATCTTTCCATGTTTTCTTCAGTTTATGTTCAGGTCTTTATGTTTTTTAAGTATACTGATATTTCTATATGAAGATAACTTCAAATCAAATTATTCTTAGCTTGAAAACGTGTTTGTTTTGAGAAAAATCATCTGAAAAGTGTGATTAAAGGGTGTTTGAAATTTCCTGATTTTTTGTCAACGGGGGACACATATTCGCCGTTTTGCATATCTATTTTAAACCAAATAACTGCAGCTTTAAACAATATTTATCAAATAAATTTCATTAAATATGAATAGCAGACATTTGAAAGGTGTAAAAAACTGAAATTTTGGGCGATCAGTCAAGAAAATAACTAAGAAATATTTCTTTGAATTTTTTTTTTCATGTCCGTTTTTCTGTCCTTTGCGGTTAGTTCCGAAATTATGTCTCATTTTCAAAAATAACCATATTTGTTTTAAAAATATAATTTATCGGCATATTTCTTCCATTTCAACCATCCTTTGAAGTTTTTACACCTTAAAATTATAAAACGGCGTAATTGTGTCCACTGCGAATATGAGCGCCCCACTCTAGTAGTCTACATTAGTGGTTACATTGTATACAGCCAAACTATGTAGAGGGCAGTAGAACAGAAAACAATTTCCATTGTGTAAATATGCAATAACTCATATATTGAAGCGTAAAACCACGGCAGTCAGGCTCGTTTAGGTGAAAAAAATACTGTCACAGTTTCAATTTCATATACTTATATAAATTATAGTAAATATGTCATAAAAGCAAAAACACACGAAAAAATGTCCACAATTTATTTTAACATTCAACATTTTTCGGTCGTTTTGTTTATGCTCAAGTTAATGTCAAACTGATCTGTTTTGTTCATCAAAGTATGTTTTCATCTACAACTGCAAAAGGAGCAACTTCAATTTTCATGTGACCTTTGTTGTTGTTTATAGATTTTATTCGAAGTTCCTCTATCCCTTCAATCATTTGTTTAGATGGTATTTTAGCGTATAGATAGCGCGAAACTCTCCTTACTCTATGCATCTGATATTACGACATTTTTATTTCGACTAAATGAGGCTGCAAATTTATACATCCGAGCAGCTAAACGGCCGCACCCAATTTTAGCAAATATATACACGTAACTGTCGGACAGGAGCAGTCCAGAGACGGAATATTTCTATACCCAATCAATCCATTTTTAATGATAAAGATTTTAAAGGTATACATTAATACGTCAGCAAACCAACGACACATATAAATCAAAACACTAAGAGTAAACATACAGATTTTTGTTATAGCTAGAAGCCTGTAAAGAGAAAAAGCCAAAACTGCAACAGGAATATATAATACGGAGTGGGTGAGATTTTAGACAAGTGTTTGGTTGCAAAATTTCACGTGCTCTTTATTGATTTCGATATGTGAAATTATATAGACAGTGTAATGTAAATCAGTGTAAGACAAACACTTCTTTGTAAAGTAACGGTAAAATAAATAATGACGACGGACGTCAAGTGGTATATTAAATGAAAAACATCAAATGTAAATATAATATGAAAATTAACCCTGCTTTGTACTATAGACCGACACACAGAAACGGACTTTTAACGTGTAATTCGTTTGTTGTAAAAGAGGGATGAAATACCGTATACGATAGCCGGGGACTATTTTAATAGTTTTTTATTCCATGGTTTGCTAAACCGAATAATTCAGTACCTCCCCGTAATCGATCTCTCCTACTTGCTAGGTAGTAATCGTAGACCAGACGAATATAACGACTGAATTATTCGGGTTAATGGTTTGCATGTTTCACACCCGGGTTTCACAATTTTGACGAACACTATAGTAGAGCTAACTGAATTATTATCTCGTTCATATACTGGTCCATTATAAAGAAGAAGAGGCGATATGACTGCTGTCGAGACAACTATCCAACAAAGTCACAGTGTAAAAATACATTTTTCTGCAACACCGTCGCACTGCCTATGAAAAATTAGCGGGAACTATAACGTTACGTTCCGAAACGTCTTATTTTTGGCGCAATTTGTGAGGCTTACGGAAGGGATTGAGTAAACAGTATGATATTACTCGATTTTTCTCAAAAACGAGTACGGTGACAAATATTTTTCAAAACGTTATGACGTTCCATTTTTTTCAAAGAATAACATATCTTACTTTGGTCAAATCGACACCGTTAGAAACATTAAAAAAAATCTAAAATGTGCATTTCAAATGTTCATTTCTTACCGTTTTTGGGGGTAACCATGACGTTTTTGGCTTTATTTGAGAAAGAATTAATTCTTTAAATGGTCAAGTTAGATTTTTCTAACCATCTTGAATTATTTTGCTTCAATTTGAGCCCAATTATATAAGTATATTTTGATTAAAAAATCATATTTAAATTTTTTAAATAAAAAACGTTTTTTACTCCAAAATTCCAAAAATGTTCAATTTTCACCAGCATTTTTTGCAAAAACGAAATCGACAACATATATTTTTTTGGGCAAAATTCGATTCTCTGTCAATTGAAGAATAAAATATCTTAAAGGGAAAAAATTCTCACCGTCAGAAATAAACTGTTGGATATGCCCTTAAGATGTAAGTAAGAGTTGTGGTAAAGTGGAAACATTAATGCTGCACAATTATGTAAGCTGTGGATCATTTTAATTGATATTTTTTTTTGTAGACATTATTCACCAATATGATGGGGTTATCAAAGAAAAACCAGAAAAAGACAGAAATAAAGGGTTATTCAAAACTATTAAAGGATGGATTAAGGGTGATGATTTTAAAAAACATCTCAAAATGGAAGCAGCATTTTCATTTCAACATTTCCTTCCACGAGTACAGTTATCAACAGGAGATACAGCTGGCATTGCTGGTGAAGAAATTATTCTGCATGTGGAAAATATTTATGAAGGCTTAAAAACAACATATCATATATCAGCTGGACTATGGAATTATGGAACTGAATTTCATGCATACTTACACAAGGTACCTGTATCTCATATTCTTTGTAGGTCTTATTGGTCATATAAGTTAAAAATGTCAAAAAGTTTACTGTAACATGTACATTAGCTAAATAATGATAACTGTAACCATGAAAACCCAACAAAGGATAATTTAACCTGTTGAGATATCAAACAGATACATTTTTATCCACTGGATAACTTTGATCCACCGGTTAACTCTGAACCGCCGGTTAAATCTCAACCACTGGTCAACTCAACCGCCGGTTAAATCTCAATGGCTGGTTAACTCAACAGCCGATTAAATCTCAACCGCCGGTTAACTCAACTGCCAGTTAAATCTCAACGGCTGGTTAACTCAACCGCCGGTTTCCATATCTATATAAATAGGGTGCAAACATTAATCCACCATTTTGCCTCTGATGAAGGTCCTTTTTGGACTGAAACCAGTCAGGCTATGAAACATCACCAGGCGCTGTTAATTATGTGTATCGGTATATATATTATATTTTTATGCTTTTACATTTCTATCACTGATACACATAGTTAATATGGCTTCTACTAACGAAAGCTCCATTTGGAGTTAGAGTGTTTAGAGACTACTTATGTCAGTACACCTTTCTTATATTGCTTATTGGTCATGTTCTTTTCAACATATACCATAAAGCGGATTATTTTGGCAGGGTGTAAATTTTCTCTAATTTTCACTGATAAAGCAAAATCGGCAAAATAAATTCTGCCAATTTAAAAGTGTACATGCAAAGGTATCAATGAAAGTTTTTAATCTGCCAAAATAATAACCACCAAAAAATACATTTTCAATAATGATCTAGAAATTTTACATCCGCAAAAAAACCTTCTATACTGCTTTCAAATGTTTTGGTTTTAGCATCCATAATGAAGGTAAATCCATAAGGGGTAATATAATGAAGCACAGAATTTATAATGTGTCATTTTTGTTCAGTAGCTACAAGGCAAACTTTGTTGGCTAATCTTTTGTTATTGTCCCTTTAAAATCCCCAAAGCAGTAAAAGTGACATGTTAGTAAATAATTACACTGTAAACCAACTAGATTTTGGAAGCAAATTATTTATGCAGCATTTTCAAGTAAAAAAATAACGTTTATACAAGTCATCAGGACTTTTACAAAATTTTCTTTTTTGTTTTATAAAACATCAAAAAGTAAGAAAAATGTTATAAAATCTTTAGGAAATAGGATAATCAAGAAATTAAAAAGTCTGTGAAAAATAACATGGCTTACATTATTTGACCTTTAAACTTGTAGGAGGTTCATGAATATATATCAGCTGTTGTGACAAAGATACACGAGAAGAGAAAAGGAAAAGTTGAAATGGAAGATCAAGTTCTTCTTCTTGCTGGTGCCATTACCATGGTATATTTGAAGGAAACATATAGCATTGAGTTAAGGGAAGTTGACCAAGACAGATTGTGTAAAGCTTTGTTGCCATTTGTGGACAAAGAGAGAAAACAGTGTCCTGAATATGATGGGCTTGTTTTGTTTTTTCCAAGGATTAAGAAAAGAATGTAAGGATATTTTGATACAGCACAGTGTGTTGCACAACAGCAAGACATCTTTAATTGAATATAAATTCAATTCATATAACTGATTTCAAGTTCTTTGACTATATTTATTCAGAAAACTATAATATGTCAAATATAATAATTACAATCCAAATTCAGACCTGTGACAATCAGGCTTGAATATTGTGTCTATTTTTGCCCCAACTGTTCAGGGTTAGACCTCTGCAGGCGTATCCAGCTGCGCTCATTGCAATAGTTTCTTTTAAAGGAGTAGGTTCAGTAAGACCCCTTTTCGGCCCCAAAATATAGCAGTTTTACAAAATTGTTAAAATGTATACTTTTTGTTATTTATTGGAGAGTAAAATGCTTCTGCTACATGAATATGTGCATTTTTTGACAAAACAATGCACATATATTGGGTACTAGCACCAATAAGTCCAGCTAAATTACTGAAACCTTCAAAATTCTAGCATTTAAGCTAAATTTTAGACGGTTTCCGTGTAAAACGAAAGTGGCCGCATTCGTGTTTATCCTAAATATTGAAATGTAAGTTGTATTTGCTGATAAAACATAACATATATAAAGGTAGAGGATGAACACAGATGCGGCCACTTTCATTTTTGACAAAAAACATCTGAAAAGTGACATTTTTCGGCATGTTTGGTAGATTTTTAACCGGATTTTTGTGACAAAAATGTCGGTTATTGATTTGGGGATGTACGGCGGTCTGGCGGCTGGGCGGGCGTCTACCAAATGTTGTCCATGCATTTACTCATGAACCGTTCAACCAAACCTTTTAAAATTTTAATATGTTGTTACTGACAACAAAATGAAGGTCATTTAACTATCATTTATTTGTAATGCTGCATTAAATGATGATGTTATATATTGAACAGTTCTGAAAGGCTTCATTTTTCATTTCAGGTCAGATGCCTTACTGAAAATGATAAAAACTATGGCAAAGGATAGTACAAAGAGTGGTTTGTTTTATTGCATTCCACTTCATCACTTTTTGCTTGGAAAATATGTTCCTTACCAGTCTGCAACAGCAAAAGTAAATCATGATGATGCAATACCAGAATGGTGGGGCATTGCTGATTTTTCAATTGAATTGTCATACTTTCAGGGAAAAAGTAAATGGGACAGGTAATTTTAATTAAATTAGTACGTTTATTGTTTTAACTTGTGTGAAATTGGATTTAAAATTTTTAGAACAGTTAATACTGTTAATATTGAACTGAAATGTTCTCCATTTTTATGGCCCCTCAATAAAGTTATCGGTGCCATATAGTTTTACCCTTGTCCGAAATTCTGAAATTCCGTAATTATGTAATTCCGTCATTCCACAATAAACCATAATACAGTGTTTTGTTTTTTCTCATCACTTAGCGTCCATCGTCGTCGTCAATTTTTCAAACATCTTCTCCTCTGAAACTACTGAATGGATTTGAATGAAACTTAGCATGATTGTTCCTTAGATTATCCTGCACAAATTTTGTGCTTTGATTTTTGATCCGTCAAAAAACATGGCCGCCGTTACTTAAAATAGAACATAGGGGTCAAATGCAGTTTTTGGCTTATATCTAAAAATGAAAGCATTTAGAGCAAATCTGACATGAGGCAAAAATGTTCATTAGGTCTATATCTATCAGCCCTGAAATTTTCAGATGAATCAAACAACCCATTGTTGGGTTGCTGCCACTTAATTGGTAATTTTAAGGAAATTTTGCAGTTTTTGGTCATTATCTTGAATATTATTATAGATAGAGATAAACTGTAAACAGCAATAATGTTCAGGAAAGTAAGACCTAAAAATAAGTTAATTGACCAAAATTGTCAATTGACCCCTTAAGGGGTTATTGTCCTTTAATGACAATTTTTCACAATTTGTTCATCATATTTGCTAACTTTAAAAAATCTTCTCCTCTGAAACTACTGAATGGATTTGGATGAAACTTAGCATGATTGTTCCTTAGATTATCCTGCACAAAGTTTGTGCTTTGATTTTTGATCCTTCAAAAAACATGGCTGCTGTTAATTAAAATAGAATATAGGGGTCAAATGCAGTTTTTGGCTTATATCTCAAAAATGAAAGCATTTAGAGCAAATCTGACATGGGGTAAAAATGTTCATTAGGTCAATATCTATCAGCCCTGAAATTTTCAGATGAATCAAACAACCCATTGTTGGGTTGCTGCCACTTAATTGGTAATTTTAAGGAAATTTTGCAGTTTTTGGTCATTATCTTGAATATTATTATAGATAAAGATAAACTGTAAACAGCAAAAAAGAACGGCAAAGTAAGATCTACAAATAAGTCAATATGACCAAAATTGTCAATTGACCCCTTAAGGGGTTATTGTCCTTTAATGACAATTTTTCACAATTTGTTCATCTTATTTGCTAACTTTAAAAAATCTCTCTTCTAAAACTACTCAACCAAATTCAACCAAACCTCAACTGAATGATCAGTAGGGTGTATTAAATGAAAAGTGTGTTTTATTTTCTATTTCGTCAAAAAACTTGGCCGTCATGGCTCAAAATAAAACACAGGGTAAAATGCAGTTTTTATACACCCGGGACAGGACGTATTATGGTATACCATTGTCCGTCCGTCTGTCCGTCCGTCTGTCCATCCGTCATCCACACTTCGGACAATAACTCAAAAACACTTTCACCAATTTCCATGAAACTTAAGTGAATTGTTTATATCTATTGACGTAAGCTCCCTTTCGTTTTTTTTTAATTTCACATTTTAAGTTTTGGATTTATGGGGCTTTATTCATAAAAAAGGGGGGATTTTCAACACTTCGGACAATAACTCAAAAAGGCTTTCGCCAATATCCATGAAACTTTGGTGAATTGTTTATATCTATTGACGTAAGCTCCCTTTCGGTTTTTTTTAATTTCACATTTTCAGTTTTGGATTTATTGGGCTTTATTCATAAAAAAGGGGGGATTTTCAACACTTCGGACAATAACTCAAAAAGGCTTTCACCAATGTCCATGAAACTTTGGTGAATTGTTTATATCTATTGACGTAAGCTCCCTTTTGTTTTTTTTAAATTTCAGATCTTAAATTTTGGATTTATGGGGCTTTATTCATAAAAAGGGGTGATTTTCAACACTTCAGACAATAACTCAAAAAGGCTTTCACCAATGTCCATGAAACTTTGGTGAATTGTTTATATCTATTGATGTAAGCTCCCTTTCAATTTTTATAAATTTCAGATTTTAAGTTTTGGATTTATCGGGCTTTATTCATAAAAAAGGGGGACTTTTAACACTTCGGACAATAACTCAAAAAGGCTTTCACCAATGTCCATGAAACTTTGGTGAATTGTTTATATCTATTGATGTAAGCTCCCTTTCAATTTTTATAAATTTCAGATTTTAAGTTTTGGATTTATCGGGCTTTATTCATAAAAAAGGGGGACTTTTAACACTACGGACAATAACTCAAAAAGGCTTTCACCAATGTCTATGAAACTTTGGTGAATTGTTTATATCTATTGATGAAACAAATAATACTTAATAAAATCTGATGAAAACATAAAATTTGTAAAATCTTTAGTTCAATTTAAAACATTAAATTTCTTGTAAAAAATAGGTTCCATGAACAGTGTTCCAGTAAGGCCGTTTTCAGAGGGCGCGGCGCCCGCCCTTTCCCCAGTGGCGCCCTGTGCCCTTTTTACAGTTTCCAGGGCGCCCTGCCTTTTTTGAAGATCGATTGAATATTAATTTGTGCGTATTGATAGGATACGCTAATTACTAAATTTACCTGGGGGAAAGTTAACGACTTTGTTTACGATCCCAAGCTAATCAATGGTTACAACTGGTGTCATAATCTTTTGTTATAGGTAATCCGTTTATCGGATGGGACATTAATGATCATCAACATTAATTCATTCAAATAGAATCGGTCAGTCGGCAATTATCTTAGAAGAAATGTGCATACAACAACTTGGCACAATTTGCGATGTTTACCGTAGTTTCATGGAGGAAACGTAATGACAGAAAGTTGGAAAACCATAATAAACTGGTTGAAGACATTGTTTTACTTGTTTTCCGTAAAAAATCAGAGAAATTCAGACATATTTGTCATTGACTGCCTTCATTTTTTATACGAAAATAAAATAACAAAATCGGCCGCCATATTGTGATCATACTTACATCATATTTACGTACTGTTTATAATCCTCCAAAGAAGGAGCACACCCGAATAAAGAAAGATAACTCAATCTGATTTTTTTCCTAACATTGAGTAACCCATTTACATATTTTAAAATATGTCTCCATACTTCTTGCTTAAGAAATATATATGTTTAGGTATTTATTTTGAGTTATGGGAAAAGTTAAAGAGGGTCTTAGTAGCAGTGTTGGTAGGGTGCCTTGGTCATCTTTTTCTGTATTCTTTATTTTTGATACAATTTTTCACTGTTGCTTTATATCCTAAAATTGTGAATTTACTGATCACATCTGTTTTGTGCTGTATTGCCATTAAGCACAGCAGGGGTAGAAAGGTGAAACTGGTAAAATGTGGCAGACCATAGAAACAGTATGAAACAGGTCACCTTTCAAAACATACTGCATACACAGTTCAACTGTGCCAAGCAATGATAAAAAAAACTTGTGTGACAAGCTGCTTGATAAGTTTTTCAGCCTTAAAAGTAGAAAGATATAGTTCTATATGGGCTAATGATGTTGTTCTTGTATAACCTGTGATTCAACGAATAAACACAAATGTTTGATAAACATCTTTTATTAAAATATGCCCTTTTCATATTATCATATTGCGTGTTAAATGCCCTTTTTCAGGATTGGCACCCTGCCCTTTTGAAAACCTAGCTGAAACACTGATGAATGTCATACGTTTGTACTATTATTGAATGGTTGCAAGGATGAAAGCACATTAGCAGTCCCTGAGATACTAACTGTTCCCTGAGGCATATATCATTTTATGATAACATTTTTACTATCTAAGCTATGGATAAAAATCAAATACTGTTTTTGCATATAGGATGTTTTACTCTTGTTAAAATTGGTTGCAATTGAAATCACAAATGATACCTTAGCATCGCAGCTTTTTTATAGAGTTAGGTTTCGGTGGAAGGGTTGATCTCAATAAAAAATGTTATAAAACATAACTAGTCTACAATAGCTCATAATAAGTGAACAAGTGACAACATTAAAATCCTAACATGTGACTAAATATTCCTTAAATGTCAAAGGGTGTCATTTTATGAAAAAAATAAGGAAATCAAGTCTCCTAACATTTATCAATATGACCATCTTGTGAATATTCTAAACAATAAAAAGGTTCAATCAATGTACCCCAAGAAAATTACCTTCTTTCAAACTACTATAAAATTTGGAAATCAGCCATAGAATTACTAAAACCCATAATCATATATCACTTTCCTTATATTGCATTGAAGACTTCTATGTTATATGCCAATGTTAAGGATATTTGTTTTTTATGCTAAATATTGAAAAGCTGAACTAGGTTTAATCATCAGTGTCTTCTTCATTGTAATCACTGTCCTCATCATCAGAAAAATCATCATTTTCATTCTTAGAAGAGGCCTCCTCATCATCAATGAAATCCTCATCCTCATCATCAATGAAATCCTCATCTCCATCATCAATGTAATCTTTATTTTCATCATCAATGAAATCCTTACTTTCATCACCTACTTCCTCATTTAGATCATAACTTTCAGTAGAGTCATTTTCACCATCTTCACTTTCCCTGTTATCTTCTTGCTGCTCCTCATTGTCATTGTAGTCTTTTTTGCCATTTTTATACGCCCGTCATCTTTCAGACAGGACATATTATGGTATACCGTTGTCCGTCCTTCTGTCTGTCCGTCGTCCACACTTCAGACAATAACTCACATAAGCTCCCTTTCCATTTTATAAATATAAAAGGTACTTGGTACTCAGAACGTGTATTGTGAACAAGATAGATGAAAAATTAAGACAACAAACTTAGTTAAATTTGAGGTAGCCTTAATAGTGCCAATTTGTTTGTGCATTTTTATTTATTATTTGGGGGGGGGGGGTGTATTTGACAGGGCTCACACTATTTCTAGTTGATCATATAAATTCATTAAAAGACAAGTTAAAAGAGCAACAGGCGTATCATGCGCTAAAGCGCAGCCCTTTATTGGCTTATATCTCAAATCTTCAGCATTTAGAGCAAATAAGACAAGAAGTTAAAGTATTTGTTAGGTCAAGGTCTACCTGTCCTGAAATTTTCAGCCGAATTGGGTAACTGGTTTTTCAGGTATAATGCCCCTGAATTGATGATTTTAAAGAAATATTATTATAGATACAGATAAACTGTTAATAGCAAAAATGTTAAGCAAAGTAAGATCTACAAATAAGTCAATTTGACCAAAATTGTCAATTGACCCCTTTAGGAGTTATTGCCCTTTAAAGACTTTTTTCACAATTTGTTCATCATGTTGACTTACTTTAAAAAATCTTCTCCTTTGAAACTACTGTATCAATTTAAGCCAAACTTATGCTAAATGAGTTTCAGAGTATCTAGTATAAAAATTATATTTTATTTCCTTGTATGTCAAGAAACATAGCTCCTATGGCTAAAATAGAACATAGGAGAAAATAATTTTTTTTTTGCTTTTGAAGAAAATAGGACGATTCAAAGAACATTTAAATAAATTGAAAAGCCAAAATAATCATTGATGAGAGATTTAACCAAAAAAATTAAGGTGAGCGATTCAGGCTCTTGAGAGCCTCTTGTTTCTAAACGCCTTCAGATATTGGGCTGAATTTTGGTATGTGAGTTAACCATGATGAGTTACAGATCAAGTTAAAGATTTGTTTTGCTCAGCTAATTTTTTCAGAAATTACGGGTTTTGGACTTTGATAAATTGTTGAAAATCACAGTTTTACAGACTTTTTTTCTAAAGTCTTTCAGAAATTGGGCTGATTTTTGGTATGTGAGCTAATATTGATGAGTTACAGATCAAGTTTAAGTTTCGTTCCCCTCTGCTAATTTTTGCCAAAATTTGCAAAAAAAAGGGGTTACAACTTTGGAATTGTTTAAAGTCACGTACAGTTATAAAGACTTTTTTTCTACACGCCTCCAGATTTTGAGCTGATTTTTGATATGTGAGACTACCATTATGTTTGTGTCCACATGTGTTATTGAAATTGCAGATTTTTCAACTTTTTGAGACAGGGCCATTTGTGGTGCTTTGGCACATCTAGTTATAGTTAAATTTCTACTCCAAGAAGGACTTGCAGATAGGTAGATATGAGAAGATGTGGTATAAGGACCAATGAGACAACTCTCAATCCAAGTCACAATATGTAAAAGTAAACCATTACAGGTCAAAGTACTATACAATATATACAATTCTGAATCATCCAAAGTCTAAAAAAAAATTATATAAACTTATGAAAAACAAAGATCTGTCAGTAAGACTCAATTCTCTAGATAACGAAAAATATTAAGATAAGTCATATGACAACTACCATCAA
This sequence comes from Mytilus trossulus, assembly GCF_036588685.1. NCBI lineage: Eukaryota > Metazoa > Mollusca > Bivalvia > Mytilida > Mytilidae > Mytilus > Mytilus trossulus. The sequence continues at coordinate 40,720,843 of NC_086382.1, read as the reverse complement.
AGTTTCTGACTGTAAGTAAGCAAAATTTAAAAAAAATAATCTTATCTTATCTAAATATCTTTCAGAAACAAAACTGAAATATTAGAAGCCATAGTACCATACTTTGCTGTAGACTTTCTACTTCCAAGGACATTCATAGCATCACTGAGACTTCAACACTTTGATGAGATTGATTTGGAACTCATTCCGACAGATGCAATTTTAGCTGGAGCTTGTTATTTCATTAAGACCAGAACTGCAACATTTGTGACAGAAAATGCTAAGGTATTATAGATAATTAATAGTATCCTAATGAATTGTAGAAGAAGGAAAGGAATTGAAATATAATCCAACATATGCTTGAAAATTGGTAGACACTCATATTGTTTTAATTGTTAAATTATTATACCCCCTCTTTAAAAAAAGGGGGATACTGTTTGAGCTCTGTCTGTCTGTCTGTCAATCAGTCCGTCCTTCCCATGAATATTTTCGTCGCATTTTCTCAGGAACTACATTGCTAGGATTTCTGAAATTTGGTTTCAGGCTTTATATAAGTCAGCTATACAGTGTGATGAGTTTTCAGATTCATCACTCGACCACTTCCTGTTTACAGAAAACTTGTATCATTTTACACATGATGGCCAAGTTGAAAATTTTCATTGCATTTTTCTCAGGAACTACAATGCCAGGATTTCTGAAATTTGGTTTCAGACTTTATATAAGTCAGCTTTACAATGTGATGGGTTTTCAGATTCATTACTTGACAACTTCCTGTTTACAGAACACTTACATATTTTTACACTATTAACATTATCCACTTGCTGCAGGGGTATCATCAGTGAGCAGTAGCTCACAGTTTCATTTGTTTCTGATGGACACAATTGGTATTGTAGTCTAATGCTATATTCATACAGTATATTTTAAAACATATTATTCTTTAGTATTCTTTTTTTCAGAGTTTAAAGAGGATATTTGGTAATGTATCATCACAGTTGGTGAAGATAGCTGAGGATAGGTATCTAAAATTGAATTTTGAATTTTTAAAAAGATGAATTTAAACATAACTGAATATATATAGTTATACAGTTATACTAGAAAAGGAAGGATATGGTGTATACATCCATGAAAAAAAACATGCACAGCAAAAAAACACAAAAATCAAAGGAATAGTGCATTTAATGCTGATCTTCATCTCAAAGTCACAGTGAAGCTTTCAACACTGAGCAATTAAAACAAGTGAACTTTTGTGGTCCTTAATCCTTTCCTATTCTTTATTTTGCCATTGGAAGTTGTGTTTTATGGATGTATTTATACTTATAAATCAATTAAATTTTTACTGATTGATATTTTAGCTTTGGAAAGTATGAAGTATTATTTATCAGTTGAAATTTTTTTGAAAAAAATTTCTGTTACTTTCCAATTGAATTTTGTCAAACTGCAAAGAAAATAGCTGGAGAGAGAATGTGACATCAATTTTCGAATTTTATGTGTTTTTAATGACAACCTCAAATATATTTTTTTATACTCACTAGTTTGATCATCATTTATTGATAAAAAAAACACTGCAGTAATCAAGTCTATATATTTATATTTTTCTGATTTTAATAATATTATTATATATATTATTTCAGTAAATTTATGCTAGAAACTCCTTTGAGAAACTATAAAATAGCTGGGGATGTGTTGAACAATTTATACAGTACATGGGGTGATGAGAAAAGCCTCCTTTGCTTGGCAGCAGTTGAAATTTTAAGTATTGCTGTTGACTGGTTCGCAAAATGTTTAGCCTTAAGAGAGTCACAGGGTGACAAAGGAACCTATACAAATCATCTTACATGTTATCAACTTCACAGAGATAAAGTCAAGAGCACATTGATAAATGAACAGTATTATGGGCATGAAGTCTTCTTCCTGAAGGTAATATATAGCTAACAAAACATCTTGAACAATAAAAAATAATGATAAAGATTTCTGAATGCACACTATTTAGATTAACAGAATTTTCAATGCAGGCGTTAAAAAAAATTCAGAATTATTTTTCTCCAGAAAATTTGTTTTAGAGTACTTTAACAGGCTTTTACAGTTTATTTTACTGTAAAACATAACATTTTTACAAAATAAGTTTTTTTTACTTTTTTCATAAACTCTACATATATGCTACAATTTTGACTATGGCTTAATGTGATTAACATATTTGATGTTTTCTTACATGTCTATTGCTTCTAGCTGTGGAATAAAGCATTAACATTAAAGATACCAGAGGGTAAAATCAGAGACAACTTTTTGAATTTCATGAAAGACAACTTGGAGTCTTGTCTTGACAGGAGATCAGTAGTAAGTATTTTATTTTAAATAAATAACAATGGTACTTATTTGTAGGAGGCACTCACAAAATAAAAAGATATAATTTTGATACTAAATAATCAATATAAAACAACTTTCAATAGGGTATAAAAAGGATACAAATATAAAAATATTTTTTAAAAACATGATATGTGTTGTAAAATTAAATCCACTCATATTCTTTAAAAAAAAAAAAGGAGTTGATGAATGCTTTATATTTTTAATTTCTTATGAAAGTTGCTCCATTCATTCATGAATTATATGAGGAACTCTTTTTCCATTTAATTTCCCTAGAGGTTGTATGAAAAATACATTTTAGGTTTAAGATAATAAAGATTTGTTTTAACAATTTGCAGGGCACTGAAGTAAAACTGATAGAAATTTACTGTGAAAACATAGAACTGTTTGGTGATAGCATGCAAGAGATTTTGAGTAAATTAGCATACAAAGTAAGTACTTAAGACATTTTTATGGTTTATACATGTACTTAAACAGTAGCTTTCAAAACTTTTCAGTAAGAAGATTAATAAAATTAGGGGGGTGGTGCGAGGGGGCCTGATCCCGTAATACCGGGCTTAAAAAAATGAATCCAGAAAAAACATTAAATCCTGACATCGCAAAATTCGGAAAAAAAGAAATACCTGATCCTGAAAGGGTCAATCCCGAAAACGGAGCTTAAAAATAACTGATCCTGACATCCTGAAAAAGGTCGCCATCCCGTCTTGAAAGACCAGGAAGTCCCTAAAAATCTGCTTTTATTTCATCTGTGACACGATATAATCACTTTTACACAGTAAGATAGATGGATTATTTATTGTAAAAAATCATTCAAGAACAAAGGTTATATAGAAGTCAAAAATATGCTTACAAAAATACAAATATAAGAATACAGTTGGATTAATGTTATACAAGTGCACATAGGGATGGGAGAAACAAGGTTTTATTGCTCAAAATTTCATGTTTATCTGTACATACTTTTCCACAAAACATTTTGTAATTCATAAAAAATCAGTTAGATTAGAACTTAAATTGATTTCATGAATAAAAGAGAAGACAGTAACCCATCATTAGAATAAATAGACTTCAAAAGGTCCCTTAGGAACTCTTAAAACCAGGACAACAGTTTATTTCTATTGATTTACAATCTTTGTGTTCAGATACAAACAGCAACTGCAAACAGAACCAATAAGACAAGAAAAACAAATAAAAAAAACTCTTTTTTATAACTTTTAGGCTGTTGAAAAGGGTAGCAGTTTGTACTTTGGTACCAGTATAAGGGGAGCAGCACTGATGAGATTCGGTGTACTACTTTCTCAAGTATTTGAAAGGAGTATGGATTTGCATCAACTGAGTGACCAACACAAAATATTGGACTATACCTTGAACTGGGCACCATTTTCTACACATGTGAAAATATTTTGTAAGCTTGATATTTTTAAAATGTGTACTGTGTGTAATGTGAGGTTGAAAAACATTGAAAAGATCTTATTGGTTATTAAGGATATGACTTTGCAAATGTAAATGAAAAAAAGATATTTCTGTATGACCTTGATTTAGCCAGTCACCAACCATACACAGTTTCTTGAGAGTTTTGTCTTTGAAGTTGTCAAAAAATCCAAATTTTCCAGAATTTTTACATTGTTGTTTTAAAATTGTATTGATTCATGTGTTAATTTCATTTGGGCAGTAAAAAAAACAACAACATTGATAAAAAATATTTTGTATTCCATTTTGCTAAACGGTAGATTATTATTTTAAACAATATTTCGTTATAAAATTAATAAGATTTTTTACATATATGTTCAGATCATGAAGAATATTCCAAATCCTTGAGTAGTACCAGTTCAGCTTTGATGAGTTCTTTTGTTGAGGTCATAAAACAAGCTTCTGAGGCTTTAGCACATGGTCAGATTTTAGTACAAGATTTACAGACGATTCTGGGTAAAGTTGATCATTTCAAATCTGTTGTTGCTGAAATTAAAGACAATCCAATCAGGCCTGATTACCTTATTGCAACACTAGCACTTAGAGAGAAAGAACTTCATGGCTACCAAACCACATTGAAGATAGTTCAGGACTTTGTTTACATGTGTACAAGATTTACAGGTAAAATTATAAATGTTAAGCTTGGCACCAACAGTTTTAATAGTGAGGTAGGTCCTGGATTTATGTTTTTATGCCCCACCTACGATAGTAGAGGGGCATTATGTTTTCTGGTCTGTGTCCGTTCGTCCGTTCGTCTGTTTGTCCGTTCGTCTGTTCGTCTGTCCGTTCTTCCGTCTGTTCGTCCGTCTGTCCCGATTCAGAATAAAGTTTTTGGTCAAGGTAGTTTTTGATGAAGTTGAAATCCAATCAACTTGACACTTAGTACACATGTTCCCTATGATATTATCTTTCTAATTTTAATGCGTAATTATATTTTTTATCCAATTTCACGGTCCTTTGAACATGGAAAATGATAGTGCGAGTGGGGCATCCGTGTCTTTGGACACATTCTTGTTTAAATAAAATTTCTTTGAGAATTTTTCCTGTCATAAATTGATTATTTATGTCTGCAACATTTTGCCATTATTTCACTATTTCACATTTAGATAAAGATATTGTAATGCAGGCTGCTACTGTTCAATGAAAACAGAATTAGCAAAATACTGCATGGTTTACATACTAAAACTAGTTATATTGGCACTTTTTTCATGACTCATTTTCAATGAATTTGTTGTAACAGACTAATTTGAGCATTATGATTGTCAATGACAACATATATTGTATCATCTGCAACTAAAGTACTTATACATTGAATGTGTGGTCTTTTGTCTGTAGGTGTTTGCAGTGTCAACAATTGTTAAGTTTGTTATTTCAAATGTAGATCAGGTTAAGAGGGACACCTTTTGGCATTTAAGGAGGCTCGCGGGTATAAAATTTTCAGAAAAAAATCAAAAGTTTATTTTTCATTACAAATTTAATTAATTACCTTAAGAAGTTGTTACTTTATCATATGGTACAAAAATTATTCCAAAAAAATCAATACGTGTTGGCCCCAGGTGACTTTTAAAATGTAGATATCATTGAAAAAGCTCCAAATTATCTCCCTTGGGTGCAAAAATGCCATTTTATGGCATTAAAATTTAAATATCTTTTTTAACTCATCGGTGACCTATATTTTGTATTGTTATTTTCGAAAAAGCTGTACATAAACTGAATAATTGTAAAATTTTAGCCATTTCTGTAATTTAGTTCTTTTTTAATTTCTATATTACCGCTTTTTCTCCTATTAGTTCAACAGAAAAAAAGGACATTAGCAAAAATGTATGCTTTTTTCGAAGGCAGATTGTGAGCGTAAATGAACGGTGACCCCATTTTTTCATTTCATTTTTCTATTAGGTATAAGATAAAGTTAATTTATAGAAAAATATAGCGAAATCTTATATTAAATAAAAAAAATAATTTAGACCCGCGAGCCCCCTTAAATGGTATTTGGTATGCTGAAACTGAAACACATTGTCAACATCTTAAACAAGGCGATATACAGTCAGTGACTGTATATATTACAAATAAATATATAGTTGATGCTGTTTGATTGCACAAATAGCACATCTGCAATATAAAGTGTAATACTTTGCCCCTCTGGGTGACCTCATGTGTTTATTTTCTTTGCACAGGTAATACTAAAAAATTGGAAGACAAAATTAAATGTTTTGAAAAGCTTGAAAATGTTAGTTTGAACTTATTGTGTAAAGTTGCAATGCTGAATGAGACCAAACATCCGGAGGAGTACCAACCAACTGTCATTGCATTTGACTTAGAAGATCATGTTGTTCAGACAATACCATATATACTAAAATGTGGACAGGGGCTTCTGTTCACCACATTATGGGATAGAAGAGGAAATGAATTAGCAAAACAGAAAGGAAAATCTTTAGATTTGGATGAAATCTTGACAGAAGTTTGGGAACCAACATACAAATTTTGGGATGATTTGTGTACAAGGTTGAAAAATGGTGATTTGAAATTTTCTGAATTTGAGAAATACTTCAAGACAACAGATATGGAAACACTAAGAAATGAACTAATGAAATTGAGTCAAGATGGAAACACAAAATGGATTGATATAAGGTTGGATCAACTTGAAAAATATAGAAATCTGCAGAGTTGTTTATTTGGTGCAAGAGCTATAATGGAAGTGGTCAAGGAATTTGAATTGACAGGAAATTTTAATCAGATTTTGGAAATACTTAAATTAGTAAGTTTGTTTTTGTACAAATATATATAGATTTTTTACACCCCCATTCTTCTGTCAGTCTATCTTTCATGATTCCTATTGTCTGTCTATTTGTCCAACAAATATTAAACTTTACGTCTCACTTTTCTCAGAAATTACCTTACAAAATGAATACACACTTGGATAGAGAATTGAAGTTGATACTCTGCAGTGATAAGATAGGCTTGAATAAAAATCATAATGTTCAAAGATAAGTTTGAGTTATCCCTCTTTGAACACATTTTACTGCTTTTACATTACACAAAATCCATAATGACATTCTTCAAACATGGGCAACTAAAATCATCACCTAGCATCATTAAAAAACTCAATCAAGACACCATGCTGTATTTAAAAATAGTGTAATACATGGAGTTGTTTGCTTAACATTGGTTTTTTATTGAAATATATGTTAACCTTTGTTTTGTAGACTGGTGATGCTGATACAAAAATGAATACTTTGGATGACAACATGATGAAAACCTGTAAAATATTAACAGGAATTGATGAAGAAAAAGCCAAAAGTCTGAGAACATTTATTGCCTGTAAACCTCTGGTAGTATGGTTACGAGAAACTATGCCTTGTAAGTTTGTAATGTACTGTGGATTCATGTGATACATATTTTTGTTGATTTTGTAGGGAAGTTGAACCATGAATATGAATGTATAACAAAGTAAAAATAAATTATAGGCTAGTACACATAACCACGAAGTCAAATAGCTACTTGAATACAACTTTTCCTCAATTAACAACAATTGATACTCACACAAAGTAAAGGTGAATCCACAGATAATTTGTTACGAAAGTGTGTAAGTTGAAAAGTATCATGTTATAACGCATTTCTTTAACATTATTCACAAATAACAATCTTAGTTATATGTTTCTAAAAGAGTACATCCTTTTTACTATTTTTTTCTCTCCAAAATTACCAAACATTTTTGGAATAGGGTAGGTGGACCACATATCAATTTCAATAATCTAACTGACTTTAAGGAAGAAAAAATATATGGTAGTCCACTTTCGAGAAGTGAATATAGGGGGAAATGTGTATGTTTATTTTTGTTAATTGAAATAGATAAAAAAGCTATTTATAAATACAATTATCAATTGATTTCAGCTGGATTGAAAGAATTAAAAGTGTTTGTGGACCTTGCCAGTATATCAGCTGGAGAAGGGGACTATGAGATAGACAAGGTCAACTGTCTTCACTCGGCCACTACTGGATATAGTCCACTGATATTTAGTCTAAACCAGGATTGTGATGCTGCAGTATTTCTACATAGATGTGAAGAAGTATGGAAGGAACTGAAAGCTGACTCTAAACTACCAAAGAAATTGGTAAGATGGTACATGAATAAAACTGCAGACATACATACATTATAATTGAAACAAAATGTTTACCAAAAAGATATTGGATTGAAATTTGTTTTAGTCTGATTATTATATTACTCTTTTTTCATCCTTCAGAATTAATGAAATATAATGTATAAAAATGCAATACTTGAGGGATTAAGATGAATAATTGTAAACATGAGAATGGAAATCTTGAATCATGTTGTCTTCAATTTTGGTAAAAATTGTCTGTCATTTATAGAGATATAGACTTTTTGTTGAATTTTCACATCCTTTTTTGTGTTTTAGGTTGATACACAAAGACAACTTGACTGGTTGAAATCAGTAAAACAGACTCATGGATCTGTAGAAGTAACCTCCCTTGCACAGGCAGAAGCTATTAATACAAATGGAATCTACCAAGTAGGAAATCTGAAGAAAACTGCCACTATTAAAAATCCTGTGAGTACTAATTAATTTGAAGGACCATTCTTTTATACAGTTTTTTGGCACCCCAAATTTCACTGTTAAGAAGAAAGTGGATCGTCCACAGAACTATCTATAAAACCTTAAATCAGATTTATTACCATCTTTGACATACTTTAAGTTTTTTCAACAACAAAAATCTGGATGAAAATTAAAGCATTACTTTATTGAAAAATGTTTAAATACAATAAACATTTTTTTAATGTTTTGCTTAAAATTGGCATATTCTATTGTTTAATGTGAGCAAGTGAAATGCCAAGACTTTTATTTATTAAAAAAATTTTGGGTAAAGAAGAGAAAGAATTTAAAAAAAATTTAACCCAAATTTTGATCTATTTTAAGATGTTTGAAGAATTGCTTTGATTACGTTTAGTTTTTACATGAATTTTATTCATATATTTCATATTTTTAAGACATTGGGAGAGGTGTTAGAATTACGAGTAACAGAAGCAGAAGGACAGCGTCTTCAGAGAAACCAATACAAATATGAACAGCTTCACGACCTTCAGTCACGTCTCATGTTGGTGGCAGGGAAAGCTGAAAAGGGCAAAGATGATGTAGACAGATTCATGTTGGTATGATCATTAGTTCAGTAGCTTGAAAAAAATAATATAAAAAAATACTGAATTCCGGTGAAAATTCAAAATGGAAAGTGCCTAATTAAATGGCGTTTTTGAAGTAATCCTTGTATCTGGAGGCCTTACTGACCCGTTCTGACCCATGATAATAAGAAAAAACATCCAAATTTGAGCTAAAACTGGAAAAAAAATGGTTTCTATTACCTAGGGCCTTAACCCTTACCATGCGGAATTGTTTTCAGAAAATGTCTAATTTTCCTTTATTTGCAAAAATATGCAAATGAGCTTAGCCCTGTTGCTGTAGCATATTGATTTCTTTAAATCTAATATAGGTGATCACGGGGTGGGGTGGTCGGGGTGAGGAGGCGGGATTTTTTGGGGCGGGAATTTGCCCCAAAGTGGGTGATCAGGTGTAAATTTTGCCGATTTTTCACCCCTTCTCTTGACCCAGAAGACCCAGGGTTGCTGGTTAAGGTATCCAGCTGTAGCCTGCGTGTAGAGTGGACCCTAGTGAACAAATTGACCCCAACAGTTGTTAGGTCGGAGTGAATCTGATCTTTGTTCAGCAGTCTACAGAAGGTCTTTGGACCCAAAATACTGAATTTCACGATTTTTGACGATTTTTGACCTCGAATGGACCCAAACCCGGAAGTAGTTGTTTCCTATGCGTATTTCAATAATAATACTGATCAGTAGTTATATGGCCGTGGGTTTGCATAATCTTTGCCAGTTCTATGCCTCTGAACTTCTTGTGTAAGATACAGATGTGAAGCCCTCCAGAAAACTGAGTTTTAGCTAATTTCAATTTTCCAAGTCCGTATTTGTGCTAAAAATGCTACTTATACATGAGAAACGTCAATATGGATAGCCTTAGGTTGACGGAACATGCATAACTGTTAAAATAAGTATCATAAAGTGGACTTTCTAAAAGTATGGAACGCCATTGGAGCCAAATAACGGTTATTAGGGTCCGCCTGTCAAATGACGGTCGCCGCATGGTAAGGGTTAATATTTCTTGACAATTTTAGGTATTGAAACTTCAATTGCTATTGGTTATCTCAAGTGAATTTATGGTAAAGTCACTTGAATATTTTTAAACTTACTTGCAATTATGAATATATTGATTTTAGAACTTAAAAATCATTTCAAAATTTCATACATTGAAATCTTGAAATGTCTAATAACAAAAATATTTGTTGATTTGTGATCATTTTCTGGTGTAAATATTGTATACTGATACTGTTTTGATATTCCAGATTTTAGACTCTGTAGTTCGACTTGGTAACATCTACACAAAACTGGTAGCAGAAGGCTGTGTATTGTTTTCACAATGGCATGTCAAATTCCTTTGTGACAGAACAAGAAAAGCATGTGCTTTCATCAATTTTGGATTCGGTGAGGATAAACACACACTTAAAGGGAGAATTGATGACACAAATGAAGATGTCAGCTCCATAATTCCAAAACTAGCAAAATTTCTTGAACAGTGTCATAAAAAATGGCTGGATTATATTGACGAAAGGCGAGAAAAATATTATTTGTTGAATTTTTTCACAGTCGACCAAATGGTAATTCTACAACAGGAATTGGTCAAACTTGGAACGGAAGTTGAACCTTCTGTACTCATATTTCCTATGTTGTCTGCTGTAAAACATGGCTGTACAAAGGAAGATCTGGTGAGAGCCATGTCGTCTGCCAAAGATGATGTTGACAAGTTAGATTCACAGAGAGAGGAACAGATGGAAGAAGAAACGCAAGCTGAAGCAATGGATGCTGAGAATGAAGCAGATGATGTTAAGATTGCTAAATTCTTAGAAGTTATGACAAAATCTTATCCAATAGAATTAGTCAGAGAGGCCCTGAAACATGTTTCTCCAGATGACATTGATGAAGGTTAGTTTTGCAAAAACTTTTTTTGAAATCTTGTCAGAAATTCACATTGGTCATTTTCCAATGCAAAATATATACTATTGACAAGAAAATTAATTGAGAAGAAATTAATATTTTAGGTTCATTTTACTCTTGACAATTTTTAAGAAAATTTTATTTTGAAAGATCTGATGTAAAATGTCAGAATTCAATTTGACATGTGTATTTCCTGATAATGTTTTTTGATGAATTTCTATGGTTTATTCTACTATTGTGAAAAATCTTGTGAAGGTTCAAAAATGGATGAAAAATGCACTAGGATTGTGTGATAAAAAATAAGTTGCTATATATATTTTACTTTTCATTGAAGGTTTGGTATGGTGTATGGACAATGAAGAAACATTTATACCAGAAGAACAAGGTAGACAATCACCAGTCCTGACTGAACCAATTGAGAAAGAGATAAACTATACTGGCTGGACACAATCTGGACAGTCACTAGCATCTATTACTGCAAGCCTTGTTAGCCAGCTTGATGTTGAGTCAAAGTAAGAAAATTTCTTAGATGTAGGATTCAAAACAAAAACATTTTTCTTCATTCTGAATGAATTGGGTAGATTCTCTATTTACAAATTAATCTAGTCCATGAATTGATATAAATAACATAAAATTTAAACACAAAGTTTCCTCAATAGTAAATTTTCTGATAAAATGAAACATTAATTGGTACTGAAACTTGAATATAAAAAAGAAGATTTTGTATGATTGGCAATGAGACAACTCTTCATAAGAGACTTTTCTTGTTCTGTCACACAGAAATTTCACATGCCACCATGAAAACAAAATACAGCCTTCTGCTACATGATCTTTGTGCAGATGTTACCAAATGACACAGAAATTAACAACTATAGGTCACCGTACAGACTTCAACAATGAGCAAAGCCCATACTGCATAGTCAGCTGTATAAGGCCTCAAAATGACAAACAAGAAAACTAATGTCCTAATTTATGTACAAAAAAATTAACGATAAACATATATGCCACACATAAACAAACGAAAAAAAAACAAATATGCAACACATAAACAAATGAAAAACAAATATGTAGCACACAAACAAATGAAAACCACTGAATTACAGGCTCCTGACTTGGGACAGGGACATATATACAGAATGTGGTGGGGTTAAACATGTTAGCTGGATCCCAACCCTCCCTCTAACCTGGGACAGTGGTATAACAGTACAAAAAAAGAACAAACTATAAAAATCAGTTGAAAAAGGCTTAACTCATTTGACTATATTTTTCTCTAAAAATCTGAAACAGTTGGGAATAGTTCAACTCATGTGCCACTCATTGAGAACTCTGAACACTGTGTGTAAAATAAACAGCTTCTTATCAATGAAACTATATTCTTGTATGTTTCTTAAGTCCAATGATCCTGAATAAGAAAATGTATTTACCTTAAAATTTATGGTTTCAAATTAATAATGATTTATTGTTAACTCTGATTTTTTTTCTCAAGCTAATTCAGTGCTAGAATGACTTTAATGTTTTTCATATTTGTAGACACATTTTCAAAGTATAAACTCTTATAATAATATTTGGGTTTAAATTAATTTTGCAGGGAGAATTCAGTTGACAAGTTAGTGAAAGCTTTAGAAGACTTATGGAACACATTCCTGAACTCTATATCATCCAGTGTATCAGATTATCTTAGTGTGGAACATCTTGGACTGATTCTCAACAGACTTGCTGAACAAGGTAAAGATAAAAACATATTTCAAATATATATTAAAGGATATGTGACAGCAATAGAACAACACAAACTTGACACCTATATGTCAACACAGAATCTCCAACAATGAACCATATGTCAAGCTATGAATTATTACGACAAGTGATTCTGAATTTAAAACATGTATTACTTTCAAAATAATATATATTACTAAGAAGTGTTTCCATGGCCAGAGAAGTCCAAAGAATATTTTATACAATATAAACAAACTGAAATAAAATAATGAAGAATTTTAATAAAAAACTTAAAGTTTTAAATGTTATTCTAAGATTACCATGTTTTTCTTTTCAGAACAACTGATTGTTGACAGAACATTTTTACCCAGCTTTAAGGCAGGAGAACCAAATCTTATAATTTGCCCTCAAAGTAAGTCTTACTTTACAAGGTTAAATGACAGCATTTTAGAATTCGCCTGAAACCTTGAGACAATGTCAGTCATCTTTTGGACAACTCAGAACCTGTTAAAAACAGTAGTTGCTATTGACAATCTTTTGTATCTGCTACATGGAATATCACCACTGATTTACTGAAACCTGCTACATGAATTAGTCTGTAAAACAGAATATTTTGTAGTTCCTTAAAACAGACATCATCAGTGTGTAAATCTGTCAAGTAGTAGTTTTTAAAGACTGTTTTGACAGTTGTGAGACAGACTTTTCCACTCATGTAAAATCAGTTCTGTTTAGAAACTTAAAACAATTTGTCCTATGCTGATAGACTTAAATGTGCTTGATCAAATATGAAGTAACTACAGTTAAATTTTGTAAACTGGTAACTTTACTTCAATGAAATTATTTAATAAACATGTTATTTCAGGTGAGATATACAACACTGTATTGTCAGTCTACAGCCATGAAGATGACCGACCACTACCACAGTCAGATGAAGTGTTACTCTGTACACCACAAACTACACTGGATATGGTAATTATAAATTATCATACCCCAAACTTCAAAGTAACATGTAATTGTCTTTGAACTGAGTCTATCAGTCATATCTGTTTGCAGGTGTTAACAAAAATACCTTAGATTGGAATGCAGCCATACGTATCCCTATTGATTTTGAGGTCATCAGGTCAAAGTTTAATAGGTTACAATGTAAAAAGACTGAAATTTGTACGGAAAAGTGCTTTCAGGTGCTCAATCAAATATCACATATTCGACTTCAACCTTATTTGAATGTGTGGTTGCATATACTTGCTATCGATTACTGTGGGTGAAATAGTTGGACCAATCGACCACCAGCCCCCCTTTTGTATAGCATAGTTTACTTGACAATATTCAGTAATGTTTATATTAAAAACTATTTTTTTTTGTCTTTTTAGATAGAAATATTTTGGAGGAGATCTTTGTTTGCTAACAACAGTAAAGTACATTGTTTAGTGAATGCTGATCTATTGGATTATGATGTGAGTGATAGAGGGGAGAGAACTCTGGAAAGACTTATGAAAAATGCTGAAAGCAAAGGTAAGACTTCAAGTATAAATTGTTTAATAAAAGCAGTCACGACAATTGATATCAGATTTGATATTAAACATAAAAAACATAAAAAAGATTAACAGTTGCTTTAAATTTTTTGTAATATTTAAGATATTACTTAAAAGTGCTAAAGACCGTACTTTGTCCTATAATGGTTTACTTTTACAAATTGTGACTTGTCCCTTTGGCATTCATATCACATGATCCACATCTTCTTATATCTATTGTATATACAAAATTAGTGGCTGTGTGGAAAATTCAAACACATGACTGTGGTAAACCATTATTTTCGTGCAGAATCTATGTTTGTTAATTTCATGTGTTTTCATAATGTAAGGCTTTCATAAAAATAGGCCTAAAAAAGATTGCATTCCTAAAGAATATTTTAAATGTAAAGTAAAATATCACTTTCTTTATTGTAATAAGGAGTTGTGATATGATTGCAAATGAGACAACTATCCACTGAAAATCAAATGAAATGATTGTTAACAACTATATGCATTCAACAATGAGAAAACCCATATTGTGTGTCGGCAATGAAAAATATGAACATATTCTTCTGTACTGACATCCTCCTTTAGCATTTTATAAATACATTTAAAATAGGTAAAATTGATATTTTTTTGTTTTTCAGGTATGAAATATAGACTAGTTGTAATATGTAGCAGTGAGAACGAGTATAAGTCCAGGGTAGTAGCAGCTCTAGATAAGTACCATAGACCACAGCTACCTATAGATGTACCCAATGTTAGGAAATATCTGCTAACAAAGTTGAAGGTTGAGAGGTCAACAACAGGAGTAAGACCAGCATCAGCTGTAGATTTTGAAAGGTTAGTTAATTTCACTACAGAAAGATACCTTTGTACAGATGGATTATGTCCAGGAAAATTCACGATTTGGTATATATATTTATTTCATGAGGAATTTTAGGTTAGACTTCCTCCTACCCTTGTTTACTTGAAATTTATTGTCATTTTGTTCGCAAAAATTACATCTTATTTGTTTAATTTATACAGTCTAGTTTAGTTTTCAAAATGTGCTGTCATCACTGAAATGACAATAAAAAACTTTGGATAACTCTAATGGTATCTAGTTTTGTCAGATTGAAGCACATTTTTAATACAATTTTAAAATTCTAATATTTTGCCTATAGATGCAAAGTATTTAAGCTGTGCTCTTTTCAGTTATTTGCATAAGAAGGACCTATTCATAAAATTCTCGTTATATTTTTAGGTGCAGCGTTAGAGTCGTAAAATCATGGAGAGCAGGGGTTGGAAAGACATTGTACAAGAAGAGAATGGTAGCAGATTTGTATAAACTGGTACCTAACATTCCAAGAAGAATGTCCAGTAATGTCACCATTCCACTCCATGAAAAAGCCATCAATACAAATGACATTATGGACATATTCCTTCAAGAGACTTTACCTCCACGTTGTCACGAGCCAAGGATATTCCATATTGATATTTCACATGAAGTAGGTCTTTCCGATATAAAAAAAATAAAATTAAATGAAGGCAGGAATATTTTTAGTTCAGCTTTTAAGTTTAAGAATATATGAGAGAAAAGAATAAATGTGTAAAAAAGTTGATGACACTAAATTAGGCATAAAGCTGCAAAATTTATAATCAATAAGAAAAAGAAGCATCATTTTAATAAGCAAAATGGACATGTACACGCATGTTTAATAGAAAAGGTAAAATAAATTTGGTTAAGATATACAATAAGAAGATGTAATATGATTGTAAATGAGACAACTATCAATTAGTGTTCGAATGAGGGGGATTTTAGCAGCCATTAGTCACGGTACAACCTTCAATAACAAACGCAACCCATACTGCATAGTTAGATAAAATAAGCCCGACATGAAGTTGCTGTGAGGAAAATGGTTAATATAAAGAAATTTTACTGTTTTTTTCCTAATGCATGTAGTTTAAAGCTTTGGTTGGCTTGCTTTGCTTTGTTAGTTAAATGTTTGCTCGAGCATCCAATAACATTATACAAGCTGAAGCACCACCTATCTATTGATTGTAATTGTAAAACTTAACTACGATGCTTGAGCAAACAGGCATACAAACAAAGCAAGCAAACCAACTAAACCTTTACACTACACGCATTAGGAAAATAGCCATAATCAAAATATTATTATTATTTCATGAACAGGTACAAGAAGGTGTAGATGCATTCCTGTTCCAGTTGTTAATATTAGGTTGTTTGGGACACAGTTCTGGACATGTATGGAGAAGGTTAGATGTGGATTACTATATCATAGAGTCCATGCCTCTACTAGCCAGGAGTACAGATGCAAAAGTAAGGACTTTTAACTCATTGGCCCCTGAAGACACGGATATGCGTCATTTTTACTTTCGTTTTGCTCCCTGGTGACACATATGTGCGTCTGAATCCGCCATTTTGTATTTCCCGAAAGACGCATATAAGCGTCATATTGGTTGGGTCCCATTTTTGTTAAACCTCTTCTGATTGGTTCCTAGTAGGAGCATGGCTTTAGTGTCACATGATTCTCCAATGAATATTTATGAGATTTACCACGTGGCACTGTTTTCATTCATAAAATACACATTGGAATTTTACTACAAAGTCATTGATCTGTGAAACGTAAACAATGGCCTTTTGAAAATGACAAAAGGGGACATTGCAAACAATGTTTGTCTAACAAAGTGAGAAAAAATGTTAAAATTAAACGTAATGGATGTGATGTCTCTATTTGTCTGAGCTGATTCAGAGAATTTCACAAGAAATAATGGAT
Source organism: Mytilus trossulus (assembly GCF_036588685.1). NCBI lineage: Eukaryota > Metazoa > Mollusca > Bivalvia > Mytilida > Mytilidae > Mytilus > Mytilus trossulus. Next base: position 40,703,957 of record NC_086382.1, on the reverse strand, counting down.
AAATATATGGAAAATTATTACAGTGCAAAACTACGGTAGAGTGCAATAAACAAGGAAATAAAAATAAAAGTGAGAATGTATTAATTTTTATTTTACTTTATTTATAAAATATAACATATTATTGAAACAAAAAACAAAAAACAACAATTATATCTGTTTGACAAATATTTTTAATTGTTTTTTTTATAATACATCTATGTTTAAAATCTATGGCAGCCATTTTCCTTCAGGGAGAGGAATGCTACTGTTGAAAATCAAATCAGGAATATAGTGCAGTTATCTAAAAATAGATTCAGGGGGCAATGAGTTAAAAAGTTGTCTGAGTATAAAATTGAGTTTGAAAAAAAATTGTTCAAGAAGAAAAAATCTATATATGTATTGGGAAAAACTTGAAAAATCAGTCGTTTAATCTTCCAATCCCCTTAAATTGGTCATGATACCTGAAATTATACCATTTTGAATTAGGCTTTCACTTGACCTACAGCAACAAGAAAGTAGCTACAGTTTGTCTTTGAAAATTAATTTATTTATAAGAAATTGTTGATATGCTTAAAGCTTGGTAAAGAATCAGATTAATTAAACAACATTATGAATAGAAAAATAGTTAAACCATGTGAATATCTTTCTACTTTAAAAAAGTGGTATACAGTACGACAGAAACTGATATTATTATTTTTCAAATAATATATAACAAATATCATGTTTAAAAGGCACACGAAATGGACATAAAATACTCTATATTTGCTGAAAATTAATTTATGCTTAACAATTTGAAATAAGAATTATTGGATTGTGTATTTAATTATATTCAATTATTTTTCTGGAAATGTTTTATTTATAAATCTATTGAATAAAATTGAGAATAGAAATGGGGAATATGTCAAAGAGACAACAACCCGACCTTAAAGAGCAGAAAACAGCCAAAGGCCACCAATAAGTCTCAACACAGTGAGAAAATCCCGCATCCTGAACTATATTTGATAAATCTTTATTTGATAAATTTTATATTTGTCTAGCTGAAGTGCCTGCACCATTGCCTAGACATACTTCCACATGTGATGTGCAGATCTCCTCAGGAAAGTCTAGAGATATTGACCGATGTCAGACGTCCCCCAGACTACACAGACCATGATAGACTGTTTGATGGTATAGAATTCAAGAGTCCAACATTCCAGAGACCATATCAGTATCTCAAAAGGCTGGATACTAATTGTAGATTAGATGATGTAAATGCTAACATTCCAGAAGAGGACAAAAAACAGTGTCTAAATACTTTACTTAGGTTGGTTTATATCATTGCATGCATTAATTGAAAGTCGATCATAGGAATATTTTGTTGACCTGAGAAATTAGTGCCATCATGGTTGGAGGCAGAGGTCATTGCTTTGTAAACTACCCAAATCAGTAAGCATCTAAACAAAATGTAAAAGAAAGTGAAAAACTAGAATAGTTCATGCTTTAATCAAAGCAAAACACTTTCAGTGAAAATAGTTATTTGAAATCTTCATTTCAAAGAGTGGCATTTGTAAATATTTATAGAATGATTAAATTTGATAGTGGGTATATATAAATGACAACTTGTCAACTACCAAAAAAAAAAATCTGGAAAAAAGTAGAATCAGTATTTCAATATTGAATGAAAAAGTCTGCTTGTTTCAGTTGTAACTTTGATTAAAGCAATTTAACTAGAAAGAATTCTTTGGCTATAATTCTCTTTGCACTTAATATTTTACACTTCATACAATTAAAACAAAAACAGATGTATAAAACAATATCAATGTTGAAATTTAAATATTTTAACCATTTTTCAGACATTGTGGTATAAGAGAACCTTCATGGTCAGAACTGCACCATTTTGTCAGTTTCCTGAACAAACAGTTACAAGACTTTGAAGTGTCAGCTTTCTGTGGTTTGGCTGCTGTTGAAGACTTGCCAGGATTTGCCAAGTTTGTACTCAGATTCCTTATTCAGATGTCTAGGGTAAGTTGACTATACATCATTTGAATATCGAAAAATGGAGTACATTGTATTAAAAGGGTCCTCAATGGCCAAATGGTCTAAGTAGTCGAAATACTGTATCACTAGCCAGTCAACACTGAGATTGTAAGTTAAATTCCTGCTCAAACATATAAACATGACTTAAATCTTAATTGACTAGGATTGTCAGATTCCCTAACTAAAACAGTGGTTCTTTCCATTCACTGCGGCTTCCTCCACTTTAACCCTTTACTCTATAATGATGCCTATTGACGCTTGTGTAATACCTCAGTTGAAATGCTTTGACTACATAGTGTTTGAATCAGACTTAATAAAATTTGTATCCAATATGAAAAGCATATTGAAAAGAATATCCAACTTAAATTTATTTGATTGAATATTTGTTTTTCACAATTCATTAATACTTCAATGCATATTTTCAGCATTTTGTCGAAAAATCCTATGCGAATCAAGTATGCAAAACACAAATTTCAATGGAGGAAAAAATGACTGCCATAAAATAGCACAGAAGTCATGAAATTGTTATTAAAAACCAATTAATCAATGTAGTTCGAAAGTTTCTTTTGAGCTTCAATTTTAAAAGCAACTTTCAATAATCTGCCCTCAATACAAAATTCTTTAAACATTCTTTAAATGACAAACACATGTATATGTTTTACAGGATTTCTCTACTAGATCCTTAAAGGTGAGTGAGGAGTCTCCTATACAGATGCTACAGAGACAGATCTCAGATGAAGAGGAAGAAAACAAGGAAGATGATAATGTCATCCAACTTTATCAGATGAGACGTACATGGGAAACTAGGTATGGTAATAGATTATCAAATAAAAAAAATCATTTTAGGTAAAATGGTCCTTAAAAAAAAAAGAAGAGAAAAATGCAATTGATAAGAAGAATACTTTCAAATAAAAAGTCTGTCAATAAATGTCTTTACTTATTTCTTTGATACTTTGACTGAATTAACAGAGCAAAAAAATCAAATCTCATTATGCTAACTATCAAGTAAAAAACTTTAAATGTATCATTGTGTAAACATATTTATTCAGGCATGGAAACATCTCCCTATATCTATGGAGTATACTGTTTTTTTCCATTTTTCTTATCAAGGATATCTTCAATGGTAAAGAGTTTTATTACCATTTTACTGTTATTAACTTTTTTTTAATTGCTTGGAAAACAGCTTAAATTCTGCAAAGGAAGAATTTTTGAAAAAAAGGTAGCAGATTTTTTATTTTATTTGAAGTTTTATTATAACGGTAATTTGATGACATTTATGCACAAGCTATATCATATATGATTGCCCATATCTTTACATTTTAATTTCATTTTTTCAGCCCTCATCCATACTTATTCTTCAACCCAGACCACCACAGTATGACATTCCTTGGATTTAACATAGACAGGAGAACTGGTAACCTGATAGATTTACAGACCAGGAATGTTCTAGAAGAGGGAATCATGCAGCAGAACTTGTTTGATGCTCTCGTCAGAAACAGAGTCAATCTGGCTGAGAACTTTGATTCTCTCCCAAGGTTTGTTTGCATCAAGAACCAGAATTAACTCCCCCAAATGATATAGAGTTGGTAACTGTTTATATGCCCCACCTACGATAATAGAGTCTGTGCGTCCGTTCTTTCGTTGTTCGTTCGTCCGTCTGTTTCGCTTCAGGTTAAAGGTTTTGGTCAAGGTAGTTTTTGATGAAGTGGACATCCAATCAACTTGCAACATAGTACACATGTTCCTTATGGTATGATCTTTCTAATTTTAATGCCAAATTAGAGCTTTTACCCCAATTGCACTATCCAATGAACACAGAAAATGATAGTGCAAGTGGGGCATCAGTGTTCTGTGGACACATTCTTGTTTCTCTCAAATACAGATTGAATTTTCTTCTCTACAAGCTCATTTCTTAAATTTGAATGTTTTTATAGTTTAAACTAAGGCTTAGAATAGATTCATGTAGCTTGAGTAATGAAAAAATATTGACAAGTTCGCTTCTTTATCACTTCAGCTAAATGAATCAAATCTTTTTGGAAACTGTTTTGAAGAAGATTGATTTAGAAAGTCATTACTATTATATACCAAGTACTAATACTGTAACAAAATTATCTGGTAGAAATTTATTTCAACCTCTTAAAATGTTACAGCAAATTCAAATATAGTTTTATAATTTCATCATAATTTAGACAGATAATTTATTTGATCGATAACATAAAATTTTACATGTGCACTGTATATTTTGACATTTGTATAATTAATAGACACGAGAAGATTCTGAAGCTATGTAATGTGATGGGACTGGACATGGCACATGATCCTGATGACACATATGAACTGACCACAGATAATGTTAAAAAGATACTGGCTATTTATATGAGATTTAGGTAAATAATCTATTAAAATGTGCAGAATTGGTTACCAATTAAATATAAGGAATTATTTCAATCTTGAAAAATTGATAATGTGAAAAAGATTGAAATAACTGTAATAGTCTTAAAAACACACGGCAAGTTTTACTCAATTCATTTGATTATCCAGTGTTTAATATTTTTTGCATCATTAATGAAGATCATTCTTTTATAGCAACTGACTCTCTGTTGAAAAATTACATTCTTTTTCAATCTGGTCACAATTCTCTTAGAAAAAAGTGAGTTGCTTAAACAAAGCAAAACCAATTGTATAATAATATCAAGATATTTGCTTGTGAACAAATCTTTTTCTAAAATTTAATTGAACAACAAACATTGATCCAACAACACTCATTGCAAGGTGTGTTTGACTTTGAACATAATCAACAAGGAATGCCAATTTTTCAAGCAGAAGGTTAATAATTCTCTCCAGTTACTATGGCTTCCTCAACATTTGAATTGGCTGTAAAGGCCTTTACATGAAGAAAAAAACCCACATTGAAGAGACTTAATAGTTGCTATTTTAAGTAAGTCATAGTATCAGATATATGTTAGATTCACTTTATTATACAGTGTTTATCAATACATGCATTTACTAATTCATTGTTTTGATAATATAACATTTATATTTGTAGATGTGATATTCCAGTTATAATCATGGGAGAAACAGGATGTGGTAAAACTCGTCTGATCAAGTTTATGTGTTCATTACAACAACCTCCAGGTGCTACTGTTGATAATATGATCCTGATGAAGGCAAGAAACTAATTTAAAGACTTGTTTAATTCTCTAAATTTTATAAACAGTTCTTGAGTTCATATTTTATCTGCATTTTAAACAGAAACTTTAAAGCTTTAATGTACCTGTGCAAATACTCAGATGGAAAGAACATACTATTGGTCTTCTCCTCTAACTTACAGAAAGTAATTTATAATTGCAACTAAATTATTATACTGCTGATTTATTATTTATGATGGGAACAATTTTTTGTCTACAATATTTTTGTCAAAAGCCAGAATTCATAGTTTTGCCAAATGATGTGTTCAACTTTAACTAAACGTGCTAGACTTTCCGGTTCCAATTTTATTTAGGCCCATAGAGTGTCTCCATTTACATGTTCTGACTCAAAATTAAATTGTTGTTTAAGAAAAAAACAAACTTAACTTATTTTTAAAATGTCCTATAGACTATAGGTGTATAGGTATTGAAGGTTTGCAATACTTAGCTTTGAGATGTTTTCAATTTCTTTTTATTTCAATCGCTTCTTTTATCTCACAGGTGCATGGTGGGACCAAAGTATCTGATATCAAAAGGAAAGTAAGAAAGGCAGAAGAGATGGCAAGGAAGAATGCAGCAGACTACCCATTCATGGACACTGTATTATTCTTTGATGAAGCTAACACTACAGAAGCTATTGGTGTGATCAAGGAAATTATGTGTGATAGATCTTTGGAGGGAAAACCTATCAAACTGCATGAAAAACTGAAAATTGTGGCTGCATGTAATCCATACAGAAAGTAAGTGTTGTGTACAAGTAAGTAGATGTTGAATGACTGCCATTGAGACATTAATAGATAGACACAGGGAGAGAGATGTGAACAATTACAGCCCATTTTATTACTCATATATATATATATATAAGAAGGGTTATCAGTAATTTCAAATTAAATTTTATTCATTACAACAAATGCCACCAAACATTGATACCTAACTCTTCCTGTAATATATAACCACAATTCTAACATGACGTCCTTAAAATGCTTTGATTACACACCCGTGGTGAAATATCATTCCTGTTTGTTGAACTCTTTTTGTTCAATTTTCAACAGAAATCAGAAATACTCATTATACTTCAAGAAGAAAGACTTGTTCAGTATGTTTATTATATAAAGTTCAAAATGTTTAAGTGAAATGATTATATTGTGACAAGAAATCCATTAACTGCATATAATATTTTTCAGACATTCCGATGAACTGATCAAAAGATTAGAACAAGCAGGACTTGGTTATCATGTTGATGCTGACAAAACAACAGACAAACTAGGTACATACTTTGTTCTATATGTCAGCCTTCTTTCAGCTACTTCAGAAAAATTGACTGTTGCTTTTCTGAGGAGTTATTCATGACAAATGTAAAAATATTCACTCTGATGGATGAAATTTTGAAGTAAATTTTTATTTCTAATCACTATATTTTTACAGTGCTTTCCTTAGCTGCTATCACAGGCAGACATCATTTTGAATCCATTCCTCTAGTCAGCTGTCTATTCATAGCAATTCAAATTAGTTTTGATTAAATTCTCATCATAATTTCACTGAACAGTTGTGAAATTCTACTTATCAGTTTGATAATTGTGATGTTTACTTTAGACATTGTTGTTATCAAATTCTCTTTATATTTCAGGTCGTGTGCCCATGAGACGATTGGTGTATAGGGTACAGCCCTTACCCCAGAGCATGTTACCATTGGTCTGGGACTTTGGACAATTGAACACAGAAGTAGAAGAAATGTACATCAGGCAGATGGTCCTAAGATATGTATGTATTAGGCTCCTATACATCATTTAATTAAGAACTTTTGAGAAACTTTAGTAGATGAAGAGCAGGAAAAAAAACATTTTGATCTTGTCACTAGATATTGTAATTTATATTTTTAGTATGTGCATGACAAAAAGGGAAGATAAAAATTAGTTTTGATGAAGAATTCAGTTGGTCCACAGATATGGGTGTTTCACACTTAGGGTTGTATAACCATACGTTTTTAATACAGAAATATGCCAAATTTTAATAGAAAATGACATCATGCTGATATATAATCTCAGTAAAAAAATATGTTTTCTGCCATCTTGTACAATATTGAAATTTTGGAAGAAGCTCAGCTATGTCATATGACTAAGACTGTATTCTATACAGAAATGATTGTTTTCCCTTAGAGTTTTGATATTGTTTTTAGGTTTATACAAACAGACTTTTATCAAAGTATGAATAAGGCATAGTTGACTTAAACAGGCAATTTTCATTAACAAAGTAATGTTTTCCTATTCATTATATGTTTTTTTCAAGGATCAATCCTCTTTACCCTCCCTTTCAAAAGAGAAAGGCCCCCTCTTTAAGGTTCAAGTTTGATTCAACCATAATAAAGATATGTTTTTTTTAAATCTGTAGACAAAGAACCAAAAACTTCCAGCAATACAAGGACTTGAGGATGTGGTCAGTAAAATATTAACAGTATCTCAAGACTTCATGAGAAATCAGAAGGTAGGACATTTGGATATTCTGTGGATTCAGTAAATTTCCTGGGTAATAATTTTTGTTGGTTCTGGAAAACTTATATATTTGTGGATTTTTAATTTTGTGGTTTTGCCTAAATCTGCATACAAAGCCTATAGAAATTTGTCATTGTTAGATTTTTAGTTTTGTGGTTCACGTTTACCAAAGAAATCCACAAAAATTGGTATTTAATGAATAATTATGAATCCAGAGTAATATGATAAAATTTACTGCAGCCTTTAGTATTCGAGTATAGGTCAGAATTTGCTGCTTTTCTGAAATCTAAAATATAGAAATTAAATGATTGAATTCAGGGTCAGAGCTTCAAGTTGTAAAGTTATCAGATATTTTTCATTACACTCTTGCTAGTATTTGCCATTAGTCATTCTACCAGGTCAGGTGTGTAAGGCACTTGATTGCATTAAAATGTTATTTTTACAGCAAATGTTTTAAAGTGAATTTCACTTTATTTATTACAATGAAAGATTATGCACAACAAATATTGATAACAGAAATTAGAGGACAAAAAAAACCCTGCACATTATATTTTAATTTTATTATTTCTACACCAGGATGAATGTAGTTTTGTCAGTTTAAGAGATGTGGAGAGAGTTTTAGAAGTCATGAGTTGGTTCCATAGACAAAGTGAAGATGATAATTCATTGTTCCAAAAAATGAATCAAGATTCAGATTACTCTGATGCAGAATCAGAAGACGAGACCATGGAAGTGGAACAACCTCAACAGGTATACAGTTCATACTTCTGAAAATGCAAGACAGTATGTAAAACTGAATCACAATTGAAAAAAAAGGAAGATGGTTTGTAAAATTCTTCCTTTTAACACTCATGTACCCAATTCACAAGTATATATGGAAAGGACACGAACATTTATCTGTCATAATTAGGAATAAAATTAATCAAAATATGCCTTTCCATTTTACATATTCACCTAAATCTAAGTCATCAAGACCTGCCACATACTTGATGTTTGAGTGACTTGATTTAAAGCAATCAGGTTTGATTGTACAAAACCCATGTTAATAAATCTGTTGTACTGATTTATCATCTTTCCTAAATTCTTACATGGTACTATGTAATTCTGTTTTGTTTAGGTTAGTGTGACCTAAACAAATGCTTAATTTCACACCTGAACTTGTCTGTTAAAGTTTGAATATCAAATGTTTTCCTTATTAATTGCTGACAACATTTGAACCTTTTGAGTCTTGTATTAAAGGATGGGTCAACCATCTGTGGCTGAAACTAAATATATTTAATGAATTAAATTTATGCAATTTATGCATTAAATCATATTTTCAGCAAATGGATGAGGTAACCAGATCACTGGTACTTGCCCTAGGAGTTTGCTACCATGCCTGTCTCAAGAATAGAAGAGAATACAGGGAAACAGTAGCTCCATATTTCAGACCACCATTACAGTTACCAGGAGGTGCTGAACAAGTTGAAGAGGAAATCACAAAGTATAGTATTTTATTCATATGGATGAAAAGTTACATTTTGAACATAATAAAAAACAGGTTGCAAAGGTTGTCAAAACATGTATGAAAATGAATACATCATGTATATTTTTAAACAAATGTTGAACCTCTATAAATATTATCTCTGAATCCTTGATTTCATTGACAGATTTTCCACATATTTCTTTGTATATACACTGTAGCCTGCCTAATTCAAATACTGAGCATTCCAACATGCTGCTTTAACTGACATATTTAGTGGTCAAAATATGTGCCTATTCTTGCAGAAAATACCAAAATATTTTATTCTGTTCCCCCAGTGTGTCAGATAACACTGATTACATTGTACCTTAATTTAAACTTTGACTTATTCTTCATACATATGTATACCAATTACAGGTGCCAGAAGGTATTTTTGGACAGTGTAGAACTAGCAGAAAACATAGCAAGGAACCAAGCCTTAAAGGAGAATGTTTTCATGATGGTTGTCTGTATAGAACTAAGGATCCCTATGTTCCTGGTTGGCAAACCTGGTAGTTCTAAATCACTGGCAAAGACAATAGTAGCTGATGCCATGCAGGGAAATGCTGCACATAAAGCTCTCTTCAAAAACTATAAACAGGTATGGTTTTGGTACTTGCAATATTGTTGATGTACCTTTATAAGGAAGTATGAATTGTTTATATACCAATAATTGTTAGACAATGGATTATTGATGAAGATAACATTTTGACTTCTAGATGTTTTTTCTGTTTGAGTTTATAAGTATTTTTTTTGTCCCAAATTTTGGATCCCACATGGCATTTTGTTGGTATGAAAGTCAAAAATTCTTTCTTTGAACTAGTTATCAGATAGAAAAGAAGTTTGTTTTCTTCTTGCTTTCAGAGCAGTGAAAATATCAGTGATTCAGTCTCTGCCCCTAGTTATTCACCTGCCATGGTTGTTAAAGTTTCTTATTATACGTTATAGGTAAGTTTTTGCTTATTGTTCATTCAGCAGCCTATTGATCAACACTGACTGCCCTAAGAAGAAGAAATGCATACACCATGCTTAAGTAAACAGAGTTTACAAGGATGATTACATTTATAGTATATAAAAGGAGAAAGAAAAGATTTACAAATATTAACTTTTAATTTCAGGTACAAATGATATCTTACCAGTGCAGTCCTATATCAGTTCCAGAGGGTATTGTTGGAACATTTAGACAGTGTGCAGCCTATCAGAAAGATAAAAATCTAGACAGATTTGTGTCAGTTGTTGTATTGGATGAAATTGGTCTTGCTGAAGATTCTCCAAAGATGCCTCTAAAGGTACACATTTGTTAAAATAGAATAATTGCACTTGAGAAAGCATAAAATTTTGTAGATACATGTATATTTCCTTATAGATGATCAAGACGTACACATTAAGACCAAGTACTCAATTTTCATATTACCGACTTTTGACTCTGGGTTATATTATTTTTAGTCAGGTTACCTGTGACATCCTGGTACTAGGTCAACTAAGAGCAACATACAGAAGTAACATGAAACATTTCATCAGTACAATTCTTGGGGAAAATATTCTGCTTCATATTTTCTTTACAAGGCAAATTCATCAGAAAATAGTAAAATTTCCCCTCATATCACACCAATTAAATGTTTGATGTTGCTTCTTTATGTTGCTCTTAATTGACCGAGTACCAGGACGATGTAGGAAACCTATCAACAATGATATAAACTGGATTCAAAAGTCGGTAAAATGAAAATAGTCTATTAGTTATTCATCACTGAGTTCACATCTCACAAAATCCTTAAGACCAGACATATAAAAGCTCTTTTATAGCTGAAAATGCAGTATGGGTTTTGCTCATTGTTAAAGACTGTATGGTAACCTTTATTTTTTTTTTAACTTTAATGCCATTTGGTCTCTGCTAAAGAGTTGTTTCATTGACATTGGCAATCATACCACATCTTCATATGTTTATAATTAAGTCTCCCAAACAAAGTTTTCTTTCAAATTTTTTTAAATGAATATAACTTGAAAAATATAAGTGATAGATACATACAGAATTCAGAAATGATTATAGGACAATAAAATAAATCACATGAAATATAGGGGGATGCCCTGGGGGGTCATCCCCACCCCCTTCAATTTGAGAATGTGCTATTATCTTGTAAATGGTCCAGATCCCCACCACTAAACCATATAGTTTCTTGTAGGACAATAAAACAAATCAAAAGAAATAAAAGGGAAGTCCCTGGGGGGTCACCCCACCCCCTCTTGTTGGAAAACTTTTAAACGGTCCAGATCCCCATCCCCAAACCATATATATTCTTGTAGGGGACAATAAAACAAATCAAATGAAATAAAAGGGAAGTCCCTAGGGGGTCACCCACCCCCTCTTGTTTGAAAACTTGTAAACAGTCCAGATCCCCACCCCTAAACCATATATATTCTTGTATGGGACAATGAAACAAATCACATGTAATTAGATGGAAGTTCCTGGGGGTCATCCCTACCCTGTTCAATTTGAATATGTACTATTTTCTTGTAAACAGTCCAGATCCCCACCCTAAACCATATATATTCTTGTAGGGGACAATAAAACAAATCAAATGAAATAAAAGGGAAGTCCCTAGGGGGTCACCCCACCCCCTCTAGGTTGAAACCTTGTAAACGGTCCAGATCCCCACCCGTAAACCATACATATATTCTTGTAGGGGACAATAAAACAAATCAAATGAAAAAAGGGATGTCCCTAGGGGGTCACCCCAACCCCTCTTGTTTGAAAACTTGAAAATGTGCCAGATCCCCACCCCTAAACCATATATATTCTTGTATGGGACAATAAAACAAATCACATGAAATAAGATGGAAGTTCCTGGGGGTCACCCCAACCCCATTCAATTTGAAAATGTACTGTTATCTTGTAAACGGTCCAGATCCCCACCCCTAAACCATATATTATCTTGTAGGGGTCAATAAAACAAATCAAATGAAATGTAGGTAAGTCCCTGGGGGTCACCACCACCCCCTCCTGTTTGAAAACTTGTAAATGGTGGAGATCCCTACTCGTAAGCCATATATATTCTTGTATGGGACAAAAAATCAAATCAAATGAACATGGGACCATATGAATGGTAAGGTATCGGAGCTTTGTTTGGGAGACTTCATAACAGCATCCTGTTACAATTACTTCTTGTTGCTTTTGTGATAACAGTTTATTTAATGCATAGATAAGTTATGAATATTTCTCCCCGTTTAGAAATGCTTCAAAAATGCAAAGTTGTTTTAAAAATATTCTTATATTTTGCAGACACTGCATCCACTGTTAGAAGATGGTTGTCCTGATGATGAAGATCCAGAGCCATACAAAAAGGTAAAATTTTATTAGGAGTTTAAGAATTGTGTCATAAGAAAGCTCTTGTTTTACATTTAAATTTATGTATAAGGAAAAGAGACAGTTGTTTTAGAAATGAAATTTTAAATGGGACTAGATTGAAATGTGTTAAGGAAAACTTAAAAATTGTAGAGCTATCAACAAATCTGTTTTGTATTGATCTGACAAATAATGATCAATTGCTGATAAATTTGTATTACCAGAAGACGTACATTGAAATACACTTTTTAAAGGATGCAGAAATAAATCTTAAATTGCATTCCTCAAAAATCAGCTGATGCACAATTATTGCAATTATATGGTGTTGTTTTTAATTTGGGCATATCTTTTAAAACTAATCATGCATAACCCATTTTATACAGGTAGCCTTTATTGGTATATCGAACTGGGCTTTGGACCCTGCCAAGATGAACAGAGGTATTTTGGTTCAGAGAGAGGTCCCAGATATTACTGAATTGAGAGAAAGTGCTGAGTAAGATATTTTGAATAGAGAAAACATTTGATATAGTCTAAGAATATTTCAAGTCATGTTTTGAAGATTTGATTTTGTCAGAAATAGATTTTACCCTGCATATGACTAATTTTACAATAGTTCTTGCTATAAATTTTGATATTATGTGCATGGAACATAAGAATTTGTTTTTTGGTACTCATGGGTGTTGTTTAAAGATGATATATAAGGTTCCATTCAGGATTTGAATGAACCAGTATTGCAGGTGCTAGCAGTTACCAGTACATTTCTTAGTTACAATACAGCTGCTGTATTTACACTCTAACTTTGTCGCAACCATGTGTTATGAAACTTATACACAATGCTTATTACCATCAAATTCAAATCAAGTTTGAATATAAGTGGCATTACTATGGCAATTCTGGAGTTATGTCCCTTTATGAATGAAAAAGTGCTTTAAAAATTTGATGTATAGTTACAAGTGTCTATTTTACTTTTACAAAGCTTATATTTGAAAGAGGATATTTTTTTTCCAGGGGCATTTGCTCAACAGACAGAGAAGTATTGAAGTTTATCAAACCAATGATTGTACCAATGGCAGACTCATATCTAGAACTGTTTGAAGAAGCTTCTACTGAAATGAGAGAATTTTTTGGTCTCAGAGACTTTTATAGGTATGTATTTTAGAATCTTTTAAACATACGAAATTTTAAGAATGAGATTCAAGCCACAGATACCAAGCTGTAAAAATGTTTTTACTGCTGCATAAAACAAAAAATGTTATCGATTGGAGCGTATTTAGTAAAACCTCTGTGTCTTTAGAAGATATATTTAGCTATCGTTTTATTGTATCTGTTCTTTCTTTCAAAGTTTTCAAGTGTTGTTAAAAGCATATTGCTACACAATGGTATTGATAAAGAACTTTTTACCAAAAGATTATTTTTATACTCTGGTTATTTATATTAATATTGTAAATAAAAGTGTTTTTTTAATTTGCCTTTTTGTTTTTCAGTTTGTTAAAAATGTTGTATGCATTTGTTTCAAAGTCAAGAAACAAACCCTCATGGCAGCAGTTGAAACATTCCATTCTTCGAAACTTTGGTGGATTAGAAAAGTCTGATCCTGTTAACATATTCTATAGTAAATTGTCAGGACTGGTCAATAAACATGAAGAGGTAGGAAAACAAAATATTTTTAAGGGATGGAAAAGAAATGAGAATGTTAAGAGACTTTTAACCTAATCTTGGCAAAATTGTTGAACTAATTTAAAATTTTTCAAGCTTTAATTCAAGTTTCTGTCTAGATGCAGAATAACATTTTTAAAGAATTTAGTTATATTTCAAGTCTTCGTCTTCTTATATGAACAGTTCCATGGTTGTGACAAAGATGCTTTAAATGAATGCACATAGTTTGGTATTTTTCAACTTTTGAAAACTCCTTCAGATTTTTACATTCTCATAGTATTTGTAACAGGAATCTAGGATTGAATTTATTCTGTCATCAAAGATAATTTTGTATGATTTTTTTCTCTTAGCCTAATGAAGATGATCCAGACTGTACCTCTGCAGGGATGATTCAAGCTTGTCTGTCTGGTGCTAAGTCGAGCAGGTAAATGCCCCTTTAATTGAAAACCGTTGAAAGAATAAAGAAAAAAACAACCCAAAAAAGCTCCTAGAAGATGTTACTTGATAGATCTTATATACACATTTGGATTTTCTATTTTTGGAAGTCTAAAAGTGGAGGCCTTTTTCTAATTTTCTTTTATAATACAATTAAACAAAATGAAAATGTTTGGCAATCCAAAGTATGTTCGCCATATTGTTTTAACTCATATCCAAATCATTTATAATTCCAAAAACAGTATAAGTGATAATTAATTTTTTTTCCAGTGAGAGTAGATACCTGTTACTACTAACAGAGAATTATGGCGCCTTAACAATTTTACAACAGAAAATTTCCATGCACAACGCTGTGGTCATATTTGGTAGTAGCTTTCCTAGTGATCAAGAATACACACAGGTATAAACCATAAAGTTAATTATTGGTTTTTAGTCATTTAAAGTTTAGTTATACATGGGAAAAAAGTTTGGAAAAGATGTCAGCTGCATTTCAGTTATCTCCCTTGATGACATCAAAGAATTATTTCTGATTATTTCCATTGATTACTCAATGCATTATTTCATCCAAATCATAATGTCTGATTGATGCTTGCAGAGATGTATACAGTGTTTTTCAGTTTTGGGAATTTAGGGGGGAAATGAAAGAAAGTAATGAAGATATGAAAGAAATATCTATTCTAAAATTATGTTAGTTGCTACTAAGTTTCTTTTAAAAAAAAACTTTTACAAATTTATTTTGTAGGTGTGTAGAAACATAAACAGAATAAAAGTATGTATGGAGACTGGCAGTACTGTAATCCTGCTGAATTTAGAGAATCTGTATGAAAGCCTCTATGATGCCCTTAACCAGGTATGATTTTTAAAAAGAACTGATTTGTTTCTCATTGAATTTTGTGAAATTTGCCAACAAATTAGGTTTTGTATGTAATTTTGCCACTTATAAGGAAAAAGTAAAATCACAAAAATACTGAACTCAGAGGAAAATCAATTTGGAAAGTCCATAATCACATGGCAAAATCAAAAAACAAAACGCATCAAAAACGAATGGACAAGAACTGTCATATTCCTGACTTGGTACAGGCATTTTCAAATGTAGAAAATGGTGGATTAAACCTGGTTCTATAGCGCTAACCCTCTCACTTTAATAACAGTCTCAAAAAAAGAAGGTTACAGTAATCAATATTTGAAATGAAATTAATTATGTTGCTTTTCAGAACAGATTGCACATTTTGTTTACATAGTTTTATATTTTTTACGACCCTGCCGCTAGCTGCAATGAATATTAAGGTTTCCCTCTACCCCTAGCCATATGTATGTCCTGAAATTGGTTTATGTTAGGTTTGAACTAGTACTGTTACTGTTGCAAGTAGGGTAAAAGTTTCCAATGGACACATTTCTTTTTTTTAAACATTTTTTTAAAAGAATATTCACTATTGAATAAGATATAGGATGAGAAATAAATTGCAATATATACTGTTTATTAACAAATTTTATATAGTTTAGATTTGCTAAGGAAAACAATGAAATCAATCTGGTCCTGCAATATAAAAATCAACCTCAGGACCAGATGACCTTGACTTTTCTCAGGTTGGTTTGATAAGACAGGTGTTTTCTTAAATATAGGTGACCTTTATAGCAGGTTTTACTGTATCTCATTCATGTTTGCTATTTTAAAACTTGTTTACTATTAATGTTATGTAAATGATTTTATGATATTTTTTCTTCTTTTTCAGTACTATGTACAGTTTGGTGGTGAGAGATATGTAGATTTAGGTCTAGGAACCCACAGAGTCAAATGCAGAGTGCATAGAAATTTTAGGTAAGAAAAAAACACAATATTCTATAAATAGCTTCTGGAGAGTTTCTGTCTTATATATTAGGTCATCCAAAGGACAAAATTCTAAATCTTAACGAGTTGTTCATATTATATAAAATAATGATATAGAATAGAGCCGAACCTCTATAAAAACTGTAAATTGAGAAATTATTGCTCGCATTTATTATTGCAATTTTTGAGATAGGACAGAAATGTCAAGATTAATTATTGCGATTTCAAAAAAATTTGCTAACAGATATATGTATCCCATATCTTATGCGAGTTATCATTCTGAAATACTGAACCAGTTGCATTTTTCCATTGATAAAAACCACACAATTATTTCTGAATTGACAGTAACTCTTTTAGTCTGCTGGATAATCCATAATTTAAAAACTATTATTAATTTATGTATTTTAAATTTTCTTTGCAGGCTAATTGTAGTTGCAGAGAAACAGATTGTGTATGATAAATTCCCCATACCACTGATCAATCGATTGGAAAAACATTTTTTGTCTTTGAAAACAATGCTGACACCATGCCAGCTTGATTTGACAGAAAAGCTACAAGAATGGGCTCAGAATTTCTGTGAAGCAAAGGTTCCAGCATACATGAGGAAAAAGTAAGTTTTGATCTTATGCAAAGGTAAACATTATAAAGGGAACATTAACAAAATAACAGGCACAATGGAACTTCACTTTGAACTTTAATGGTTTCTCTGATTTTAGAAAACAATATAAATTGCCTTCTGTAAGTAAGATAAATTAATCATAATGAGGGAACAAAAGTAATTTTTTTATTCCACTTTAAAGAAATAAACCTTACCTAAATGTTAATTTATGATAATGCCATGAATTTACCTGAATTTTACTGAGAAATTTTAGTTTCAATCAAAGAAAACATTTTTAAACTCATTATTACAGATGTAGACTTTGGCATATTGTTTACCAAAATCAAGACCTTTCCATCAATTGCATGTGAAATGTCAGATCGATTGATCATAGTAATCTCTAGGTAAACAGTTTTTGTAAATTTGTGTTGTTAGTTGCAGTTTTATTGATGTTAACACCACTACATCATGTTACAATCATATTTGAAAATTATTTTAGGAAGGACATAAGAAAGATAGGAGATGCTTTTATGGGGTACCATGCTGATACTTGTGCTGCCATTATACTACATGTCTGTCAGGAGAAAAGATGTAATGATGAAGCTGTATCACAGATTGAGAAGGAGGTAGTATGACTAATAAATATATGTAACACTCATATTAGTGGTTACAATTCATTATTGAAATGCTTAAACCACTGGTCCAAACAAGAGGGTTACTATGTATTCATTTATTTTCGTGGGTACCAATTTTCGTGGATTTAGGTAAATTTAATGCATTTTTTATGTTTTTGCTGAAGTGGGCATACAAGCCCATAGAAAACTTGTTGTTTGTTGAATATTTAGTTTCATGGTTCACCTGTACCAATGAAAATCAGCGAAAATTGGTATCCAATGAATAATAATGAATCCACAGTATTCTGCTTATTTCTGTCCATCTACAACACATTTCTATAACATATTAGTCATAACTGTTTGCTGAAATTGAATTTCTACAGCCAAAACCAAATCTTTGTATCCCTGAAAGAATTTAGTAAAGGTTTTCAAGTACCAAATTTTATAATTTACTAGATGTACAAAGGTTACGTTCATTAAAATTTAAAACATCACTGTTTTGAACGTATCGATATAAGTAAACACAAAAGCGTCTTCAATGTTTCGTATGCTTTACTAGTCTAATAATATACAAGAGAGACGTCGCCAAGTGACGACGTTGCGGGCCTATTGTTACGTAAATGGCGGTAAAACGTTAAACAAATAAAAGTGATAAAGTGCTAAACTGAAACTAAAACTAATTCACAACATTCTGGGGGCCGCAAAATGCAATTACTGTTCATGTATTGGTCATAAGAAGGGTATTGAAAAAACACTTTTAACAATTAAAGTTCATATTTCCAGTGGCACCAGTTTCACAATTGGTCTCGTGGTAATCAGTCCATTTGATGTTCGAAGTTTGACTGCTCTTACGACTTCATCTTTCCCGGTGATCAAATCTTCTATAACAGCTAGTTTCCACATCATTCTCGGTGAATTGTCCATGATTTGTACGACGGAACCGATTTTCACATGTGCGCTTTGGTCTCCGGCGACGCGATGAAATTCTCTTAATCCGTGTCTAGCATATTTCCTCAAGTTATACGGTCGCTTACTTTTACATATATTCACAAATTTAAACACGTAGCATGTAACTCGTAGTAACTTCTTTAATGACGAGAATCTCGATAAATCAATTATTTTCGAAATTCCACTTAATTCACACGGTTTTGTCTTTTCGCTGTCATCTGTTGTCGTTAACAAAAGAGTCTCTTGTTTAACTTGTGGGGTCCATGTAGGCCAGCTGTTCTCATCCGATATCCATGACAGTCCTTGCATCCACAAAGTCGATTCTTTGAATTGCATTGATGATATTCCTCGAGTTTGAAGGTCGGCTGGATTTGAGTCTGTTGGTACGTATTTCCAGTCGTAATTTTGTGTCGATTCTTTAATTTCTATCACACGATTCTGAACAAATCTTCCAAATGATTTCAAAGACGAAATCCAGTGCAGAACGATCTGACTGTCACTCCATAGTACTGTGCGTTGTGGTTTTAGGGTTTTCGTGAGGTTTTTAGCCATTCGAGCTCCTATTACTGCAGCCATCAATTCTAGCTTTGGTAATGTCATTTTGGCGAGCGGAGCAATCCGTTTTTTTGCAATTACGAGAGAAGACGTGTTTCCTTTACACAAGTAGGCACTGGCTCCATAAGCGCGTTGGCTGGCATCAACAAAGACATGTAATGTGATTTTCTCGTTACTTTCGTTCTCATTTTGATCGTTGAAATAATGTCGTGCGATTTTCGTATTAACTGTTACATCTCGGATGTCATCTAAAATTTCATACCATGATTTAACTATATTGCTAGGCAACACCTGGTCCCAATCGTATCCTTCTTTCCATAATGTTTGTACCAGTAGCTTAGCTCTTACGGTCACTGGTCCAAGAATTCCGAGTGGGTCGTAAATTGACGATGATTTACTCAATATTTCTCTCTTTGTCGCTTGTGAATTATCAATATCTATACGATCTTCATTTAATTTCGCAAATGTCAATATGTCTGACTTCGCATCCCAACGCATCCCAAGAATTTTCGTCTCGCTATCCGTATCAAGTACGTTTGCCTTTGTAGCTTCGTTGCTAAGTTGCTTGCTATTTGACTTCCATGTTCTCAAATTAAATCCTGCATTTGTCATGAGTTCTCTAGATTCTTCAAAGAAATTTAAGGCGGCTTCTTCCGTATTAACACTTGTAAGTACGTTGTCTACATACAAATCTCGCTTGAGTATCTCAGCTGTAGCACTTGTAACCGTTGACAAATGTTTCAATAATGTAACGTTAAGAATAAATGGCGAACATGTCGCTCCGAATAAAATTACCTTGAATCTGTAAGTCTCAAGTTCACTCTTGGGGTTGCTTGGGTCTCTAAGCCAGAAAAATCGGGTGGAATCGCGGTCTTCTTCGTCTAGTCCAATCTGGAGGAATGCTTTCTCAATATCAGTTGTTAAGGCGTATTTCCCGTAGCGGAATCTTGTAAGTATATCTGTTAGCTTATTAAGCTGCGGCGGTGTAGAAGAAAGGCAATCATTTAAGCTGGGTGATTCTGAATCTTGACGACAACTGCAATCATATACTATACGTATCGGTGTAGTCGATGAATCTTTTTTCACTGGGTGGTGCGGAATATAGTGTACTCGATTAGTAGTCTCATCCGGGGTCTTAACCTTCTCTATAAAACCTCGATTTTCTTGGTCGTTGATAATGTTACCGTATATCTTAAGCATCTCTGGTTCTTTAGCAAGTCGGTTTATCACGTTGTATGCTCTCTTTCTGGCGATCATCTCGTTGCTAGGCAACTCCGGATGATCTGGTTTCCATGGAAACTTGGCGATGTACCTATTGTCTTTCAAATGAATGTTATTCTCTTGGTAAGTGGTCATTTCTTGTAAGTCCGTTTTCGCTTTCACTTCGCTGTCTGTTTCTGTTCCTATGGATTCGATTTCCCAAAATTTATGTATTTCACATTCTTCTGGTCTGTGTGGGATCAAAATGTTCATAATCGATGACGTTGATTGATTATTACTGTTAGTGTTCAATTGTATAGGTCCTGATAGCAAGTATCCAACTTTGGACTGTACAGCGGTTGGTCCGGAACCTCTAATTACTCTGTCTCCAACTATATCCCAATAATAATCGGCGCCAACGAAGACTGATATCTCAAAATCCTCGTCCTGTAAAGCTGGGTGGGCTAACTTCAATCCATTTAAATGCTGAAAGCTCGACTGGTTCCTTGCGTAAGTATGTATTGGATAAGCAATCTGTGGTACTATAAGAACTTCAATAGGGATAAGCGTATTCGTTAAACCTTTTATATATATAGTAGTAGCAATTTGGTAAATTTCTAACCTTCTTGTTGGATTCACCGAAACCGGATATCGTTATCGCTTCTTTCCTATGTGGTCTCAGGTTCAATAAATCGGCTATCTCTTGAGTGATAAAGCTTCGCTGGGCTCCTTCGTCGAATAGTATATTGGCGGTGTTAAAATGTGTCTTGTCATACGTGATAGGCGCTATCGCGGTTTTCAACAATACCTGCGATCTAACTGATTATGTGGATGAATGCATACTTGCGACTGCGGCATCGGTATCTGGTTTTGATGTACTGCTATCTTTAGACTTGTTATACAGGTGTGATTCATTCTTTGAACAAATACTGGTATGGTGTCGTTTATTACAATTTTTACAAGTTTTATCGGATTTGCAATCTGCAACTCTGTGATTTCCTAAGCAATTGAAACATGCCTGTTTTTCCTTAACAATGTGTTTTCGAGCTTCAATTTCCGTAACAGTTTTACAAGCTAATGGGGCGTGAACTCCTTGACAAAAGATGCACGGCTTCTTGGTTATGTCTCTTTTCCCTTTCTGATTTGCGTAGTTGCGATTTGTACCCATAAAGAATGCTGATGTGGGTGTGTAATTTGGCTCCATATCATCACCGTTTACCGGCTGACCCGCTTCCTTAATCGTTATCTCATGTTGAATAGCTTGCCGTAATGACGGCAAGTTCCAGTGGTCACCTCCGTGGGCACGTACCATGTTTTCTCGTATATTCCCAGGCAATTTATTTAATATTATGGGCACTAAAAGGCTTCCGAACGACTCGTGAGACTCCCCTATACTTTCAAGGCCACGGATGTAGTTTTCCATACTGTCGTAGAATTTTTTCAAATTTGTAATATTTGACGTTGGACTAGGAAGGCTGATTAAACTCTGCATGTATGTTTGTACTATCTTATGTGGTTGACCGAATCTTTGTTTCAGTACATGTAATGCTTGTCCGTAATTTGTGTTAGTTATTTGTAGACCTGCTATGCATTGGGTGGCTTCTCCGAACAGTTGAGATTTCAAGTAATTAAATTTCTGCACATCGTTTAAAGACAGGTTATCGTGTACGGCAGCACTAAACGAATCCCAAAAGGGTTGCCATTCTAACATATTCCCACCGAACGTTGGTAAATTTAATTTGGGAAGTTTGTGGTACATGCTGGAGTTTGAAAAAACGGACGCTGATGTATTTGCGTGCATGAAACTGGGTTGTGGCTGACTTTCTTGATGATTTGTGTAATTAATATACTCGTGTGCATTTGGGTTTAGCAATGACTTACTTGACTGTTTGACTGTGATTTCCGATTCCTTAATGATTTTTGAAAGTTTAGTTACACTCATTTCTATGTCATATGTGTATCTGTCGGCTTCCTCTATTTCTTCGCTCACTTCCTCTTCCGATAGTTCCTCCACAATCTTCTCGTTCAGTTGATCGATCGTTTCCTGCTTCTTCACAATAAGTCCTCGAATGGTTGAAAGTTCACTAACGTCAAATTCCTGCAAAAGTTCCTCGGAACTCGGTTCCACTTTCTTCAGTAACTTTGTAAGAACTCCCCGATGTCCAGCTCGTCTGGTCTTCATCTTTGCGGCACCAATGTTTTGAACGTATCGATATAAGTAAACACAAAAGCGTCTTCAATGTTTCGTATGCTTTACTAGTCTAATAATATACAAGAGAGACGTCGCCAAGTGACGACGTTGCGGGCCTATTGTTACGTAAATGGCGGTAAAACGTTAAACAAATAAAAGTGATAAAGTGATAAACTGAAACTAAAACTAATTCACAACAATCACTTTAGACACATCAAATAGTATGTTCCTTATGAAATACTTTTCAGTATATTCAAATTTAGAAAAGGACACTAATTGCTGTTTAGATAAGATTTATTTTAAGTTATTTTCCTTTATATGCTTATATCATATCTAACATATTTCAGATTCTTCGTGATGCCCAGTCTATACTTTTATGGTGTGCCACTCCTGCAGCAGTTTGGCAGCTTGATGATAAACGGGTGTTCAATACATATTTCTCAGAGCAACATCATGACAGTCTGGCTAATTACCTCCATTATAAGATGGTGACTGTCAACAAAGGCAGTATATATGCACAGGTATGAAAGTTTTGTTTAAAATAGTTCATTTACTCATCATAAACTAATTTATTAAAAAAAACAACCTTCAATTTAGTTTTTTTTGCAAATTGTATGCAAATGAGTTATATGATGATGCAGATTTTCACTGATAATTTAAAGACTTCCTAAATATTTGCAGAGTAAGTGCATTAAGGTTATAAGCTGAAAGAGATGTGTGGTAGTATGGCCTCCAATCATTAATCCCTTACAAAAATTGAAAAATTTGTATAAATTTAAGTTCTACTTATTGACCTCTCTGGTCACATTGTAAAAAGGTATAGTTACGGTCTAAGCATACTGTTCATCCAAGAACGTGAAAAGCTTAAAAGAAAATTGCTGTTGCTAAGGCATTTTATGGGAGACCTACCCAGTTAAACATCTGGATTTTGGTGAATTATTCTGATTTCGGGTTGAACAAGCAGAAATATAATACAGACTGCTGCATCAGGCTGAGTTATGATTTAAAAGTTGTATTTTTTGCCATGAGAATTATAAATGTTCGTTGAAGTCTCTACTTAAATGCACAAGCTAATATGATGGACAAACTTTGAACGTAAAATCCTTGAAAATTGTTTTCCAACGAATAATAATGTAAGTGATGTTTTGTTAATATTTCAGATAACAACAAATTCTAAATTGATGTCAACAGCAGACATAGAAATCCTGTGCAGGTTTATACCCATACAGAAACAGAATGTAACATTACTGACACTACAGTCTTTTGATACTGAACAACAGTTTAACAGAAAAATCAAGTATGTCATTAGTTCTATATGATAATAAACAAGTGATAAGTGGGGTATTCAAATTTTTGTTTATTATGCATGGCTACCTTTTATTTGTAAATTGGACTAATAATTCAACTCGTTTTAGATAAGCACGTTTTATAAAATGAATCGCCACAGGTATTTCTATTGATATTCATGCTGTGACTTGGATCAAGAGTTGTCACATTGGCACTCATACCACATCTGCATATATAGATACAGAGCAACTAAATGAAGCCAAGAATTCAACTAAACATCCTAATTTTTTGTATGTGTATATGATTGAAATAATTTGCTATCTAAACACTGAATTATGTTCATTAGAAGAATAAATTAAAACTGATACACTTATTTTTATACTTTCTGACACATCCCATTTTTAATTTCAGAGCATGCTTTGACCAAACTAACCCTTCTGATCTGTTACTTATTGTTCAATGTGACTGTGGGGACCAGAATGCTGACCTGATTGCCTGTGCTAGGTATACTGTCCAAGGAGAGCTACAACAGATACCAGAGGAAATTTCTACAGATGTACATGTTGTTTTCCTTATACAGCTTCCTGGTATAGCTGGAGGATGCTTCTCTGGATTTCAGGTAAGTCAATTAACTTATTATTGCCTACCTAGGGGCATTGTGTTTTCGGTCTGTGCATCTGTTCGTTCATCATTCACTCATTAGTCTGTTAGTAGAGCTGTCTTTCCTGCTTCAGGTTAAAAATTTTGGTTAAAGTTTTTGGTCAAGGTAGTTTTTGGGATACGATTGCTGTCAAGCAATCTGTAGACTTTTACCGTTGACTCATGCTACATTCCCTCACGTCATTCGTTTTATTCTAAACATTCAGCAACATCTCAGATTCTTATGATTGTCTTGCTTTAAAAGGTAAAAACAAGCAAAACGATTGAACATAAACAACTTTCCTGTAATGTTTTACTCATTATCTTCATGTGTGATATTTTCCTTGACTTATATGTGTGTTTTTAAGAACACGGAAAATCAGAATTAAACAGTATTTATATTTAGTGTTTTTATAAATTTAGAAACACGTCAGAGGGAATTCCCAAATTTTGATAACTTGAGAGAGTTTTCTGAATTCCTATCGATAATTTTATTTCTGTCATAAGAACTGAAGTGGAGTATTTCTATATTTTACCGTTATGAAACTGATATTTGATACTGTACTCTCATAAAGAAATGGAGAACCATTCATAATATCATTTAATAAATGTTCTTGTTCCAAATTGCAAGTCGCCGTTTGTTTATGTATTAGTGCGCATGTGCGGTCTCATTAATTAGAGACAAGAAGAATTTTAGAGACAAGAAGCGACATGAAGAATAATATTAGCAACAAGAAACTATTTAGCGACAAGAATTTTTTTTTTTTTTAAATTTAAATTACTTTTTCGAAATAAATATTAAAATAATATGCAAATTTTTAATTTCTTCATCCATCAATATAATATTAAAAAAATTATTTTGATGTATTTGATAAAAAAAAATTTAAAAAAAATGTTTTCTTGTCGCTTTTTGTCACTAAATTTTTTTTCTTCTTGCCGCTTCTTGTCCCTAATTAGTGAGACCCCGCATGCGTATAATTTTCCTGATTTCAAAGGGTATCAGATTTAGTGATTCCCCGCTTCATTGGTTAATTTGAAACTCATGGGATTCTTTCTATGTGTGTCTGCTATTGAGGGTTATTGTTGTTGCATTACTTTAAAATCATATGCATAATTTAAATTAAAATAAATGCTTCATCGTAAAAATTACCTATAACACCCCTTCAGCCGAAATAGGATCTTCCATATTATCGTTTCGAGTTTTCTCCCTTTTGGAAGTATTCGTCAAGAAAAATTAACTCATTAATGCCGATAAACGTCGTATTATATTAAGAACGATCTCAATTTAAACAGAGGAGTGTGCATGGAAAGGAGTCATGCCCTCTGACCCAAAGGAACTTCAATATTTAAAGAGTAAGAAATGGGGTTCCTCCTAAACTGGTCTGCCGTTCTATATATAGCTTCGCACCGAAGGTCAGTGTAGCGATAAGTGAACACAACAGGGGCCCAGCCTTTAGGGTTCCTTCTAGAATTACGGTGATTAGATTCGGAATCAAGTTAACTCATACCACGGCAATTCGTACCAAAAAAAGTTAACTTGTTCCACTGGGAAGTCGTACAATTCAGAAAAATATATTTAAAAATATGATGTTTTATGGGGTTTTGTTTGTAAACTTAATGAAAATAAAGTTGAATTACTTGAATTTTATACAGGATTTTAATGAAAACTTAGACAAAAGTAAAGAATGTTTTTAAGCATTATTGTTTTAACTGATCTTTCAAACTAGAACTTAGGCGGATCCAGCCCCCCCCTTTTCGTGGGAAAAATTTGGTTGATTATAAAGGGAATCATTGAAGCATGACTGGAGCTCTAGATCACCACTGTAGAACTTATGATAATCCAGAAGAAAGTTAAAACATTGCTTTAACTGTACCTTAAATTGAATATATATATATATATATATATCCAATTTAAGTTAATTAAAGCTGTAATCCATGATCACAAATTGAATGCTATGTTTACAATTGTTGAAAGCCATGTGCTTTTTTGGCGGGAAAAAGGAGGACCCCTTAACAGGAATCAGTTACATTTCATTGTTATTTATAGACAGTAAAAATAATTTTGGCAATCATTTTGACTAACTGCTAAGATTTAATTATTCATGAAAAATTTTCTTCGGGCGAAACTGTTAATACTTTAATTATCTACATCTGCAACAGTATTTTCTATCCAATAGACAAGGAACATTAGCTACAAATTGGTCATTGTACTTTCAAATTATGTACATTTTACAGACTTAAGAGGTATTGAGTGAAAGTAACGTATATCATGTATATTCATCATTTAACACCATGCATTTAAATGTATTTAAATAAGTTGGTACAAGTTAGCAGTGGTACGAGTTTGCATTGGTACAAGTTGTTTTTTAGTGGTACAAGTTTACAATGGTACGGGATAACTATAATTCGATAATACACAATGAGTACATGGCTCATACACTTGTAACCGGGATTGGCTATTCTTAAAGTTTAGTGACTATTCAGATTATTACATTTTGCATGTGCAGTTGAATTAGTTTTGAAAATAATACTATCCAGCTGTACAAGGGTTACCGGCCCAAAATGCTTGAGACTCACGCATGTTCATGCTTTTGTGCGGCAGTATCCTTGGATCTATTTTTTTCCTCTTTGATCTTTTCAGTTTTGGCCAAATCTCATGCATTTGCTTAATAAAAATTTGGCAGAACTGCTATACATGTGTCAATGAAAACTATGGCAATCGTATCCCTCAGAGCATTCTGCTCTTTGATTGATAAAGTTGAAGTTCAATAAACTTGAAACTTAGTATACATGTTCCCTATAATATGATCTTTTCAATTAGGATATTAAATTAGAATTTTGACCCTAATTTCACAGTCCACTGAACATAAAAAATATTTTCTCACTGTTTAAGACCCATTGGTTGCCTTCAGCTGTTTTCTGCTCTTTTGGTCAGGTTGCCTTTTTGAAATATTCCCCATTTCCATTCTCAATTTTATTTTGCTAATTTGTACAGGAGATTTTTGTCTGCAGTTCTGATTGCATTACCAATCCTGTAATATTACATTCTAATTTGATAACCTTATTCACCCCCTTTATAGTGTGAGAAATTAAAAAAAAATAATTGACTGCCATTTTGAATGCTGTCTCGGTACCCTAAAACTATGCAACAGATTGAAACCAATGAAATTCTGCCGCCTTTTATAGATTACTACATGTTATAGGCTTTGCTAATTGTTGAAGGCCGTAGAGATGTGAAGTATAGTTGTTCATTTTTCTGTCATTTTGTTTCTTGTGGAGAGTTGTCTATTTGGCAATCATACAAATCTTCTTTTTTAATATGGACATCTGGCAGAGAAATCCAGGCAAACCCATGCAAGTTTAAGGACTGCCTTGAACACAATGAGATGAGAGCTTTTGTTCCATGTTGAAAAGGACTTATTGTGACTTTCAATGCAATGCAATGCAAGTGCTGTTCCTTTGCTTTGTATTTGATTTTATTGTGACGGGACACAGAATATTACATGCGCTATTATGGCAACAAGAAGGGGATATAGGATTCTCACTAAACGTTAAGCAGGACCTGTGATTAAACCTCCCCAGGAATTCCAATTTTAGTAGACTTTAAGGCAAAAGGAAAAGCATGAATTTATATGTTCTACAAATACATTTTTATAGGCTAGTATGCAGACCTTGATAAAACTAGGAAATGTAGTGTCCCAGATATTTTGTTTTCTGGATAGAATGAAAATATCTACCCATGCATGTATCTGATTTATATTTATACTATAAATAATAAATGAGTATGTTTCAAACAATCATCTTGTTTTTGTGCCTTCTCATCCCTTTCTGTTAAACAATCCTTTGAGACGATTTTATATACAAATTAAGAAGAAAATTTTCTTTTAAACTTTAATAACATAAATTTTACATGATTTAAACTGATTTAAAGAGTCTACAACTTTGAATCAGTTTGAGCAGTTTTTCACACTTTTTTTTCAGTTTAACATCCAGTAAATCTCAAAACTGATATAACTGCCTTTCCTTTATTCTCATCCTGTTTTATACGGCTTAAAAGTATGTGTCCTTTGTTATTGATAGCTATAGCATAGGGACTTTCTATTTCAAATGAACCTTTGTCTTTATACAGGAGAACTTGTCCATTCTCATTTAGAACATGTAAAGCATTGTTCCTTTCATCGCAGACAATAAAGTTATTCTGAGAAGTTGTTACTAATCCACGGGGGGAGAAGGTATTTTGTAATTCGCCTGCTGTGTTTCCAGTGTAACACCATTTAAGCTGATTGCTCTTATCTATAGCCACTATTTGTCCTTCATTTATTGAAATTTGGTCCACAATGATAATGTCATCATTGTTGTTGTTAGTAGTTAATCTGTAAACTAATGTACATAGACTTTCCCGATTTTCATTAGCTAGTTCAAGTTGTCTCTCTTTTCTACCATTTGGAGTAAGAACAAATATTTTCTGGATGGTTTCTTTTCTAGGGTTGTCTTCTTTAAAGCCCACTAAAACATTTCCATTCTTTTGGACATGAACGGCAGTTGCATGAATAGGTGTTCTTAGCAAACCAGTTTTATAGTTGTAAAAATCTTTAATGGTTCCTGATTTGTTTAAAGTTTTAATGCAATGATCTTTGACGACTGCTAGAAGTAAGTCTCCAGAATTTGTCATAGCTATGTCATTCACAGCGATGGGCTTTTTTTCAAGCATGTTTATCCCTTTCTCTAAATCCATTTTATATTTTCTTAGAAGATTGTTATTAAAATTTGTCCATATTGTATCATCTTCATTTACGGAAATACAATCAATACTTTCAGTATTTGTATCAAAAGAACCCAAGACACTAAAGTCTATAACATCTGACAGCTTTACCTTCTCCAAGGCGCTAACAATATTTTCTATTTGAATTTCATCAAAAATTTCCTTTCTAAACTTTTTTCCTTCTAATGGTAGCTGAAGATATGAATGATCTATATTGGATTGGAAAACTTTTGTGTCATTTTCTAGCTCGCAGATGGTGTCTATGTCATTGCAGGTTTGCTTCATGTCAATCAACTGAACTCTGGAATTTATCGCAACAATGTTCCTTTCAGTTTTTTGTTTTAATTGTTTTATTTCCCCACGAGTATCTTCCCATTGATTTTCCAGTTCTTGTAAGAGGTGGTCTGTTTGCTGTGTTATTTTGTCTTTCAATTCTTTGTCATTGTCAATGATTCTTTGCTTTTCCTCCTCAATCATATCCTGGTGATGTTTTAACATTTCGTCAAGCCTCTCTTGTTCTCTGGAGAAAAACGGAAGAAAATAAGACTTAAATTTGTCTGAATATTTTCTCAATTTATTTGATCTTCGCATGTAGATTATTTCATTTTCCTCTAAGACATGGCCTTGATGTTCATGTGTCGATAAACAGGTTGAACAAACAGGCTTATTACAGTCCAAGCAAAAATTGGAAATGTCCCGTTCTTTATGAGAATCACATTGTTTTATTTTAAGAATTGGTTTTGCCTCCTCATTTTTCTCAAAATTGACCACTGAGTGTTTCAGGCCAAGTTCTGCATGCCTATTTCCACATCTAAAACACAGTAAAATGTTGCATGCTTCACATTTCCAAGAGACTTCTGTGGTGTCACCACACTTATGACATTTTCTTTCAACCTCCAACATTTTATGACTCATGTTGCAATCTTTTCATGCTCTAGATTGATTTGGAAAATGTGGAGCTTTATCATGCAGCTTTATATCAGAGACCACATGACTTGATATTGTCGATCAATATATAATCAGACAATATTTACTTTATTTTTTAGATTACATGCACTTGTGATAACTAAAGTCATAATCTATCAAAGATGCATTTTGATATTTAAAATCGTACATAAGTATATTTTGATATTGAACTTTAAAATGTACATATTTATTCATACATGTGATGGACTGTGAACCTCAGATACAGAGATTGTGAAATTTTGTTTAGGAGTTTAGACTGCAGATTATGAAGTGTTTTTGTCAAAAATGTTTTGTCCTATTTGAAACTGGCTCATGTAAAAATTAAACTTTCTTTGTATTTTTCTTCAATCTTTCATTTAAATGTTATATATCAATGTTTTACACTAGCCTTGAGCTTGTAGACTGTCTATTTGAATTCTATTTGTTTTGAAAGATTATTACATGTATTGAGAAGATTCTTATATTGTTTTTTTTTTATTGTTGATTATTGACTATACTTGATGATTATAAAGTTCTATGATTTAACCTTTTCTTTGGGAGAAAAAAATAGTCTATTTATTTTTGAGTTGATTGTAGTCTTTTTTGCTTGCTCATTGCTGAGGGTCACCCTGTGACCCTGAAACTGCTTTCATCTTAGTCATATTGTTCCAGATGAAATCATACATAGTCACTTTTTAGCCCACCTGGCCCGAAGGTCCAAGTGAGCTTTTCTCATCACTTTGCGTCCGGCGTCTATCGTCGTTGTACGGCATCCTCTGTTAACTTTTTCAAAAATCTTCTCCTCTGAAACTACTCGGCCAAATTTAACCATACTTGGCCACAATCATGATTGGGGTATCTAGTTTAAAAAATGTGTGTGGTGACCCAGCCAACTAACCAAGATGGCCGCCCTGTCTAAAAATCAAACATAGGGGTAAAATGTAGATTTTGGCTTATAACTCTGAAACCAAAGCATTTAGAGCAAATCTTTCAAGGAGTTTGTAATCAGGTCAATATCTATCTGCCCTGCAATTTGCAGATGAATTGGACAACTGGTTGTTGGGTAGCTGCTCCCCAATTGGTAATTTTTAAGGAAATTTTGCCGTTTTTGGTTATTATCTTGAATACTATTATAGATAGAGATAAACTGTAAACAGAAATAATGTTGGTTTTGTTGGTCAATTGACCCCTTAAGGAGTTATTGTCTTTTATAGTCAATTTTCAACAGTTTTCATTAATTTGGTAAATTTTGGTAAGTTTTTACAAAATGTTTTCCTCTGTAACTAAAGGTCCAAGATCATTTCAGATAGAGCAATCATGTTTGGTAAAGTAAGATCTACAAACACATTAGCATCACCAAAACACAATTTTGTCATGAATCCATCAGTGTCCATTGTTTAATATGCACATAGACCAAGGTGAGTGACATAGACTCTTAAGAACCTCTAGTTTTTTTCATTCCAGGAGCATTTACATTGGTTTTCCAGTTTAGCAAATTTCAAGAGTTTTTAATGTATTACATGATAATATAATGTATTATAACCATTTCAAAAGTACCTCAAGCACACTGGAAAGGATTATTTAGAACATTCAATGACATTTAAGAAGAACATGGAGATCAGAAATACTTCTTTGATATATACTTTTATATATGACATTTTCTTTCAGTCTCCAATACTTTAAAAAATAAAAAATGTAGTTCCCCGGTTGGAGGAGTTCCCTGCTGCATTGAAGACCTGTTGGTGACCTTCTGCTGTCGTCTGTTCTATGGTCAGGTTGTTGTCTCTTTGACACATTCCCCATTTCCATTCTCAATTTTATCAATGTCAAATTTTATAAATCAGTTTATAAAATACAAATCATGGTAACAAACAAAGATTAAGATAATCACATGACCTTCTTATACAGTGAATTCCATTGCGTAAAATAAGAAAGACCTAATATGATACAACATAATTCAAGTTGATTTTTGGACTTTAACAGGCATATCAGATTCACCTGCCTGATACGCTCACCTTTTTGGCTCAAGGTTATCTTAAGATGATACATCATTACACAAGATAGTCTATGTAAACTGCACTTTATAGTAGGAAGTGTACTGATTGATACTTGAACATACTGGTTGAACATAAATTATTATACCCCATGTAAAGAAGTTGCAGAAAGTACAATGTTTTTTACCCTTTTGTCTGTCAGTCAGTTCGTCAGTCCGTCAGTCCTCTTCTTGTCTTTGCAACTCCTCTGAAACCACACAACAGATTTTTTTAAATCCTTTTAGTAAATAGGAAGTAAAATAACAAAAAATAATGAACTCCAAGGAAAATTCAAAACGGACATACTATGTAGAAGTTCATATCAACAAATTATGATTAAATTTGTTTTCTAGGATTTACCCCTTTGAACTTATTTGCTTCAATATACTTCTGCAACAGTTTGTCATCACAGCTCCTCTGAAACCACACACCAGAATTTCATGAAACTTTGAAGATTATATTGACATACCATGTAGCTGTGCATATCGACAGGAAATTATGATTCAAGTTTTTTCTAGGAGTTATGCCCCTTTGAACTTAATTGCCTCATGTACTACTGCAACAGTTTGTCATAGCAACTTCTATAAAACCTCACAATAGAATTTGATGTAGATGTGCATTTCAACAGGGAATTATGATTCAATTATTTTTTCTCAAGAGTTATTTTTTTATTTTTTCAATGACAATATGGAAGGGTAGAGTATGTGAGCATACTCACTAAGGTTCTTTTACATATTATCAGTATGGGTTATACCTTTAAACTAGCTTTCCATAACTTTGAGTACTCGTATTTTGGTGTTTGATTTCTTATGTGTTATTTTTGCTGTATACCTTTCATTTATAAGCCAATTGCTACTGATTTTTGTTTTGTTTGTTCTTATGTTTTACTGTCACACCACTGTTCCAGGTTAGGAGAAGGGTTGAGAGCTCACAAAATTTCTGACCAGTATAACAGTTTGATTCAATAAAACAAATTGCAATCTGTTGAGAATTTTAAATAAATTGCAAAAGATGGAAAGCAACACTTAAAGTAAAGTCACAGTAGCTCTTTAAGCTTTTATTCAGACTTTGACAAAACCACAAAATCATATCCACCCCAAGAGAAAATAAATCTGGAATTCCACTGGAATCCCAGCTGGAATTTTGATGGGATTCCAAGTGGGATCCCACCTAATTCCACCGGGATAAAATTTCGGGAATCCCGCCAAAAGTCCGGGATTTCCGATGTAAATCCCAGTTGAAATATACTGGGATCCCACTGGGATATTGTGGGAACTCAATTGGGATCCCACTGGGATAAAATTTCGGGATTCCCGCTAAATAAGCGGGATCCCGATGTAATGTACTGGGATAAAATTTCGGGATTCCCGTTAAAGAAGCGGGATCCCGATGTTAATCCCAGTGAAAATATACTGGGATTCCCGGAAAAAAAAGCGGGATCCCAAAAATAAATACCAGCAGGATATACATGCACCAATTCAAATTGCACTGCCACTGGGATTCCTGGGTTATTTATGCAAAAGGATACATGTCATGTTTTCCTTTCTGTTAATTAATTTGCTGTCTGTACGTCCAACTAAAGTTGCTGAGTAAATTATGGTAACTGGAATATCTGCATGCAATCTGTTTCGTTGGCAGCTCCATTTAAAAAGATCAGTATATCCCCTAAAAGTATGAAAAAAATCCACAAAGAATCATTTGTTCAATACGTTTTGAAGCAACAAATTCAATAGAAATATTATTGCATTTTAATGTTTATAGAATACAGTAGATTGGATTAGCTAGTCCAAATAATAATGAAGTCTCGGAAGGTTATTTTGATCTTTTTGCAAATTAATTACCTTCCCCCTTTTTTTATCCCCTGACGATAAATAACTAGCGACTTATTATTTTCACCAAATAAACATAAACACAACTGAATTAAATTTTGACATACCTACTATTTATGCCTGTTATGTGACAAGTTAACAAGTTTATTCATTGTGTATATGTTAAAAATAAATACGTCTGAGTCGGAATATATTTTCAGTTTATGCTTTCAGACTTTCTGATGTTGATTTGCTCAGATAAAAATCATACAAATCATAGTTCCTCAATTAATTATATTTATAATCATTATATGCACATATACACATGTTAAATTAAATTATTAATGCACTTATCTGAAAACATCATCTTCGTCCTGTCCATAATTCAGCGTAAACAAATTTTGATGACGTTTTTACCAGTACACAAACGTCGACGTGACAATCTCGCCCCAAATTATATCGGCCAAGTTGATCTGTCTCCGTAACGGTATTATTAATAAATTAAGGTTATCGCATAAAAGTATTAATTACTGGCCAGTTTTTACTAAATATAAGAAAGGAATACTTTAGTAATCGGCACCTGGTGCATGCGGATAAGATAGTGGCCCCATTATTTAGGACAGTATTTTCTTGGGTCGAACTGTTCAGTACAATTGAAAACAAAGCACGTGGTCATCATTTTTTAACTTTTAAATAAGTTGAGAAACCAACGTTTAACTTTTACGTCGTCAGTCATTATCTTATCATTGATACCGGACGACAACTAATAGAAACGCACTTATGAGAACTTGGGGAACATTAGAAACGCCGAAGCTTGTCTGGCAAAACACCCGTTGACATTTCCTCGTACGACTTGGTCATTTTTATCGCGAAAATCTCGGCATTTTTCTGACTTATAAATATCTGTCAAACTGGATATTAAGTGACACTTAAATGTGATTGGCTTCACCTGACAGCTTTGGTGTCATACACACATAAATTAATTATGGTTCATACAATTTCCCGTTTTAACTAGACTGGGATCCCAGCATCAGAAAATTTTCCCGATTGGGATCCCGACTTTAAACAGTTCCTATTGGGATCCCAGTGTCTGATATTTATCCCGTTTCATCTAGACTGGAATCCCGGCTTCAGACATTTATCCCGAATGGGATCCCAGTTTCAGATATTTATCCCGATTGGGATCCCGCCTCCAGATGCTTATCCTGGCTTATCCCGACAATTTCACCGGGATTGCATTGGGATCCCGATCGATCCCGTTTTCGTTTTCTCTTGGGACCTAAATACAAAAAAATCTGGACTAAAATTGTGGAAAAGGGTGAACCACCAAGATAAAATAAAAGGTGCAGTAAAGTGCACAAATCATTATATGAATAATAAATAATATTGAATTCATGGTACATTTATTTGCAATGTTGAACTTGTCATTTTCCTATAAAACATCAATGAAATCAGATTTTACCGTTTTACTTTGTAAAGTTTGTTTTTAACAATATTTATCATCTTGCAATATAGTTGAATATGATTATTTTAACTATCTAGAGTGGATATAAATATGGTTATCAATAGAGAAGGGTGGTTTAATCTATATTTATCTATTCCAACACAAATCATAAGTATCATGTTGTTACTGGTAGATTTCTTGTCTTGATTGGTTTAATAATTTTAAATTTGTTGAAGGCTGCACAGCGAACTATGGTTGTTACTTGTTAATTTCAATAAAAAGTTATAAATGGCCACCTTTATGTAACAAATTAAAGTTTCTTTCTATGTCAAGCATTCTTGATCTCAGATACTTCAAGCATTCGATATTTAAAGTATATGAAATGTTTGTACAGTGTACATACATGTCCATCTGTTAGGTTCTATCAGACCCTGACCTCAATTTCAATACATGGTTCTTTAGTCAGTGTTGAGTTTTTGTGTATATGTCTGTTTTTTTAGATACTTTAAGCAATAGTTCAAAAATATATATATATAAATGTATATAATGATTCTAAAGTGTACTTGTCTGTTTGGCAGGGATCATCTGACCATAACCACATTTTCATGGTTCATTGGTCGTTGTTAAGTTTTCATGGTAAGATTGGTGTTTCTCAGAAACAATAAGCAGTTGGCAAACTAAATTTGTTGCATTGAAGCTATATTGGGGTCTGGAGCTGAAATATCAGTTATTGCTTAGGAAGTCCTTTGTTAATAAATGTATCATTGTCAATTTGGTTATCTTTTCTGACATCAGACTTTTTAAAGCTGAGTTTTACTGCATATTGCTGTGTGTTTGTTTATTCTACATTGGCTAGAGTCATAGGAGAAGGGTTGAGTTATACAAAACAGTGTTTAACCATTCCGCATGTTTGCCCATCCATAGTCACAAGCCTATTGTCTTTGTTAGTATTGTATGCTTTTTTTTATTTAAGATCATTTATATGTTTCGGAATTTTCACTGAATATTTTTGTTTAGGAGCCAGCTGGAACCCGCCTCGGGATTCAGGATTATCTGGCTCTGCTGATGACCCATTAATGGCTGTTTTCTGCTCTATGGTTGGGTTGCTGTCTCTATGACACATTTTCTATTTCCATTCTCAATTTTAAATTTATCGTAAAGACTTTCAAGATCTTTCAACATAAAACTAATCGTAATAAGTAAATTTGACATTTCAGGATGTACACTCTTGTTTGAAACAGGCCTAGGTAAGTGGAGGGTTTCTTATCGTCGAGTTGCAAGTTGCGAGTTAAGAAAGTCGAGTTGCGAGTTATAAAAGTCGAGTTGCGAGTTAAGAAAGTCGAGTTGCGAGTTAAGAAAGTCGAGTTGCGAGTTAAAAAAGTCGAGTTGCGAGTTACAAAAGTCGAGTTGCGAGTTAGGAAAGTCGAGTTGCGAGTTACGAAAGTCGAGTTGCGAGTTACAAAAGTCGAGTTGCGAGTTACAAAAGTCGAGTTTCGAGTTACGAAAGTCGAGTTGCGAGTTACAAAAGTCGAGTTGCGAGTTACAAAAGTCGAGTTGCGAGTTACGAAAGTCGAGTTGCGAGTTACAAAAGTCGAGTTGCGAGTTACAAAAGTCGAGTTGCGAGTTACGAAAGTCGAGTTGCGAGTTACAAAAGTCGAGTTGCGAGTTACAAAAGTCGAGTTGCGAGTTAGGAAAGTCGAGTTGCGAGTTACAAAAGTCGAGTTGCAAGTTACAAAAGTCGAGTTGCGAGTTGCGAGTTACAAAAATATTGTTTACACCGAATTTTCAGGTTTGATTCACATTTGATAAACAAAACATGCATGTACCCGAACTTAGTTATTCCCGTGATTGTGGGATTTGAAACAGTTATATGTGATACTTATTTATAAGAGTCTAATATATGTTAAGTTCAGGAAGCATTTCAAAAAATGTATCCTTAATGGACGAGATCGATCTTATTTAATCCAATGCGTTAACACTACAACATAAAAAGAACCGATCTGACCATAAATTACCTTTGTAAACAAATAATCCTAAAAATAGAATAGTAAAGGAAATTCTGCATCTCGCGCGAACTATAACACATTGCAAAATCATTGAGAAAATAGTTTGCTCATTGGAATTTCGTATGGATTATTAATCATTATTTTGGATCTTACATCACAAGTCATTAAACAAAGATATGCGTGTAGACTATCGCTAAATAACGAACGGCCAATGCGTTTGAAGATGAGGATTTGCAGCAAACAAATAGAACTTATTGATTTAGAAGATAATAAAAAAAAAGCCGAATCTATGTTTACTTTTCGTATTCCATCCATCATTTTTAAACACGCCGAACATGCGCAGATTTATTTTCATATCTGAATATAACATTCACCTGAAAAAAGCGATCGATCTAAGCATTTACACTTGAAAAAAGATCGATTCAAATAAGATTGATCTTTTTAAAACTACATCGATATCTGGAAGTAGACTTTATAAGACCGATTGAAGATCGATCTTTTCCGTTTTCATTATTCCATCCATCGTTTTGAAAAACGTGTGTTTTTGCAGCCAAACATAGGTAGTAATTTCCATGCAATCGTGAGAGATATGTACGATAAAAGTGAATTATGTGCTAAAATAGACAATGTGCTTATACTTCTAATTTTTATTCCAAAATTGGAGTAAACTAAGGGGATATTTTGAATCCCAGCCTTTTCAAGATTTGTATTAATGAATTTTACCGGAAGCATTTAATGAAACCCCAGGTGCTGTTGATATAAATGACCGCAGAATTGAATGCCTCATATATGCAGAGGATCTTGTTATTTTTTGTCTAGTTCCAAGGCAAGTCTTTCAAAAACGACTTGATAGTTTATCCTGTACTATAAAATGGTGTTTGGAGGTCAATCTATCTAAAACCAAAGTTAATATGTTTAACAAAGTTTGAAACCTGGAAAACGTTTAAAAGAATATTTGTATTGCGAAAAAGATATAATAGAATGTGTTTACAATTATAAGTATCTAGGTTTAAAATGTATATTGACTTTTTAAGCATGGAAAGGGAGAGTTATACAAAAAATCACTATAAGCAATATTCAAATTGCGAACTTCATCATCTAACAATCCAAGTAATTTTACTCTATAACATATATATATAAATATATTTGGTGTTTTTACTGTCTTCTGATTGGTTAAAATTATTAGTTTTATTTTCAATGTTGTCAATTTTGATGGTGACACGCCCACTCTGACGTTGTGTATTCATACGCCAACATGTGTGTGCGTTGTTATTGTTAATATAAATAATATAAAAAGTTTTTTGAGCTTTATTTTGGATAGAAATTTATTTATAATGAATGGCAATAATTTATTTTGATTTTATTGAACCATAAAACTAATTTTTGACTCTTCACATTGAATAATCCGCGAAATTAGTTTTATGGTCCAAAAAATTCAAAATAGATAATAGCCATTCATTAAATATGACCATACAATAAAACCTATTTTAATGAATGGCAGTGAAATTACAGGAATGTTCAAAACTATCTCTGCAGCATCCCAAGTCAAACTGAACTGCTATTATTAGCTGTTTTTTAGCTGTTATTTACCAGTTTTTCATATTTTTAGCAGTCCTTTAGCTGTTCTAAGCATTCAATCTAATAGTTGTTTGAAAAACTGCCACATTTCACCATTTCTTAGCATTCGTCTTAGCATTCGGCTTAGCATTCGTCTTAGCATTCATCTCAGCATTCCTCTTAGCAGTCGGGACAACAGTTATGACAGCAGTTCGATAGCAGTTGACCTATTAATCTTTGTTATAAAAATGCTTGGATCTGGCTATGTTTTCAGCTTGAAGTTAAACATTTATTTGAAGATAATTTGATCATTTTCAAATGTGCATTTTGGCTCCATGTTGTGTGGAAATACTTGCTAGTATGTAAAAGTGTATTTTTGTCAATATAAGCTTAATTTTGGATGAATTGAATACTTTTACACACCTGCAGTACAGTAAGTTGAAAGTTATAGTTAATGCTTGTGTATATTCTCACTTCTGACATAACTTTGTAGGGGGAAACAGAAATCATACAGAAAGCACAAAAAAGGGGGATTGTTGTTTATTTAAATAGAATATCTGATGTTGACAGGATTGTAATAGAATGTTGCATATATATATACTTACAGCTCAAGATGTTATTTGAAAAAAATAGATATGAATATTATTTTCAACTTTTATTTTGTTAAAAAAACAATCTTATCATATTCAAGAGTTGAAAAAAGGGGGAGGTAAACCAGTAGACTGTGAATAGCTGATTGGTTAAAATTGTCCAAACAATCCATTTAATGAAATTAATTTATAATATATAATTTTACTTAAGTTTGTATCAGAAAAAAAGGAATTTAATATATATTACATCTATCAAGAATTTATTTGTTTAAAATTCCAAAAGAGAAAGAGGAAATAACTGTTGTCTTTTGGTCCACATTTAATTGAATAAAAACAGTACATTTGGCATGTTTGGTAATAAAATAATGATAAATGAAATAACTTCTAATTTGAAAATCACTTAGTCAAGGTAGTAATTAGCCTCTTAGCAGTAATATCTCTTCAATAAGTTGCTTTTTTAAAAGTCTTTATAATCAAAGTGCTTTTCTAATTGTTCCTATATCAATACAGCCACTAACAATTAATAAGGGGTCTAAGACCAGCTAAAGTAAGTGCTTCTCACATTTTTGTTTACTTTCCCTTAAAATTAAGTCTGTTATTAGATTGGATAGTTACTGCTCTAATTACAAATATAAGTTTAAGTACAACTTTTTGAAATTACACAAAGACTAACAGTAAAATATTAGAATTTTAATAATTTTTGCTTTAGTATCTTTATACTGTATATTGATTACCGGTATTCATGTGTCACCTTTTTGTATTGCAACTTTTGGCAGATCTGATAGCATTCCATAGCAGTTTATAAAACCATATTAGGATGTATAACTTAGCAGTTGCAATGAATATTCATTATTGACAGCTGTTATTATAGCAGTTCTCATGAATATTCATTATTTAATAGCTGTTATTATAGCAGTTCTCATGAATATTCAGATCTCATTTAAATTTTTCGTTAAAAATAACTGCCAAAGAACTGTGAAGGCTAAATAAACTGCTAAGAAACAGCTACGAAATGCTATTGGAATGCCTTTATGCAAATTAATCATTGCCTTATATTTGGTAACTGTGAATGCTAATAAACTGCCAAATAACTGCTGTCAAGTGGGAACTGTGAATGCTAATAAACTGCTAAATAACTGCAGTTCACTTTGACTTGGGATGCCAGAAAGAAAGTGAATATTTATTACAGCACCTTTACATATGAACGATTTTTTAGATGAATCCAATTTAAAATATATGAAATATATATATTTTAGGTTAAACAAATAGTAACTTTATAGCTGTGCTAGGAGAGCTTGATATATTCCCTTTATATTTTTCAGTTGTATTATCAATTATGAAATATCGGTTTAGAATTAAAAAAAAAAACAATATGATAGATGGTTTACTATGTATACCTTAATGTGTAACAAAAACATGTTCACTAATAAAATTGAATGCTTTAATTCATCCATACACATACATTATTTTTTTCAAAAAGCTGAAATATTCATAATTTGGAAGTAAAGCTTGACTTTGTTATCAAGTCAGTTAAGCAAAAACTTTGTTATAGTTTGGTAAAATTTTGGAACACATAAAGAATAGATACAAAGAGAAGTAAATTAGATTTTTATTTCAAATTAAAAACTTGTTTTTCTGAAGAAATGTATCTACATGAATCTTTAAACAATTTTTTGATGAAGTGTCGTCATATGTAAAATCAGAATCAGTGCCCACGATCTCAAAATAGAAAGAGACAAGATATAAAACTTTGTACATGTATATAGCAAGAGACCATTTTAAAGGATTTGTAAGAAATGTAGTTGAAGATGAACAACATTTCATTACAAGTTGTCCGGCATGTACAAAGATGATCTGTAGGGAGATGTGTTTCAGGGAGATATTGTTCATTATTTTTGCTAATTTTTGCATATCTCTCAAATGAGACAAAATTTGTTTTGTTATGTATATTTGAGAATGTGTCTACATAAATATTTAGGGAACTACATTTGTATATTATTACAAGTCTAGATGTTAAACGAAATGTAAATGAATATATGTTACTTAACAATGATAATTGTAATGGTTTTATACTTCAGGTCCTGTCTTGAATTAAATGTATGTGACTTATTTAGAATAATATTTCGTTTCAACGTATAAAATATGGCAGTGGCTGTTTTGTCGACTCCCTTCGGGGCTAGTTTACCAGCTCCAGCAGAATAGCGATTTATATAGAGTTTTGCTATTTTGCCGGTTTTAATTAAGTTAAAAATAACTTATAATTGACAATATCAAACATGTGAACACTATATAACTCAAGTTTAAACCTAAGTGACTCAGTTTAATAAGTTACCCAATACTTTAAAAAAATACTTATGAAATCACCATGTAGCAATAATCATTTTATACTTTCCAATTAAATCTTACCTGTAAAATGGCGCAAATGTAGTTTTTACAATAGTATCTTTGACAGCTACATTTATAAAATAAAGAATAAAAGCAGGGAATGAGTCAAAGAGTCAGCAACCAAATCAAAATATACAATTTAACCAAAGGTCATTGGGTCTACAACACAGCGAAAAATCACACACCTAGAGGGAGCCCTGCGCAGGCCCCGAAACACAATATTAGATAGATCAAGAATATAGACGCCATTATATGCTGCTAAATATAAAGATGAACCAAAATTAAAACATATACAAGAGCAACAAAGGCTAAAGGTTCCTGACATAGGTCAGACACAAAAATGCGGCGGGTTTAAACTGGTTTTATTCACGCCCATCATTTCCCCCTCATCTCTAGCCAATGTATAAGACACATATAATTTTAACATCCTCAATTTTGAGTGTCACTTACAAACAATAAATTTTGCGGTCCCTAACGAATCGGTATTGCCCGGCTCTGCAGCTGCCCCAAAAAGCCCAATTTAACGAAATCTGCAGAAGGTGTGTTTTACATATATGTACTATAGTTTAGTTGCTATCTCCCTTTACGTTTAATACGACGGTGCTATGTATGAAATTTAAAAATAATTAAACTGCAAGCCATCTAGCTGCTGTATTTTAAAAGGCTATCTACTTCTTCAGAAAATACTATACGTAGTTATTATCTAGTCCATTTTATTTTTACAAGAGACTCAGATAAAGTCCAAACCACAAAAATAATCAACAACACTATGTACAATTCTATGAGCAATCATCATTCCAAAATGTTATACAGTTACACCAAAAAAATAAAATATTTAAGTTTCCACATTTTGACGCAATTCGACTTTTGTAACTCGCAACTCGACTTTTTAACTCGCAACTCGACTTTTGTAACTCGCAACTCGACTTCCGTAACTCGCAACTCGACTTCCGTAACTCGCAACTCGACTTCCGTAACTCGCAACTCGACTTTTGTAACTCGCAACTCGACTTTTGTAACTCGCAACTCGACTTTTGTAACTCGCAACTCGACTTTTGTAACTCGCAACTCGACTGTCGTAACTCGCAACTCGAATTTCGTAACTCGCAACTCGACTTTCATAACTCGCAACTCGACTTTCATAACTCGCAACTCGACTTTCTTAACTCGCAACTCGACTTTTGTAACTCGCAACTC
This sequence comes from Mytilus trossulus, assembly GCF_036588685.1. NCBI lineage: Eukaryota > Metazoa > Mollusca > Bivalvia > Mytilida > Mytilidae > Mytilus > Mytilus trossulus. Next base: position 40,660,766 of record NC_086382.1, on the reverse strand, counting down.
GACTTTTGTAACTCGCAACTCGACTTTTGTAACTCGCAACTCGACTTTTGTAACTCGCAACTCGACTTTTGTAACTCGCAACTCGACTTTCGTAACTCGCAACTCGACTTTCGTAACTCGCAACTCGACTTTCGTAACTCGCAACTCGACTTTCGTAACTCGCAACTCGACTTTCGTAACTCGCAACTCGACTTTCGTAACTCGCAACTCGACTTTCGTAACTCGCAACTCGACTTTCGTAACTCGCAACTCGATACTCGACAACAAGTGAATCTCAGGTAAGTGTGCCAAACATTATCTAGTGATCACCTTATCAATACTTTATTTTAATAATTTTTATGTATTTTATAGTGTGGATTATGGCACTCTGTCCACATAGATGACCTTCACCCTGCACCAGAAGAAATTCCGTCAGTTTCAGAAATGCATGGTAAATCTGTAAGTGCATTGTTAGCCACCACTAAAGAACGACCTTCAGAGGTCAAAATGGATGTTATGGAAGGTGACCAGATGGAAAGAATGGAAACAAATGAAGAGGAAGTTGACCTAATGGACATAGAATTACAAGAAAAAACACCGGATATAATTTTTACTCCAAAAAGACAGTTTCATGTTGATTATCTGATAATGAAATGTGTACAGCCTGCCCTTGGTAATGTTAAAGATCCACCTACAGATAGTTCCAGGGCTATAGAAAGACTTAAGATTATTTTGAACAGTTTACAGAATGACTCAGGTGTGTATACAAATTATATTATGTACAATAAGTCACTTAGCTATGGTTTTACTAGGTTAGGTTAGGATATAGTGTAGCGTCAGTTGTGTAGTTGAGTTTATGATGAAAAATAGCTTAGATTTGATTTATTTGTACATGGGTAATATGACAATTTGAGAAGAAAAAAATGTATGATTACACTAATGCATCAATTGACAGATGTTATTTTAGAATTGTGGGGTGATAAGACAAAACATTTTTAATAACATAGATCAAAGAATATCCAAGATCTACCATAAACACCATTTTATTTTTAAATTACTACCCCCTCTCACACTCCTTCCCCCCAAAAAAAAGAAAAAAGAAAAGAAAAAAAAGAAAAAGAATTTAGATATGAAAATAAGATGTGGTATCATTGCCAAAGAGACAACACTCCACAGAAACCAAATGACATAGAAGTTAATGAATAACAACTATAGGTTACTGTACAAATTACCACATTCTGTATTTCTTATACCTAGGTGATATGACAATTCTATCAGGGATTGCAAAGCATCTGACCAGCATACTGAAAGAGAAAGAACAGGGTCCTACTACAATGATGACCAACTGGCTATCAGCAGAGGCGTCAAAACCAGAGAATATCAACAGGGCTGGTACTTTTAGGTACATAATAATATATAAGGGTTTTGAAAAAAATTAAAGTGTCGAACAAACTTTTTATGCGAATGATCAATTCTGATGTGGTCATAGTTGCCACTCTCATCCAATAAATAATGATGTCAAGAAATGACATATGCATGAAATGGAAAAATGTGTATAAAAAGCTATGCAAAGCTTATTTCAGAAATTCATTCAATCAATCTCTATCATTTCAAAAATGTACAAAAATTTGAATATGTGTAAAAAATGGATTTTCTGTTACAAATGCACTTTTATAAACTAAGGCATGTATGACATATATAAATTGTCAAAAAACATTTATTATGCAAGAAAAACCTTTAAACTTTGTATGTCAGACTCCTGTGTTTGAGAACTGAAAGTTGCAAAATGTTAGGCTACCTAAATATGGCTAAAATCAGGCAATCTATATCTTGAGTAGAAAAAAACTTAGTGTTTCAAATAATTCGACCTTTTTTAAAACAAACTGATGCATTTTGTAAATATGGAAATAATGATGTGATGAAATTGGAGATTTGATCATATTTACTAAATTAAATTGACCTTGAATATTATTTCAAAAATTGTAAAACTAACAAGTCTTTTTTGCCCTCCAGGCGATTTGCAGTTCAGTGTTTGGAGTCTAAAGTAATACCACTACTAGCTGGGATCATAGCTTTTATAGACACAAATAGAAATCTGGACATACTGACATTTAATGAACAATGGAAAACTGACTTGTGGTTGCAAATCTTCAATGATCCAGAATTAACTCAACTTAGATACACCGGGATAGTCTCCCCTTCTCGTCAGCAAGAATTACAGGAAGTTATAGTAAAGACAACATCACTGGAAGGGAAAGTTTTCTCTGCTGTCATGCCATTTTCATGGTTGATATTTCAGCAAATTGATGAAGTTTTGAGAAATACTATGAATACAAAAGAAGTTGGAGGTAATTTATATACATTATATTAAAATATCGAAGTATATTATTTTGTATTGAGAAAAATCTGTGAAATTTGATTTTAAGATAATAAATTAACGTTTAAATGGCTTGATTGCTTTAGTCAAAAGTTTGCAACTTCAAATTTAAAGTATTACATAACAACTTTTCTGCAAAACATGCAAATTTGCCAGTTCTACCAACTTTTATTGAATAGTAAAGATCAAAGAGAAAAAAAACAACAATAGATCTAAGGAAAATGTCTACAAATCAGCATGAAAATGCAGCCCTGATTTGCATCCATGACAAATTACAATTAAGCATTAGAAATTGTGTGAATATGTTACTGATTATGTTTAAAAAACTTGAGTGATCTATTTTGTTTAGTATGTTTGTTTTCAATTTGTCATTAATTAATGCAAGAATTTTCTTTTTACACAGATAGCTGGTTTGATGTTGTAATGAAAGCAACAGAAATATTCCAGGAACTACCTCTTGGAAGGCTTCTTTTCAGTATAGAAGGAACTTATATTCATCAAGTTCTAAAATCCTACATCCTGGACTTTGTTCACATGGTTCATACTGTCCAATCAGAAGAGGAATGCAATGTAATTATATAATTATCTAAGATATTTTAAAATACTTCATTAATTTCATGATTTACATTAAAATTTCCATGTCAGGTTATAACAACTATGTACAAGTCATCTTCATTTGCTATTGTACATTGTAAACTTTTGTACCTTCAAAAATACAGAAACTACTTTTGTGACTTTAAAAATCCAGAAACTTACAATCTAACACAAATATTTTAGTACTTGATTTGATGGCTTTCAATCATAGCTTGGACTGCAGTGTATAGATGATTTACTTTTATTACTAGCCATCTATAGCACATGTATATTCCTTAAGATTGTAATAAAGTGATTTTAAAAAAATACATGTATATTGTTTCCATTGATTGATACAAACTAATTAGACACTTTCTTCCTGTGTGTAAATAGTTTAAAAAAGATAAATAATATAATGAGTCAAGGTATGCTTTGCAAGGCAACATATACAACTTCTTGCTTTCATCTGCTTGATGTTCTAATTTGATGAATCAGCAATTTGGCAAAACAAACTGAACTACTATTTTATGCTATGCAGTAAGCTTTATACATCTGTCTTTTGTTACTGGTAGTTTTATGGCAATTTATTACTTTATGTTTCAGCTTGTCTGTGAGACAGTGAGAATTGGATGTAAAATTCTAATTGAAGGAGAATTTGGACGATTATTGCCGTCTTTGTTGGGATGTCACATGACCCATATTTTACATGATGTTAGATTCAAGAACTTTTCGCATATTGTCCATGTATGGGCTGGTGTTAGTTGGAGAACAGTAGAGTTCCAGCAGAAAGAATCAAATTTTCACCTGGTTACTGATGAGGAAATAGTAAGTTTTTTTATCCTAGAATAAATAATCACATGACTTATGTGTTTCATAAGTTTCCATAATTCAAAGTGGAAGACAAAAAGTTTGAGGCTTTTAAATTCTGTTGAAATTATATGCAATAATTGTTTATTGCACATGGCTTATTATGACAACATTTCAGCAATTTATAGGAAAACAAATGAAAAGTTTGATTAAATATGTGATTCATGGACTTGATAGGGGATTAATAAAGGAATCAAAAGAGCAAAACATTTTTTTTTAGGTCAATGTGCTTGTTTTCAAGACATATTCTCTCTTGGCTTAATTTTATAGCTTTATTAAGTTTAAGTTCTCAAAATCTATAAAAAAATAATTTTAAATTTTATAAGATTTTTACAGATTGCTTATCATTATACATGTAAAAGATTTATACATAGAAAATTGGGGTCAATGGGCAATTTTTTTTAAGGCATTCAAATGGGTAAAACAAGAGGATTCAGAAGTCTGACAAAAATCCCAAAACATGACAAGCAAACTTCCTTATGTAAGATAACATATTAGCCTAGGAAGTTATAACAAATATTGATTAGTTGACGCAAAATACCATTGATTTTAAGAGTTATGTCCCTTATCCTATTGACCTACTTTTGCATTTTCTGATTTAAAAAGGTATATTTCAAAGAATTAAATTGATTGGGGTCTCAGTGATATTTTGAGGCCTTATCTAAATACATATTAATTTTGATGTAACATTAATTTTACAGACACTGGATATTCTGGCACTCCATATGTTGATTGATCACCTTGAGCCAAGCAAGGAATCATTAAACAAACCAGAAACCAGAACAAAATGGTTACGACAAGTCTGTGATTATAGACCAATCATAGAAAGGATCTTTGGACATTTTAATCAAGACACAGATAGAAGAGAATTTCACTATGGTAAAAAGTGTCAGAGAGGAATTGAACAAGCAAGGTATGTATGATTGCCATGTTTTGATGATATGGTAATTTAGAAATATCTAAACATGAACATTATTAGTAAAAGAGAGGCAGAAGATACCCAAGGGACAATCAGATTCAAAATTAAACTAACAATGCTGTAACAAACAGCTGCATTCCAAATTGGGTGGTGTCACTTTCACTGTTATTGAGTTATGCCCCTTCATTGACGAAAATTGCTAAATCTGTTATTTCTATTCTCTAACTTTGTTAGCCTCAGCCAAATGTTGTGAAACTTGTACACAAAGCTTATAACTTCAAAAAGGTTTAACTATGTGAATCCTGCATCTGACTATGTGGAAGTTGGCTCATGCATATTTACAAGCTTTTACATCCGTGGCTCTATTTATTATGTTATTATATGGATTTAAATCAGAATTTGTGTGAAAACAGGAGAGAATAATAATAATATATTTACTTTTAATTTGTTTCAAGATTACAATGGACAAGAGTGGTTGTTGTCAAGTTATTTATAGAACATGTATGTACATCAGGAAAAGAAGAGCTGGATATTAGACGATGTATGCCATTATGGCAGGTCAGTATATTTGAAATATTTAATTCTTTGCATTTACTTGCATTAAACTTTTCATACAAATAAACAAACAGTTCTCAAACAGATTTTGAAGTTATGTCAGTTATGATTTTAGTGATTTATATTCAGAGACCTTAAAACCAAGCCGAAAAATTAATTTCAAATTTATCAAAAACAAAAAGTTTATCATAACTTTCATATACCGTCTTTTGGTATGTGTAGTGCGCATTTGTGTATAGTGCGCACCCCCTTTGTGGTCCAAGAAACGAGAGAAAAAAAGTTTATTGGTCATATAATACTCCTAGACATTTTCGGAAAAGTTACAGCTCCAAAATCGGCAAACAGGAAGTTTATCGGTAAACAGGAAGTTTTTTAAATGGACACCAATGTTGGAAAATTCTGTACGGAATACGTAATTAATATGAAATTGAAAGTATTCTTACAAATGAATAAGAATTCTATTAGATTGAGATAAATATTTTAATCCAAATTTAATAAATGGTTTGAGTATCAAGGACAAGTTTATATGTCCAAATTATTGTTCTGATTCAAACAATAAAATAATTACGAATCAGTCTAATAATTATAATTAATGTCATTAGTGCTGTAATAAATTGTTAAAATCTCATTGTTTTTATTTTTTTGTTTGATGATTCCAGCTGTTAATCCAGATTATCACACCTCAATCAACGGGTCTAATCGATGTCAAAACAAATCAGTGACAGGTTGACCTTGTTCCTAATTAAATTCGTTCAGGTTACAATTATGGGATTATCATGTTTTCAATCATAATTTGAGCCGCGTCGGATAGAAATCGACCTTATGCAAAAAAAATCTCAAATTGAGTTTTGTTCATATCAATTTTGCTGATAGTCATACAATTTGAATACAAAAAACCGTTTTACTCTAACTTTCTTTTTTAAAAAGTTTCGCCATTTCAAAGTTTTGACGGATAATTATATTTTAAAACATCAGATCTCACGTCGTGAAATTAACGTTATCGTGCATTGATTTTATTCTGTATTGGTCCTTTTCTCGCAATAAAGAGAGACATGAAATCATACATTGGTATACAATATTTAATTTAATTTATAAGATTGTTACAATGAAGCAATACATGATTCTCAAGTTTTCAATCCAACTTTAACCAGTATATGTAAAATGTTACTTCTCTGAAGCACGAGGACAAAATTCGTCACGGAAATTAAACTGAACAAAAGGACGGACTTCATTGTACAGATAACGCCTTCTCTCCTCTGTCAGCCCTGCTGGCTGAATAACTTCTGGAAGTGTCGTGAGCAACTCCGGTAGGTTTGCGCTTTCCTTTAGGAGGACCAATCTTTTCTCCGGTTCATCAAGAGTTTCTCTCGCAAATACGACTCCTACTTCGTCACTGGTAAATCTAAAGTGATGGAATTTTCCTATACCTCTGAGTGGTTTAAAATATTTAGTGAAGAAATTATCCCATCTGTACCGCTTTAAGCTGTTTTCGTCATCGTCATTTTCATTGAAAACTTCTGACCTATTGCATTTGGCAGAATTGTCAACAATTTTAACCAGTTGCGAAACAGTGTTTACGTCCGACTTTCTAATTTTTTTTTTCAAAATACCAAAACATGCGTCACATAAACATTTAGTGTGCCCAGCAATCATAAAATGCAAATTAATAGTTTTGTGTAAACCCTTTGCGCACCTCCACAACAGATAATGTAAAGTAGTTTTATTTTTGTTTTGTCCCACGGAATTATCAGCATGAAAATGACACGCTTTTTCACCGTAAGTATTACCATGCAGATAATGGTGGAGCATACTTAAAACAGCATTGGGTCCATGTGTCCGACTTCCATTTTCTCCGATTGTTTGTTGCTCATCAATCAAATAATTAGTTTGCATTGGAAAGTTTTCATCGCAAACTCCAAATATTTGAACCTTTCGAGGTGTTAAAAAGTAAAGAGCTCCAACTTGTTGAGACGAATGTGGCAAATTTACATATTGTGAAAAGTCAAAAGTGTAATGAACATTTTCAAAATTTTTTGAACATGGAGTGTTATACTTTCCTATTGGAGACTCAGCTAACTTTAATTCATCACGTGATCTTTGTGTACATAGTTTATAATATTCACGCTCCGTCCGCGCAGACTGTATATGGTCAATTAATTTTTGAGTTGTCACTAATTTCGCGTCTTCTGAAATAGATCCGGAAATATCCTCCCTCAACTGAAAACATGTTTTACACAGGTCCGTCTTTGGTTTCATAAATTGAATATGAGGGACACATGCATTCCAAACTTCTTTAAATACAGTTAGTTGAACATATTGTTGTTCTGAGTTAACGCATGAACTAACATATTTGGAGTGTACATATTTCATGCTCTCGCTACAAGGTAGTAGAATAGGAGGGGTATTGTCGGTTGCCCGAGGCGCAGCCGGGAGAGGGAGACCAAATTCATCAGCATACCGCTTGATAAATTTTATCGTATTTTCAATCACTTCAAATGAATGTCGGTGATTCGATTTTCTTCCACTAAGACCATGTGATCGAGGGGTTACGCCATTTGCATTTAAGTGCTGTTTTAAACTTTTAAATTCGCTCCTCCCAATGTTATAAATATTTCTCCATGTGAACTCGCATATCTCAACTCCTTGAAAAGAATATCGGTATCGTTTTCGTTCTCTCTTTCCTCCTCTGAAAACCGAGTCTGTTATTCCTAAGTTTTCTAATTTTGAAAGCAAATATATGTCACGCTCTGCTTTTGTAAATTCACAAACAGATAACGATACATCATAGGCCTGTTCCCTGAATGTGGACAGCTTTGTAAAACATTTTTTTGTACAATTACAGTCGTTAGCAAATAAAGCATTTATTCGAAGTCGGGAAGGATCCTCTAATTCATCATTTTGATTAAGAGAACATGTATTTTCCGATTGATCTTGAATGACGGAAGTGGAATAAAATTCCCGGGCCCTAGCTTGAATTGTGTCACATGTATTTTCAATATCAGATTCGTCATTTTCAATATCGGAATCGCTGTTATCAGACACATTCAGTTCATTATTGCTTGATGCCAAAACCTCTGGTATTGACCCTATATATTGTTCAAAATAGGCAACTGCTTCATTTTCTAGTTCTTCGCATCCTATGTTATTAAACCAGTCCATTTCAGAAATTTACTACAACATTAAAAAGGAATGATATTAAAGACACATTAAACCAAGAGAATTTTTCTATACGACTGGATGTCGCACTTTGCGCCATTATAGTTCACCAGTGATTTGTGACAGGTAGATTAAAATCTCAAATACTATAGATCTATGTAAATTATAGTAGTTCAAATTTCAAAATAAACGGGTTTTTTAGATGAAATTTGGTTTATTATTTATAAATCCGACATCACAGTTTACATCTTCCCAAATTGTCACCTTAATCACGCAGACGGACGGACCGACACAAAATGTTAAGACCCACGGATGCATAGATCAGGAATTGTATTGCCCGAATACTTATTTTAAAGTTGTCAGGATATGAAAACGAAGGGTTAAAAGGTTTTATTTTGAAAGTTATTAGTTTTCGAAATACATGTACACATGTATTATGCAAATGTTTCCCTCTTTCTTTCAATTTCTAAATAGAAATGTCATTGAACTAAATGACACGCAAACAATTTCTAAATTTTTGAATAGATAAGAACAGATAAATTGCAAGCAAATAGTACAAAATCCACCTAGAGCACGTCTTGGTCTTTGTTTAATATTGTATATTTGTGTTAATGTTTCTTAATGCAACGGTACAATGATATGAATTAATTTTGACTTTTTAATTGTGTTTTTGCGTGTGTCACGGTCATGACTGTGTGTAGCAAAGTTTTGCAATACAGCACACATTTCGTTTTAAACTACTAGAAATAGTTTTTTTCAGAATATTACTTTAGTTTAGTTCAGCTTAAGAATTGTATACAATTATTTTCTTTATAAGACAGGTGGTATATGCCACTGAACGAAATGAAAATAAATTTTACTAAAATAGATACATGTAGTACTTTCACTTTGTATAAAAAGTAAAAATAGATCGTGAACGTTAAAATAGTTCAATATATAGAACGTATTAGGAAATACATACCTTAGCAAAACAATGTATTCCTGTTAGCCAAAACTGATACTAAGGTTGAGAAATATGTTATTTAGAAAAGGACAGGATTCAGGAACATTTGTTTTTTATTAAAGCAGACGACACGCAACACGCAGGTGACGGTTCCCAGATAATTTGGAAATGTTCATGTCGGACCGGATAAAGCTGTTTCCGTGAAAGATTATAAGCAATTTTTACTAAACTTATCAGAAATAATATACTAATTTTGTCCTATATGTATGGAATACGTTAGCTAAAGGCCCGATTTATTCAGATTAACATTGTATGGTTTTCCCGTATGTTTTTTTTTTTAAATTTCATATAAAACCCCACTAAAAAAAAATTGTGAAGGCATATTATGTTGGATTTTCACAAATACGGAGTTAAAAGACGTAGAATCGTCTAAAGTATACTAGTTTAATTTGTCATAGTTTTGTCATCCATTACTTTTCTCATGTTATGAACATGTACTTAGTATAACAGTTTTTACAATTTAATTTCGTTAAAATACATAAGAAATTACTGAACAAAAACAATACTGGTTATACTACCAAAAATTGAAAACGTTTTACAACAAAAATCTATCCAAATAAACAAATATAACTGTGACAATTCTGCTTCTATTGGTACCTAGTACATTAAAATCCGACCAAAAATGTCTCCACAATAATTTTTTGAAAAAACGTAGTTTTGTAAGATAGCGACATGGTTTTTTTTATAACGTCAGAAACTACCTGTATGAAAACTTGTGAAACTTTATCGTAACGTTACTCGGTTTGACGTCGAATTGCATAAGGTCGATTTCTATCCGACGCGGCTCATTTCTTGAATGGTTTTAAACAGTTGTTTAAAAGTTGAAAAGTTACACACAAAGTAAAAACGTATTTTTCATAGAGTAAATCGTCACTTTACAATATTAAGTCACATGACTGACCCACATGACTTGTGATCACCTTATCAATACATTAGAAAAAATGGCGGTTTATCTTTTCAAAACGAGCGTGGTTTATTCAATTTTCATACACTTTTCTTCAACTCTCTATGATGAACACATACAAAAACAGTAAGTTATGACAACAAGGAACACAGAGGCTAATTTAATCGACAGCAAAAGCTTTATTGTGTCTTTATTAAGACTTGGCAAATTTTACGGATTGCAAAACAGATGGACAAATTTACACAATAAACGTAACAACAAAGATATAAAATGTATTTTATTTGAATAAAACATGACAAATCAAGAACAATACGATACATATTACAATTATAACATGTAAAACATAAACACAATGGAGGTTTTAGCAAAAATATTCCGTACTCTTCACTTCACTTGTAAATTTCTTTGTCGGAGTTTGGACCTGAAAAAAAAACCTAAGAAATTGTTTGTAGTCATGTATAACACGCACCCCTCTTACAAGAAACATGACCTAGGGTATAAATGTGCGCGTTATACATACCAAAAGACGGTATAACAAAAATGGAACTTGGACATACAGTGTTAACTGCCTAATCTGACACACTGGGGGACCAGAAAAAAATGTTGGATTTAGCAGGATGTCGAAATACTCAGGTTTTTTCTGCAAGGATAGGCATATTTTTGGACTATGAAAATGTGTTGGTTAAAGCAGGATGTTGGAATACTCAGGTGTTGGATTAGGCAGGTTACACTGTATAACCTATATGTTCCTTATTAATAGCCAGGCATATACTACATACATTTTATATGCAAGCATGTTTTGTTGTTGTAAAAAAAAGCATAGTATTCAAAAAGACTTAAATGATTAAAATTCAAGGTCTATCAAGTTGTTGAAATGATTGTTACTTTTTGTAATTTTCCTGTAAGGTTTGAAAATAATATTAGAATTATATATACTGTGTTAATTTCTCTTTTTAAGTACATTTATTGTTGAAAACTATTTCCTATTTATATTGGTCAATTTTATTCCAGACTTTTAGAGAGGGTGCAGATATGAAAGACATCAAATCTTTAGAAAAGATGGAGAGGTTCTTGAAGCTTTGTCATAAAGATATTGTAAAGAAATGTTTTGGGTATGTAGACTTAAAATTCTTTTTGAAAGCTATATATATATTGATCATTAGTTTTCAACCAAAATTCTAGCATTGATATTTTGTTTATGTTGTGAAAAAAAAATCTAATAAATATTTTCTTTGTTTCAGTGACCAAGCCAAATGTATATCCTGTGAAAATCCTATAGAAGGGGCACCTGTCAGACTGCCTTGTGATCATGTGATCTGTAGGAAATGTTTCTATGATTGCGTCACACTCAAGGAATTTGAATGTCCTAGCTGTCATGAGAAGTTTCCAGAGGATTTGAATCCTGATAAGTCAGAAAATGTGTAAGAAAGCAATGATTTTTTTAATGTAATGTATAAAAAGAGCATCTTTTTTGCCCTCATTCCAAAGCAGGAGGTATACATTTTTTATCATATGTCTATGTTTTCATCTGTCCTACCCATTATATTTTGGTGGAATATTTTCAGAAACATTTACATAATGGCCAAAGGTATTCTTTCACATAATTACTAAGAATTTTTTCACATTATGGTAGCCAAGTATAAAGTATTTGGCACAATTTTCTCAAGCAGGCTATATATTTGTTTTTACATTCATCATTCATCAACTTTCTGTTTATGAAACACTTATAGCAGAGGTATCATAAGTGAGCAATAACTTTAATATTTCAACTTGTTTTTAATTGACAGTGGAGAAATCAGAAAGTACCAAGATTACAGAACACGATGCAACAGTTTCTTCATGGAGGTGGTATCACAGCTGTGTTTTGCTGAAGGAACACCTCCATCACAGGAAGTCATAGAGAAACTTTTGTCATACATCATAGGCCACACTAAAGGGAAGAAAATAGAAAGAGTAGTGTCAAGAGAACTGACCATCTTTGATGATTCGATAGACCCAACCCCAGTTGTACGATCTTTCTTATTACAACAGTTGATGCAGACAAGGTAATTTGTATTTCCCATTATTTTAATTTAATTGCATGTTATATTATAATTGCTTTGTAATTGAAATGCAATTGTTTCAGTCATTTTAAACATTTGCTTTAGATACAACATTTTCTTTTATATAGTTGAACTTTTTTGTAAATTTCTTTCATATTTCCAATGCTTACACAATTTTACTTTTGTTTTGTTATTTGTAGTTCATCACCTCATAAATTACTGTATGTGCATGTCCTCGATGAGACATATATAACCTTATTATGCAAGTTAAGGATAGCATATATATAAGTATAGATATTGATCTGTTAATACAATAACTATTTATAAAAATAAAATTGCATGAAATTGACAGAATTAGATTTGTTAAAAAATGGAAAATCACTACAGTCGATTCCACTTAATTGCATACCGCTTAATAGCATAATTCGGTTAATTGCATACTTTTCTCCTGCACAAAACCATTTCCCATTCACCTAATGTTAAATTGTCCGGTTATATGCATAGCCTTACAAGTGGCATTTCGGTTTATTGCATAGAAAATAATCGCCAGCTAGATATGCATGCTCAGTTAAAACTGACGAGATTTTTGACCGGAAACGGCAATTTGGTAAGTATATTTTTCTTGAATGCATCATAATTTTCATTATTATTTCACATTTACTTGTGTGTTATTCAAATAAAGTTTTAAAACAGTATCTTTCGTGTTTATATGAATATAGAAAAGGCCTCGATGTGTACACAGGTAAAGTTTCCCATATTCTATTTTAAGCCTCGAGGTCATAAAAATGTCAATCAGCTGATTGTTGTAAAAACACAACCATTCTATGATCTTCTATCTCAAAAGGTGTTAATTATTGATTGGATTTCAAACATTGTTCATAGATTATATTTTGGGTGAATTTTTAAAACATTAATGCCTGCTAATTATCGATCATTATCCAATGTGTAATTTCGTAATTCAGCTTGGGTGATCTACATTTATGTTAAATATTACAGGGCATTTATATATGGTTGAAGAATTTTATACATCAATCTTTCCTTTTTAATATTTTTCTAAAAGAAAATTAACTTCTGATTATTATATTTTCTCACTTTCAACACTCGTGTCCAGCAAATAATCGTGCATGGCCCCATCACCTGTTAACTGCTTTGCATAAACAAAACTAGCGGTGTTAAAGTAACAGTGTCACATCACTGTGTAATTGGTAAATACTGAATATCAAAGGCAGTTCATTACACAATTATTGTTTACAATGATTATAAACTGTGTAGTATTGTTAAACAGTTTGTTTTAAACAAAGCGTAACAATTTAATTTGTACATCCGGGTCATAGAAACAAATCTATTTTTAGAACAATTTTATTATCGTATCTCAGGTAAAGGAAAAGTCGGTACATAAATAAACAAAAACAAAATGTGTTTATAAACTTTATTGAAAGAATACACAATGAAATAAAATGTATGACAGTAGACAAATAGCTTTTATTAGAATAAATAAGCATTCATTATGTTGTAAGTGGACTATGGACGTACATCTTTCTTCTTTGCTGATCTGCACTATCGATGTCATTTAACTCCGTTATTTGTCATTTCGGATATAAGCATACTCCGCTTTATTGCATAATTTCGTCTGACAAATAGGCTATGCAAATAACCGGAATGTACTGTAATACATTACAAATTCATTGAAGTTTGTAAGTTGTCAAATCAAATACATTAAGCCAGTAAAGTTTTTTTGATGTTCAATCAAGGAAAGGACATATCTGACAAATGGAATAACTAGTCAGCATTGTATATGCTTTAATGATTAACATTTACCATAAACAAATGCACTTAATGATCTTTAAAATTATTTCAGTGGTCATGAGATTGAGACCCATCTGCTAGCCTACTTCAACTATGCTGAAAGATTAGTAAAAACTACAGGGGACAAACAACAACTGATTGAATTATGTCTTCTGGTAATGACCTGTATGGAGGTAAGTTATCTCCCCTTCAGATACCTGATACATTAGTAGGTACCACTAGAGACAAACAACAACTGATAGAATTATGTCTTCTCGTAATGACCTGTATGGAGGTAAGTTATCTCTCCTTTATATAATTACTAGATAATGAAAAATTAAACTAAAGGATTGTCTCCCCTTTTAAAAGCATTAGAATAAAGATTTCAGAAATTACCAAAGTGCCAATTTCATTAATTATGTATGATTTTATGAATTTTGAAAGGGTTTCAAAATATAGTCTCTTGATCAAAATTTTCATGATTAATATCATATAAATGCCTTCAGATATTTTTGAGATCTCTGATTTTCTTGTTGTTTGGTTGCTGTCTTATTAAATGTAAACACCACAATCTCTAAATTCAATTTTTTCCCTAGGATTCATTACATCAGCAGTATGCAAACAGAGAGGATGAAATTACCATGGCAACCAAAATGTTAAGGGATGCAGTACCTAACATAACTGGTGAAATTGAATTGTTAGATAAAATTGACAATCTTTCTAAAGTGAGGTTTTCACTAACAGTTGTTTCTAAATATATACACAAACTATATGGTACAGCCCAGAAATCTATGCCAGATCCTACAGTGAGGAAGTTATTTGATGCAGCTTCTAAAATCTGTGAAGAATGTGGATCTCCATGGCCAAGGTAGATAATCATGTTTGAATTTTGAATTAAAGATTTTCATGCAATGGGACTTGGTGATAACAATGTGTTTTTTGTGAAGAATATAATATTTCACAATACATCAAAAATAATTCTGGTTGTGTATGGAAAATTTATGGTGGAATGTTATTCATTTAACACACTATTGTTTAATCAATGATCCAGTCAACTTTTTAGTACCTTTATTTTCTAAATATAAACTAGTTTATCCAGATTTAATATAAAGTAAATTGATTTATTTCATCACACAAAAAAAATCACACCAATGAGTCACAAACAAGCTATATTTATGATTTGTCTTGAATGCATGAAATATGTGCAACAAGACCTTAAGCAAACAAAATTCAATCAATCTTTTCTTCGTAAATTACTTTTATGAAATCAGTGGCCTGAATTGTTAAAAACCATTTTGTTTTTAAGTATGGTATAACATGCATGTAATAATAACATATGTTATAGGAGATACTTTGTTAAGCAGTTATGTCGATGTTATGGTATTGAAAGTTATCAAACAGTTGTAACAAAAAGTGAAGCAAGCTTCCTTCGATGGGTCCGTCTACCAGAATTAAAAGGAAACAAGGTAAATAATCAAAATTAAATGACTCTTCTACTATATATTCAGAAATTATTGAATTTTTAAAGGATAGACAAAATTGTGAGATTGATTTTTGCAATTTTACAAAAAATCTTCATTAAGATATATGAATCAGTTATGTATTTCTGTTCCACTTTTGTATATATGCAACTGCCCCAGTACTAATATTTAAGGATTCTTCTGGAAACATTCTTGTTTCAAGCATCATGGATCAATTTGTAGACAAAACCCAGCAATTTCTGGCTTATAAAATTAACCTTTTTTGATTTATGATAGGGGTATGATTTATAGTAAGACTACAGATGCAATTTATATCATACCATACAGAATATTTTTTTTTAAAGAAATGAAATTTAAATGTTATATATTTCCTTTAAAAAAATGATATTTGATTTTAGGTAGAAGAATGCCACGACAGATATATTGTAACTGGTGATGAATACAAAGAGTTGAGAGAGACCATAGTTACCACTGTTCTAGGTGGAAACAGTGAAAAACTAGAACTCTTGCTCCAGGTATGTTTGGTGCAATTTTTGAGGGCTATAAAAAAAAGATGGGATATGATAGCCAATGAGACATCTTTCCATCATAACCAAATGACCTAAAAGCTTATAGAGAATATAGGTCACTGTATGACCTTCAATAAGCAAAAACCATAACCACAAATAAGCTATAAAAGGCTAAGAAATGTAAAATGACAATTCAAACCAGAAAATTAACAGCCTGATCTATGTACAAACAATAAAGAAATAACAAATAGAATATACAGTAACAGGCATCAACCATGGAATAAGAATTACAGGATGCAGTCACAGAATATCGAGTAGTAAACATGTTTGTTGGCCTACATTGCCCCTAGTCTGGGAAATTTGTGTCGCAGCACAACATAAGATAACACTATAAAAATCAGTTGAAAAAGGTTTATCTCATCAGATTAACAACAATAACAATAACAAGAAATTATTGATCTCAAAGTGTCCAAGTCTTAGCATGTAGAATTTGAAGTGCATAACTGATAATTTTAGCAATCAGTTTTAAGAAAAGTGCAATGTGTGAAGATAGATTTGATTTTTTAATGATTTTATTTTTTGCAGAAACCACCCAATGAATGGCAGACAAGAATCAAATTACAACTTGCTTTACATAGAGAGATGACTATGAATAATGTGTATGGAGGACAGACACAGAAGTTCACAGAGAAGGTTAGTACAATGTTTTATACCTTGCTGTTAGTGTTCAGTGTATATGTATATTGCCAATAAAGTAATTTTGCAGTGAAGCAGTTGTTTACCTTTATTCTGTTTTCCCTGAATGAGTTTGCATTGTTCAATAATGAATAATTTGGGCATTTCTACTTGTTGCGACCTCTAATTATTGGTAGAAGATTTACATTTACAATGATCATAAGCATATTTAAAAAAAAAATTGAATCATAGTGAGATTGATCAGTCACAAATCTTACAATTTGACCAGTAATTTTGTATTCTTACATTGCATTATGATATTTTTTATTTTATTTTATTTTATAGGGAAAGGAGTTCTTAAATGAGTTTATAATGAGCCATGTGATTGTTAAAAATAAGGTAAGACTCAGAAATACAAAAACAGATTAGTCTATTAAAAAGGATAGAAGACTTTCAAAAACTATATAACTTTTAAAAAAGACAAATCTACCTCTACATGCTTTGAACTTGACCTTCAATGAATTAAAACCACTTTTTACATGTTGTATAGATACACCAATAAAAAGAAACCCAAAAAAACCAAAAAGACCATTCTAACAAATAAAAAATACTTAGGTATCAGAGTCATTTATAAAGAAAACCATAGGAAAAAAGGAAGACAAATGAGGATATTTTACACAGAAGTGAATTTTCATATCACTCACTGAAAAAAGGCTAGAATAATCCATTTTCATGATTATTGTTTATACCATAAATCTGAATATTTTAGGAAATAACCCAGGGTATAATAAAAAATACTTTATGGAGACTACCAGGAAACATAATACCTGCAATGGAATTAGCAGACCAAAACATTTCTTGTTTACTGACACATTTTCTGGTTATGATGGCTGAAATTCCAGGGAAGACAACTCTACTTACCCCTCTACACAGAATAACTCTGGAACCTCAAGGCATGGCTGTAAGTAGAGATAAGTTTTAATATGGATATGCAGTGGCAGATCCAGGTGGGGGGAGGAGGAGACAGGAGGGTTTAACCCTCCCTTTTTAATGATCAATGCATTTGAATGGAAACATATAATTTGAAACCCTCCTTTATCCTTTGTTGGGAAAAATATTTCTATTTGCTAGTGAAAAATCTGTTCTCTGCAAATGATTGGTTGAAGTTTAATAATGACCTTGAGTTTTTTCGTTTTCTTCTGAATTTTCTAATTGTGACGTCATGAAAAAAGGTGACCATGCCTGATGACGTCACATCAAAAGTACACAACTTTCCTCAAATCTTTGAAAAGGAAGGATAAAAATCATTGGAGGAACTGACTGTAACTTGTGTTACCAAATTTCTCCACTCTCAACAGTTAAATTTTAAATATTTAAAAAGCTCGGCAAGCTTTGCGCTTTAAATATTAAAATTAAACTGTCTTAAATGGAAAAATATCGTAATAGACTTGTTCCAGTTGTGGAAACTATTTTTTATAATTCTTGCATAGATCTATACACAAGATCACACTGTGTATTACTGCAAGAGGGAAAATGTAAGAGCAGACGACAAAATTTCAAGTTCATTTTTTATTCTTTGAAGGTGCATTAAGGGAATTATAACCCTCAGCTTAGATTTTATGAATATTTTAAAAAATATAATGCATGATATTGTTATTCTCTATGTTTTTTTGAAGAATTATTTTGTGGCTAATTTTATTGCAATTTTAATAATGTAGTTTTTGTTTTATTTAAAAGCAATCTTATTTTCCTTCAATGCCACAAGATGAAGTATCAGAAATAAAAGAAGCTCTTCTTGCTGCCAGACAGCAGACTCCAGGGGAAAATCCAGTGTTTTACAGTATGTACAAATTGATTTAACATGTAACTAGAAACAGAGGAAATAGTTTTGCATCTTGTCTTTTTATTTAACCTGTAACATTGTTATATTTGATAAGCTAACTGCCTAGAAGCCAACGCTTTTCTAAAGTATAACGTAGTACCAATTGGTCGATAAAACACAAAGAAAGTAGGATAATGCCATGACCAATATGACCAGACAAACAATAGACAAACAGTATAAATAGTAAAGTATTGAGAAACATTTCATGGAACACCTGCGGTCAGAAAACTTTTGAGCACGATTTTTGTACTCAGACTTAAAAATCAACCAATTAAAATACTGGATTTGGTGTTTCAAGCACT
This sequence comes from Mytilus trossulus, assembly GCF_036588685.1. Lineage (NCBI taxonomy): Eukaryota > Metazoa > Mollusca > Bivalvia > Mytilida > Mytilidae > Mytilus > Mytilus trossulus. Next base: position 40,641,757 of record NC_086382.1, on the reverse strand, counting down.
TATCCTGAGTACTGAGTAAAGTGTTATGACCAAGAACCCAGGGCTTATGGGTAATAAAATATTTGAGTACATTTGTGGATCTCAGGCTTAACCAATCTAATACTGGATTAAGTCGAGTAAAACCTTTTTACTCTGAATACTGAGTAACATACCTGTCAACCTGTGACGATGAAAATGCAGGCAGGTCATGACCTGCATTGAAGACTCAAATCTCTGGTCATAATGCGTACAAACTTTTTCGAGCTGAATTTCAGTATTTATGGTACATTTTCTTATAATGTATATGGAAGATACCAGAACATCAATGCATGTTCACTTGGTTAAGTCATTTTAAATCTTATTAATTATTTTTTCATTGCAGCTAGCTTTTCATGATTTTTATAATTTTGTGTAACACAATCTTATGTTCCTTACTTTTGTAATGATGAACTACTAGAATTTATTTTTCAAATGTAATTTTAAATTTGATTGAGACTATTGGCTGTGTATACTTCCTTTTATACATACCATCCACATAGGAAATTAGAGTATGATAAAATATAGTAATACAGTTAAAAGCAGTGTAAATGTAAAAAATAATTTTCAACTTTTTTTTTCAAAATTGTATTAAGGTATTAAAATAATGGAAAGTTATTTTTCAATATGTATTTGAATTTTATATTTATTATGATTTAACCTTTTTCACCCATAAAACATAAACATAAGGAATAATTTTGAATGGTGACAAATAAGGGGAAGTAACTTTAACTCTATTTGAAATATGTTTGTAAACCAAGTGCAATTTATTTACGACCTAAAGCTAAGCTAATTGGTGTTAATTAACATTGTGTTTGACACCAAAGCTGTCAAGTGAAGCCATGCACTTAATAAGTCACTTAATTTGACAGTTTACATAGCTAGATGAACTTCCTGTTCATGGAATAATTACGAATTTGCTGGTATTTCAAAGGAATATTACTTATGAAATAAAACTCAAGGCTAAGAAATACGGGTGAAATCGGGTCATTTTCGGAATTCCTGGGTGATTTCAATGACCCGGCAGGTGTCCCGGGTGATCCCTCAGAATTGTGAAAATCTCGGGTCACACCCGCAGAATACGGGTCAGTTGACAGGTATGGAGTAAAGTTTTATTATCAAAAGGTAATACATAGATAACCAGATTTTCTTTAGAGAAATTACTGAATGAAATAGTATTTTCTCCATAGTATATTGATAAAATTTGACATCATATCTTTAAGGAATAGTTTGAAATATTTGGTTATATTAATAATTGATAAAGAATTTTCTTTAGACAAATTACTGAATGGAACAGTAAACTCTCCATAGTATATTGATAAAAATTGACATCATAACTTTAAGGAATAGTTAAAAATATTTGGTTTAAAAGAAATGTAGACAAATATTCCATACAAATAAATGATTCATTTAATAACTTCTATTTCAGGGTGTCCCAATGGTCATCCATATGTAATTGGAAATGTAAGTATCATATAAGGCTATGTTTTTTATTGCCCCTGCCCTGAAGAAGAGCGTTAATAGACAGGTTTACATCTGTTCACCCCTTTGCCAAAAAAAAATGTTTGTTCACATTTTTCTCATAAATTACAAGTCAGATCTCCTTAAACTTTTATAGGCAGCTTCATGCGAGAATTCTTTACAATAAGATGCATTTTCCCAGGGAAGGTTACTGACTATCGTTACGGGTATAACTGTGCTGACAGTACTTGCCAAATCATACCCTGTTCTAAACAGAAATATCGAAAAACATACCCTGTTCTTAACACACTCAGAAAATGTATACCCAGTTCTAGACTGTAGAAAATAGATGCTGATCTAGACCTAGGTTCTAGAATGTATCTTCAGCAGCTAAATAAGTGATCCTGTTCTAGACAAATACTTTGTTTAAAAAAAGATTCTGTTCTCACCAGCATTTCATGAAAAAGCGACCCTGTTCTAACCAGCAGACATGAAAAAGGGACCCTGTTCTAACCAGCAGACATGAAAAAGGGACCCTGTTCTAACCAGCAGACATGAAAAAGGGACCCTGTTCTAACCAGCAGGGCATGAAAAAAGCCACCCTGTTTTGCAGCACACTCATACCACTAAAAATATAGGATGTAACCCCCCCCCAAGGGCATTTAAGATTTTGCCCTCATCTAGTTCTTGTTTACCAAATACTTTAAAATATTCTTACACATAATGGCCACTTGTGCAGTGATTTATTTTAATGTGAGCTGCCAATATTTTATTATGGTTGTTGACTTGGCAATTAAAGTTTTAATATGATATATATATTGGTATGTACTATGCAATAATTAATTTAATTTTTGATGTAAAATGTCTTCTGATTGGCTGACAGTGTTTTGCTTATAAGCTCATAGACATAATTTTGTCATGAGACCATGACGTCATCAATATTTTTTCATGATTTTCTCAGGTTTGAAATGTAGTTTAGAATTATTTATAAGGAATGACTTTAATATTTTTTTCTGTCTATTGGACAATAACATAAAAAACTTGGTATACATTTTAGAATAACACGCTACACAGGTTATTCAGTATGGACCACATTTTTGATGTTATTTCCGCATAGACAGAAAAAATATGACAGTCATTCCTTAATTACAAAATAGTCTTAATAATGTGTTATCATGATTATTGTAGTGTGGACGAGCTGCAACAGTTGGTATTTGTAAAGCTTGTGGTCGGGAGATCGGTGGGGAAGGATATCAACTCAGAGCTGGAAATGAAGTGGACACTGGGTAAGCTTTTAGTGGCTTGATTGATTTTTTGTTCTTTTCAACAAATTATTTTTATGAAGTACCTTTTTCATTTTCAATATATTAAAATTAACAAATTGATTGATATATTTATTATTGCTAATATTTTGCAATTAACAACACTAATTTCAAGATTTTTTTGCATTAAGGGCTGTTCCAAAATTGATCAGTGTTAGGGATTGAAGGCACTCAGATTAATTAATTAAAACTCTGAGGGATTGAATTTTCCTTTGAAATTTATAAGTATTATAAGTTAAAGGATAAATTTATATTGTGGATTGATAGGTCTAAATCAAAAGTTCCTCCCTGCACCTATGAGTTTTACTTTGGAACCGGCATATGACTGTGTTAAAATAGGCACATTGTTGCATGGTAACAAGCCTGTATCTAATTGACAATTTATTTTTATTTTCCAGCCTTGATAGAACTGAAACAGGACACATATTAGGAAGAGCAACAAAGATGGGACCTGTGTCTGCCCCAGAGAGAAAATTAAATAGAGCCTCATTTTCAGTACTTAGACTGTTAACCCATATCTCTATGTATGTAGGAGCTAATGTCAATCTACAGGTAAAATATGAAATTTTAAAAGTCCAAAAGTTAACCCTTTCAAACACCAGTAGAGTTCTCAAATATTTCCCCCCTGGTGCAAAATTTTCTGGTATGATATACAGGACCTTTGGGACAACAACTTTTTGAAAAGTGTTAAGGCTTACAATATGGCTCACTAGAATCTCCATAAGAATCACCAGTGGTGCTTGAATCAAAATGGTTGGAATACAAAATCCATTAATAAAAAACACTGAAAAGTTTTAACCAAATCTTACACAAAGTGTGTTTCAAATACAACTACAGTTATCTATGCTTGGGGTAGAAACGTTTTTTAAGTGTTTAAATCAGTAATATGTTTGTACAAGTAATTTTTTTTTTTTCAATTTTAAAGTTATGTGAAACAGAGGCAATATGATCGTATAATTTGAATTACAGAAGTTTAGAAAAAATTTATGAAACATATTTATACAAACACTCAAGTTATTTTTACGAGTTATGTCCCTTACTTCATGTATACTTGCTTCCTAAATGATCAGTCAAAACTTCTTAATCAAGATTTTATGAAAAAAAGATGGCAATGCTTTCTTATTTCCTTTTTAGGCAGTGTGTCAGTCAATCAAACCAAACATTGAGCAAGCAGATGTAGGAAGATACTTGATAGAACATATTGACCTTGACCTAACCTCTGTTCAGAATGTCCTTGGTAAAAACAAAGATGAAATCTTGGTTCTGATTCATTATCTGTTGGCTAGGATTATGAATGAGCACACAATTGCTATTATTGGTAAGTCTCATTTTGAGAACAGGCTCTAATTTAATCATTCATTAATTTTTTACCTTTCAATCTATTTGTCATTTTAGAAAAAAACACCTAAGTCTCGGTGTAGCATTTGCACTTTGTGTTGAGGTCATGTGGTTCCAACTCAGGCCTAGTTAAACCAATGATTTTAAAAAATAATGTTGCTGCTTCTTTGTTTTGCAAAGCTCACAACAGTAAACAGTAAGAGCAAAGACTGGTTGGCTTGGAGTCAGAATAATTTGTTTGGCTAAGGTGACATGTCTTCCTGCGGAGTGTTACCTTGTGAAATAAAGAGTTAAAAATCCAGCTCAGCATGTCATCCTAGCACAATGCAGAGTTGATATTCATTTGACATTACCAAGTTCTTTTCCTAAATGTGCAGATAAATTTTAAGCTGGAAGTGAAGCAGCAATGCATTTTATCATCGTTTTAGAAAAGTTGTTTTAAAATTTTATATTTTGGCTATGAAATTGCTATTTTGATCTAGAGATCTTCAGAAATTGAATTCATTTCTATATAAACCAGACAGGAAAAAAGTTACAAGTAGTTTTTTGTCCTGAAACTTGCATATGAATCCTCAAAATCTGCAACAAGGAAAACTAGGAAAAAGTGTTTTAGAAACCAGAGCACTGAAAAGGTCGGTTTCTGTAAGTTGATTAATTAATAAAAGTTTTATCGTCCATTCAATACCTTATACATAGTCGACTACCACATGTGGCTGTCTACACAGTGTATACAGTTACTTTTTTTTAAAACTGTAAAGTTTTCATATCTTTTTTAAAAACTTTTGTTGTAAATATAAAAGTGTTTGATGAAACATCTAGTATGTAATAAATTTTTATCATGATATGATATTTATTTACAGGAGAAAATCAAACTCCAAATGTTTGTGGATTATTGGATAAAGCCTCAAGATCCAAGTGGGAGGAAGAATTTGCTAAACGATACATTGAACCTGTTATTCAGGTATAAACACTATTATTTGTATTGTATACTTTTCAACAAATGTACTATTGGTTTTAGGCAAAGATAATGATTTTTGATTAAAATATTATAGACTTGAGGGTTAGGAGGTAAGGGCTTTCAAAGACAAAATGGATGGGGTTGGGGATTTGGACAACACTGCCACCCATAATTTTTATTTTCCTTTGTAACAGAATTTTACTTTCTACACCCCTATTTACTAGTGCCAAAAAATATATCCTTTCGTGTCAAACCCTCTTATGTATATTATTTACTGGAATATCCCTAATTTGATTTTCTTTTTTGTTTACAAAACTTTACTTACAAGTAACAAAACAACTTTGGTTTATAGGCTAAACATTTTCCTATGATAGCTTGTGTTTACTCTTTACAAAGGGATTGGTATGCTTATACCCTTTGCATGATTATTCTATGATTTTTTTTTCTATCTTCTAGGATATGCAGAATATCTTGAGAGTGATTAATGGTAAAATCTTGAATGACCAAAGACTTGGTAAGAATTAGTATTAGCTTTGTGTAATATCATTAGATCCTTGAAACTAAAAAAAAATAATGCGTTGAAGCATTGAATATATTACAGAAAATTTCAAAAGTGTAAATCATTTTCTTTTGTATGAAACTGTTATGTGAGTTCCATGGGTTAAATACTCATGGCAGAAGAGGTACATTCAAAAGTGGATGTCTACCTTCTTAAACCATGACTTTATCTTGAAATGTGTTATATCCAAATGTTTAGCACAATTTCTATGTCTTTTATTGTTAGCAATAAAAATGTTTATTTATAAAACTATTCTTAGTGAACTTTTAGAAGATACACATATATGTTAGAATAAGAAAAACATAAATGATATATGAAGCAATGGTATAGGTTGAAATAATGGCAGCCAAATTTATGAATATCTTTTGAATGACATTTTATTATCATAAACCAAAATTCATATTTCAATTTCAGTATGATTGAAATATTCATTGTTGAAAACTGATTAAATATAGATATTGATATTTTATTTTTAGGAGCTGATCCACTTCTTCAGATATTGTATGAAACAGACAAACCACAAGAAACAGAGGAGAACTTGATATTACATGAAGTTCCTTCAGTTTGGAGATATAGGGCTATGATTACTGTCAATCATCTACGACAACATCTGGATGCAGCACAAATGAAATTACCTGTTCTTAGATTATTCCTCAAAGAGGTAAGGTCAATATAATGTCTGCAGATAGTTTGTAAATTACTGTGGATTTATTATTATATGTAGATATAATTTTATTATGAATTTCATGGGTAAAGGTGATCAATAAATTTAAATGTAGAGAGTCTTATAACAACAACTATTTAGGGACTGCTGCAGAAATTTATTGATCGACATGTTTCGGTGCCTAGGGCACCGTCATCAGGATAAAAACAATACATAAAATCATGTTGAAGTACAAAATCGGGTTGTTAAAATTTAAACGTCACAATGTTACAATGGTAAGTAACGTTATTAATAGCAACGTACTGAAAGTGAAATTGAAAGTTCATTGTAAGTGTGTAAATAAACTATAAAATGTTTTTGTTGTTTGTTAATATTATTCTGCCAACATGTGTTTGTCCTCTTGCATCGTGGAAAGAATAATACAATAAGTTGTCCGGCTGTGTATAGACTGTATAGGTTGTTTTGTCTGAATGTTCTGTTAACTTTCATCCCCAAAATAGACGACATTTTATCAGCAATTCCGTACCATTTCGACTGGCTTCCCTTGGCCAGAGGTACTGCTTCCAATCGCGTCAGGAATGCTGTAAAATGTTTCGGTCGCCGAGAGTAGAGGACAAAGTATGAATATCACTAGTCTATGTTGAATTTTAACTATGTTTTCGTTCATCAAACTATCGGGAATGGCCAGTAATCTGAAAAAATGGTTATATCTCGAGGGTTGTATGTTTGATTAACATATTTTCGAAGCATCAGATTGAATTTGAAGAATACGAAATCGGGTGCATTTAATTTCAAATGAATTCTATTAGAGAGAAACAATTTCCTATCACTGTTCTTTTCCTCCTTAAGGCTCGTTTTGGGTTAAGATGGTCCGTTATTATCTATTTCTTTTCTAGTGGTTGATGGCAGCATTCTCGGAAAGTTCCTGTGGGTGCCTCAATAAGATATAACTTTGTTTACTCTGTGCGAATGGCTAGTATGATTAGCGCTGGTTGCAACGGCGGTTCCTTAAGAGGAATGCAGGGGTTCACGATAAAACAAAATAAATCAATTACAAACGAAAGTGAACCAACGCCTGGTGAGTCTGTAGTACGGTAGAGTCCTTAAAGTGGATACCCGAGGGTATGCAGGGTCGTTATGATAAAAAACACAAAATGTAGAGAGTGTTATAAAAAGTGTTGTTGTTATAAGACTCTCTACATTTTGTGTTTTTTATCATAACGACCCTGCATACCCTCGGGTATCCACTTTAAGGACTCTACCGTACTACAGACTCACCAGGCGTTGGTTCACTTTCGTTTGTAATAAATTTAAATGTTCAAATAAGTGTTAATTTTCTCTATGATTGAATGCAGACTGGAAAAAACCAAGAAAACTAATTTCCAAAACAATACATTTTTCTAAAACCATGAAAATTGATACCTGGAAAAAAAAAATGATTCTTCAGTCACTTTCTACTTTAGTAGAAATTCAGACATATTACAAGATTGTCTTTCTTGTATATGTTCATTTTTGTGTGTTCTTATTACATTTGGCCCTTTGTAGTCTGTAGTGGCTGTTAAGGAAATTATCAATACAGTAGACTCCACCTAATAGGATATCGGTTAAACGAATATATCGGCTATTGTAATACTATTTCAAAACACAGAACCATTCCCTTTACATTTCAGTCAAAATACATCGGATAATCAAATATCGGTTATTAGAATATATCGGCTAATTGGATAGGGATAAACAAAATACATTATAATCAACTGATCTGTTACTCAATCAACGGAATTATCCAAACTTGTACCTGAAAAAACATTAAGATTAGTTACAAATTTCCATTAATAAAGCATCTATAATAGCTATTGGTATCTTAGGGTTGTAACTTGGAGGAATATACGTTCATTGGCTAATTGAATATATCAGACAATGGGATATTTTTAGCTGACATTTTTGGTATCCGATTACCCAGAGTCTACTGTACCTAGTTTATTAATATTGAGTAATTTTGTTATAACTATCAGAATTGAGTATGCAAAAGGCTAAACTTTTTTTTGTTGCACTTTCAGGAACATCATTTGAGGGCTATCAGATTTGTCCCTAGTATTATAAGGCTGCAAAAAATGTTGATGCAGAAATACAACAGAAAACTTGACAGAGCTGAAGCAACAACACTCACTATTGCAGACGTCAAAGTACAGATGAGACAAGGTAAGGAAAATGTTTATTATGTTGTTAGATACTTTATTTATATGACTATCAAATTTCTCTTTTCTCAATGACTGAGAGCATAATGAACCTTCTTTAATAATACATTTTATTCACCAGTGGGAAAATCATGTGAGGTTAATATAAGATTTGGTACAGATAAGTTGTGCCTAAATATAGCATATAGTTAATGACGTCATGTAACTTTTAGCAATGTACAATGAATGATTTTGTTAAAAAAAATAAAATGGATATGACACTAGTACTTTGAAGAAAATTGATATATTAATTATTTCTTTTTACTCCATTTTATATATCAATCTTTATAAATAATTATCTGATTTAGAGAGAAGACTTAAAGAATTTGGACATTTGTTGGAAGATTATATTGAAGCTTGGAACTGTGTCAGGGAATCATTAGAAACATATCGTAAGAAATATAGCTAATTTTAATAAAGGATATTAAAATGATTTACATCAAAATGAGCAAAATGCATTTCATATTGGTAATTGTAGATCAAGTTCCAAGAAATGTGTCATTGAAAAAACCTTGAAATAGATACACTAATGAGGTGCTTTTTGTGCAGTTAAAGGAAATGAGAGCCACAAAAGCTTTTCTTACATGCTATATTTACACAGTCAGAAGATCCATTGTTTTCAGCTTCTTTAAAAATTCTTTGGCAGTTGGCCTTAATGAACCTAGCTTCAAGGATGTACAAAATACATGTTGTAATTGTTGTGTCTTTTGTTCAAGTGGCCACAAGTTAAGACCCTAATAGGTAGTCAAGGTCATTTAACACCCCCTTAGTAGTAGCTATTAATCATATTTTCTTCCTTTTTATATTTTTAACAGTGTGTCCAGCTAATGAGAGTTTGGTGACAGTGGACAAAGAATATTGTAGGAAGGACATAACAGAGGACACATCAATATCACATCTAATACCTACATATAAAGATGCCGGGCTTTGCTCTTACGCTCTCCTCTTTTTCCTGCTGAAGAAACAAAATATCTTCCTAGATAACTACTGTGCTCAAACCAAGCAGAAGTAAGTTTGTTAAAAATATAGATATCGAATTGCTTTGTCAAAATTAGGAGATTTGGTTGTACATTTTGTACAATGTACTGCAAATGAGCAGTTAATTTGCATCAAAGTTAAAATATAGTGGATATTAGCAATTTTAGGTCTCTGTATGGCCTACAACAATGGGAAAAAATTATACCTTACAGTAGTTAGCTTTAAAATACCAAGACACATACCTGCCAACTGTCAGTGTGTCACTATTTCCAGGGAATTTTCCCCATGGAGGCTCTCAAATGGAAATTTTGAAAGAGTATTTTTTTTCACAATTTGAAACAAAACAATTAATTTTACAATGGTTATGGGCTTGTAAAGGTGTTATGAAGCAACTTTAAAATGTATTTGCAGGCACCCTTGAAGTTTTTGTAAGACTATAAGAGCCAACTTTTTATGTTTATTATTGATTATTTTTTAACATATTAAAATTGTGTCAACCTTTTATGTTTAGATTTGAATTAAAAAAAAACATATAAGAATTTGATTATTTCTTACATTGTAAAATTTGACCTTGACTTTTATTTTGTAGAGAGGACAATCTTCCCAAAGTTCATGTGAAGGACATATCATCTGCTCACCTGATAAGTTACCATCCCGACAAAGATCTGTTACCCATGGTGTTAGCCAACTGTAATTATTCCTTTGAAGTAGGACAGGGAACCAGAATAGATTACAATGTTACTAACCTTGAGAGACAGTTGATGGACAGATTCCTCTTCTCCAAATCTCTCATTACCAAAATTCAGGAGGTAAAGCTAAATATCTAAACAAATTTCAAATAAAAAATGAATAAAAAAATCACGGAAAAAAAAGGAATTTCATAGTAACATTGTCTTGAAATAATTTAGTTGACTGATTGTAAGGATTTTAATTGTAAAAAGTTCAATTTGAAGTAAAAATAATTGCTGTCCTAGAAACCTGACTTTTTATGAAGTTTTATATCCAAAAAGGATGGTAAAGTGATTTGACAATAAACTAATTGCACTTAACTTATAGAATACCAATATTTTTGTTTATAGTTTTATGAAATGATTTATTATAATATTAAGAAGGTGTATTTGAATTACAGATAGAGACAATCACTTATCGATCTGAATCTACTAATGCTGTGGTGTTCAAAAGTCTATATCTGAGAGTTAAACAGGTAAGACAACTCTATTTCACACCATCTTTTCAATTGTATTTTCTGGTCCTTGATTGAATGGGGACTTAATTTTATTTCCTGTAATAATTTGAAATAAATTTTACCAATGCTTGTCAAATATTTAGATGTTGTTTATGATGACAAAATTAAGTTCGCAGTAGATATTGGTGACATCACTTTTGCAGTTCAGGAGTTATGGTACTTGATTGTTGGGAAAACAACACTTGATGTTGATTCCATGTGTGAACGCTGGATGGAATCCTTTTCAGATTATGAGAATTTGTTTCTCATGATAACATAAAAGTTGAGATTGGATTTAATGACTTCACATGGGTCATTCAGGAGTTATTGTCCTTGATTGTGTTAATAATGTTTCAAATAGATTTAGAAAATTTTAAACTAGTGTGCCAAATCAAAGTGTAAAATCTTGTCTCTACCTCAACTTTTAGCCAAATCTTAAAAACTGTACCTCTTTTGGAGGTTTTTTAATGTTGAATATCATAATAAGATCTCTGATGATGCAACATTGTACAAAATTTAGCAATTTCAAGCATAAAAATGTTAATCTTTATGCTTATTGCATACCAAAGACTTGATTAAAAAACTTGGTGATAGGGAATCAATTTCTTACATCTGATTTAAATATACATTTAATATATGCCAAAATGTAACATGAAATCTTGATAAAAACAATAATTTGATATATTTGCAAGAAAAAAATCAACGCGTTCAATACTTAGGCTACTACATGCAGCCCAATCCATCAGAAGCAAGAGTTAAGTCGATAGAGTACAAATATACGCCTAGTGTCAAAATGTCTAATTTTGGTTGCTAAGGACTGTAAACAATAAAATTGACACATATTGTCATTCTTAAACACTTAATTTACTCAGAAGTTGATTTTGAATCTAAATATCAATGGATTTGTGGCATAAAAAGTGTTAAATTATACAATTCTGAGCTTGGTGAGTATGCCACAAGGTAGCAATAAACAGTTAGGAAAAAATACTAAAATTTGCCTTTATGAATTTTACCATCCCCTTTTCATTGCTTTCTTGCAATATCAAGCTTACTGTTTGTGTCATATATGGGCATATGTATGTAATCAGAACCTTCCATAGATTTTATTTCCAGTATATAAAATGGCAAAATATAATTTCTTTTTGATATTACCCAGAATGCAATTATAGATTCTAAAGTAGTTTTAAAAGCTATATGTATGATTTTTTTTAAATATGTTGTGCATACTGAAATCAGACTTATATTTTCATTTTCCTAAATCTGTGTTTGTTTTTTTTTTAAATAATTTCATCTATTCTCTATAAACACTCATTTTTTTTTTATTGAATATGAAAATCTCAAATGTATATTAGTGAGAATAATTATGTAATTATTTATTTTAATTAGGAGAGACTAAACCCAGCAGTTTTGAGTCAGATATGTGGAGAATTGCGACTGAAATCTTACCCAGATCTCTGTGAGAGTTTAGACAAGCTAGACATTGCAATTAGCTTTTTGAAGTCTGTAGGATCTGATCCAGAAAGTTCTTTGAATGACTTCATGACAAACACTCTGAAGATGGACAATCCATTTCCTAGTCAAAAGGTATATTTTATATATTGAATTTTACAGTTGAGAAATAATTTGCCTTTTCAGAATCTAATTCGACTATGTGAAGTCTCATTGTTTGTACACCAAAATTAAATAACGTTACATCATTGGTTGAATTTCAATTGTTTATCACATATTAAATAAATCACAACGTGTTGGTGTACACTTTTGGAAATATTACCCAGAATGCAATTATAGATTCTGAAATGGTGTATTATTAAATCTTTATTTGAAAAAAAAAATCACTGCTTTTATTTTAGGTTTGTTAAAAGGAAATGTATATGAGTAACTTTTAAAAGATAAACATTTTTACATCAGAACATTTTTGATTATAGTTTTTTTCTCAAAGGAATGAAGATTCAAACGCATTGCTGTTATACACCTTATTGCTATTTGTCCGCCATTACTGGACATCACACAAGTTCCCGTAAATTTTGACGTCATAAAAGAAAATATCTGACGCCACAATGAAAAAGAGATTGTTGTATGACTTCAAAAGTTCAAGCGGGACAGATTCTCGGGTCAAGCTGGAATAGCAATAAGGTGTATTATGAAGATCTCAAATTTATATGTTCTGCATTTGTCAATCAGACAGCCAGACAACAGAGGAAAAATTATGAGGACAAAATAACAAGAAGGCTTAAATTTTATAATATTGTAAAACTGTCGGCTGAAATCAATCATAAAAATATAAAATATTATTTCTGCAGAATTCTCCATTATTTTCCTCTTTTTTTTCAGGCCCAACAAGCAACTAGATGTAAACATACCATGTCTCTGTGGATAACTTTAGCAATGGAAAGAGCCAAATTCTTGGCAAAATATGATAAAGTAAGTAAAATACTCTATTAGTAAGAAAAATAAAAGAAAGAAGCCACTGATGACAGTAATACAAAGTCTAGAAAAATTACAGTAAAGTACTATGCAACAAATTGATGGCGTTCCTATGTGAATGAAATGTGCACCTCTCCTTGCCACTTTCTTATTCTTATTAATTCATATATTAAAGTTGGAGTTCCTTTAGACACATTTACAAAAACAAGAAAATCTAAGTAGCCACATTTTTTAATTTTTTTATGCAGATATATTGATGATGTTCTTTCCTCAAATAATCCAATCTTTTATGACTGAGTTCCAGTAATATATCCTCCAGAACCAAGAATAAAAGAATAAAAGATACACACTGTCCTCTGCCTCATTTTAAAACTTATACCTTGGATTTGACTCAGTACCAGAATCTATGGCAAATGAGAGGATTTTAATTTTAAAATTATAAATTTCCCCAAACTTATCAAAATGTCTAGTTTTTCAGATTTTATCTCTCTTTTAAAACAAGCACATACCACCTTATGAAATTTAAAAGTATTTAATATTGGTAATGATGTTGTTCAGGGAAATGTTGGGTTACCCAAATGCCAGCATAAAAAAAAAACTGAAACCTTACATGTAGTTTTTGCCCTTACTTTCTTCTTTTAAGGGTCACCTCTGTCCCTTTATGAAATACAGTTTACTTTGCAGATGTGTCTAAGGCAAAATATTTTTATTTCTATTATTAGAAAGCTTTTGAAGGAATATCAGAGAACTTTAAGAAACCATTAACAGAAGACCAGACACAAGGTGTCGAGGACATTTTAAACAAATTACCAATAGAACTGATTGATGTCTTTGTGGAGTTATTATTCGAATGTATTGTTCTAAAAATAGATGTCCCACAGAATATTGATGATGAAGACTATGTTGATATGTCTAAAATATGGTAAGAATAAATTCTGTTTTTATCTTCTGCTGATGTATCGGAGAAGTTGTTTAAATTGTACAAAACATTTGACCCACATTTAATTATTTTAAAACTCTTTATTGTAAAACAGTATCACAATATTGAAAGAAAAAAAAATACATTCTTAATTTGATACATAAATCTGCAAGCAGGTTTTCCTGAAATGCAAAAAAAACCCTCACATTTTTTGTTTATTCTTCATATATCTCAATGATTACTTCACACAATAATTTCTTAATTTGCAGTATTTAAAAAAAATTGGTAGTACTTGGTGGGAACTTATCATATCATGGACATGACAAAATAATCCAACCAACTCTTTTAATTATTTGTTTCTAGTCACATATCTTAAAGTACTCATTTGTTATTTAAAATTGTAGTTTACGTGATGCATTAATTGGATATTTGGACGCCTGTCCGTATGATGAAGATTTGACAGTTGAAGATACTTTAATGATGGCCATTGGTCAGTTACCATCAGAAAAAGACAATCTCAACAGGATATCGACAGCACAGTCTATAGAAGTCTGGAGTCTAGTCAATAAAGTGTTTACAAGTAAACAAAGACAGAGACGTTAGATAACAAACCAGTGGAAAATAGCAAATGTAGAAATATTAGTGCCATAGAACATTTTTATGGTCTTGTTTTTTGTGTTAATTTTCTCAAATGTTTATGCCTTTTAAAGAATACATTGCATGAGAGCTGTTTTTTACAGGTTTTCTTATAAGTATAAGGGCACAAATTTGAAATCATGTTTTTATATGGCTGGGATACACCGGCAAACTATGATAATATATATGCATAATAAGTAAATGAGTCACCACAGTATTTTTGTTTGTATGTTTTTTTTTCACTTGTTTGAAATCCTTAAAATGTGATAAGATAAAAATATTATAAAAAATGTATAGAGGACCATTATGATATGTCAAATATATATATATATATATAAGTTGCAGATACAGAATTAGTTGCAAGAACAAATATACATTTTAGGGGTCATGAATATAATAACATGTTTTTTTTTGTAACCAAATTAATTAATGGGACCAGTATGGGACCAGTATAATTATTTCATTTTGTTACTTCGTTCACTGTTATTTTGTTGAATTTGTTTATTTTTCTTATTTGTTCTATTCTGCATTACAATCTGGTTTCATTCATGTTTTGTAAATAAATTAAGAAAAATATGTAAAATGTATAGGTATAAGCTAGATTTTTTTAAAGTTTGAAATTTTCTTTGAATCCAGTTTCATGTATTGTCTTTCATAAAATTGTGCAATTACAGGTACAGATATATTTATATTGTAATAGGTTGTTTTTTTTGTTGTTGAATAGAAAACTGTATAGACTAAATTTTGTTGTTGAAATTTTGTTGTCATATTTTGGTATATGGGTTTGCTTTGATGGTGTGCCAATATTTTGTTTAGTGGGCATAGAGGTATAGATCCAGTCAATTAAAGTTTTAAAAGTTGTAATTGACAAAGTATTATAAGAGCAGTACTAAAAATAGAGGATTTAAACAACATTGGTTATAAAATTTAAAGGTATCTGATACCGTATCATTACCCACTGATGTTTTTTGTATTGCCATGTTTTTGAATATTTGAATATATCCATCTGTTTTGATAATTCCATTAAACACAAATCAGCTGTGGCATATAAAAGCAGAAAAAAAATGAAATTTCTATCAGACTTAGTTTTTCTTATTTCAGTATAGTAGGTGTTTAATAATGTTTACAAGAAATTCACCTGTGCACATTCGAAAACACCTTGATATTGCTTCAACAATGCTTTGTAACATGATATAGAGTTGACAAGTACATGTAGCAAGAACATTGGTGTGAATTTTGGAAGCAGATCATTTTCAAAATTTCATATATATATTACATATGTTTTTTATATTATTTCTGTGATAAATTCTATAGTATTATGAACTATTTGTCTCTTAACCTGAATACACTTTTCTTTTTACATGCTGTTTAAAAATTCATTCACAATATTTAATATTAGAAATGTTAAATACTGAAATTTTCTGTCTGTTCTTAAAAATTAAATGGCATCATTTAAAAAGATTAAAAGGATTCTTATTATTTTTAGTTCGATTTTGAAAACAAAATATTGAACATTAGACTATTTGAAGTGTTATATCCAATATCATAAAAGTCACTTCAAGTCTTATAACTTTTTTTGACCTATCTTATACTAGTGTAATTTTTGGTGCAAAATATAAATTGAGTGTAATCTTGTTAAATTATTGTCCCCTGAGATTGCCATAAACCATGTACAATCATTTTTGGCCACCGTTTGCCCTTGATTTAGAGATTGATTTGTATTTTTATGCCCCACCTACGATAGTAGAGGGGCATTCTGTTTTCTGGTCTGTATGTCCATTCGGGCGTCTGTTCGTCCCACTTCCGGTTAAAGTTTTTGGTCAAGGCTGTCATTGGTGAAGCTGAAGTCCAATCAACTTGAAACTTAGTACACTTGTTGCTTATGATTTGATCTTTTTAATTTTACAGCTAAATTAGACTTTTGATCCCAATTTCATGGTCCACTGAATATAGAAAATAAAAGTGGGAGTTTCAGGTTAAAGTTTTTGCTCAAGGTGTTTTTTTTTATGAAGTTAAAGTCCAATCAAGTTTCAGTACACATGTTCCCTAAGGTATAATCTTTCTTATTTTAATGCCAAATTAGATTTTTTACCCAATTTCACAGTCCATTGACACATGGAAAATGATAGTGTGAGTGGGGCATCAGTGTACTTTGGACACATTCTTGTTTTATATGTTTCGTTACATTACAATGATTTATTTTTGGTTTTTGACTTACATAATATGTAATGAAATAGTGATAAAAATTTCTATACAATTATGTCAATCATTTATTGCCTTGATGTGTTATTGAACTAGATGAAAAAGTATAAAGATTAAAAAAAAAATTGACCATTGTTTTATTTTGGAAACTTTGATTTTCAAGGTGATTACTTCAAGGCTTTATTTCATGCTCCTCTCAAAATACTAAAACTTGTATTTGAAATTCTTCTAGGACAGAGGCGAAAGATACAAAAGGAACATTCAAATTCGTAAGTGGAAAATCAACTGACAAAGCCATGGTTAAAAAAGAAAAAGTCAAACAATAGTACTCAAAACACAACATAGAAAAAACTTAAGACTGAGCAACTCTAAACCCATCAAAAAATGTAGGTATTCACAGGTGCCCTAGAAGGGTAAAAAGATCCTGTTCCATAATGATTGCTTAGCAAGCATAGCTTGGCTTATATGCTTCATCTCTAATTTTACACCATTTAGAGCCATTCCTGTCATAACCATACCTGTAGACTGGTCTAGAAGGAAAACAGATTGTCTTAAAAAAATGGTCAAAAGCAGTTTTGCATGATAATTAGGTTTGAAGCAGTGAGACTAGTTCATACACTTTGTTAGAAAATGTTTTATCTGCACCAATTTCCACAGGTTGTGGAGCAGTGCAACATCAGGTGCTGTTGAAGGGTAAGCAGGTCCTACTTCATATGTGCACCCATCGTGTTGCTTATGTATAAGGCCGTGTTCACATTGACCTAAATTCGGTGTTGTGTTAGTGTAACTCACACGTAAACTAAACACAGTTGCGTTCCCATTGATAAAACTCAATGTTTACATGTAGTTTAAATCATGTTTTATCTACACACAGTCGATAGTCAATGTAGGCCTTGTGTAGGTTAAGTGTACACAAAACTAGGCATTTAGGACATTCGTTTTACCGTGTATATTTTTAAGGAGGAAACTTTTTTTGAGTAAAGTTGATATTTTTGATAATTATTAGTATAGTTCTTTACAGAAATTGTTGTTTAAATTTTACAGTTGTTTTTTTTTGTTAAAAAAAAATAACGTGATTTATTAACCCCTGATCAAGACTCAAAACAGCATCATTGCCGAACCCATAAGGCAGCAATCAATTGATTTTCGGTGGAGCCTATTATAGTTGAGTATAAAACATAAAGGCACGAGGGGTGGGGCTATGGATTTTGTTTTGGAAAAAAAAAATGTTTCCAGTTTTTGGCCCTGAAAAAAAATTGTATGTTTCACCCTCAGCTGCCACTATATATATAATGCTAAAATTGATTTCGACTTGTCACCAAAATTTGTCCTGAAAAAATCTATAGCCCACGCACCCCCTCCCCCCTCCCAAAAAAATGAAATAAATAGTTGCTGCCTAATTCATTTGAAAAGGTCTTCCCGAATCGACTTGACGTTCGCAGAAATATTTGCCACTGGTCTTTACTCAAACAACGATTCATGCATAAATGCATGACTAAAAAAGTGTGAGGTAAATGGTATGTTTGTCTAGTATCTCAGATCCGTTAAATAGCACTCAAAATAAAAAAAAAAAACCTTACCAATTTCCTTTACCAAATACTCCTTGAAGAAGAAATACCATTTAATTTGAAACAAACAGAAAAGATAAAAATGTAATGATCCCTAATATCTCAATCCTTTTTTCGGCTGTAAGCACGCTACTAGTATATTAAAACTACTGCAAATTATAAAAATGGCTTTCATAAAGTAACAACCACTTAACTCAAAAAAAGGGGGAGGTGTTTTTTTTTTTTTTTTTTATCCGAGAAAGATTCTTTTTTCGCGCGTACGTATTTATTCCGGTTTTTTTTCGATGCTGGTGATCAAATACTTTTATTCAATATTTAACACTATAATGTATGGGGAAACTCTTGATTCAGATTTTTTTTTTATCATCTGTATGACCAGATTCTTTTTTATCAAATTGGGGATCGGAATATTTCCATCCCCCCTCATTTTGAAGTCAAATGGCCGTTCCCTTACTGCTAGAAAAATTGTCCGAAAAATTTGCATTCGGTTCTACGTAATGAACATTTAAATGACACATAGTTTACAAGTGTGAACAAATCTAATGTACAGGTAGCTAAACAAGGTGTATAGATGTGAACAAATGTAATGTGAAACCAGTGTGCATTACGGTAAACTAAATGTAAACATGTTTACTGTACATGGCTTTTGGTGTGAACACGGCCTAAGCCCTGTATAAACCCTGTTTTAAGTCCAAATTGGTATGTCGAAAGAGAATAGGATTCAAGCTACGACAATTGTCTCATATTATCTGTGAAACATATTCTGTAACAGTAAATCAAATCGTAGTAGTAATCATGAATTTTACAAAGGCATGATTAAAAAGGGGGACAAAAGATAACAGAGGGGCTTACTCCTCACCACTTCGAACTTTTTGTTAAGAGGCGATCAGCAATAATCTCAAGAAAATCATGACAGGAAATACAAGTACCGGAATATCGTATCAACTAGGAGATATTCATACTATAAAATCACCACTGGACCTACATCCACATATACCTGTTTTGGTTGCCAACCAGGGGTCAGAGGTGATGAAACTGCCCCAAATTTTACAAACAATCATGTTCAAAATAAAGACGTTAGTGAAAAGTATTATGAATTTATTGACAATGATAAATCTGATTTAAAAGAACAGTAAAACCGTTACAACTAAATTCGTATGCATATGAATCATCTAGCAAACAATAAGTTCTGATTATTTGCATTATTATTAAAAAAATTACTCAAAAAGAAATATTTTTTTTAATTTTTTGTCGAGCCTGCAACTTTTGTTGCAGAAAGCTCGACATAGGGATAGTGATCAGGCGGCGGCGGCGGTGTTAGCTCACTTCTTAAAAGCTTTATATTTTAGAAGGTAGAAGACCTGGATGCTTCATACTTTGTAAATAGATGCCTCATGTTACGAACTTTCCGTCAGTCACATGTCCAATGTCCTTGACCTCATTTTCATGGTTCAGTGACTACTTAAAAAAAAAGTTAAATTTTTTGTAATGTTAAATTCTCTCTTATTATAAGTAATTGGATAACTAAATTTGGTATGTGCGTACCTTGCAAGGTCCTCATGCCTGTCAGACAGTTTTCACTTGACCTCGACCTCATTTCATGGATCAGTGAACAAGGTTAAGTTTTGGTGGTCAAGTCCATATTTCTGATACTATAAGCAATAGGTCTAGTATATTCGGTGTATGGAAGGACTGTAAGGTGTACATGTCCAACTGGCAGGTGTCATCTGACCTTGACCTCATTTTCATGGTTCAGTGGTTATAATTAAGTTTTTGTGTTTTGGTCTGTTTTTCTTATACTATACGCAACAGGTCTACTATAATTGGTGTATGGAATGATTATAAGGTGTTCATGTCTAGCTGACAGGTGTCATCTGACCTTGACCTCATTTTCATGGTTCAGTGGTCAAAGTTAAGTTTTTTAGTTTTGGTTTATTTTTCTAATACTTTATGCATTAGATCAACTATATTTGGTGTATGGAAATATTTTATGATCTATATGTCCGTTACGCAGGTTTTATTTGACCTTGACCTCACTTTCACGGTCCATTGCTAAGTTTTTAAAAGTGTTTGTGTTTTGGTCTGTTTTTCTTTTATTATAAGCAATAAGTCAACTATATTTGTTGTATTGAAGAATTGTTAGCTGTTCATGTCTGCCTTGTATGGTTCATCTGACCCTGACCTCATTTTCATGGTTCATTGATCAATGTTTCATTTTCTTGGTTAATGTTTAGTTTATGTGACAGTTGTAATAAAGCTTTATATTTAGGTCTATCAAGATAGTATCAATGATTAGTAAAGAAGGCGAGACATTTTAGTGTGTGCACTCTTGTTTTGGAAAAAAATAAATAACAATTTGAGTAATGGAGGAAACCTTGACAATATTCGGAGAAAATAACTTGAATTTTGAATTTGATTTGAAATCTACTTATCTTCAGATTGATATATCCACTCAGACTTGCATAGGTTTTCATGAGAACATACATTTGTACAGCATCACCATTTGTCTAGTCATCATGTCAAAACGTATTCACAAAATGTCAAAGAACTTATGTGAATTTTTTCAAGGGGGACACACTCATCTATAATGTTTTCTATTTGTATAATAGTTGGAGTACGGATTGTGATTTTTAGTATGCCTAATTAGATTCTGTATTTCCTGTGACAACATAAACTCTCTTATTAAAAACTGGTTTATAGATTTTTCGTGGAACTAGTTGAATCATAGTTCTCAAGTTCTATCACAGAGTAGTTGATCTTAATTAATTGATGAATTCTTTGCCTTTTGTCAGTAAACACACTTAAACTAGGGTCACCGGAAGAAAATAAAAACTATATCATCTGTTCTAATTATCACTTATCAGATTTATGACTTAAAAATAGTACACATTAGTTATCAAAGGTACTAGGATTATAATTTAATACGCCAGACGCGCGTTTCGTCTACATAAGACTCATTAGTGACGCTCATATCAAAATATTTATAAAGCCAATCAAGTACAAAGTTGAAGAGCATTGAGGATCCAAAATTAACGTGTTTATATATATCGAATTATAATTTCATCTTAAGGAATCAACAGGTCATGTGGCGAGTAACAGTTTAAGAAACATCAAAGTTCTTGCTGTTTTAAATTTGAAAAGATGTGTAAGGCTATATTTATAATGGGGTATTCAGATACTTGCATATTTACTCGATGAGGGAAATTTAAAGGGATTTACTACTGTACCCCCATTTCCGACATTTTTACCTATCAAATATGTTTGTTTGGTTCACACATCGTTGTATTTATATATATCTTTATTCTCATAAAGCCAATGCATAACAATTATGAATTTTATATATACAGAGATAATAACAAGAACTATTTACAATATATACAAAACAAGGAGAGATGTTACATAAGTCAATAGTCATGACTTGAAATTAGTATACATTAACGTGTTTATAGTATATAGAATTATAATTTCATCTCAATGAATCAACAGGTCATGTGACGAGTAATAGTTTTAGAAACATCAAAGTTCTGCCAGGAGGACAAACAAACGTAAACACATTTTTTATGAATAAACAAAGTTTCTTCAGGACAGGTTTTCGTGTACTCGACATATAATGTCGTTGTACAAAATGGGAGGATAAATACTCTGTACATTTGTTATCGAAAAAAGTACATTCAAATATATACTGATATTCGTCATCGATTTGTAGATTTTTACATAGATGGCAAACACGATTTTCTCTCAATACGTTTTGCCACCTTCCTGCTTCAATCGGCAATATGTTATTGGTCGTTCGAAATCGATAGAGAGTAATGGCATCTTTAAAGTCCAAAATATAACAATATTCCTCAAGTTCCCCCTTGAATTTTTTGTAGTTAATAGCTTTTGACGAATTTTGAATAAGCGAATTCCAATTCTGAAGAAACTGGTCTAACAATCCTTGCTTTATAACAGTTTTTAACCAATCGTTATCTATAAAGTTTTGTGTTTCCACAATCTTGAAATATGTTTTTGACAAATAGAATTCATTTAGTCTGCATATTAAAATGAACATTCATATGGCTAGAAAGTTGATACAATATAAAGGACAACTTTGCTTGTTTGCAGGATATCAAATTTGCCCAAAATAATACTGCTCGGACTTTTATATCAATGTCAGCCAGATGGCGACCTAGTTCCTCGTAAACCATATAAATTGGTGTTGAGATTTCATATTTAAAAGTTATTTACAGAATTTTAAACGTATCTTTTTTAATACCTCATTATTACTAAAAACCTATACTTCGCACCCATTCAACAAAATGGGCTTGACTATTTTGTCAAAAAGATCTACCTGTCATTTTATGGAAAGCTGATACATTCTTCCCATTTTCAGGACTTATTTCTTGGCTTTTAAGGCCTTATCGGATATTTGTTTTGTCATATTAAAATTCCCCGTTAAAGTAAAAATAATTCCCAAATAGTTACACTGCTTTACTATCTCAATGTAAGTGTCATTGTAAGAAAATCTGAGATCTTTTGGCAAACGTCCAAAACCAATCGCTAAAGCGTTGGTTTTGTCAACGTTTACTTTCAATTTCCAATTTTAACAATATTTATGAAAGGCATTAAGTTGAGTCTGCAGGTCCTGTGCTGTTTCGGCCAGCAATACTGCGTCATCTGCACAGTCAAGTATATTTCCAGATGTTCTGAAATAGTTTTAAGTCCTTGATGCTTTTACTTTATAATTTTCTAAGTCATTCAAACATAAGAAAATATGAAAGGTTTTTTCAAGATAACGGATTTGTATAAGATTGTCATTTAGGCGAGATGTTTAGCTAGAAACAACAAGGTTCAATCCACCATTTCCTACATAAGAAAGTGCATGTACCAAGTCAGAAGTATGACAGTTGTTGTCCATTCCTTTGATGTGTTTGATCTTTTAATTTTGAAATTTGATTAGGGACTTTCCGTTTTGAATTTTCCTTGGAGTTCATTTTTGTGATTTTACTTTTTACATAGTTTTTTGCTGGCAATATATATTTGTAAACAATTCCATTAACCTAGATATTAACTGCAAAAGTTTAAATGCAAATTAAATATTAAGCTATTCATTTTGACGATTTTGATGTTTAAGATAAAAACTGAATTATACCTACCGAAATTTATTAAACAGATAGTCAAGTAATAACTGTTTATGTCAGAATTATACCCTTATGGAAATATAAGCCCTCTGGCACATAGTTGCGGCAGCAGTATGGCTATGCTGCGGCTTTGTTGCTGCAAACTGTTGCAGCTTCGATGCAGCGATAGCATATTTCGTATGCAAATTAGTTTTCTGGCACCATAATTGCGGCTATATTCTGGCACCGTTGCGGCAATATTCTGGCATCATGTTGCGGCACTGATGCGGCTATAGCGTATTTCGTATGCAAATTAGTTTTCTGGCATTATGATTTTGGCGCTGTTGCGGCGCTAATACGGCTATATTCTTGCATCATTTTAGTGACAAAACATGTGAATAGGCCGTGCTTTGTATAAAATGTATTGTGCCAGCAAAAACAAGTTGTCAATGCATATATATGACATGCATTCATGCATTATAAATTTTTATGCACAGGCACATAAAATAAATGTCAGCGGTATCTGCATAAAAAATAATGAAAATTTTTAATGTGCCCTAAGTTTAGCATATAATATTGTGTTATTTACCAAACTACAAGTATGCAATTGAACTGCTGCAAAAAAAAAACCCACAAACTTCACCGATACATGTATAAGTGAACTCAGATGAGGCCATGTTATTGAAATACACAATGCAAGATTGTTCTTTTCTATACATGCAATTACTTGATATGTGTTTACTTACAAGTCTTCAAATCTTCCAAAAAAAAAAACCCAGCTAGAACACAAAATTCTTCAATACAGTTATAATCACAAGCAACATGGTTGATTTCTAACACACTAGTACAGGGAATAGCTACAAACGCAGGAAATGACATCATCAAATTTTCTGGCTATATTGTGGTGCTCATTAATTTTGAAAGAAATTAGTGTCGCAATGATGCCAGAACAATGCCGCTAGCAGCATCATCCGGCACTACCCCGGCAACAATCCTCTGGCAACCTGATTAGGTTGCAGCTATAAAGCCGCAACGCTGCGGCAATGCTGCAGCAACATTTTCAATTTCATAAGGGTAGTCATACGTTTACCTGTATAATCTTATTTGATTTTTGGTGTCTTTACGCCTCTAATAAGCTCCGCTTTGTGGCTATTTCGTGTTTGCCAGTTTTATTTAATGGAGGAAGCCGGCCACCGTAAAATTTTATAAAAGAAACTGAATTCTACTTTTAGATAAATTTGATAATAAAGGGTAAATGCAAGATATGTGATTTTTTGGAAATTTATAAAAAAAAACAGTTGACTATTTGGACAAAATATCAACCAAATATTTAGATTGATGATATAATTTGGCGAAAAAAATCAAGAAAACAATGAAACTTTAGTATGAATTATAAATGTCATTCCAATTTTATTTCAATTCATTTTTCTTCTGTTTTGTTTATTTTTTTTGTAAATACAACTTTGTTTTAACTTTTAACATAGAATTACCAATTATTCTCACTTCAAAAGTAAAAGTACGTTTTTGTTTCAATTAATAATCATGAGCGCTTAGATTTTAAATCACTTTTTATCAGATTATCCTAATAGTTGTTATCACGTAGTGTGTGTCTATGTAATTTGCTTTGGCGTTTCTTTTGGTTGCACTTTAGTGTTTCTGTTCTGTTCTTCTCTTATAGTCAATGTATTCCCTCGATTTTTGCTTTCTTACCTTGATCTGTTTATCTCTTAATCAATTTAAGACTTTTGAACATCAGTATACTACTATTGCCTTTATTGATTACCTTTCACATTTTGTGAGATGTTTTGCCTACATCTCTGATAACATACTCGCTAAGACAATTATTGCAGATTACGCGACAGAGTTTTTGATTTTAAATGGAACAACTTCTTTGTGACAAAATAACACTAACCACTAACCACCTGGAAGAATGGCATAATAAGATTAAGACGAGAATAGATTAAGATGTCCAGACCAACATCATCAAGGTTATCGAACAACTGCAGTATAGACCCATACATGAACAGAAATTGCAAATATCTGGTATGCCATAGACGGAGACGGTCCCCCAAATAAACGCTAATAAAGACAATAAACACCACACTTCAGCTACTGAAAAAATTATAATAACAAAAATACAGAATTCAAAGGAAAATTCAGAACGGAAATAACCTAATAAAATAGCATAATATGAGCTCTAACACATTAAACGAATGGATAAAAACTGTCATATTCCTGACTTGGTACAAACATTTTCCTATGTAGAAAATGTGTACCTAACCTGGTTTTATAGCTAACCAAATCTCTCATTTGTATTACTGTCGCCCAAAAAATCTTTTATATTGAAAACGCTATGTGATTAAAACAATATTATGTAAAAATGTGGAAAATAGGGGTTCAGAAGTCAATATTTTGTTATAATCTTAAGCACTTTAAAATAAAAAAAATATGTCAACAAAGAAATTCAAAAGAAATATGGACAAAGCACTTAAGCAAACACTGTCATATATATTGTAATTTTTTAATTCTTGTCTTATAATTGGGCCGTTAGTTTTCTTATTTGAATTATTGCATATTTATTTTTATGTCGGGACCTTTTATAGCTAACCATACGGTACAAGTATGTGTTTTGCTCATTGTTGATAGCCGGTCATTTGCCTAGAATTGCTCAGATCCACTTCATTCGAACTTTATGGATAGTTGTCCTATCAATCATATCATACTCGTGTCCTTATCATACAATTGTATGCTCATTAAACCTTTTGTATTTTTTTGTTTTGGTTACAAATAGATATTTAGTACTTAATTATAGGCAAAACCTCCCAATTAATACGAAAATAAATCCAACTATTATATATGTATAAGATTTATTTTACAATAACAACCGTTTGTGGTTTGAATGTTACAAACACAAATGGTAATAACAACAGCTTTTACGACAATACTTAGATGCAATTAACTCAATAAATGCAAATCATGATGCTAAGGGATAATTAACTACCAAATGACACGAACAA
The DNA here is from genome assembly GCF_036588685.1 of Mytilus trossulus. Taxonomy (NCBI): domain Eukaryota; kingdom Metazoa; phylum Mollusca; class Bivalvia; order Mytilida; family Mytilidae; genus Mytilus; species Mytilus trossulus. Next base: position 40,615,138 of record NC_086382.1, on the reverse strand, counting down.
TACATTTAGCAGACAGATGAGTACATCCTCAAGGTGAATATTTATGTCGGAGTTCACAGTCTGTTATTGTCTATTTAATACTGATAGTGTAGTTGCAGTACATCCAAATCATCATCTTTATCAGCATTATCAATTTTTACTGCATTGTGTTTTCTCTCTCCTTCAATAGATAATCTCTTATCTATACTATTAAACGAGAAGACCTCATTTTGTGTGTCGCTTCTCCCTTCCACATTAAATTGATTTTGCCATTTGATTATGGACTTTTCGAATTGATTTCCCTCTAAGTTCAGTATTTTTGTGATTTTACTTTTTTTGATCATCATGCCTCTGTGTCCTAAAGGTACCATGCATAGTCGCATTTGTCATCCATTCTTATGACTATTCAGTTTGGGTTATTTTGGGAGAAAAACGAAAATAAAGGCGTCCGGATATTCATAGATTGTATTACATGTCTCTGTTCATTGTATACAGAAACGCGAAAATGGAATATAACAGAAAACAAAATGATAACGGACTTTGAAAAAAGAGAGAGGGCTTAAAATGTTTTCCAGTCTCCATGTGCCTATATGACTTTTGATATCATTTCTAAAATTCTCCAGACATAAAATCGTTTACAAAAATTCTTCCTAAAAGAGCTAAATTACATACTTCCGACGAAGCTTAAAATGCTCGCGATTTCGCTTTTAAGTCAAACAGAACTTCCGCCGGTTTTAAACTTGCATATAAATTTCATAAGAGCACAATAATTATCGGGTTGATAGAGACTCTCTCTATAATATAGCAGTGATTGCCTATGCAAAGAAACTTGAAATTGATAGTTAATAGCAAACACACTTTCTTTATAGGATACGTATGTTCATAGTATATAGAAATAAAGGCAACAGTAGTATACCGCTGTTCAAAACTCATTAATCCATGGACAAAAAACAAAATCGGGGTAACAAACTAAAACCGAGGGAAACGCATTAAATATAAAAGGATAACAACGACATAACACTGAAATGTAACACACACAGAAACGGACCAAGCATTAGACAAAATCCCACGAGAATAACAAACATAACATTAAAACCAAATACATGAATTTGGGAAAGACAAGTACCGTGACACGTCTTATCGCAATGTGAATTTACAATAAAAAATAACTCATTAACGCGAAAACAATGGAATTTAACAGAATTTTTATTAATAACGGACTTTGAAAACAAGGCAGAGGGCTGAAACTGTTTCCAAGTATCTATGAAATTTGATACCTTTTTTGAAATTCTGCAGACATGAACTCTTTTACCGTCCTGTTAACAAAACTTTGAATTTTTCGAAAAACTAAGGATTTTCTTATCCCAGGCATAGATTACCTTAGCCGTATTTGGCACTACTTTTTGGAATTTTGAATCCTCAATGCTCTTCAACTTTGTATTTGTTTGGTTTATAACTATTTTGACATGAGCGTAACTGATGAGTCTTATGTAGACGAAACGCGCGTCTGGCGTACTAAATTATAATCCTGGTTCCTTTGTTAACTAATTACCGAAATCCTCCAGAAACAAAATCTTTTTACCAAATATCTCCCTACAACAGTATACATACATTCAACCAAGTTCTAAATTCCTGTGATTTCGCGGATGTGTTCTAGTAGTATTGTTTATTCGGAATTATTGCATTCTAATATTAATATTTTATCTTACCTCCTATACATTTCTAGGAATATGATTGGTTAAAAGCGACCTCGTGGATACCGTGTATATTCAATATTAGGTTAGTAGGGAGGCGGAGCTTATTTCAATACACGGTTAGTCGTGGATTTACGACTTAGGCACTGTTTGATTATTTAAAAGTATTGAAAGATCTGTTTAATATTGTTATATCAAGGTTATTGATAATATATATTTATCGTTTTACATCAGTTGTTTTAGTTCAGACCAATTGAAGAAGGTTCTTAAAATTGAACACTTGAACACTTTAATACACAAACAAGAAGATGTGTTATGATAGCAAATAAGACAACTTGAGTCAAAATTCAACAAATAAAGATAGTCGGTAAGATAAATTCGTTACATAGTGTGCTTGTGGCCTAATATGATATTAGGTCACTAACACACTATGCAACTAAAAGTATTGTCATTTATTGATTTTCGAAACGCAATTGGGTATGGTTTACTTGCCTTTGAGTAAATAAAATATGTTTACTCTATTGTCTGTTATTTGTAATATTTGTAATATGTGTTTTTTGATAAATAAGTCTTAATACATACCCATAAAAGACACAAAATACATTATTAGAAGGAGAAATACTTAACCAACAGTGGTCAGTTACTTTCTTGTTTACTCTTTAAATGTACTAACTGATGTCCTTTTAATATATTAAGGCTCGCTTATTAAAACTATTTAACTCAAATAACCAGAGTTAGCATTTTGCGTTATCAAATTTTTATGAGTTGATAAACCTATTATAAGTGAATGCGGTTCATTCAACCAACATACGTAATAAATCGCAAGACTTTACACCGTTTATTTTTTTAATTTCATTTCTATAAAAGTTTGTTGCCTATAATTAAGATAATAACTAGCAGTGTTTCGGGATTTTTTGCTTATACTATCAAAGCCTTGGTCCCTTTTCAAAAGTAACCCAACTATTTCATTCTTTAAGCAAAGTATTCTTTTAAAAATGTTTTTGTTACGTTTATACGCTATGATAGGCATCTGGGTGAAGATTTCACTGCATTGTTTGTCTTTTTGCAGAGGTTTTCTTAAAAACTTTACTAAGATTGTTTTACCATTGGATTATATTTTGTAATGAGAGTGAGTTGAACATTCTTTGTCTTATCAAATTCTTATGAGTTAATTAGCCTACTGCTCTTAGAAATGGTAAAAGTTATCATTCTGTTGAGTTACAAATTCTGTAAATTGTTTATCTAATCCTTTACGAGTTATCACTCCCGTGTCTATGACTATAATATCAATCAGTATATGATCAACATCCGATGTATTAAGTGTATAAGACGTCATTATCAGTCACAGAAAAACAAGACCTTGTACAATTCCAAAATTAAGATATCTACAGATTGTAGAAACGTGAATGGGAATATTTGTATAATGATATATGTAAGTGATACTGTTGACTAAACTGATGATAACCTCCAAGACATGCAATGCTTTAGTAGCCGTATCGAATTTAGTTTTAATCAAAAGAATCGATTGGAGTAGAACTTATATGAGACATACACGTTTTTGATACACGTTTTATTGTCTTATACAAATCTTTGAATTGTTTGAAATACTATGAGGATTTGCTACCTCATGAATAGATAACATAAATAACCTTGATTTTCTTCCCCATGAATAGATAACATAAATAACATTGATTCTCTACCACATGATTAGATAACATAAATAACCTTGATTTTCTACCCCATGAATAGATAACATAAACAACCTTGACTCTCTACCCCATGAATAGATAACATAGATAACCTTGATTCTCTACCCCATGAACAGATAACATAGATAACCTTGATTCTCTACCCCATTAACAGATAAAATAGATAACCTTGATTCTCTACCCCATGAACAGATAACATAGATAACCTTGATTCTCTACCCCATGAACAGATAACATAGATAACCTTGATTCTCTACCCCATGAACAGATAACATAGAAAACCTTGATTCTCTACCCCATGAACAGATAACATAGATAACCTTGATTCTCTACCCCATGAACAGATAACATAGATAACCTTGATTCTCTTCCCCATGAACAGATAACATAGATAACCTTGATTCTCTTCCCCATGAACAGATAACATAGATAACCTTGATTCTCTACCCCATGAACAGATAACATAGATTACCTTGATTCTCTACCCCATGAATAGATAACATAGATAACCTTGATTCTCTTCCCCATGAATAGATAACATAGATAACCTTGATTCTCTACCCCATGAACAGATAACATAGATAACCTTGATTCTCTACCCCATTAACAGATAAAATAGCTAACCTTACCTGTATTTGGCAAACCTGTTTGAATTTTGGTTCGTAAATGGTCTTCAACTTCGTACTGCATTTGACCGTTTAACTATTATGATTCCAGCGTGACAGATGACTCTTTGAAAACGAAACGCACGTACGGCGCACTAGATTATGAGTCTGTTACATGTATCATTGATGATTTTGTAATACAGATTCATGCAAATGAATTTTATTTTAAATGCAAGAAGCTAATATGTTTTGTACCTGAAATATCATGAACATAATATTTCAAGTTCTTTATTTGATGTTGTGTTGATTTAGTTTTTTCTCATTTTCATATTCTACATACCGTATTTTTTCACATTTGACTTACAAAATAAAAGAATTCATTAACACACGAACATGATAGCATGAAAATGAATATGACAGCACTGTTATCTTCTGAAAAGTTTCAGGCGACAGAAGCTTTCTTCGATTGTCAAAGCTGTTTATTTAATCAATTTCAACAACAACCTTTTACGAATAAAACTGAAATAACTTTAAATTGGGATGTTATCCTATTTTGCAAACGATTTATTGATTAATTGAAAATCTGGAATTACTATGATAATGAAAATATCAAAAATAATTATAATATAAATAATAATAAATGAAAAACAACTACAATCCTATAAAAAATATCATAATGTTCTTTATGGATAAAATGCATGCGCTAAGTGTGCGCGAATGTGTAAATACAGGAATGTTTAAGGGTTGAAAGGAGTTTAATATCAAAAGAATCGTTATTTAAAAATAAATCACAACAACATTATACTTCAGAATCAAGTGTTATTCCACAAAGACATAAGTGAAAAAAGTAATAATTCTGCAAAGGACTGTGTCTTTAAGGTTGACAAGGTAATAAATTGAAACATTTTCTAGATTAATAAAAAAATATACTTTGATGATGTTTATGTATCAGGTGACATCTCAATCATAGAAGCTTTTTCAATACTGAAACATGATATGACTTATAGGAAAAAAAGCTTCCGTTGTTTTTTTTAATGAAATTTAGAATGCGGCTAATTAGATTACACAAAAAACAATTATAATGAAAACAAAACAGTAAAAAGTACATGCGTCTGAAGCACTTGTCTAGATTTACCTTCATCAGGAACGTTCAAAGCAGAATATTTGAACGCCAACATTCGATAAGTAAAATAAATTAAAAAAGTGGATATTTTAATAATGAAATAGACAAACTGTGTCGCTGGCTGGTTCGTTAATAAAATGCCATGAGGTCGGATCATTAGCTTAAGGCACATGGTATCTTTTAAACGAACCAATGCTTATCCGCTTTATTTTTAGTGAAAATAATAAAGCATGATCAAAAGGAAAACAAATACAAAAAGACAAACAATTGAACAAAACAAAACACTATATAGTACTCTTTAGATTGGGAACATACACTCATCGAACATGTTGAAAATCTTAAGTTGCTGTATACATGTAGTGTACGTTGTATCTGATCTACCCAACCATGCTTCACGTCATGTTTCTAGTAGAAAGGAAAAATTTGGAAATAAGTAGCAGTCAGTGATGTCAAAATAAAAAAAGGCAATTGTGACTCTCAATGATAGAACTCAACCGTTACCATTGGTGACGCAATAAGTTCATACTTATAAATATCAGCTCAGTAGTCAGAATATCGGTACAAACATGATTTATGACATTGTCCGTTGATGAATATTTAAATTATAAAGAAACTGAGGTTGCAACATCCTCAGGCAAAGTTGACAATTGTCAGATTTAGTTATTTTCGTAGTTTTTTTTATAACTAAACCTGTTTTGAACTTGCACTCTTGGCTTTCAAATATTCGGCTTTGATCGTTCCTGATTAAGGTACATCCAGAAATTTTAAAGCGAATGTATCATCCGCTCAGGAGTCAGTATGTCGAAAATGACGTGATTTTTAACAAACCTGTACGAAATTGTCTGTTGACAAATTTTAAAATTATAAAGAAATTAAAGTTTTGTCTCTTTCAGGCAATTTTCACCTTAGAACCTTAGATTTTTTTTATGTTTTGTATTTGGTCATATTGCTCTGCGCCTATTTTGGTTCTTTATCATTCTTGGATTTTAAATATTCTGCTTTGCGCATTCCAGATTGACATAAATCCAGAAAAGCGCTTCGGACGCATGCAATTGCTAAAAAGTTGTTTTATTATTTTTAGTCTTGGTTGTGTTTATTAAAGCATAATTGATAACTTCAACCTGAACGTTTTATTTCCCTTTACCCACTATTAAAACTTTTTTGTGTGCATTTTATGTTTAAATATATTTCGGTTGGAAAGGTTTAAATGTGAATGACACATTTTACCTCAAAAACGAATTCGTATGTCGTATGTCGTATGTCGACCTCCAAGTGACTGCCAAATAAAATTGCAACAGTCAAATGTAAGCTTTAAAACCAAACCGGATTCAAAAGTTTAAGCCAATCGAAACGGAATAAAACGTAGAGGATATGCAAGATCTTCCATTGTAACAAAATACTCATCAAAACCATTCAAATTTCAACTTTTTTTAATTTAGCTGTTGTTTTCTTTCCGTTTGGTAAAAAAACACCTAAGTCTAAGAGTTCGAGTATTTAAACATCATAGGCTTTCATTTCTTTCTTTGGATTTAAACGTTCCTGTTAAAGGTAAATACAGAAATTCGACTTATATAAATTTATAACAGGGTTATTTTCATTTTCTAGCAGGGATCGGTATTGCTGATTGTTGGATAGCTATCAACTAACGAAACAATAGCAATTTTTAATTTGTAGACGACATAATTTCTTTTTTCTGAATTCACTGTTGATAAAAAAAATAGAATTTAAACTCTCTTATGTACAGTTTATTTTGAATGGAGTTTGGATAATCCTCTCAGTGTCTTTTGGTAATTCAGCCCCTCGTCTATTTTAGTATTTATACATTATTGGCTTTCAAACCTTTGGATTTAGCCGTCCATGATTTAGACAAATCAATAATATCGTTCTAGTATCAGAAAATTTATGTACTGTTATTTCCATTTTGAGGTTAATCAGCAAGCGACATTCTTTACGTCTTTCAGATCTGTGAACAGATGGGTTAAACAAGTTTTTAATAATCGACCATTGTTTTCATTGTATGAGAGATTTTATCGTGGTATACGAAGAAAAAAAACCAGCTGCATCAATTTCTTTTGAAATCAATCGTTAATGAGATATGCTAGGGAGTGTCACCTGTTCGCCTACATATGACTAGTCTATTGGTCAGTAATTGTGGTTACTTCATATAAATATTTAACATTAAATAAACTAAACCCTATAGAGCGCTTGATCCATAACTAAGTCAAAGGTGAGTCTTTGCTTTATTGTATCATGTATTCTACTTTTTAACATTGTAAAATTTTGGTACATCACAATTAACATTTTCTAACCACCATATGTTGGTTGTCTAAACCAAAGTTATTTTGCAGCATTGGTTTACCCGCCATGATGCAAATATTGCATTCCCACCGGTATTTGGTCCGATTCATGTTAAGTTTAGTTGAGTTCAATTTTCTGTGATTCGAATTCAAAGTTTTGTCTATTGTTTAAGACTGAATATTGACCATTTAGTAACTATTTGTATCTTGGGATTTATGTCTTATTGTTTTAAACCTTAGCTCTTCGTATATCATATTGTTTTTCGTCAAGACTATGAAACGATGATCTTTGGATTTTCGAATATTTTCGCCTCGAGCAACACTGAAGAGACATTTATTGTCAAAATACGCATCTGGTGCAGAAAAAATATAATCGCTTATGTTATAACTACCACTGGGTCAATACGTGGTCAGGTTTAATAGTGGGAGATATTATGGACATAATCATGCAAATCGTGATACAAGCATGAAATTTGGTATAAAGGTTGACTAAATGATAATTGAAAAAAATCAGCTGCTGGCGATCAAAAATTTCCTTTTTTTCAAAATGGTCACCAATCATTTTGCAAATGGCGTCATATCCAATTGGCTACATTTCGTAAATCCTTGAAAGCTGTGTTATAGGTATAATTCAATATCAGTCTTGATAAAACGTAAATTACAGTTCCTAAAGTACCACACACAACACATAAATGACAAAAAAAGAGTGACTTCCGGTTCCAAAATGGCTGAGTTTGAAAACGCGAAATAATTTCCATCAAATAAACAAGTGATATCACATTCTTTATGTTTAAATGCCTAGTTTTGTTAGAAAGACAGGTTGCGTATCTTATAATTATCTGACAGTTGCAAATACAAAATACCCGTACAAGGAGGGACAGAAAAGGTAGCATTTACAGTTACCAACACAGCTGAGTTTTATTTGCCACCGCGTTTCAAAAGTTCCTGACAGGAAGATGTAACGGCTGTCGAAGAAGTCCTTTTGGTTTTCAACTGTCATCGATTGTTTTCTTCCATCCAACCCCAGTGTTCATGACTTGATACATGTACCTGTCGAATACATAAATCAGGCTGAGCCCAAACTTGTCCTCCTTGATATGCTCTTCTTTGGATGTGCTCCGGAGAACTCTTGTAGGCGGAACTGCATGACAATACCGCTGCTTCTGGCTAACAATTTACATCGTACCTCGTTAACAGAAAATGTTGATGTTGTTCTTTCATACATGATGCAAATAAATGATTCTATGATGTCCATGTGGATGTCTTTATACTTCAGCGAAGAAAAAAACATCACTTACATCTTGAAATACTTCCCATGTCATCCAAACTAACCTATTCCCTTTCCTACGAAAATACAACAAAATGTCTCATCCACGGAATGCATAACCGAAAGGAAGAGTAGCTACACGAGGACCAAACGCATTTGATATGTCACGTACAGGAAGCTATCAAAGGTCTGCATTCCTGCCAAAACCTATCCACAGTTTGTTCCACCACGTTTTGGGAGTGCTGCAACTCTTAATACTACTACATCTGTGTCAGTGCTACCTAAAATTACCGTTTTACAACAAATTTCATAATCATGCCGAACATGGACAAACATTCGTGTATCAGATTCTCCATGATTACAAGGGGGTAGCTGGAAAGTATCCTTATTGGAATTGCAAAGAACAATTTTACAATGAGTAAAATTCACATCTTTATTAGTTTCTTAAGAAGCAATTCCGTCGGCTAGAAACTTGAAACATTTCGTTTCATTGTCATCTTCACAGAGAAAACTACTGCAAACCTCTGGTGTTCTACCAGAACCAACAACTTTCCGTCTAGCACAATAACCTTGTCTTTGTCTTGTCACAGCTAGCCATTAAATTATTCATTTAGTAAACATCAAATACAATGTCTACTCTTGAATACTTCTCATCGCAAGATTTTATGTAAGGCAGTATGACATCATTTGCAAAATCATCAAATGTTTTTGCATAAACAAGCTTAAGGTGGCCTGGAATGAATCATTGCTGCCCCACATACGATAAATGCGTCAGCATTTGGATCAGCAAATCGCAAAATGTTGCAAGTATACCCCTTGCACCGATTTAATGCCACTGTTTAAAGTAACACCCTGAGACAAAAACGGAGGAGCAGTTTGTTTTTTTTATGGATAAAGAAATATTCCAAGTCAATTTGTCTACTGTGACAAGAAATAAAAATCTAGAATAGATATCGCAACCACTCATAAGGTTCTCTAGCTTTGGTTTTGACAAAGACGTTTACAGTTTTATTTTACGGACATAATAGGAAACTGTTCTTTTTGATCTGGTTACAAAAAGCAGGTTCTCCTTCGTTTTTTTTTGCTTCAAAAGATCTTTGTTTTGTTTGCCATTGATCTTTTAAAAGATCCTTTTGTGTTTTTGTAGAGTGTTCATTAAGCGATTTATCTGTTATAGAATGCCTTAATCTGACTGTCTTCTGTCTTCTGGTCCAGCTACCATACTAATGTATAAACCTATGAAATTATCTCATCATAGATATATACCAGGATTAACAACATTGGCTTCACAAATGCATTATTCGGGTTTTTTTGCCTGATCAATTGTGCTATAAGTAACATATTTGCTGGTCTTATGTACATTGAAACTTATAATTTTCAAAATTAATTGCCACCTGTGGGTGATGTTAGAGAAGGGAGGCCATATCTTGGAGAAGGTCGGTAACGATCGAGAAATACATGTGGAAAAAAATGTATAATTATTGTGTTGCAATAAGTTTTGAATACTCCTTTTTGCCAACATTTCATGCGCTCGTGTGTTATATGAATTACTTGTACATTTAGCCCTCTTTTGTTTGTTTGAAAAAATTATTATTGTAGGTACCTTGTATTTCTGAAGATATTGGACAGTACAGTACAATAACAAGAAACACCCCTGCGATAATAGACGTACACATGAAAAAAAACAAAAACAAAAACAAAAACCAAGGAGAATAGATTTTCTGAAACTTATATTTGAAAATATATTGTTAAGTTAAATCATTCTAAAAGTATATAGTTAATGTTACCTATGTTGTTGAATAAAATATACCTTAAGTAAAAAATGCGATTACAAATATGCTTAATCTTTTTCACTTATTACATTATTAGAATGTCTAATTATCCACTTACTTGATTGTCTGATTTAACAACAATTCTACGAAACACTTGCATTAAGCAAATGTAACTTAATTTATAAATCCTCCGTTATTGCATTTAATATCTAATTTTAAAATAAGTTATTTCATATTTTTGTCATAATGATGTTTGTTTTGACGCTTCTGTATGTTTTTTTTTTTATTTCAACAACAAATCAAAACAATATTGTTTTTGGAATAACGTACTCTATTGTTGCAAAATAAAATTATGTCATTGAACAAAAAATGCAAAAATAAAAATTTACCACTACTTTATTATACCCAAATTTAGTATCTGTCAAACAGAATATGCCGATTAACGGATTGAATAAAACATTTAAAGTAAACGTCTATACAATAGTCACTGTGGATTCATATATTTTTGGGGGTACCAATTTTCGTGGATTGAGATCAACTTGCATTTCATGGATATTAGATTTGCATATATTCTGTTAGAAAATTTTGCTATTCGTTGAACACTTAATTTCGTGGTTCCCCTGTTTCCACAAAATTAACGAAATTGGTATCCAACGAAAATAAATTAATCCACAGTATTCAACGATGCAAAAATTTAATACGATGCATTTAGGGATCAACCTACGGTCTTCAAAAGCAGAAATATTTCTTTAGAAATGACAAAAAAAAAAAACCAGTTGAAAAAAATCATACATATTCTGAATTATCCCGCCCTCTCTTGAATATGCAAAGTTCAACACAACTGAAAAAATCAATTTTATTGTATTACTAAAAAAATATGGGTTTTTAAAAAGAAAATGATATGTTTATTTAAATGAAAATTCTCATTAGTAAATAGAATCCAGTTTCAATTAAACTTTATTACATTTTAAGACCTATTGTGTTTTGCTTTTTTACAATCCAAGATGACAAAAGACGTGATTCCACCTTAAATAAATATTCATTTTTATGAATTGATAATAGATTTAATCAACGCAAAATTCCCGGAAGGACAGATGTTATGCCCGGAACATTAACATCTTATTTAAAAAATATGAAAAATATTTACCATTAACAAATTTGGATTGTAAAAAATCATTAAAGCCGTCAATTTTAGTGGAGAGTTTTTTACGTTTAGTTTGGGGAAATGAATACTAGTAATTAATCAGTGTTCCTTTGAAGGTTATTGTGCATCTTTAATGGCAGATATATTCCTAAATTAGTAAAAATACAAATTAATCATATAACTTCACATTAACCCACTAAACATCATTTGAGAGTAGTTTACAACAATACAGGCAACTAGTTAATGGTATATTCTTATCAATAGATATATTAATATCTATTTACTTTATTGATTAACACTTCTAATTTAGAGAATTATGAAAATATATAGAAATGAAATGCATGCGATAATCGTTTTTCATATGTGTTTTTCATTTGTTTTAATTTCAGGCAAAATCATTAGTGAGACCTTTTAAATGTAGAAAAGCAATGAATGTAAGTAGAAACAGTAAAAAGGGTTTTAAAACAGGATATTGATATACATTTTTTGTATTCTCCTTGCGAACACCGTATCAAAAGATAATGAGCGACCGCTTTTGATTAAGTTACAGGAGTCCTACAAAGACAATTATTAAACGCGCGTCTGGCGTATATACTAAATTTAGTCTTGGTATCTATGATGAGTTTATTTACACAAGATCACTCTCATTATAATTGTGAAACGGTTATTCCATAACGGTCAACCAACTCATGATGACGTCCGTAAAATTTACGAAGGAATGATTTCAACTTCACCATTGGAACTCTTGGTTTTTAAGCTTCCTTGTAGGCAGCAACCCTCTATCAAGAAAATCATGATAGAAAATGCAAGCACAGGAATATAGTTTCAATTGGAAGATATTTACCCGGTATACAGGTGCTGCTTGAATGTTGCTACTTAGAAATGGAAAGTTCACATTTGGAGAGCTGAAATCATCTTTAAGGTCGTACAATTTTGTTTTCAACCGAACTTCATTGTCAATTTCTAGATGTAAGTCAAGCTTTGAGGTCGACTTAACTGTATATGTAATATCCTTTATCTCTAGTTCGATGGGATAAATGCGTTCCATATAGTCACCACATTTTGAGTTATTTAGTGAAAGAACATCATCTATATAACGGAAAGTAGGGTTGAAGGATATCGCTAACTTCTTACCTTATTTACCAAGAAGTTCCAGTATGAAGTCAGCCTCATTATTATAAAGAAACAAGTCGTCTAAATGGCGCATTTTGTTCCAATTGGAATGCCGACAATTTGTTGAGAAACATGTCCTCCGAACGTAACAAATATGTTGTCAATCAAGAAGTCAAGAATCTTGATAATGTTAGTTTCAGAGAACTTTTTTTTTGAATCAGAGTGATCCTTTAGAAAGTAACATTTATTCTTCCCTAAGACATGACACTTGTATCTACGTTGGCAATTCTATTTTATGAAACAAAGCAATACCAACTCTTTAAATTTGCCTTTTAGTATGGAATGTGGAAAACTTTTGTAAAGTGTAGAAAAGTCAATGTTTTAATACTATTACAAGATGAAAGAGAGTTAGATTGTATGTACTCTAAAATATCTTTGGAATTTTTAAGTATTCACATCTGATTCACGCCACCTCTAGAATAGGCAGTTTCACCATAAATTTGATTGCTGATAAAATAGATGTTAACAATTTAGAATTATGTTTCGTGGAGCACTTATAAGACCCAGCAATATACCGTTCAGTGTAAGGCCACTTATGTAGTTTAGGTATTCAATACATTGATGGAAGATCTAGTTCTGCATCTTTGGTTCGAATTCCAAAGGAACATAGAACAGACCTATGATTATCCAGTATTTCCTCTTTTGTTAGTGTCGGGAGGGTATATGTTGAGTTTCCAATACCTAATTCGTTAATCAAGCAGTTCATGTAATGAGATTTACTCACAAAAACGATGTTGTTTTGGGCTTTGAGCAACACGACAAATGCCACATGTGGAGTAGGATCTGCTTACCGTCCGGATCACCTGAGCACCCTATGTTTTGGTGGGGTTCGTGTTGCTTATTCGTTAGTTATCTATGTTGTATCATACATGTATGTACTATTGTTTGTCGGTTTCTCTATTTTATTTTAAGCCATGGCGTTGTCAGTTTATTTTTCGATTTATTAGTTTGACTGTCCCTCTGGTATCTTTCGTCTCTCTTTTTAAAGATATCCAAGGAGCGCAATAAAATCCACTTATCGAAGAGTTACAGACGAAACATGTACCATAAAGAAAGCAAACAAAAAGAAAAAAGATCAACACATCTCAACACATAATAATTAGCATCCGTTTAATCCCGATTGAAAATCATTGAAAAAAGTAAAATCACAAAAATATTTAACTCCGAGGAAAATTCAATCGGAAAGTCCATTATCATATGGCAAAATCAAATGATAAAACACATTAAACGAATGGACAACAACTGTAATATTCCTGACTTGGTGCAGGGGAACGGGATCGTAAACTGAAACATATCCGTGATTATTAAAAAAGGAAAGACTTTTGACAATTAACTTTTCCTATCGTAATAGCTTTTTTAAAATGAGCAAGCCCTATAAAGGAAATGTGAACTCTGGCATAATATATAGACTGGGAAATAATTTCCCATCTGTTTAATATGAGTAAAACGAAAAATACCAAGCTGAACATAGTGGATATAATTGTGTTCTTCATGCAGAAACAGGATCGGTTGAGTGAGCATTTTTACATTACTAATATGTATACAAACAAATTATTTTCCGAAAAATGGACGTATATCGTATATTTCTAAGATAACATGTGACATCTCTATTTTCACATTTCCTGACCAGCTTGAGAAAAATATTTCTCCACACTAGTAAAAAATCTGTTCTCGGCAAATGACTGGTTGAAATTTTATTGTGACGTTAAATTTTCTTGTTTTCCTCTGAATTTTCTTTTTGTGACGTCATGAAAAAGGCGACCATGCCTGATGACGTCACATCAAAAGTACACAACTTTCCTCAAACCTTTTCTTATGAGACAGCATGTGATATCTCTGATCTTAATCACAAATGATGCAATAAATAATGCTGACATTGACGTCACCAAATTCTACAATTGTTTCAATTAAAGATCATCGATGTAACAAAAAAGGTAACGTAAATCTGAAATCAATAAAACGTATTGATTGATTAGTTGGTTGTTTGGTGTTAAATGACACTTTTATCACAAGTGGCTATTACGTGGAAGTCATATTTTTAATTCGGAGAAAATCACCGATCTTCGGCAGGAAAACATAAATCAATCTAGGTTTTAGTTTAATCATGTTTATCTATTATATAGTCATTTTATAAAATTTACTATTCACAAAAGTATGAACTATTCTAAATTATAAATAAAAATGATGTTTTTGTCCCAGGCGTATCGGTTACATTAGTTTTTTACTTTGGTCCCATTGCTTTTCAATTTTGTACTTGTTATGGTTTCCAAACTTGTTTGGACGTAACGCACGTATGGCGTATTCAATTTTTAACCTGGTACCCTTTTGTAAGCTATTATTCATTTTATTCTCGGTCATGTAATATTGCCATTTTTATGTTATAATCAACATTGCCATTAAAGCAGGAGGTTTGGCATCCCACAAAACCAGGTTCAACCCACCATTTTTATTTTATTATAAAATGCCCTTTACCAATTCAGGAAAATGGCCATTGTTATATTGCAGTTCGTTTCTGTGTGTGTCAAATTTTAATGTTGTGTTTCTGTTGTGTCGTAGTTTTCTTATATTTGATGAGTTGCCCTCAGTTTTAGTTTGTAGTCTGGATTTCTTTTTTCTCTATTGATTTATGAATTTCGAATAGCGGTATACTACTGTTGCCTATATTTAGTCGTGCGCACCTGCATTGGTGCGGGATTCAATTACAAATGAGCAGGTTATGTAATAAACTAACTTATATTATTCGTATCTTTTTTAGACAACAGTGATCATTCAACCGGATGCAAAGGTCAACCATGCAGTTGTAGTTTTATTTACTGCATTAGCTGGACTAACAGTTTTAGTGGACATCAGCTATATCATAGTATGTTCTAAGACTCTGAAAAAAACTTACCATCATCTTATGATTTTAGGTCTTTTTTTTAGCGACAGTATTCTTGGGATATCATCAGCACTCTTTTCGTTGAATTCTGTAATACAACACAAATTCATTGGATCCTGCCTAGTGCAGATATTTCTTTTTTCATTTGGTATTCAATTAAACTATTGTTTGATATTCCTTCTGTGTTTACAGAGGTACTTTGCGGTGAGCTCATTTAACTTCGGAACGAATGACAGATTTAATAGGAACAAATTTATACACATCGGGGTAGCTATCTTCCTCTCGTTCATATTTTCGTTAATTGGATCGACACTGACTCCAAAAGCTGAATATTTGCAGGTCTGTACAGCTCCTGTCTTGTTTGCAGATAGCTTTTATATATTTGTAACTGTTATCTTTTTACCCATAACTGTGATTATCATTGTTCTGTTGATAATGTCAATAATCACAAGTTTTCGTTTATGGAAAATATATTTCAAAGGAACAATTGCACCGAAGCAAAGAGTAAGAGAGGATATTGTCATGTCTGACACTTTGCAGTCGTCGAAAACAAATCAATGTTCTCAAATATCAAATAGTAATGTTTCTGCAAACAAAAAACAAGATGAAGACAAGGAGAACATTATTGCAACAAGTGATATAGACATTCAAAATGTTACCGAAGACGATGGAGATAGATCAGAGATTCGAAATCCATTTAAAAAGACTTTAAGTCAGAGTTGCAATGACTTGAGTAGCTCTCACTGTGAGAATAGCATGATGACGAACAGTGAGAAACCTTCTTACAGCTCAAATGATGACAATAAAATGTCAGCCAATCAGGGTAAAATAAACATTATTCAACTACGAAAAACAGTGCAGAGAAAATCGGAAAGTTCCAGCTCAAAGAAAGAGAATTTCTCATATAAGGAGAACAACAAGGCAATGATTGATGTGAAACACTATAGTAATAGAAATCCCCTAACTACATCCACTGACAATAGCCGTTCATTTGATGCAAGTAGACAGCTGAAAAAGTCCTGGGAGATCCGAGCATTTTTAACTACTATTATAATTGCTTTCCAAACTATAATATTAACAGGGCCTTTTGTAGCGTCGTTTTGGATAGAGGTGTTCTCGAATGCACCATCAACATTACAGTTTCGACTTCTGCTTTTTATTCCAAATTTGATCAATTCCATATCCAACCCTTTTATATATGCATGGAGAATACCAGAAATTCGACACGAGTTCAAGAAGCTCTTTAGAATAAACAATTGATCAGACTGAAAGCTACAGCATAGACATTACAAAAAGTCTAAACAATTTACAGGGATTGGGCCCGGTAATATTTAGCTTCGTTTAGTGTGTATTTAATTCTTAACGCCATCTAATGAACTATTGAGTTGACCCCAATCCAAAACATCCTGATGGTGATATACTAGTAAACATAAATATAGATTTAGATAATAATCACTCAGGTAATAAAATTTTCCCAGGTCGGTTTATGTTCATATCATAAATTAAAAAATATGATAATTATCGTTTGAACTGTATAAGAATGATGTATTGTGGATCCAATCGGTCAATCAAATGCTTTACTTTTTTTACTTTAAATGTTTACATTCTTTTCATTTGAATAACCAAACACGCTCTTACATCTCATATATCCCAGTGAACTTGAAATCAAGGATACAACTGATACTAGAAGATCTACTTATACTTTGACTTCTTCCTCAATATTGAAACAGATGGACGACTTCACACGAAAATCTATGACCAACGGGACGATTTTAAGTATCCAATTTTCAATGTCCTCTTTCTTAGCAGTAACATGTTCCCTTTGTCCCTTCATATTGTGTTAACATATCTCAGTTGATGCGGTATGCTCGTGCATGTTCCCACTATATGGACTTCATATACAGGAATGTGCTTCTTTCATAAAAACTGCTCCGACAAAGTTATGAGGAGGAAAGATAAAAAATGATACTCCGTTAATTTAAAGGACACCCTCACAAATTTGTTTATCCATACGGTGCGTCGTTGTCTAAACTAATATGAAAATTTTACCTCGTTTAAGATAGTTGTTGACCATTTTGTCATCTTGACTATTAATAACCGAACGTGATCTGTTCCCGATTGTGACTGTTTTACTAATTGTGAATTCTAATTTGTCATCCAACATTCATGTATTTATAATTAGTTTTTATGTTGTATTTTATATACAGTCGGATATTGTTAAATATCTTATAGTTTGTAGTTGTAATGCGTCCTTTTTTATATTCGTGAGTAAATAATCACCAAGTTCATTTATTATATTTAAGTCTGGGGTTACTGCACTTACACGATGTATTTGGTCTACAGTTTAATTTAAAAGAAATACAGACATAGCTAGATAACACAATTGTTAACTTATTACAAATGCAATTCTAGTATAATAGTATTGCTATTTTTTACTAATACTAAATTCATCAATTATCATTATAACAAACCAAATAAATCTTGAACTATATCCTATTTTTAAATGTTTAGGATGTGCTGTTTTAATGTGATGACCTAGGTTGATTTATGTTCGTTTTATTCTGTGTTGACATAAAAATCAATTATATGGTTATTTCTTATATATTTACTGTTTGCCAAAGTATGATTTATTCTAAAAACAAAGGAATTTCTTACCAAAGGCAGATAACCTAAACCGTATTTGGCACAACTTTTTGGAATTTTGACTAAAAGAAGAACACAGCCGATAATCCAATATTATTTTATTCATTAATGCTCCCTCTTTTCTCGTTACGGCAAGTAACGTTAAGTTAGGGCAATTTTCATTCGTTCGTAAGATGTTGAGAAACCTCTAATAAGTCATTTCCCATAATTTAATAGTATGTTGGTATGTGTTCTCCATATCTGTGCAAGGCTCAAGTATAGTATATGTTGAAGTAAATGTGGCTGGTATTTATAATATTATTTTAAGTAAGATCTTACATGACTTTTGTTTTATTAAGTCATCTCTTCATGTGCGTGGTTAAAATATTTACATGCGTGTGTTATTATTGTATGCCGTCTTCAAGAGTGAAACTGCACATATCAAATTTACTTAAAAGACAGTTAAGAACGAACATTTGTTTGCAACAACAGCGTACCACATCGTCTTGTTTACAGGACATAGATTTAAGACAATAAAGGACATAGATTCGAACGTCTATGACGCAATATCAAAAAGGACAAAGATTTGCGGAAGGACATTGATTTGAGGCCGGACATAGATTTGATGCTTACATTTATATTATTCATAGTTTAAAAAATACGTTTTTTCAATTTACAAAAAAAGAGATTGAAGCACCATTCCTGAGTATTTGTATAGTATTTCTATATTGAAAGGATTTATAGATCAGTTTCATCGCCTCATTAAAAATAATAAAGAAAAAAAAAGCACGTCTTACCTGCTATTCCGACGAAGATGTTCTATGATGCATTTTATCACTAGTATAACGTTACTATTATGATAATGAATGCACTTGATATTTGATCAAACAGTGGTCAGAGGGATCAGAATTGACACTAACAATAATGTTGGTTACGACTGTATCACCGGTTGGTTTTTATAACTTTGCTTTATACTTTGTTGAAAGTAAAGTCTGGAAAATTTGACTATAATTATGACAGAAAACCAATATAACTGTTGTAAGTACTTCAATAAAAATATTATCATCAGGTGCATAATATCAATTACAATACATTCAATCATATGCACGCCGAATGAAATATGACCTTATCATTCAAAAGATAATATAACATAATGTATGAGAATGATTAACTTTAAAATTCAATTATATTACAATCTAGGATATGGTAGTCTTTTGTTTAAACACAACATTTCCCTTTACATTCAAATGAAATTTAATTAAGTAAACCGATCTTACATAAATCCTTATATAAATCGGATTCGTGTTGCTTAGTCTTTTGTTTTCTATGTTTTCTGTGTCTTGTTCACTATTATAAGGCTTTTTCTTTTTTAGCCATGGCATTGTCAGTTGTTTTTTTTCGATCTTTGAGTTCAAATGTGTCTCTGGTATCTTTCGCCCCTCTTTGACATAAAGCATGCAAATTAATACAATATAAATGAAATGCATCTCAACAGAATCATTCAGGTTTTCCGATCCTCTGGTATTTCGGTATGGTCGCTATTTGACATGATATAAATCAGGTTACTGTTTTGACTTGTTTGTGAATGATCCCTCGAATTGGCTACACGTGTATAGTTTTTTTTACGAATGTCACGTCGCTCATATTTCAAAACATTCACATCTGTATTTTTCGGAAGGTTTCGTATCATTTTCTCTATGTATATCAAAGAAGACAAACATGCATCTATCACTAAATGTTCCCTACCTTGTACATAGTATGGATGACTTTCAATAATGTACTGTTTGTCTTTTGAAACCATCATTTACACAAAATGTACCTAGGCCTGTTGCTAAATAAATGAATATATTTTATTCGATCTATCAGTAATTATAAACAAGTTTTTGAGATTTGTTAAAAGTCATTTAAGATCTACACTACTCTAGTATATACATAGTGTTGATAACGTCATGAATTTATTTAAACTAAAGTTTATAGTACATGTAGATGTTATACAATTGTAAACCTTTTTCTTATATCAAATTGAGTCAAAAGGGAGAAAAGGATTATTTTTAACGACATTTTGATGTAATGATTACTTGGCCTTTTATAGCTGACTCTGTGGTATTGGCTTTGCTCATTGTTGAAGCAGTACGATGACCTGTAGTTGTTAATTTCTGTGTGAGTTTGGTCTCTTGTGGTAAGATGTCTCATTGGCAACCATACTAAATCATGTTTATATCTATACTGATTGACATAAAACATGTTTTGGAATGGGGAAATTTGAAAGTTTGCTGATCTTTCATTTGGTATGTATTTCAGACACTATTATCTCACTCTTTATCGGATGCATAAATAACATAAGAAATTGCAACACGAATAAAAATAAAAATTGTATACTAATGAGTAATGGTAAATAGTTGCAAATACGGGTGTTATACCAGATGGTAGTTACAACGTTTGTGTTAGTGGTTGACCTTTGATCTTTGAGAGTCTCTCTCTGTAAACATAATGTATTAGATTTGGAATGATCCAGAGCTTAATAAAGTTATGAAAGTTGTAACGTGGTATTAAAATGAGAAGAAAAAAATTGTTTGAGCAGAGAAAACTAAAGATTTTAGTAAAAAAATGCATTAACAGAATAAAAGTGTCACAAGTCAGGAGCATCTGGTATTTGTTATTCTTGTATTATTTTAATTCTATTTTCTTGTGTACAATTTGGAAATTAGTATGACGTTCATTATCGATGAACTAGTATATATTTGTTTAGGGGCCAGCTGAAGGAAGCCTCCGGGTGCGGGAATTTCTCGTGACATTGAAGACCTGTTGGTGACCTTCTGCTGTTGTTTTTTTCTATGGTCGGGTTGTTGTCTCTTTGATACATTCCCCATTTCCATTCTCAAGTTCATCTTTCACAAAAAACCCTTGGATTAAACAAGATACTGGCACACAAACAAACACAATTTAAGATACTTCATTTTATTATCTAACTGGAAACTGAGCATATTGCAAAACAAAGCAGTTGAAATATATTGATCCGACATAAAACAGAATAATCACTGTTTCGATCCTGATACACTACATGACTGATGTTTTTTTTTTTTTTTTTTACATTTGTTTGATGTCAAATTAAAGATAAAAGCGCGAGGAAGATTAACTTCAACTTTGTACTTTATATGGCTTTTTAAAACTTTTTTTGATTCGAGCGTCACTGATGAGTCTTTTGTAGACGAAACGCGCGTCTGACGTATATATAAAATTAAGTCCAGGTATCTATGATGAGTTAATTTTACCTGTATAAGAATTATTTGTGCAGGTCTCATTGCAATAAATATTTTCATATTCATTGCTAATATCGTTTTAAAGAAGCACACCAAGTTTCGTGCAAACATGCATAATTTATAAACGGTCTCAAAAAGTAAACGCATCATTTAGTTCATGTGAAATTTTTAAGAATAAAACTGTGAATGAAAATGGAGAATGTATCAAAGAGACAATAACCCGACCAAAGAGCAGAAAACAGCCAAAAGGCCACCGATGGGTCTTTGATACAGCAGAGTAATCCCTCACCAGGAGGCGTGTTTTAACTGCCCCCTTAACAAAAATGTATACTGTTTCAGTGAAAATGAACGTTACATTTAACTCCGGAATATATAAATGAATTAAAATTTAAAATCATACAAGACAAACAAAGGCCAGAGGCTCCTACCTTGGACCAGGCCAAAAAAAGCGGCATTGTTAAACATGTTTTATGAGATCTCAACCCTCCCCTTATACCTCTTGCCAATGTTTAAAAGATCAAATATTACGCCATATGTAAAACCAGAATAGACGAAAAACTTACTAATCTTAGTAACAAACAACAGCTAATGAATTGCAGACTTATTTGGTCGACATGAAGCACAACATTAGTAATCAATAGGCCGACTTTTTTTAAGAAACAAAGCATGGATCTGGGAGAAGTCACTGTTACAGGTACTTAAAATAAAATTGAGTATGGTATAAACTAGCAAATAAAGAAACGGCAGTGGTACAATTTCGTTAAGCTCCGAAGTAAATAGTCTCTTTCACTTCATTCTGTCTTTAGATGTCTCTTTACAATTCTATTCATAAATAAATATACGTATTCGTGTATCAAAGAGTAAAGTCCGATATTTGCTGTTAGAAATTAACGCATTTGAAGTTATGGTGAAATCATGTTTACTTCATTTAAATATGGGTAACAATTCTTGCTCACCTCCGAAGGACCATGCGATTGTTTTCCATCACTTCAGTTGGCGTTAAATTATACAGATTTTTTTTTCTACAAATACTGATCAAGATTACCAAGCTAAGCTAAAATAGTCATTAGAGTATCAAATTTTGGAAATGTGGCTGATGACACCGTCTGCAAACCACGATGGCCGACATTACTAATAGTTATCAAAGGTACCAGGATTATAATTTAGTACGCCAGACGCGCGTTTCGTCTACATAAGACTCATCAGTGACGCTCATATCAAAATATTTATATAGCCAAACAAGTAAATAGTTGAAGAGCAATGAGGATCCAAAATTCCAAAAAATTATGCCAAATACGGCTAAGGTAATCTATGCCTGGGTTAAGAAAATCCTTAGTGTTTCGAAATTCAAAGTTTTTACTAAAATATAAGATTCTTGTAAAATGAAAGTAATGCTTATTTTCAAAACCACTATAAATAGAGAAGATCTAACAGTAGACAAAATGTTTAGAATATAGAGCTTAAAGTATTGTTCATTAATGTCAAAACTGTCAGACAACTACTAATAGGAGTTATTGCCCTTGCATGCAGAATTTTACCATTATTCTTTGTACTATAGGAAATATGACGGTTGTTCCACAGTTCCGGGTATAAGGACCAACTATTTACATGATTTTGTCTCAATAATTTCCCAAATGAATCTAATATTGTAATATTTTTGTACGATGTTCAGATTTTATGTATTTCAAGAGATGAAAATGAACAGTTACACTTTCAGGTCGATTTAACCTATAAATTTTATTAAAAAACACTAATCAGTGACGATCGATAGAAAAAAGTAAGAAGGCCAATGAAGTACCTATTCCAAGTCAGGAATATGACAGTTTTTGTCCAATCATTTGATGAGTTTTATCATTTGATTTTTTCATTTGATTAGAGACTTTCAGTTTTGAATTTTCCTCGGATTTCAGTATTTTTGTTTACAGTTATTAAAGATCCACCATTCCGAACGATTCACCAAAAATATCTAAGTTTTAGTATAACTTTGCGGGATTTTCTTGCTGTTGTGAAGACCTATTGGTAGGCTTCCATTGATTTCTGGTCGGGATGTGGTGTCTTTGACACATTCTCGATTCATTTCCTTTCTCATTTTTATTATATATAGATAGAAAAAATTGATGATACATGGAGCGTATTTATTATCATTGAAAAAAATCTAAACAAAATAAAGATATCTTCATTTGATTAAGGGGAATTATTTAAAAATTTCCTGTAGGTGTTTTACACTTTCATAATGATAATACGTATAATAATAATAATGTAAATATAAATAATCCAGTGTGTGAACTGATTCACATGACCAGAAGACGAGAAGATACATTGCTAAACAACTAAACGCTAAACTAGTAGGACAATTTTATAAGTAAGTTATTTCAGATTTTTATTAAAAAAAAGTTTTTCGGTAAAACTGCATGTAAAACAATGAATCTGAAAATAAAAGTTAAAAAAATATGACATATATTCAAACCTTGCATAATAATACTAGTACAGTGTTTATTCAATCAATTAAGTTTGCTTCTCAATTCATTTACTTAAATGTTCTTTGGCAAAGGCATTTGCTATATTGATAAGCTGTATAAACAGTAAAAGATACTTCAAGTACAGTTTCTAATTTTTATGAGTCAGATCAATGTGTGGTGTGTTCTAGTCATACCAGGGATGATATATCTTCTTATTGACTGTTTTTATGATGGAAAAACTGCTAATTTGACGCATGTCTGGTACAATACAAGGGGCGTGATGAGAATTATCATGTCAACATGTTATCGGCCTTACTACGGATTTTGTATTTTAAGCTCGACGTTAATCATATCACCAATACATCAACTATCCTTCTGATCATAGAGTTTTCTTCAGGATTATATCAGTACAAATCACTTGAAATGTGGCGCAATGTAAATTCTATTCATGTATAGTGTCCAATATGGTTAGGAATTTTACTTGTACTACAGACAGATCCAAAGACGATGCTAGTGTGCGACGAACTGCAGACCATTGATTGATTATCTTTGCAGTCTCATTAATCGAGTGGATAATGACAACTGAATTATAATAAAATGAAATCATTTTTTTTTACATATTAGGTCTGTTTGTTTTTTTCACGCATCGTTGTCAATTTCATGGAATTAGATGCGACTGTCATGCAAGTGAGAGGTTTAGATAGTTATAAAACCAGGTTCAATCCAACATTTTCTACATACATGTAAGAAAGAGCCTGTACCAATTGCAAGTCAGGAATATGACAGTTGTAATCCATTCGTTTGATTGGTTTAAGCTTTTGATATTGCCATTTGATTAGAGACTTTCCATTTTGAACTTTCCTTGGAGTCAAGCTTTTTTTTGTGATTTTACTTTAAACCTACAATCAAAAAGAAAAATAACAACGAAAAAAGGAAAAAGAGTACACCAGGCTACAGAAGTGGTAAATGAACTTTATTTAAAATGTTCAACTAGGAGCATAAAATTGAGAATGGAAATGAGGAATGTGTCAAAGAGACAACAACCCGACCAAATAAAAAAAACAACAGCAGAAGGTCACCAACAGGTCTTCAATGTAGCGAGAAATTCCCGCACCCGGAGGCGTCCTTCAGCTGGCCCCTAAACAAATATATCTTAGTTCAGTGATAATGAACGCCATACTAATAAAATGCCTATCATCCGAATGTGTATGAGTCTACTGGAGAATTGTATACGAGACCAAATAATAAAAAATATCTTATCATTTTTTTATTCCTTTAAAGGACCAGCATATCACGACGAGTATTCGTTTTTGAAAACAAAACAATTTAAGTTTTATATTCTTGCCCGGAAAACATTTAATTAAAATCGATGGATGTGGCATTAAGTCTAGTCAATCTAAGCAGAAAAGCCTGAAACCTAAATTAAATTGGTTAGTACAAAAGCCACTACTTGTTTTTGTGATAAGGATGTGATCATATTTGGGTGTCTTCTGGCTATTCCTACATTTTGTATTTTACTATTCTGGCTATTCCTACATGGAGGATTAGTGGAAGAACAATACATGTTGTTATTGCAAAATATGATGTTTTAGTCATTAGTGTCTCATTTGGTCAAAGGTAAATTTACCTGTGGAAATTAAATAAAAATCATTATTTATATGTAAAAAATGAGACTTTATTGTTTGAAAACATGCATAAAGTAATAATTTTAAGTATTTTAATACCATGGAATTTCTAAAAAATAAAGTTAAAACGAAAGAAAAGTAGTAAATTTAAAGCATTTAAAAGTCTGAAAGTCTAAAAAAAAAAGCATTTAAAAAGAAAATTAATAGTTACCCACACTATCAACCTTAGCCTCAAATCTAAATAAGGAGATCTGGCATGATTGCCAATGAGAGGTAAATAAATGTCCACAAGAGACCAAAATGACACAGACATTTACAACTATTAGGTCACCGTACGGTCTTCAACAATGAACAAAGCCCACACCGCATAGTCAGCTATTGTGGGCGCCGATATGACAATTGTAAATAAAGGCAACAGAAAAAAAACCCAATTCAAACGAGAAAACTAACAGCCTTATTTGTATATAAAAAACCGAATGAAAAACAAATATGTTACACATTAACAAACGACAACCACAGAATTTCAGGCTCCTGACTTGGGACCGACACAAAGAATTTATCAGTTTCATTATTTGGACAAATTATGATTTTTAAAAATGATATAATATCAAAAGAACTTAATTATCATAGATAATAATAGAAAATAAGGTGACAGAATGATGAACTTACTCCAGTCGAGTATGGAGATGCTGCTTTTCATCTCCTGCACATTGATTAAGACTTTGTATTCTCTTATATGTATTACTATGTGAGTGCTATAGATAAATTTAAATTTAAATTTATATATAAATTTAGTATACTTAGGTGCTTAGTTTAGTGTAACTCAACATTTAGTGCTTTGATTTAAAGAATGATTTAACATTGATATTTCAAATGATATCATTTACTTGTATATATTATTGTAAATAATTGTAATTAATTGTGCATGTAATTATAGCTATAAATTCATATTGTGCATTTGAATATTATTTACAAAAACTGTGTTTTGAAATTATTAAATGAAATAAAATATTGTGATATAAATTACTCTTTTCTCTATTTTTTGCAATAATTACCTACATTTACCTTGATTCATTAGATCTCATTAGTTTAATGTTGTTACAACATAATCCTACATAATCCCAATGTTTACACAAAATTTCTGGGAACTCCTACATAAAATTTTACTGTTTTATCTATAAAATTCAAAATGTAGGAATAGCCAGAATGAACCCATATTTGACATAATAAAAATCTACATCAATGTTAAAATGGCGGGAAATGATAAAATTTGGTAAAAATATCCGGTTTTTTTAAATTTTAAATCATAAAGATTAAGAAATTTTAATTTTAAAATAAAATAAGAATGAAATGTAGAACTATGGTCGTTTCCTTTAAAAAAAAACCCACGAAAAACACGATCGTTTATAGATACTGATTAAATGTCATGGCCAGAAACTTGTTTTTTTAGACGAACTAAGATTTTATCATCAATTTTTGGAAAAAAGGAAACGGGGAAATTTTACCAAATGTGAATCATTTGTAAATATTTACGGAAATGTAAAAATTTTCAGACTACACATTTATTTTTTGAGTTAAAAGCTAAGATTTTTATTACAATTTCTTCGAAAACAAGAAAACATAAATTGTGTTATATAAATTGAAAATTATGATCCCTTTTGTCAATTTATTCTTAAATTTATACTGAATAAATTGATATATTAAAAATTTCGCATGAGAAATATTTTTTGGACTAAATATATCTATATGGATATATATTAAATATGGAGAAAAGTGTAACAGTCTTGCAAAAGCGAAATATATCTTATATTTGAAGAATAATATTCACCATTATTATATAGCTGTTACTTGAGAGATATTTACAACATAATTCTTAGTCGCAATATTAGAATCTTTAAGTCTTGAGAGTTAATAAGTTCATTCATTTTCTCAACGTACTGATAATGATATCATACGGAATACACACCCAAATTTCGTATAAAAACGTCCCATCAGAATATTTATTTTGACTCAAAATATTTTTTTAAATGAGCGTAATTAATCCATACTCAATAGTGACCATCATCATGTTTTAGTATACAGTTATACCAAAACCTTTGTTCAACCTGCAGGCATGCTTATAATTATGACGAGTATGTGATAGAGACATCTTCTTTCGGTTTTTGTACTCAACAAATGCAACAATTGGCTGTTTATTTTATATCATGCATTAACAATTTGTTCATACATGTGAGAGTTTTAGCTAGCTATTCAAACTGGTTTAACCTGACCATTTTTATCACGTCATAGATTGTGGTTTACCATTTACATCGAATGATTTTGTAAGTACCGAACGTGACTTTTTCCCAAATATGACTGTTTTGCTGAGTGTGAATTCGCATTCCTATGGGACGTTTCTCGGTATTTGTACATCAAGTGTTTATGGTTTTATTTGTGATTCTGATCAGGTATTGGTTTGTGTCCAATCATTTGTAGTTGTAACTCAATTTCTTTATTTTCTATTTATATGTAAAAGTAAAGATAATTAATCCTGTATTAGTTGATGTGTTTCCCTCGACTTTAGTTTGTAACCCGGATTTGTTTTTTTCGTAAATCCATTTATGACGTTTGAACAGCAGTATACTACTGTTGCCTTTTTAATCCAACATCTAAACAATAGATAAAACTGTACTAAGTCAGTAAGTAATATGAGAGTTGTTATCTATTCGTTTGATATATACGTTTTTGATTTTGAAATTTGATTATGGACTCCCCGTTTTGAATGTTTGAGTTCAGTGTTTTTGTGATTTTACTTTTATAGCTTGCTTAACTGTTAACTTGTATGACACCATGATTTCACGTTTGCGTGCACTGAAACAGTATGCATCTACGAGAAAAAGGTGTATAGTAAGCAAAATTTGCTTCAGCGGAATTTAAACCTTTAGATAATTAATTATTCAACATGAACGTTATAAGAATTTCCTTATATTTTATTCTTTATATCTTTGTTGATATTATATCAAAATAATTGAAATGTTATACATATACATATTGACTTTTTTTACCAGCAGAATTACAACTTTGAGATAAAGAAAAAGAAATCTGTCAAAGATGTCCAAAGCAACTCCGAACGTATATATCAATAATATCTTCGGGGAAGACGATGGTGAAGACTATGAAGACTGCTTTAGTCCTGAGGAACAATCCGATTACGAGGACGTGAACCCGATTCCTAAAAGTAGCCCTTTTAAACTGAACCCGATTCCTAAAAGTAGTCCTCTTAAACTGAACCCGATTTCTAAAAGTAGTCCTCTTAAACTGAACCCGATTCCGAAAAGTAGCCCTCTTAAGACCAACGTTAATATTTCACATAATATAACCAACAATCAGTCGTTACAAGATAACCCACGGAGTCAAAAGAAGCAAGTTCCATGGCGTTTGCTATTATTTATTACTAGTAGTGTCTTGCTGATCACAATTATCGTATCCAATGTGGTCACCTTCGTAACAACAAAAAAC
Source organism: Mytilus trossulus (assembly GCF_036588685.1). Lineage (NCBI taxonomy): Eukaryota > Metazoa > Mollusca > Bivalvia > Mytilida > Mytilidae > Mytilus > Mytilus trossulus. Next base: position 40,586,033 of record NC_086382.1, on the reverse strand, counting down.
AAGTTCTTGGAAAAGAAAACAAGGCGTAAGTATATAAAAAATGTATATCCAATACAAAGTTTTATATTTGTAGTTAAGTATGCAAAAACTGAATTATTCGAACATCTATGTTGTGTCATGTGTACTATTGTCATTTTAAGCCATGGCGTTGTCAGTTTATTTTCGATTAATAAGTTTGACTGTCCCTCTGGTATCTTTCGTCCCTCTTTTATGGATGTCACATGTGGAGCAGGATCTGCTTACCCTACAAGAACACCCATATTTTTGGTTGGGTTCGTGTTGATCAGTCTTTAGTTTTCTATGTTGTGTCCTGTGAACTATATTCGGACTGTTTGTCTTTTTCATTTTTAGCCATAACGTTGTCAGGTTATTTTCAATTTATGAGTTTGACTGTTCCTCTGGTACCTTTCGTCCCTTTTTTATGATTTATATTGATTTGATTGATTGATGCTTGCTATGATCAATTATGGTTCCTTGGAAATAGAAGAATTAAAATGTTTTTATCATGTGTATGCCAACAATGTGTTTATTATAAATGTTAAAGGCACATCATTTGTAAACAAACAATCATTTTTATAATCAAATTTCCTGTTTTTAAAATCAAACACTATTAGAGTTACAATGAGTTTATTATTCTTAATAAAGACATTTAATACTTTGGCTGTATTTGGCATAATTTTTGTAATATTTGGGGTTCAATTTTCATCTTATTGTAATTTATGATTTGACATATTGAATACTGTAAATTCAGAAATTATTGCGAGGTTTTTATTATTGCGAACAATGCGACTGAGTTGTCAACGCAATAATTAAAACTCGCATTTTGTAATATTTTAACTTACTTAAGAATGACTTTTCTCAAAATCGTAAAAATTAAAATCTCATTCAAGTGTAAAATGACAAAATCGCAATAATAAATGCACGCAATAATTTCTGAATTTACAGTATTGCTAAATAGTCTAATCAAGACAATAAATGTATCTTTTTATTTCATATTATAAACCTGGTATCTTGTATCTATCGGTTAATTTATTAAAAAGCTAATGTTTGCAGATGACCAGTACTGAATGTATATCTTTAAAGTAGAATTTACACTTTCCATTTAATACAACACAATTACCAATCAGAATGCACTGGACTGCATAAAGATATTTGAAAGGGGAACAATCTATTATCCTCAACACATTGTAATATTCATCTAAGATTGACACATCTTAATTCGCTTTTGGTTACCCTAGATATATGTATATTATATGTTAGATGCTTTGATGTTTTTGAATAACTAAGGACATACAAAATGTAACTTTTCGAAAAACCAGCTATTATGCATTCAACAATCAGATGGTTGGACTTTTGTGTTTAGATAATTTTCTTTATTACTTTAAACGCACGTATCTTCAGACCTATTATGCAGTTCACTCCCTTGTTTGAATGGAGGTTTATGTGTAAATGTCGAAGGACTATACTACTGTAGCTGTACTCGAGGTTTCTCTGGTAAAAACTGTGAAGGTAATTAAGTAAAGTTAGTGGTGGTAACAATTATGGTTAACAAGTCTTAAGTATACATGAAATGCAAGCTTTAAAAAATAAATCAAAATCATCGGCGTCATATTTTTGAATTGCTTAATAGATAGAAGAAGATGTGGAATGCGTGCCAAGGAGGCAAGCCTCCATCGAAGTCACAATTGATTAAAAAAACCAATAGAATAATTTTCAAGATTTCTGAATGATGCAAATTTAATGGTGAATTGTATAAATGTCGGATTTGTTCAAGTTGTTCGATATTCTTGTAAGATGTCGTGTGATTCATTTTAACATACTTGCAGTGTATCAGAAGTCAGGATTCATATGCAGCTTTATGATACAGTGTACTTTAAAACACAATGAATATTCATGTATCCCCCATTGATTTAATTCTAACATTTGCTTCATTAAACCAGTTAAGATATTCTCAATTTAAAAGTTATATAGTATTTCCTAGTATCACTATGTTTGTTTTTTCCGAGTTATTTCAGTTGTGTTATGTCATACATATAACTTATTTCAGTGACACCTTGTACCGGATTTAACTGTTTAAATGGAGGTGCATGTGAAGTGTTGAATGGCACGTTTCACTGTTTATGCAAGTCTGGTTTTACGGGGATGTTTTGTGAAGGTATTTTTAAAAAAATGTTAGAACAAATTGCATTTAATTGAGAAGAAGAAGAAAAAACAAATGATGTTGAAAAAAAACCAATATTTTTAAGAAGATGCTAGAAAGGAGTGATAATATCGAGTTAATAGCATATTTTTGTTGTTGTTGAAATAATCAAATTACTATGTTCACGTGACTGTTAAAACGTCTCTCGTTTTTATCTATTTTGATATGTGTTATTTATATGATGGATTCTTTTAGAACAGTGTAGATCTATCATATTTATATATGATTTCAGAACCAACTCAATGCTTATCAAATCCCTGTTTCCATCCTAAACTGTTAAATTAAAATTAAAGATTTATTTATTACTTCTCATTTCATACATCTTTAAAATGTCAGTGACACTTTGTACCGGATTTAGCTGTCTAAACGGAGGTGCACGTGATGTGTTGAATGGCACGTTTCACTGTTTGCAATTTTTCAATTTATGTTATTGATATTTAAGATTCTTTTAAAGCAGTGTATCATATTTCTATATAGTTTCAGAACCGAAACCATGCGTATCAAATCCCTGTTTCCATGCTGCCTCCTGTACAGGTTCCGACAATAATTACATTTGCCATTGTCCTATTGGAACTGAAGGCAATCGTTGTCAAGGTGAGAATACAATGAAAGACTTCAAATGAAGACAACATGAGGCAAATATGCTATCAGCCGAAATGAGAAAAAAAATATAGAGTCATACTACATTTACTGCTTAAAGCAATATTTTCTGATACTAACTGTGGATTCATTATTATTTGTTGGATACACACTTTTGTGGAATTCCTGGGGACAGGAGAACCATGAATTTAAATGTAAACCGAATTACACATTTTTTAAAGGAGAGAATACAGAGTTTGTAAAAAAACACAAATTTAAACATGTTTAATATCCACTAATATTCAATATTTCCTCAAATTGGTACCTACGAATATGAATGAATCAACATGTAAAGTATATAATGAAAAAGGTCTACGTGCTTAATAATGATTAATTTTAATCAATGTTAAGTGTCATATTTTAGTATGTTAACCGTAATAAATAAATTATTAATTGAATAAAAAAAATGTGACATATCTCGTGTTTCAAGAAAAATGTTTAATGAATATAGGTTAGCCGATGGCAAATGTTGGTCGTACAGTTTCATATATTAAGACGTCTACAATTAACATATCTATGTCATTCAATAGTAAGTTTTAGTTCTGCTTTATTTCTCACAATAACGTATTATATAACGTATTTTATCTACATGCTATTTTGATGATTCATTTTAATCAAAACTTTTCAATTTTTTAGAGGAAATTAATGCAGTGATTACATCCCAAAATTATCCATTACCTTACACCGACAACATTTATAAAATATGGAATATTGATGTGGGTAATGGAAACACTGCCAAAATTAAGTTTACTGCTTTTGAACTTGAAAATGGATCTGATTTTGTAAAGGTAAGGTTATTACTCTACATATTTCATTTTACAGTGTATATAAGGACAATGGTTTTAAAATAAACATGTATATAATTACAACATATTTAAATACATAAGTTTTTTTTAACTAATAAATAATTGTGTTTCTACAGCAAAATGCAATATTGTTTTGTCCTTTTGAACAAAGTATGTTATCCTCATGAAAAGGCGTCATGGTTTCTAATATATTATTACATCAACTATTATAAAAACAACAATATTGCTTTGTCAATGATCAAACAAAACGGAGTAAATGTTATAATCTATCATCGGAAAAAGCAAGGTTATTATTTGTTAATAGAGGATATAATTCTACTGTTAAATGTGGCTCAATAACTTGATTTGTTAACACAGTAATATTCTTGACCTCCATTACTCAAACAAATATTTCACTTGCATTTAATTTGTTTTATTAAGACATTGTACTTTATGATTTTTTTTATACAAGAAAAAGGAAGGCATTACATAATTAGTTACCTGACTATGATAAATGAGTCAATTTAAATTTTAAAATAAAAAAATCTAGCTTAACTTAGCTGCAATATTTGAACTTCAGTCGCGTATGGAGTGTACATTTGAAGGTATATTTTTTCAACAAATTGTCGCCATTCCTAACAATGACTTCACGGTTCAGCTAACAAGCAAGCTAACTTAAGAACTACCTTTGGCTACACACTCAATGGAATCTTCTGTAATGTTAACCTAAACATGTGTCTGTCAGGGTAAAGACTATGTACCAATACTCAAAACCTTTCAATCCCTTATGAGTTGATTTATCATAGATAAATTAAATCGTGTTATATAAAAGCAATGACTGAGGCTGTTAAATGTGATTCCTTTTTGTGCTTGTTTGCATTATATATACATAACAGTATTGTTATTTATTTGATTTATGTTTGTGCGTGTCTTATGTGGTTTGCTTTGAGATAAAATTAGTATTGATATTATTTTAAGTTAACAGTTTTATTTCATTTTGTATTCCCTTGTTTAAGATTTTGCTTTAATTCGTCTTTATCGGGAGAGTAAAATGGTGTTATATTAAACTGTACTGTTTGTACTTTCAGCAACTTAATCATTTTTGCATCTAAGTCAGATTGTTTGATGTATATTTGGATATTTGGTTTAGATCTGATCGTATGTCTGTAATGTTTGTGTGATTAGTTTAAACATATTTTATTGTTCCAAAACTCATGGATTAGACACAAGTTTTTCAACTTAGTTGCATCTTCTCCATAATATACATGAATATACATTATATTTTTATATCACATTACATAAATTTGTAATTTTCTAATAAGCAAGAAGGCATAACAAATAATTGAATAAATTACAACTATTGTTATCATAATATTTATACACAGAAAAATAATAGAAACGGCTCAATGGATATCAAACGTTCTTATATTGAATAATCAAACACACCCAAACTATCGGTCCAAAGGGAAAACACCTACTGTTATTAGTGTGTTTTTCAATGACTTTTTATTTACCTGTATAAGTTGTTAATAGTAACGTGCAATATTGTGAATATATATTTTTGTGATAAGGACATTAAATTATGACGTAAAAATACGCATAAAGGGATGACAAGGACATGTATTTAATGTAAGTATCGTTTTTGTGTTAACTTCAATAATTGAAATCCATTGAGACAAAACATTATGTTAATCGTTAAGGACAAATCAATCATTCGACAAATGCAACGTCTGTACTGTAGACTAGTAAATAAAACAATAACCAGCAAGGTTTTTAGTAGAGTGAGAAACGTTGAGTTTCTTTTATACATTTATGTACTGCAGAAAATATTACAAAAGTGTTTGTGTGATTGTTTGGCTGCTGGATGTAGATTATTGTTTTGTAAATAAATTATGTCTGTTTAGGTTGCTCGTTTAAGTTTGTAAATTCAATAACACTGTAAACATCTTTATAACTAGCGGGAGGTTAGGTACATATATTTATACTTTGTATTTTAATCCACCAATTTCCTTAAAATATATTTTTACCAAGTCACGAATATGACATGTGTTTTCCGTTCTTTCAGTTGGTAAATAACATGAATAAGATCTAGCGTTTGATTGTTTTAAAAGTTTATTGATTTCCCCTCTTTTAAATAAACCTTGGCGTTCAGGTCCGCAACAACCGGTCTATTTGAAGTTTATTTTATTCCATTAGTATCTTCGGTTTTTTTACTGAATATATATCCTCGTAATTTATATTTGATATTTGAAGATACATGAACTATAAAGTCACATTAATCTATGAATGAACAGTACAAACGTAAAATTGAGAATAGAAATAGGGGTTATTTCAAAGAGACAAACACCCGACTAAAGAGGAGAAAAACAGTCAAAAGCCACCAATGGGTCTTCACCACAACAAGAATATCTCTTATCCGGAGGCGGGCTCCAGATGTCCCCTCACAAAAATATGTACTAGTTCAGTGAAAATTGATATTACACTTAACTTCAAAACATATAAATGAAGTTAGATAAAATTGTGAGATTAACCCTCAACATATAAATCTAACCAATGTTAAATCGAAAAGCACCCAACTTAAGAATTAAATCAGTTCAAAAGAACTCAATGTTCGAAGTCAGAATAGGTAATACATTTTTTTTGGCAGACAACAACTACATGTATCATCACAGACTTCTGCACTATAAAAACTTGGATGTAACATTACATAGAACTTTGATTAAACTAGATTTGACAATTGAAAAATTATAAAATAGCGACTATTGTAATTTTCTTCATGTATACTTCTTCTTTTCAATTAAGATATATAACGGACACTCAACAGGATGCTGCTCCTTAGCTAATTACACTGGTTATACTCTCCCAAGTGAAAGGACATCCACAGGAAGATATATGACAATTGTGTTTAAAACAGACCACTCTGTACAAAAGTCTGGATTTCGTGCACTCATTTATAATATAACATCAAATTGATCTTCAGAACACACGTACTTTGTCCGGTAGGACGAATTCAACGAAATGGTTATGATCAAGCATGTTTCAACATTGTGTCAATGAAACCATTTTATTTGTTATGGTACATTTTGTTTTTTTTAGAATATTCTTTTCTGTTATCAACTGTAACTGAGCATGCTTTTGATCTATTGTCTGACTCTTCCTTTATTTTTTATATTAAAATATATTTGAAATAAGATTGGTATGTATTATAGTGTAATTTGTATGGTATTAATTGAATAGTAGGGGCATCGATGGTCAAGTGTTCTTTAATTGCTAGCCAGTCAACACTGAGGAATCGACTCCATTCTTAATTGACTAGGATTGTCAATGTTCCTATTGAATCTCGATGGTTTTCTCCGAGCACTCCAGCTTCCTCAACAAATGAAAATTTACCGCCACGAAAAACCACAAAGGTGGCGTTTAAAAGTGTCATTTAAACCCCAACAATCAATCAATCATCAAACGGTACCTTCTTTAAATGTATGATGCAGTATTAATTGTACTCAATGGAAGTGGAAAAATATTCTTATGATTTTTATGCCCCACCTACGATAGTAGAGAGGCATTATGTTTTCTGATCTGTGCGTCCGTTCGATCGCCCGTAAGTCCGTTCGTCCCGCTTCAGGTTAAACTTTTTGGTCAAGGTAGTTTTTTTTATAAAGTTGAAGTCCAATCAACTTGAAACTTAGTACCCATGATATGATCTTTCTAATTTTAATGACAAATCAATGTTTTGATTCCAATTTCACGGTCCACTGAACGAAGAAAAAAATAGTGCGAAGCTCAGGTTAAAGTTCTGGTTAAAGTTTTTGGTCAAGGTAATTTTTGATGAAGTTGCAGTCCAATCAACTTGAAACGTAATACACATTTTCCAATGATATCATCTATCTAATTTAATGTCAAATTAAAGTTTTGACCCAATTTTACGGTTCACTGGACAATGAAAAAGATAATGCGAAGCTCAGGTTAAAGTTTTGGTTAAAATTTTTGGTCAAGGTAATGTTTGATGAAGTTGAAGTCCAATCAATTTGAAACTTAGTACACATGTTTCCTATGATATGATCATTCTAATTTTAATGTCAAATTAAAGTATTGACCCTTATTTCACGGTCCATTGACCATGTAAAATGATAGTGCGAGTGGGACATCCGTGTACTATGAACACATTCTTGTTTTATCGAATTATACTTGAAATTGTTGAGAGCTTATTTGTAGAATCTTGGTCTATGTAAAGAAACATCTACCAAGGACGATAACTACATCAATTTCTCCCATTTCCTTAACTTGATACTAGTAAGTCGTCTGGACTAGTATTATTTGTTAACAATACATTCAGGAGCCTCTGGTCTTTGTTTGTCTTGTATTATTTTAATTTTAGTTTCTTGTGTACAATTTGGAAATTAGTATGGCGTTCATTATCACTGAACTAGTATATATTTGTTTAGATGCCATCTGAAGGACGCCTCCGGGTGCGGGAATTTCTTGTTACATTGAAAACCTGTTGGTCACCTTCTGCTGTTGTTTTTTCAATCGTCGGTTAGTTGTCTCTTTGATACATTCCCCATTTCCATTGTCAATTTCATTGGAAAATTAACCCTTTCGACAGATAGTACAGAAACCCCAAAAACAACCTCCCCCCAAAAAACCCAAACAACAAAACAAACCTAATCCACCTTTGTTATTATTTTCAATTAGTTTTGATCTCCACATTGATACTAAATTCAATGGCTTACAAATACTTTCATGATTGTCTGGATAGATAACTGCTGCTACCAGGAAAGCAATTAAAGCAAAGTTTACAAAGTGGTAAATTTGAAGTCAACCCTTTGAACGTTTAACGAAGCGAACGTGAGTTGATTGAGTGTTTGTTTAAAAGATGATCGAGTTTATGTTCTAAATCATAAAGCCACAATGACGTTCTCTTTCAAACGAATATGACCTCAACGAATTACACCCATTAATGTATGAGTGCCTACAACGAATAACTAGACACGTGTAAACTGTTGATCAGAATCTGCTAAGAAGTTTTAAGCACCAGAGTTCATCATCAGTTTTTTTTGGCCACGAACTATACATAGACAAGTCATCTACATTACCTCTGTTTTAGTTAAACCAATATTATCTCTGTGGTATATTTTTATTAGGTAAGAAAACAACAAATGTCTTAAATGTATTGTTCTATAGTATTGAATCAACTTGTTTTTACTTTTTAACTCTCCGTTGTTAGAAAAACAAAAAATATAATTGAAAAGATGTCATAATCGGAAAAGAACGTTTGTACTTCATATATTCGATGCATGAAACAGATCTGGTAAATACAGTAGGATATGAAGAATTTCTTGCAAGTAATGCTTATATCATAATGAAATAAAATACAAAACTTTATATGCTGAATCCAAACAAACATAAAATACAGTTCTGAATTAGAAAAAAACAATAATCTGTACTAAAAACACTAATTCTTCGATGATTCTGCATCCTGATTTTAGCATAAGCCACCGCTATTTTCACTTTCTTCGGAACAAGAATTTTTTGGTATTATACTTGATGCTGTATGGTATTTATTGGCAAAAGGTGAAGTGGTCTTATATACAGGTACTTTTGTACAATATCGATATCCGTTTTATACAGACGTACTATATTCGAATATTATCCTTAGCTGGAGATGACAAATTATACATGTTATACACCTTGTCGAAAACCTGAATTACACATATATTACGGATAACACATTTCTTTATGTTTAACTGGTATCAGGAATTCGAACATTTCCCATGCAATATATACATTTATCATATGTTTAGTAGTAAATACAGTAGTTTTGCATATATGATAAAAAGCCTGCTGTTTAATCCATATCGCGCAACTTTGATGCGCACCCTTTATCGCATACCCTTTATCGCACCCCTACCCTTTATCACACCCCTACTTTTTTTTATACATAAAGTCAGTTTTATTTAATTTTTTGCTCCAAAAATATTTTCTTCAAAATATGTCATTTTTTTCAATGACGTCATTGTTTGGTATATGACGTCACGAACGTCAAGTTTTCTATATTGTATGTGACGTCACGAACGTCAAGCTTTCATATTTTTGGAACACTAAATGCAACTATAAAAAGTACAAAAAACACAAATAAATACAAAAATAAACAAAATATTTTTTTAAAACAACAGCACGCAAATTCTCAGATTTTCTATAAATGCTTTGGTATTTGAGTTCTAAGCCAAAAACTGCAATTTACCCCTATGTTCTATTTTTAGCCATGACGGTCATCTTTGGTTGGTTGGCCTGGTCACCGGACACATTTGTTAAACAAAATACCCCAATAATGATTGTGTCCAAGTTTGGTTTACTTTGGCTCATTAGTTTCGGAGGAGAAGTTTTTTGTGAAAGTTAACGACGACGGCGGACGACGGCGACCGAACACGCCGGACATCGACGCAAAGTATGAGAAAATCGGGTAATTCAGATGATTAGAATGAACAAATATTCTAAATCTAAAGTTTCCCCATACATTATAGTGTTTAATATTGAATTGGTACCATCGAACAAAAAAGTTGATAATAAACCTTCGCGCGAGAAAAAATTCTGACTCAGACCCCCCTTTTTTTAAAGTAAAGTGGTCGCGCCTTTAAGAAAGTCATTTTAGATGATTTGCAGTAGTTTAAAGATGTCTCGATTATGCTTTAAAAACGTTGGATTGCCATCAGCGTGCTTAAACAAAGTGATATATCCCGAGAAAAAGATTTGTAATGGTGTTATAGGTGTTCTACTGCTTAAATTATTGTAACAGCATACAATAATAAGGTTTGAGCGTTCATATTTAATAAAAGAACACACAATCTTCATAAATCGATTTTTATATCTTGTATCTTGTTATATCCATCGAATGACAGGACCGAATAACAGGACCAAATGAAAAATGCTAATAACTTTTTCATTCTCAAAGGATTTATCTAAAATTTGAAATATAATAAGATTTTATCATTTTATATATCGATGAAATAAATAGATTTTTTTTTATAAAAACGTTAGAAAACATGACCTGACCAACGCTGTTAATCTTAAAATATTTACTTGTTAATGCATATATATTCCTTTTACAGTTTAGGAAATATAGCGCATTAAACTAGATAAATTAAGATTTATTGAATTATAATTATTATATTAATAGACATCATGCAGTCGTTTAAGTCAGGGACTTTCTGTTCTAATGTTCTAAAAATATCCAAAAAAAAACTATGTGTGATTTTAATTACTGTCATCACAAACTATATTGGATCGATTAAATTATTTATGGCTAATTTCACACCTTTTGTTTGTTACTTTTTAATTGTGATTAAACGTGTCAGATTTAACCAAATTTTTTTTTTCTCGGGATATATCAGCTTAAGCTGGTTTTTGGGAGATCACTTTGTTCTTGTATTTCTCGGGAAATTGTGGTACCGCTAACAACCAAGCCTAAAATTTACAACGGAACTTATCAACCTGGCACAAAGTTCCATTTGGAGAATTGATGCAAAGTAAAATAACGGAATAAGTTCTAATTATTGTTATACATTAATTTGAAATTGATATTTTTAAAAGTATACCCACATGAGGGGGAATATTCTTCCCTCTTCTGAGGGTACTCTGCATACTTAATTTGCATGATAATGCAACTTATTGCGTTTTATGTGAGCTATGAAATGCAACTTAAATTTTGCTAACTAGTTGTTCTGTTTAGACAGAACTTTTCAACTAGCTACATTCTAAATTCCATTTTAAACCGTAAAAAGTCATGAAAAATCGTTGATGACCTCTTGGTCACATTACTAAATTATGTATATGGGCTGATAACAAAATAACGTCAGCCAATCAGAAAACACATTACATCCAAAATTAAATAGTTAATAAATATCAAAACCCTGACTACATGCACAACTTCAATATATTTACATAAGGCGAACAAAGTGAAAACCTGCAACCATTCAAACTTTCAAAAACTATGTCGAAAAGGTATATTCCCTTAATAAATCTGACGGACAGAATGATTGAAGGGGAAGGACTTATGGACAGACAGGGGTAAAACAATGTTCCCATCTTTCAACTTTCAGTTGAAGGGGCAGTAAAAAAAAGTTGCCATTTTTGGGTCATGAAAAAAATTCTTTCCCTGTTAAAAAATTCTATAAAGTTATTCATTTTATTGATATATGGAAACTTTAACCCAAGACTAAATAACACTTAAATTTTGAAAAGAAAAAAAATTCTCTGCGTGCTGTCATTGTGTTGAAGATACGTTTGTCAGTTAAAAAAAATACGTGAAGGTTTTACAAAAAATGTTTTAAAAAAAGAAAATAACTGAAGAATGCTGTGACACGACTAGAGAAGGATTAGTTTAGTTTCAAAACAATATTCTATTTATCAAAAGTGCAAAAAATAACAATAGAAATGCTGACATTTGGAAACAAGAAGAAATTATATAAATCCGTTCCCCAAAGAAGGCAATTTGTTATGTCTAGATTTTTACCTCTTTATTTGCAGGCTAGACAAATGGCAAATTGTAAAACTGGAACTATGAAAAATGTTTTACACCGTTTTTTAAAGAAAACATTTTTTAGGTGTGCCTTGGGTACAAGAACATATAATTTATCTGATAAGCTTGAATTTTGTAAAATCAATATTTAATTTAGTTAGATGGGCTAATTTACACCAGTCAAAATTAAATTTGAAGGTCAAGACTAGTCGAGACAGGTCGAGATTGGTTGAGAATGAGTCGAGACTAGTTAAGACAGGTCGAAACAAGTCAAGACAGGTCGAGCCTTGGTCAAGACCATTTCAGACTACACAATGATCATCAAGTACTGAATCAGACTAATTAAGTAAAGTCGAGTACACTTAGGAACAGTTAAGTACAGTCGAGACTATGTCGAGAATAGTCGAGTAAAATGTGTACTCGATTTTACTGGTCGAGCACAAAAACTTGTCAATTCAGACTCTGAGGAGTTTGTAGTGATCTCCCTCATGCAAAGCTCTGATTCTTTTCACGGATTTGGCTATTCTTTTTGGACCTTTTGGATTATAGCTCTTCTTCTTTTATAAAAGCTTTGGATTTCAAATATTTTGGCCACGAGCATCACTGAAGAGACATATATTGTCGAAATGCGCATCTGGTGCAAGAAAATTGATATCGTTAATTTTATTACATTATAAATCAAATTCGAAACAAAACAGAAACGTTATTTTCATAAACAGATTTTGTACAAAAATATATAAAACATTACGATCAGGGCAATGCAGTGACAAGTTATTTTGTTGCACTTGAAAAGCATTTTATTGTGTGGAAGAATTAGGCAGGAAGCTGAATTCAGCTTTTCTTTATAAAACAGTTTGCTTATCAACAGTTTGATCATAATACAAAATTTATCAGACCTATATCAATCTAATTGCACGAGATGCTTAATCTATTGACATCTGTGTTTATGTTTTCATAACTTATATGCTGATAAATTAATTACAGGCTGATGACTTTGAATTGACACATTTAGTTATGGAAATAAACTCATCATATATACCAGGACTAAATGTTATACAATAGAGAATACTAATCAGTTGATTGGATCGATACATTAACAAAATCACAAAAGACAGAAGTTAATACAAATTTTAGAGGACTCAGAGTTACTCAAAGCTAGTTCAATGCAATAACAACTAATAAATAAACTAGACCTGTTGGTGACCTTCTGTTGTTATTTTTTCTATTGTCGGGTTGTTGTCTCTTTGATACATTCCCCATTTCCATTCTCAATTTTAGTTCGACTAAAAAAATAATCAAGACAAATCCAACATCAAATGACTTCGTTTCTGTGTGTGTTACATTTTAACGTTGCGTCGTTTGTTTTCTGTTATTTTTGAGTGTAAATTCACATTGCGATAAGACGTGTCACGGTACTTGTCTATCCCAAATTCATGTATTTGGTTTTGATGTGATATTTGTTATTCTCGTGGGATTTTGTGTGATGCTCGGTCCGTTTCTGTGTGTGTGTTACATTTTAGTGTTATGACGTTGTTCTCCTCTTATATTGAATGCGTTTCCCTCGGTTTTAGTTTGCTACTCCGATTTTGTTTTTTGTCCATGGATTTATGAGTTTTGAACAGCGGTATACTACTGTTGCCTTTATTTAGTGAGAAACATTATATACACTCAGAAAAAACATTCATACATTTTTTACGCAAAAATCATTCCCAAACTGTTATACAACTTGTTATATCTCATTAACTGTGCCAAGATAGGATTAATCACTCATTTGAACTCGTTTTGTGAGAATAAGTATAATAAATGACACATGCATTTCAAATTTTGTCATTAATTTGGTAATGTGACACCTATAGTTATAGATAAGTTGTTACATATAATTAGTTGTATTTAGCTAGGACCAATTTCACATTTCAACCCTCTTGGTGTGAATAAGTATAAATAATGACACATACATTTCAATTAATTATACGATTGTGACAACAGAAGTTATAAATAACTTTATTATGCATTATATCTTGAAATTAAATATCTAATTATTGTCGCACTAATAAAATTAACGGTACCAATTTTCTTGCACCAGATGCGCATTTCGACAATACATTTCTCTTCAGTGATGCTCGTGGCCAAAATATTTGGAATCCAAAGTGTATATAAAAGATGAAGAGCTATAATCCAAAAGGTCCAAAAAGTATAGCCAAATCCGTGAAAGGAATCAGAGCTTTCCATGAGGAAGATACATTCCTTAATTTATAATAATTTCTAATATTTTCTAACAGCACATTTTAATAACACAAAGAATCCGTATTTTCATGCCATCAGCAGAGGCATCGACCCAGTGGTAGTAATAAAATTAACGATACCAATTTGTTTGCACCAGATGCGCATTTTGACAATACATGTCTCTTGAGTGATGCTCGTGGCCAAAATATTTGAAATCCAAAGTTTATATATAAATGCGAATATAGATAAAAATAGCAGATGACAACGAGTACTCGGGTACAGTTTTAGTACTTTGAAACTCGTATGTCTGTTATACATCTTTAGATATTTGTCTTCACACTCCACTCACTTTAGATCTGTTGAAGTACCCCATTCGTAATACTAAATAAAAACAATCAATCATATAAATATGTTTCTCTTGAGGCTACTTTTTTTTATATAGTAGTACCAGCAACGTCCTTTTCTGATGATGGCACTTTTTCATATGGATTAATTGAAACCAAAAATAGAAAGTCAAACTGTCGTTCGTCTGAAATTGTTAGCCAGATCATATTTCTAAATAAAAACAAAACCAAAGAGACCTGCGGTGAACCCTACGCAACTGATTAGAGACATTTTAAACTGTTTTTGTACACGGATCAACACTTTCATGGAGTAATAATTAACTCATCACCAGCCGTAAAAACTTATCTTTGTTTGTTAATCAAGACTTCTATGTAAACGTAATTGGTATAAGATGTACATTTACATTAATTTAATTACTCTGTATTTGAAACTGAACTATAATTGTTTAATTTACAATTTAAAGATATAGGCGAGAGTGATTTTCAAACCCAAAAAGTCGAAAATAAACTGACAACATCATGGCTAAAACAAAGAAGATCAGACAAACGATAGTGCAAAAAAAAAAACCAACAGAAAAAGTCAGATAGGGAAACACGAACAAGTACAAGTAACTGAAGTCCAATATTGTTTTTGCCAATAAATGAACAAGTTGTATTATAAGAAAGATACGAACTCCTAAGAAACAGATGATACATACTTATATATTGTCTACTTTGTCGGACTTTAAATATAAGTATTTTTATTTTTTTTTGGAATGAGGTTCATGAACACGTACACAAACAATAATCGCTATTTGATTAGAGGGTATTTATAGAAACAGCGGCCACTATTTCATTGTGTAATTGACACACATAAAACAGAGCTTTAAGCTATGTTTATAGTACGTTTGTCTTTCGTAAATATGTTTAAGAAAGGTATTAACAAAAATACTGCATCCCACCAAAAATCTTAACTCTTCAATAAACTTTTTTTAGAATTCATTCGAGTATCATAACGAGTATCTGAGTATTAAATTTCAGATCTTTTGACATTCCTAATATATATCAATATAAATATTTGAAACATATGCACCAGTCTTTTCAGTGTAACCAAAAATACCATATAACTACAACTACTACTACCATGCAAACAAGAAAATAAAATTCAACTGATACATTATTTGTTTTAACCAGCTGATAACACATATACAATGTACAGCCTATTGTGATTGTGAAACGTTCTTAACTGTTCTAGCTATAAGTAGATTTCAGTTTATTAAGGAATCTGTGAATCCAATTAACACAGATATTATATGAATATCGTCACTTCCTTTTATTCTAACAACATAAGGAATATTCAAGATATCTATACTATATATTTATGCGCGGTTCGCGTATGATCTTTGGAGTATGTAATGTATTCTATTGTGTTTTCACAATAGTTGTAAACCGGTTTTTGCGGTCATTATATAATGAAAGTTGCACGAGATTAAACTATCGAGGTTTGGGCAGCGACCATTACCGTGCATTTCCTGCGTATTGAAGTTTAATTTTCATTAGGAATTCTGTTTTTTAAATGTATTGAAGTTGTTTGTAAAGAATAAACGTGTTTTGTATATATTTTGTTGATGTCTTTTACCGGTATTGTTGATTGTGTGAAGTTTATAAACCGGGTATTTGTTTTCGTAGATGCATGGTTGCCGTATTCAAAAACTAAACTGTTAATGATGTTTGATATTAGAAATATTGTGATCTCTGGATCTATAGTTATTATAATTGAGATGATCATTGCGCCTAACAAATAGTGTCGTATAATGAATATAATAAAAACTGGGTTCACATTTATTTTTTTCGCAGCTGTACTTTTGTTTAAATTGCCTGTACATAAGACATTTTAAAATTCTTATTTGTTAGAAGACAAAAGTTGTGTCAGTGCCGGACAAATAGTATTAATCTTTCACCAAATAGGTTAGGAGATTTGTTTGAGGGCTTTTAAAACGTTCGATTCCTTTGGACGCCGCCCCAAGTACCCAGGTAATGATTTATACAAACTATATTTTAAATTATTTCTGGTATACTCTCTGATAGGATAATACATTTTTACTCCATTCTGTAAACCAACTTATTTTCTCGAGCGATTTATTGTCGCGATGTTCGCGAACAGACAAATAACGTGAAAACAAATTGTCGCGAATATGTAAAACTTGGATTTTTCCTTACTAATTCAAAGTTAAAAATCGCGAAATCAAATCACCGCGAAATGGAATAGAAAGGACTGTACGCGCAAACAAATAGCCGCGAAACTAAGTTGGTTTACATTACTTATATTAAAGCATTATATATAGATTAATAGAAACAAATACAAACCTTGATTAATGTAAAAATCATGCAAACCCTGAAAACAGCATTTACACGTGACAAAGAAAAAATACTTGCGTTAAACAACGATAATCTTTATAATTATTAACTGCAAAAAAACCTACCCGATGTGTAACATGAAAAACGCACTGAAAATTAAAAAAAAAAACCTATTATATCTAAGAGGTTGACATTCAATAAGTGTTACCTTTTATTATGACCAGTAATGACCAGATGATGAATAGGTCATTATACTACAATGTTGCTTATTGATATAAATGAAATGAACAATAACAAAGCTTTTATTTTATATCAAAAGGGTCGACCCATTAATTTGCGATTAATTGAATCCAATCAAAATCCTGATAGGATGAATAAAAGTAACAGAACCCGGTTAATCATCAATTAATAGTTTCCACGATATGAAAACTGTAAGGAGATTTATAATTAGGATGACCGATATATTCTTTGTGATTAAAATATGTACAACAAAGTTACGCAATACATATGATAGATAATATCATTGTTCTGCAAAGTAAGTAGCCAGTAAAATCATTGGGAATATATCTGATCGATATGTTGTCATCTGAAATTTTCGATGGTGCCTTCGTTTTATTTTGTGTTGTTGTTGGTTCCATCATAAAAAACAAATCTTTTCAAGAGCATTGTTTTCAGAATAAACAGTTTTTAGTATACTCTTGTCCGGATAATATAATTAAAGTCACATGTTCCTGTGGTTCGAGTCCAGTTGTCTTGCGTCTTAAAGGCACTGAATTATGTGTTCTTATTTAATGGTTAGATCGTAAGTGCAATCTTTTCTAAATTCTAAAGATTTAACATTAACAGTTAAATGTTTTATCTTCATCGACTATATATCTTCACTTTTAAACGAACAGACCTCACTTTGTGAGTTGCTTCTATTCCTTCCACAATAAATTAATCATTAAACCTCTGTGTCCTATAGGTATCATACATATTCGTATTTGTCATCCTCTCTTGGATATTGTTTCCGTCATCGGACAGACTTTTAGTCCTAGACAAGACTTCAGTTCAGGACTGTTTAAATATAAACAGACTAAGGTACTAAGGGATGACTAAAAAAAAACATTAATAGTAAGTTTTCCTATCAAACATGTTGAAGGTGGGTGGTTTACTCCGGGCACCTTCGCTTCTTCCACCTATAAAGACTGACAATCACGAAATAGCTTAAATGTGGCGCTTAAAATTGGCATTAAAACACCAACAATAAATCAATCAATCTATAACTGATCCAAACACATTTTAAAAAGGAGTTATTATTGATTCTTAAAGACTTTGAAGCGAGTTAAGAACAATTCTGACAAATTGTCAGAGCTCGAGAATACAAAGGCCAAGGACCAATCAATCAATTATCTTATAAAACAAATTTAAAAAGTTAAAAACTGATCGCACCAGATTTCAACAGTTATAGAACTACTCCCAATGTTTCATTCACAAATGCTTTAAAAAGTTATCTCTTAGTTTCATTCTGTTAATGATTTCCTATGCTCGTCTGATCAACCAAGTTTCATAAAACTTTTATTGTTAAATAGATTGATAATAAATATACAATAACAAAAATAATGTAGAAATGGGATACACACAAAATACCGTATGTTTGTAATACATGATCTTCTATGTTCGTCTGATCAACCAAAAGTTATAAAAGATTTTTTATTTAAAAATTAGATTTATAATAAATATACAATAACAAATAAACCAAATAGAAATGTAATATACACAAATACAGTATGTTTTAAATACATGAAAATACATTAACACAGTCTGCATTCAATGTAAACAATCTTTTACAAATTTACAGTTCAAAGTAATCAATAGTTACATTTTAAGTCAAATATTACCGCTACTTAAAACAAAAGATTTTTTTTTTTTATAAATAGATTTTGTACAAAAAAAATGTATAAAACCTTTTAATCAGGGCAATGTAATGAAATGTTATTTTGATTCATTTGAAAAGAAACTTATTGTGTGTAAGCGGTTGGCAGGAAACTGAATTCTGCTTTTCTTTATGAAACATAAGGTATGTGTATCAACAGTTTGAATATACTAGTATAAAACATATAATAGGATCATGAATTTCAAATACTTGGACAGCACAATTTTCGATGTGCAAGATTATAAAAATCTGTTTGAAAATATACGCTTGCTAAGCAAACCATTTGATATACTACGAAAACGTCAAATGATAGCATTCAGATTTGCAGTACCATTAACATGATTAATAGGTTTGTATATTAACTGATTACGCCTTGAATTTTACCACTATCTACTTGATTGCACTAGCTACAGATTGTCATGCTTTTTTTTTTAAACATAGCTACAATTTTAATACAAAATATAAAACATACTTTTGTTAGATGTCAATATTTATGATGACTTGACATAATCCAATTCGTCCCATGGGGGACATAGGGTGACATCATGTATTTATGATAATTCAGTGTTTATCCTTAACAGCCTCCTAAACTCCTGTCTAATTTCCGGTATTCTCCAAGCATAAATAAAAGGATTTGATAATGAGTTGATCAGAAATGGAAATAGAAGTATAATTCGAACCTGCAGTGTTAAAGGTGTACTCGATAAGACCTCTATCCAATATGACGCAACCAAAGGTGTTGTCAAAACTACAGTTTGGAAGGCAATAATGATAGTTGTAAAAAATGCTCGGATCTCCCACGACTTTTGCAATTGTGTATTGGCATCAATAGATATTGCCACATCTTTGGATGTCGAACATATGTTGGTGTTACTTTTCAAATCATTCATGCCTTTATTGCAGTTATCTTCATGCGTACAGTCATGTTTCTGTGATAATACTGTAGTATAACAGTTCAATTTCGCACTCAAGGTATCTAGATGAATATCTATACTATCTACGGTCATGATTAAAATACCATCTGCCTCACTTTTGTTCCCCTTTGATCCAATAGACACATTTCGGGATGCAGACGCCGAATCTTGTCCAATTATGAATGGAGAAGTCTGCACATGGCAAATATTGTTTTTCCTTTCTCTTATAACGTGCATAGGGGCAACTGTGCTTTTAAAATATATCTGCCAAATGCGAAAACTAGTGATCACTGACATTATCAATAAAAGAAATATGACAACAGTTATTGGTAAAAAAATGACAGTTATAAAAATATAAAAATTATCCCCATATACAACAGGAGGTCTACAAATATGCATGAATTCGGCATGGGGAGTCAATATCGTTCCACAAAACGAAATTACTAGCACAACGCACAGAGATCCTCCTATGTATTTGTATTTGTTCTTATCAAATGTGTCAACTATTCTAAAGTTATACGAACTCACAACCAAGTACCTTTGCAAACACAGAAGAAATATCAAACAATAGTTTGATAGCATACCAAAAGCCACAATCTGTATTTGTAGAAGACACGAGCCAACATGTTCATGTTTAACTAAAGTTCCTAACGAAAACAATGTTGATGAAATCCCCAAAGTAATATCGCTGAAAAACAAAACTAAAATTGTGAGATGATGGAATGTTTTCTTAAGAGCCTTGAAGCAAACAATGATATAAATGATGTCGATTAAAACCGACGCTACTGCTAATGACGTAAATAAAACTGTCACTAGAGAACCAACAGCAGCATCCTTTTGTATGGTATCTGTTTCCTGAAAAAAAGAAAAGAGAATACACTTAAATAACCCTCTTGCTGAAAATATTTTTCGATTCGCACGCAATCTTAGTGTTTGTAGATAAGTTTTGATTTTGATGAATATATAGTATAAATATATAGTATAAATATATGTAGCAAGTTATTAAGTTCGAGATGTTTTGTTTTCTAGTGTGTAAAAGTCTTACAAATTCTGCCTCAAAATTGTGTATCTAATTTAACAATAAAATGCACGACAAATCGTCTGCAGCGGTTGTTCAACAAATTAGTTACATGTTATATAACGACTTATAACATTGTTGCTGTATTTTAGCGTATATGACCTGACCTAACTTATATGTAACAACTAAAAATTGTTACATTTGAATTTGTGAAACCATCATTCTGCCAGAAATTACAACTGACACGCAATTATATTATTGTTTTGGTTTACCACATGAGGAATGAAAAAGTGGCTGTAATTCAGTGGTTGTCGTTTGTTTATGTGTTACATATTTGTTTTTCGTTAATTTTTTTACACATATGAGGCCGTTAGTTTTCTCGCTTGAATTGTTTTACATTGTCTTATCGGGGCCTTTTATAGCTGACTATATGCGGTATGGGCTTTGCTCCTTGTTGAAGGCCGTACGGTGACCTATAATTGTTAATGTTTTTGTCATTTTGGTCTTTTGTGGATATTTGTCTCATTGACAATCATACCATATCTTCTTTTTTATATTGCTCATTCAAAAACCAATTAATAATAATCTTCCTATTAAGAACGCGAAAGGATAAAGCATGTTAATCTTTGTGTCCTGTAAAACAAAGGGAAATGATCGTTTCTACTCACATTCATGTTGTTTCAAGTTTTAGAATAGCCTATGTCATTGGTCCTGAAATAAAGAAAAAACAATACAGTACGTTTTATTTTTCAAATTGTTCTTAAACAAACGATGCTTCATCTGGTGGATAATTCTTTCATATTATTCGATACATTTTTGGTTTTGTGTATAGTGCGAAGTTTAGTATGACGCCCAATATCACTGAACAAGTGCACAGTTTTGTTCAGGGGCCAGCTAAAGCACGCCTCCGGATGCGTTTTTTTTTCTCGCTGCATTGAAGACCCATGGTTGGCCTTCGGGTTGTTGTCCCTTTGACACATTTCTGATTTCAATTCTCAATTTTATCGTCTAATAATAACATCATATATACCCCAAATGTGAATCGAATTGTTCTTCTGTTAAAGATTTAAATCAACAAAAAGAATTGTCAATTACATTATTGTATCTCCTGTACACGTCTAGGAATAAGATTGGTTAAAATGAACCGTATATATTCTATATGGGTAAGTAGACGGGGCTTATTTAAAGACATAGTTTGAGTAGGTATATATGTTACGTTCCTTTGTATAAACAACACAGTTTTGAGGACAAATCTGATTCAGGATGATTTGAAAAATGATTCATACCCCATCTTTATTTCCTATCTGTTTTTTTATTAAGCAGAAATTGTTATAGAAAATTCCATTAGAATGTGCACGTGCTTTTTCTTTATGCATGATGTTCCTGCATGAAAACAAATATACTTTATTGAACAGCGAGGTGTTGATGCACGATGGCTTTAGGCGTATCCATTAGAATGTGCACGTGCTTTTTCTTTATGCATGATGTTCCTGCATGAAAACAAATATACTTTATTGAACAGCGAGGTGTTGATGCACGATGGCTTTAGGCGTATATATGTAAGCGTGATAACTTGAAATATTCGAGTAAGTTTTCAGTTATTTCAAACAATTATAGGTTCACAAGTAATGGTAAGCAGACCTGATCCACGTGTGTCACCCTTTGGCATGTGGCATCCATGTGTATAAGTGCAAACCCGGTTATAAGTCTTATTTGGGTTGTCACATTCTGTAAAAAGGACAAAAATTGTTGTTCCTGAAATTGAAACTTATCCGGCGTCATGCATATCTCAAGCTCGTGATGGCGTCCGTAAAATTAGGAATAGATGATTTCAATCTCATATTTTAGATCCCTTATTTTAACAACTTCTTTGTAATCGGCAACGATCTGTCTAGGAATTCGTAAAAAGTAAAATCACAGAAATATTGAACGACGAGGAAAATTCAAAACGGAAAGTCCTTAATCAAATGGCAATATCAATTGATAAAGCATATCAAACAAATAGCCAACAACTGTCATATTTCTGACTTGATAAAGGCATTTTAAATAACGAATCATACAAGGCCTGGATTAATTACGTTTCAATTGCTATAAATAATATATCACAAGCAATGCACCTATATTATCAACAATCATTTCGCCTGAATATCTATTTTTTATCAGAAAATGCGGTAACAGGACCAATTTTGCGTAATGATTATTATGAAAAAAAAACCTGTTGAATTCGAACATTCTATGATAAAAGCATTTTCAGTTACTTGCAGCAAAAATGTATTTTTAGGGACTTCAGCCAGGAAATAATAAACCAAAAATTTGAAAACTGATATTTAAAACAAAATTAAGAAGATGTGGCATGTTTGCAGATATATAATTCGCCAGCACCAAAGATAAACCAAGTAGAAGTTACAAGTACAGATCACCCTATGATAATCAAATATTAGCAATTCGAATGCACCGTAGTTCGCTATGCAGTTTACTGAAATCAGAAATGTTAAACAGTTCAAACAAGAAAAGTAACATGGCATGATTTATGTACAAAGTATAAAGTATTAAACGAAAAGTAGACATGATATACACACAGACGACAAATTAATTACAGACTTATAACGTTGAATTGACACATTTAGTTGTGGAAAATAGATTATACTTTTCAGTTGAAAAAGATTAATGATTAGATCGATACCTTAACAAAATCACAAAAGACAGAAGTTAATACAAATCTGAGAGTACACAGAGTTACTCAAAGCTAGGTCAATGCAATAACAACTAATAGATAAACAATTATAAAACAGAAGATGTGGTATGATTTGGTTTATATTTGACAAGAAAATATATCAAGAAAAATCCAACATCCGATGAATTCAGTGAAAAAATCATAAACAGTCAGAAAAAAACCATGCATATATTTTTTACGCAAAATCATTCCCAAACTGTTATACAACTTGTTATATTTCATTAACTGTGTAAAGCTAGAACTAATCACACATTTGAACTCTCTTTGTGTGAATTAGTATTATTAATGACACATAGATTTCAAATTGTGTCATTAATTTGGCAATGTGACACCTATAGTTATAAATAACTTGTTACATATAATTAGTTGTGTTTACCTAGGACCAATTACACATTTCAACTATCTTTGTCTGAATAAGTATAAATAATGACACATTCATTTCAATTTATTATACGATTGTGACACCAGAAATTATAAATAACGTTATCATGCATTATATCTTCAAAATTAATATATAATTGTAAACTCACTATATGCAAAAGTAGATATAAATCAATATAAATATTTGAAAAATATGCACCAGTCTTTTCAGTGGAACAAAAAATTAGCATAATATTACAACTATGAAAACAAAGTCACTTTTGCGCCACGTGTATGATCTTCTGTGTATTTCATGTAATAGAACCTCTGAATTTGCAAAAAGGAAAGAAAATGTCGAATTTTCCGCATTTTTATTTAGTTTTGCGCCCCGTGTATTGTTTTTTGTGCAAGTAACTTCATAATGTCATCAGACTCAGGTTAACAAAAATATCGGATTCCAGCGTCGGACAAGGATTAAATAATTATTCTAATGACGGTAAGAATTGTTTTTTTGTTTTGTTTTTAAGTAGCATACAAATTAATCATATTTTACAGAATTTTCATCTCATTGAAAAATGCATATTTATACATTTCTATACATTTTAAATCGAAATTTAATTGGATCTTCGCAAAGGAAATGATAGTTTCACATTTCATTTTTTACACAACTTAAAGAAGAAACATTTAGTAATTGCTTACAAAATAAGGGGAATTCGTAACAATCCAATACAGTTTGAAAAAGGTTTCTTAAGATTTGGGTACACATAATTTATTGCTTTTTGTTATGAAATAAAAACAAATGAAGATCTTGACCTTTAAGTACGTTTAACAGTTTCCTAAATATTTAAGAGGCGGATACATTTAAAAGAAAAAGGTGGAGCTTCAGTCATGGATAACATGAACATGAATATGTTATACCATGGCTGAAGCTCCGCCTTTTTTCCTTTGAATTCTAGTTGAGTTGCATATTTAATTAGCAAAGTATGGTACAACATTAATTTGCGTATAATATACCATGGTTTTCCCTCACCACACTTTTTAAGAAAAATATTTCATAAAAACATCAAAGGAAAAAATACCAATTTATGTTACAATGTTGCTTTAATATTGATATCAATTAAATGTAACTTTGACCAATAAGATTATCTATTTTTTTTTATATCAAAAGGGTCAACCTATTAATTTGCGATTACTTCAATCCATTCAAAATCATGATATGGTTAATAATAGTTATATAATCCGGGTTATTATCAATTATTAGTTTCCGCGATAAGAAAACTGTCAGGAGATTTATAATGAGAAGGACCGATATATTCTTTTTAATTAAAATATGTACGATAAAGTTATGCAATACATCTAATTAAAATATATCATTGGTCTGCAAAGTCAGTAACCAATAAAATCTTTGGGAATATATATCATCGATATGTTGCCATGTTGAAATTTTTCTTTTGTGTCATCGTTTTGTTGTTTATTCCTTCATAAAAATAAATATTTTTTAGAGCGTTGTTTTTAACATTGTTGTATTATTTCATTAAAATGTTAATGTCCATCCTTTTAAATTCTGCAAAAAAAGTCCTTGCCCATCTAAACAAATCTATAAAAAAAGTACTTGTCCCTCTATAACTCAAAGACAATCAAAAAGATTTAGTTTTTTTTATATTTTAATGTTTGCATATTTATATCTGGAAATCAAACTGGTGTATATGTTAGCGGCAATAAGTGAAATCAGGCATTAAGCTTAAATCCTAGGCAATAAGCTAACGCCTAGGCATTAAGTTATTGCCTGAAATTTTCAGGCATTAAGCTTATTACCTGAAATCTGGTGATGATTATTCATCATATTGTCGAACATAATTTTACGCAATAAGTGAAATCTGGAATTTATGTACATTTGGTGATTTTT
The DNA here is from genome assembly GCF_036588685.1 of Mytilus trossulus. NCBI lineage: Eukaryota > Metazoa > Mollusca > Bivalvia > Mytilida > Mytilidae > Mytilus > Mytilus trossulus. The sequence goes on along the minus strand of NC_086382.1, from coordinate 40,560,143 downwards.
CTTGAAATAATATTCATTTATCAGACAATTCTTGAAGTTTTTAGAACCTTTCTTATTCAAAACAAAATTATAAATTGTAATTCATACTTTTTTTGTAAAAATACAAAAAATCAAAAAAGATTTAAAATCGAAGTGATTATATAAAAAAAAAAGATGTTCCGCAGGGCACGGTTTTATACGACCGCAGTGGTCCAACCCTGAACAGTTGGGGCAAGTATGGACACAACATTCAAGCTTGATACAGCTCTGAATTTGGATTTTGATTAAAAAGTTGACACTACATAGGTTTCTGACACAGAATGAGTGTGGTCTAATGAACTTAAATATTTAAATTTACCTTCTATTGTACAGTATCTAAAATCCAAATACATGGCTATGGATTGATTCAGCATTTATATATCAAAGAATCCCAATAAATTAATTTTTGATGAAATCAAACAAAGTTAAATTTTGGACCCCAATTTGGACCAAATTGAAAACTGGGCCAATAATCAAAAATCTAAAACCATTTTTAGATTCTGTATATCAAAGCAAACCAAGAATTCAATTTTTGTTAAAATCTAACAAGATCATTAAATTAAGACCCTTTGGACCTTATTGTAGACCAATTTAAAAACATGCCCAAAAACTTCTACAGATCTTACAAATCTTTTGCGCAATACTGTACAATTCAGGTACTTTTTTTCTCCAGGGGCCATACATATAAAATATTCTTTTCAGGGACCCAGTTGAAATTTTAGCGGCTGAACTAATTTATATACATTTTGTACTAATACAACAAAACTTAAATTTACTTTTCATATGTTAATTAATCCTTTTTATGTAATTCTATGTCAATTGTTCGAGTCTGGAAAAGATTATGTGTGATAACTTCATAATATTTGAATTATTGCCATCAGACATATATTTGACAGTATTATAGAAGATTTCCCCCCAAAATTGTATCCCTTCAATTAGAATTTCCTGTTTACAACAGGGCTGTTTCCATAAATCCTTAAATGCTATTTTAAATTCAAGCCATTCTCTGATATATGTTGTTCAAAAATATTATTCAATTAATTTTTATCGAAAATTGGTTATCGTACTAGATATAAAGATGTGTATTTATGAGATTTTGTGTTTCGTTTTTTCATTGAAGTTGTGTTTACAAGTATTTGTCAAAATCGGACTTGTAATTACTCACTATGATTCAAAGACTTTGTCTTAAAAAAAATTTAAAAATTTGAAATTTGAAAAAAATAAGAAATAAAAAATAAACCCCTCAAATTGCCCCTCCCCTTGGAGCAATTACCTCACACTGTATTCCACCCTTTCTTTTATAGTATACAAATACTATAATAGAAAGAAATATTGGTAACCATTTTAAACCTCAGTTCTCGTAATGTTGTAATGTAACAATCGATAATTTTTTATTTAATTGAATAAATGTCTTTTATTTACTCAAAACATATATTTTAGGCATTAAGCTTAATGTATGGACACATTTTTCAGGATTTAAGCTCAAATCCTAGGATTTAAGACTAATGCCTAACATCATTTAGGCATTATACTTAATGCCTAGGCGTTAGCTTATTGCCTAGGATTTAAACTTAATGCCTAATTTCACTTATTGCCGCTAACATATACATACACAACTCAAAATTTGTTTGTGAATTCCATATATAGATATTTTGTGTGTAACAAAAACATATATTTTATGTTTTAAAAATCAGTTTGAACAAAATGTGAATATACATGACTTTTAGTATAGATTTAATTTTATATGTGCAGCCTCAGATACAATACCACAATTAAGACTCAAGACAAAAAAAATATCATACTATCATACATCAGCCAGTTTTTTTTGGAGGCTAAAAGAAGTGCTAACAATATTAATGCAAGTTAAAACACATATGAAGAAAATATTAACCTTAATATCAAATAGACTTAGATTATACTTTTCTGAATTCTGAGGTTATTTTAAATTTGAAGCAGTTTAATGTATCTCTTTTTATGTCTTTGTTCTAAATCAAACAATGGAGGGCCACCACTTTTTCCCCTTTTGTGACCATAGGACATGCAGATTGATTCAAACTATTGTTAACAATTTAAATATTTTATAAAGTAAATATTCAATCTGTATTCAATTTTCAAAATACCCTATTAATTTAAAATAAATGGAATACTTTAAAATAAGTGCAATAACTTTTAGACTTAAGTTACCATATTAGATTATGCTGAATAACAATTTTTTGTCTTAATAACAAAATATGTTTTTATTTCAAATATCAATGTCCCTTTATCTATTCTTTTTTCCAAGAAAGAAAGAAATTATAGTCTTTTTAAAGCAATTTAGGAACACATGTTTTTGACTTTGATGCAGCTTTTTTTTTTTACACATTAATTAAATTCCTAGTTTTGACAGCAATACCACAAAATGCAAAACAACCAAATATTCTGTAAGATCAATATATAAATGATATAGCTGTAAATTTATATGAAAAACCAAGTTGGTTTAAAAAAGTTTTAAAGATGACTATCTGGATTCAATCTTAACTGAAAAGTTTTGCTCTGTTTTTTTTTAACCTATTTATAAGTTCAATAAAAATGACAGCAATACACCAAACAACCAAACAATCTGGCTTTCTATAAGATCAACATATAAATCAAATAGCTGCAGAGTTTTATGAAAATCCAAGTTGATTTGAAAAGGTTATATAAAAATATTAAGGTTACTATCTGAATTTAGCCAAAACTGAAAGTTTCAGCTGGGTTTTTTTTACCTTTCAATTTTGAAAATACATAAATTTAACAGCAATACACCATACTATTAAACAACTTGGTACTCTTTAAGGTCAAAAACATTTTAAAGTTATTCCGAACAAAAAATTCTAATTCTTAAATTGACAGAAATGAACCAAGCTACCAGTTGGTTGAGACATGTGTTGCAAAAAGAAATTCCTACACACCGGCAATATTAATAGCAAAGTTTTTCTTATAAAATTAGTTCTGGCCCATCCACTAAACAAATTAAAAAAAGTTCTAGCACATTCAAATATTTGCACAAAAAAAGTGCCTGCCCAGCCCCATTTTGCACCGGTCCATTCATCTGATATATATTGAACGGTCCCATAGTGTACTCTTTTCCGGATAATCAATTGAAGTCATATGTTACTGTGGTTGGATTCCAGTTGTCTTACGTTTTAAATGCACTGACTTATGTGTTCTTAATTAATGGTAAGGTCGTAAGGGCAATGTTTTCTAAATTTAAAGATTTAACATTGACAGTTATATGGTTTATCTTCGTAACTATATACCTATACTATTAAACGAGCAGACCTGATTTTTTGTTTTGCTTTTCTTCCTTCCCCAATTAATTAATCATTTTACCTCTGTGTCCTATAGGTATCATACATAGTCGCATTTGTCATGCTCTCTTATGTTTAGGTTATTTTGGGAGAAAAACGAAATAAATGCGTCCGGATATTGCTTTCGTCATCGGACAGACTTTTAGTCAGAGACAAGACTTCCGTTTAGGATCCCCTTTTAAATCTAATCTGACTCTAAACAATTTTCATAGGTAAATGGGGACAGGACAATTATTTTTGACTGTTTACGTTACTATGAGCATATATATATACTATAAATAATATTTGCTATTTACTATCACTGACTGCCGTGGATTGGTAGTAAACAGCAAATACTCTTATTCATAGTATATATATGTACCTATGAAAACTATTAATAGTTTTAGATTTAAAATGTTCATAGTATATAGAAGAAAACAAGAAAAAACGGATTTTGGTAAAAGGGGGATGACTTAAATTAAAATATTCTGTCCCCTAGTACCTATGACCGAAATTCTGCAGTCATTACATTTTTAACAACAATTCATCCCACTAGTTAAGAGCCAGTCTGTGATAAAACCATTTAAAATGGTCCAAATCCAAAATATTCCAATCAGACTGAAATTTTGTATTTAAGATGCCTTAAATGTAATAACTATTTGTGCAAAATATTTTGAAAAATATTCAGTCAATATTAACATACTTTAAACCAAGTTCTAAATGCCCACGATTTCGCGGATATGTTCTAGGAAATTATTACATAAATAAATTATACAGCAATTTATTTATTTCCATTCCCTCTATAAAAGATTGAAAAAACAAAACAATTGTTTAATCTACCTTTGAAAATTATGCGTTTACTTCTTCCAAAAGTCTTTTTCATAAACAAACAATAAAATTACAAATAAAGGATGTCCATGTACAAACACATTCACCTCACATTTTGTTTTCTTTCCGTAATCATATTCTCGTTTTCATATATACATAAAAATTAATTTACAACAATGTTTATTGTTATAAAAAAATATATTCAAATATATTGCTTATATTACTTTAGGTATGTGTGATTTGTTGTATTTGTTGTAATTCTTAAAAATAATAAAAATAACAAAAATAGAAATAAAAATAAAAAAACTGTAAAAAGTAAAGGATGACCGTGATAAGCATAGTCATAGTTTCGCTAGATCGAGAGAGATAAAATAGCACAAGGAATAAGGGATACAAATTATTGTATTTAATTGAAAGTTGTTACCGGTTGTGAATTATATAAACAGCGATTTGTTTTCAATTCTACATGTAGTATATAATTTGGGAAATATATTACTAAAAAAAAGAATGAAAAATTAAATAAAACAGATCTGTTTATACTGAAAAAGTTAAAAATAGCAATCTGAAAAAAAAAAGGAATATTTTTCAAATTTGAAATAAATTGAAACTTACCTTGAATGTAGACAAAAATTGACAAAACGATGAGTACATGCGTCTGTATTTTTCAATTCTGTTATTTGATAGCAAATAACTATAATATTGGTCAAATATAAATCTGTTTGTATGACGTACAAAATGTAGGTGTTAACAGGTGGACATTATGGATATTTGTTTAATTAACTTAATACACCAAAGAATAATTATAGTGTTAATTTCCACACTGTTTGTCTCTATGCTGTTCAGAATTGCCTCTGATACAAAGGGAAAAACACCTATTTTTCCACTCTGCTATTTGATAGCAAATATCTATAATTCCAGCCAAAATATTTCCATCCTGTTTGTCTCTATGAGATACAACATTGCCTCTGATAAAAAGGGAAGAAAAACGTAACTGATTTTTTTTTTGTTATTTTATATTTTTATATTCATGCGATATCCGTCGTCAAGGATGAAAAATATGTTAAAATAACGACCAACAAGCTGGTGATGGCGTCCGTAAAATTAGGAATAGATGATTTTAACTTCACAACTTAGATCTCCTATATTAACACCTTCTTTGTGGTCAGAAACTATTTGTCTAGGAATTCGATAAAAATACACAAATACTGAACTCCGAGGAAAATTTCAAACGGGAAGTTCCTAATCATATGGCAAAATCAAATGATGAAACACATCTAACGAAAGGACAACAACTGTCATATTCCTGACTTTGAACAGGCATTTTCAAATATAGAATTAAACAGGCCTGGATCAACATATATACTTATTAGAATGAAAGCGATGCTGGAATGATGATACAGTTACAAAATTTGAAGCTGAAATCAAATTTTCTGTCGTTAAATTAATATTTATTTCACAAAACTGAACCCTTTTAGCTGATAAAGGCAAGATATTATTTCACCATTTCACTTTCATTAATGATTGAACAAAAAAATCATACTTTAGATGGTTTATATATTGGTAGCAATGGCTCCTTTGACACAAGTTGAATGATTTTCTTCAAGAGTTGCTGCTTATTTGGACATGTATTACACGAACACTTTTTATTTATAGGATCAATCGTGCAATGGTGAGTTGATAGAGATTTTATCTTTTGGTGAGATTTGATTTTTTTTACATACTTCCTGTCTTTTTAAATTAAAATATACACGTCGTTATCCACATTTTTTTACTTTCAGCATTGTCCAAAATACTATTCATGTTAATGTATTGCAGAAAATACGTTTATTTATTTTGCTCAATAAAAGGGGGCAGCGGTATATTTTTTTCTAGAAATAATAACTATTTTCCTTGACCCATTCCCCATTTCTATTCTTTATGTTATACCACATCTTCTTTTTATATATACGTATATATATACACGCTATTATTTTATTCTTTCGTCTTTATATGGAACCACAACTTCCTCATTTGACCCCGTGTCTCCATCCACCCGGAGGTTATGCACAGCAAAAAAGATAAGAAACTGCAGCTTGTCCACCCAAATTTCTACGAAATCATCGCGTTACTCAAGAAGTCCCAGACAGAACAGAACGCAATAGTCAACAGAAACCCATCCACAAAAAAAAACCCCAAAACCAACAATAAACAACGATACAGAGTTATAGACCTCAACTACTGAAAGCATATACCAGCAAGAACTCAACAATGTGATAGACTTCTTTGACGCAGCGTCCCATCTTCTTCATTTGAACTGAATTACCACGTAAAATATTGGAGGTTGTGACTGTGAATAACATATAACATATAACATATATTGTGACTTTTTGAATGAAATGTATAAAAGTCTAAATTGTGACTTGGTAAATATAATGTTTTCATTCATCATCATAAAAACAATTATCAAGTGAGTCACCATTATTACTTAAATTAGCAAAGTGGTTTTGTGCATTTACCAATGTTATGCAGTATATATTTGATTCATAAATCAAAGAAATAATTATCATTTAAATTGCAGAAACTAATGAATAACTTCTTTTATGACATTTTTTGGTGGGGTTCGTGTAGCTTAGTCTTTAGTTTTGTCAGTTGTGTCTTGTGTACTATTGTTTGTGTGTTTGTCTTTTTCTTTTTTTGGCCATGGCGTTGTCAGTTTATTTTCGATCTATGAGTTTGACTGTCCCTCTGGTATCTCGCCCTCTTTTTTGAAAGAAATAAAATGCCTTGTTCTTTTCATAAATTGTATGTTGAATAAAAAGATCATTTGATATAAAATTATTGAGAGAAAACAATATTTTATTTTGTTATTTTTAACTTTACAATAAAAACTACATAGTGCAAAATACCTGAATATATAAAAAAAAACACAGATATATACAGTTGGAATAGACTGTACAATTGTATGCCTATCAAACATTTTGTCCTATTTGTTTTCTTAACTAATTGATAATTGGTTTACTAAAATGAGATATCCAAAATTACGATATTGCCGTGTGACGATGTCATGTTGTTTCACTATATACACCACGAGACTAATTAAAATCTTTTTAACATACGAATCACTGGAAATCTAGGGACCAAATAGATTTTTCTTACAAACATTATAGTAACTTGATTATATCTCTGAAAATATAAATGGTACACATTTCATTCTATAGATATTCGCATGCGGTTTAATAAATTTAATATGTGTTCGAGTATTTAAAAAATAATCCGAAAGACTAATAACCAATTACATTTACTTTGCTTAACCTCAATGACGTAAAAGTGGTCGCAGTTGTAACCCTGTTTCTCAGTTGTAAAAGACCACAAAGCTTTAATTTAAGGTCATGTCCAAACTAGAACACAAGCTACTTTTGCTGTTGACAACTCATAATAAACGACAGGAGATGCATAGGCGTAGCATGCCCAAAAATAATGGTACGACTTCTGGAAATTAAGACAGATGGAACGCATAGCAAGGCTGCATTACGGAAGGGGTATGGGGGCCGCTCAAGCCTCCTAGAAGCTCTGGGGTTTCCAGCGTTAAAATCCTGCATTCTGAGAGTTTCCTGGCACTTAAAATTGTTTTTGAACTGTAACATTTTATACAAGACAATTTGAAAAAATGAATGTTTGTTTCTTGCAAGTTTGTATTGTTTTTTATTGTTGTGTCATTTACATAGCAAGATCGGTGAATACTATCATGCTATACCTCGCCACAAATCATTGCGCAAAATTAATGATTTATATGTGATTTTTGTCAGTTAATTTATTATAAGATCTTAATACTATTATTTTTAAAATAAAAAAAATCAAAGATCAGATAGCAACCATTGAGCTATAGTGAATAGAAAAATGAATGAGGAACGGGAATGTGTAAAAAACAAATTTTGAGGGACATTTTTTTTTACTATCAATGTTGAACACGAGTTCGGATAGTATCGAATATTATTTTTAAAATGTAAATGATATGAACCTCAGAAGTCTTTTTTATAGGATTGTTGGCTCAAAAACAACTTGTCTTGAGGAATGCACACCTTTCTAGACTCCATAACATACAAAAGAACTAAATTTGAGAACAATACAAGAAAAAAAGGCCAGAGATTGCCGACTTTGGACAGTCGCAAAATTGCGGGGGGGTTAATATGTAAAATGTTTCAATGTGAACGTTCAAGACGATCACTTAAGTCGATACTAGGGGGTCATTTTGACCTGGTACATGTAGGATGTAAATATTTGAAATGATCGTGAAGCGACGGTTAAGATGAAAAACTGAAATAATTCACTTTGTTCTTGATAATTTGTATCTTGTCTATAACATGTATAAGTTGAAGGCCGTACTTTAACCTATAATGGTTTAATTTTTAAATTGTTATTTGGATGGAGAGTTGTCTCATTGGCACTCACACCACATCTTCCTATATCTATAAGATAAGATAAGATATTTTTATTCTACATAAAGGGCCCATGAAGAACAAAGCAATGTATTACAATGATTTTTTATAATTGATACGATAATGAAACAATAATGACACAAATCAGAAACATGCTACAACCTATATGTATTGTTTACGATTGTGTCATATGTACATTTACTAGAGAGCCTGTCGTAATTACCGTGATTTTTTATGGGGACATTTTTTTAACTTTAAAATAAATAAGATAATAAATAAAATAAAAAGATATGTCTTTGTTCGACATTTTGGATATTACAGAAAGTAGGGTTTTTCAAGACATATGTCCTAGAAATTGTATCCATGAGATGCACAAAAAAAGGTTCTTGCACCATATTATGATAGAATCAATACGTTAAAACACATATCAATTACCCTCCCGGAAAAAAATGAGTATATTTTAATAAGTACAATGTCTGCCATATTAACGTTTACCGGAAGTAGGGTTTTTGAAGACATCAAATATATAATACATCCAAAAGTAGTACATAACAAAGGTTTTTACCAAATATTATGATAGTTGCATGATAAAAACACCTTTTCAAATTATAGCCTTCGATTTTGGGATGAATCAAGTATGATATCCGACATTTTGGATTTTACTGGAAGTGATATTGTTTTTTTATCAAATGCTTCCTATCTGATTTAAAGGAGCAATATTTGAAGAAGGTCTATGCCTAACTTCATGCTTGTAGCAGGCCGGATGTGCACAACTCGTTTAAATATGCTTGTAGCCTCTGCACTATAAAGACCAATAAATCAATTATCTTATAAAAAATGGTAAAAGAGTTTAGACCTGATCGCACAAGATTTCAACGGTTATAGAACTACTCCCAATTATTTGTTCAAAAAGTTATCTCTTAGTTTCATTATGTTAAAGATATTCTATGTTCGTCTGAGCAACCAAATGTTATAAAACATGTATTGTTAAATAGATTGATAATAAATATACAATAACCAACTAGAGGCTCTAAAAAGCCTGTGTCGCTCACCTATGTGCATATTAAACAATAGACACAGATAAATTCATGACAAAATTGTGTTTTGGTGATGGTGATGTGTTTTTAGATCTTTATTTCCTGAATATTTTTGCTACAATTATCTCTATCTATAATGAACTTGGCCAAATAATTACAGTGGAAAGTATTTTCTAAAAAATTACAAAAAATTACAAAAAATTCTGAAAATTGTTAAAAATTTACTATAAAGGGCAATAACTCCTAAAGAGGTCAATTGACTTTTTCATGCTCATTTATTTGTAGATCTTACTTTGCTGAACATTATTGCTGTTTACAGTTTTTATCTATCTATAATAATCTTCAAGATAATAACCAAAATCTGCAATATTTTCTTAAAATTACTAACTCCGGGGCAGCAACCCAACAACCAGTTGTCTGATTTCTCTGAAAATTTCAGGGCAAATAGATCTTTTCCTAATAGACAATTTAACACATTGTCAGAATTGCTCAAAATGCTTTGGTTTCAGAGTTATAAGCCAACATCTACATTTCAGTTTTAGATGGAGAGTTGTCTCATTGGCACTCACACCACATCTTCCTATATCTATTATAAGCCAAAATCTACATTTTGCCCCTATGTTTTATTTTTATACATGGCGGCCATCTTGGATGGTTGACCAGGTCACGCTACACAATATTTAAACTAGATACCCCTATGATGATTGTCCCCAAGTTTGGTTTTAAGTTTTTTTTTTCTGTATACTATGAACCTTTTAGATCTAAAACTTTAAATAGTTTTCATAGGTACTTGGGGACAGGACAATTATGTTTGACTGATTATGTTGCTATGAGCACACATATATATATAAATAAGAGTATTTGCTGTTTACTACCAATCCATGGCGGTCAATGATAGTAAATAGCAAATATTATTTTAGTGTATATATGCTCATAGTAACATATACAGTCAAAAGTTAGTCCGAACAGAAAATTCTAATTCTTAAATTGACAGAAATGAACCAAGCTACCAGTTGGTTGAGACATGTTTTGCGTGCCCGCATAAGAAATTCCTACACACCGACAAAATTAATAGCAAAGTTTTTCCTATAAAATAAGTTCTGGCCCATCCACTTTACAAATCAAACAAAAGTTCTCGCACATCCAAATATTTGCACAAAAAAAGTGCCTGCACCGGTCCATTCATCTGATATATATTGAACGGTCCCATAGTGTACTCTTTTCCGGATAATCATTTGAAGTCATAAGTTACTGTGGTTCGATTCCAGTTGTCTTACGTTTTAAATGCACTGACTTATGTGTTCTTGATTAATGGAAAGGTAGTAAGGGCAATGTTTTCTAAATTTTAAAGATTTAACATTGATCGTTAGATGGTTTATCTTCGTAACTATTTACCTATACTATTAAACGAGAAGACCTGATTTTTTGTTTCGCTTTTCTTACTTCCCCAATTAATTAATCGTTATACATCTGTGTCCTTAAGGTATCATACATATTCGCATTTGTCATGCTCTCTTATGTTTAGGTTAGTTTGGGAAAAAACCGAAATAAATGCGTCCGGATATTGCTTTCGTCATCGGATAGACTTTTAGTCAGAGACAGGACTTCCGTTTAGGATCCCCTTTTAAATCTAAACTGACTCTAAACAATTTTCATATGTAATTGGGAACAGGTCAATTATTTTTGACTGTATATGTTACTATGAGTTACTATGAGCATATATACACTAAAAATAATATTTGCTATTTACTATCATTGACCGCCATGTATTGGTAGTAAACAGAAAATACTCTTATTTATATATATATGTGTGCTCATAGCAACATAATCAGTCAAACATAATTGTCCTGTCCCCAAGTACCTATGAAAACTATTTAAAGTTTTAGATCTAAAAGGTTCATAGTATACAGAATAAAACAAAAAATAACGGATTTTGGTAAAAGGAGGATGACTTAAATTAAAATATTCTGTTCCCAAGTACCTTTGACTGAAATTCTGCAGTCATAAAATCTTTAACCAAAATTCATCCCACTAGTTAAGAGCCAGTCTGTGATAAAACCATTTAAAATGGTCCAAATCCAAAATATTCCAATCAGACTGATATTTTGTATTTAAGATACCTTATATGTAATAACTTTTTGTGCAAAATATTTTGAAAAATATTCAGTCAATATTAACATACTTTCAACCACGTTCTAAATGCCCACGATTTCGCAGGTGTGTTCTTTGTAATTATTACATGAATAAATTATACAGCAATTTATTTATTTCCATTCCCTCTATAAAAGATTGAAAAAACAAAACAATTGTTTAATCTACCATTGATAATTATGCATTTACTTTTTCCAAAAGTCTTTATCATAAGCAAATGATAAAATTACAAATAAAGGATGTCCATGTACAAACACATTCACCTCACATTTTGTTTTTTTCATTAATCATATTCTTGTTTTTCATTTATACATAAAAATGAATTTACAAAAATGTTTATTGTTATAAAAAAATATATTCAAATATATTGCTTATATTACTTTATGTTTGTATGATTTGTTGTATTTGTTGTAATTCTTGAAAATAATAAAAATAAAAAAAATTGAAATAAATATAAAAAAAACTGTAAAAAATAAAGGATGACCGTGATAGGCATAGTAATCGTTTCTCTAGATAAGAGAGATGAAATAGCACAAGGAATAAGGGATACAAATTATTGTATTTAATTGAAATTTGTTACCGGTTGAGAATTATATAAATAGCGATTTGTTTTCAATACTACATGTAGTATATAATTTGGTAAATATATTACAAAAAAAAATGAAAAATAAAATAAAACAGATCTGGTATAAACTGAAAAAAGTTAAAAATAGCAATCTGAAAAAAAGGAATATTTTTCAAATTTGAAATAAATTGAAACTTACCTTAAATGTAGACAAAAATTGACAAAACGGTGAATGCATGTGTCTGTATTTTTCAATTCTGTTATTTGATAGCAAATAACTATAATTTTGGTCAAATATAAATATGTTTGTATGACGTAGGTGTTAACAGGTGGACAATATTGATATTTGTATAATTAACTTAATACACCAAAGAATAAAAGTGTCAATTTCCACACTGTTTGTCTCTATGCTGTTCAGAATTGCCTATGATACAAAGGGAAAAACACCTAATTGATATTCCTTTTGTTATTTTTTTATTTATGTAACATCATATAAATATCTATGTTAGTGTGGCCTGACAGACTGCATTGAAAAAGTCGAGTATTATGGAGTCTTTCAAAAGTTTTGACCACCATAATAGTTTTTATATTTCCCTGGTCTTGTTTTTTTGAATCTCTTCTTTTTATAAAGAATTACATATAAAGCGATTTGTTTTAGATATATGTTTTTTTTTTAAAGTAATATCACTTTTGTTTGAAAATAGGTCATTAAATAGGTCTGCTTTGTCTTGAAATAAACTTTATGACTACTTGGAAAAGAAACATTTATAAGTTTCATTAGCCACTTAGTTTTAAGGCAGTATTAACGACCAACAAAGTTAAAAAAACATTAGAGGAAGTGAATTGTTTGAATTACATGATCCGCACAAAATACCAAAGAGAATGTAACTCGGCTCGTCAGAATGGTTTACAACTCGCGAAAAATAACTTTTAAATGAGAAAAAAACATTTTCTTTTATAAAATAGATATGTTAAAATTTGAAAAAGGTTAACAATAGCAATCTGAAAATAAGGAATATATTTGTTTTCAAATTTGCAATAAAATAAAACTAACCTTTAATGTAAACAAGAATTGACAAAAAACGGTGAGTGCATGCGTTTTTATTTGTCAACTCTGTTATTTGATAGAAAATATCTATAACTCCAGCCAAATATTTCCATCCTGTTTGTCTCTATGATATACAGCATTGCCTCTGATACAAAGGGAAGAAAAACCTAATTGATATTTTTTTTGTTATTTTGCAATTCTATATTTATGCGATATCCGTCGTCATGGATGAAAAATATGTTAAAATAACGACCAACAAGCTGGTGATGGCATCCGTAAAATTAGGAATAGATGATTTTAATTTCACAACTTAGATCTCTTATATCAACACCTTCTTTGTGGTCAGAAACTATTTGTCTAGGAATTCGAAAAAAATACACAAATACTGAACTCCGAGGAAAATTCCAAACGGGAAGTTCCTAATCATATGGCAAAATCAAATGATAAAACACATGAAACGAAAGGACAACAACTTTCATATTCCTGACTTTGAAAAGGCATTTTCAAATGTAGAATTATACAGGCCTGGATCAACAGATATACTTATTGGAATGAAAGCGATGCTGAAATGATGATACAGTTACAAAATTTGAAGCTGAAATCAAATCTTGTGTCGTCAAACTAATATTTATTTGACAAAACTGAAACCTTTCAGCTGATAAAGGCAAGATACTATTTCACCATTTTCAATTTCATTAATGATTGAACAAAAAAAATCATACTTTAGATGGTTTAAATATTGGTAGCAATGGCTCCTTTGGCACAAGTTGAATGAATTTCTTCAAGAGTTGCTGCTTATTTGGACATGTATTACACGAACACTTTTTATTTATAGGATCAATCGTGCATTGGTGAGTTGATAGAGATTTTATCTTTTGGTGAGATTTGATTTTTTTCTACATATTTTCTGTCTTTTTTAATTGAAATATACACGTCGTTATCATCATTTTTTTACTTTCAGCATAGTCCAAAATACTATTCATGTCCATGTATTGCAGAAAATACGTTTATTTATTTTTCTCAATAAAAGGTGGCAGCGGTATATTATTTTCTAAAAATAATAACTATTTTCCTTGACCCATTCCCCATTTCTATTCTTTCGTCCTTATATGGAACCACAACTTCCTCATTTGACCCCGTATCTCCATCCACCTGGAGGTTTTGTACAGCAAAAAAGAAAAGAAACTGTAGCATGTCCACCCAAATTTCTACGAAATCATTGCGTTACTCAAGAAGACCCAGACAGAACAGAACCCAACAGTCAACAGGAACCCATCCACACAAAAAAAAACCAAAACCAACAATTAACAACAATACAGAGTTATAGACCCCAACTACTGAAAGCATATACCAGCAAGAACTCAACATTGTGATAGACTACTTTGACGTAGCGTCCCATCTTCTTCAATTGAACTGAATTACTATGTAAAATATTGGAGGTTGTGACCCCTATGTTCTATTTTTAGCCGTGGCGGCCATCTTGGTTGGTATGCCGGGTGACCGGACACAATTTTTTAACTAGATACCCCAAAATTGATTGTGGCTAAGTTTGCTTAAATTTGGCCCAGTAGTTTCAGAGGAGAAGATTTTTGTAAAGGTTTACGGACGCCGGACGCCGGACGCCGGACGACACCGGACGCCCAGTGATGAGAAAAGCTAACTTGGCCCTTTGGGCCAGATGAGCTAAAAATTGCTTATTTAATTTAAAAAAAATGCATGACAAATCATCATTTGCCGCAATTTTTAAACAAACGAGTTGCATTTGTTATGATGACTTTTTTGATTTGTTGCCGTAATTTATCATTTATGACCTGACCGAACTTATATGTAACAAATACAAATTGTTTGATATAAATTTGTAAAACAATCATTCTGCCAGTCATTCATAAGGCCGTTAGTTTCCTCATTTGAATTGTTTTTCATTGTTACTTCGGGGCTTTTTATAGCTGACTATGCGGAATGAGCTTTTCTCATTGTTTTTGCCGTACGGTGACCTATAATTGTTAATTTCTGTGCTATTTTGGCCTCTTGTGGAGAGTTGTCTCATTGGCAATTATACCTTATTTTCTTTTTAATATTCAATTAAGAACGCGAAAGGGTAGAGCATTTTGATCAATCTAGTCCTGTAATACAGATCTAATACTCACATTCATAATGTTGCAGCTATTCTTAGAATAGCCTTTGTAATTTGTCCTGAAAAAAAGAAAAGCAGAACTGTACGTTTTATTTCCAATATGAAGTTAGTCGATTCATTTGTGGGTACATAAAGTTACTCGGCCTAAAAAGACGAAAAACTAACTGCAAGCAAAAATATCTCTAGACTTTTCCCTTCCCAATTCAGTTTAAATACGGTAGTCAATTGTTTAGAATAAAATTTATAAAAGTGATATCATGACCAGAGTAACAGACGAATACGTTTCTCTTTGTCTTTATCAATTTTTTACTGTTTTTCGCGTAAAAGATTTTAACGCTGATATCTTGAGTGTTTATCAAAGCAAATCGCATTCAACTGATGAAAATACAAATCAAGATAAAAAAAACCGACAAAGCCTTGGCAAAAAAGAAAAAAATGTCAAAATAACAACAATTTATAAATCACAACGTAAAAATACATAAGACTGGACAACACAAACCCAACTAAAAACCGGGGATAATATCAGGTTCACATGATATGGTAAGCAGATCTGCTCCATATGTGTCATCTTTGCACCCATGTGTATAAGTGCAAACCCGGATATAAGTCTAACACGGATTGTCACACTCTGTAAAAAAGAAAAAAAAAGTTCTTACGGAAAATAAGTTTTATTATAATAAATAAATCATTTTTTTGGCAGTAAATTTTCATACACTAATTTTTAGCTTTGTGGGCTTCTGTTTCTACTTGTGTAGGTTTTATTTCTTATCAATGGTGTGATAAGAAACCGAAATTTTCCATGGTCTTTGTCTAAGAATTATGCAAGTTTCAATTACAGGCAGTCAGCATGGTCATGGCATGATCAGGGTCAATACTAATTATCATTGGCCACAAATATTTTAATTGACCAATGAGGTTAAAGTGCATGCTAACTTTCAACAAGAGTCAAGTTGCGCCCGCACTATCGCAATTGCACTGAATGCTACTAGACGCTATTTTTGTTTTGCCAGAAAAGTAAAGATTTTCAATTTCCCACCCACCTACACCCTCTTATTTAAAAAAAAAAGAAAGTTTTTAGTATTATTATTCTATCATATCTATGTTGATTATATATAGTTTTTTGTTTATGTTTTGTAATTTGTTTATTTATGAGTGGCGGTATTTATTCCCCACCTTTGCAATAGTGGTCATTTATTCAGTTTTGTTTGATGACATGATTGTCCATTACTGTCAGGAATATAATGCTTTATGATATTCTGAATAAATGACCTTTTTCACAAATCTTGAGTTAGATATTCTGCAAATGAACTCGCATCCTTGGTTTCCATTTTCATGTCTCTATTTGGACAAGAAGAAAAATTAAACTCACAAAAAATGAATGTTATTCGTCGTCATGCATGAAAAATATGTTAGAATAACGGCCAACAAGCTCGTAATGGCGTCCGTAAAATTAGGAATAGATGATTATAATTTCAAAACTTAGATCTCTTATATCAACACCTTTTTGTGGTCAGCAACTATTTGTCTAGGAATTCGAAAAAAATTAAAATCACACAAATACTGAACTCAGAGAAAAGTTCCAAACGGGAAGTCCCTAATCATATGGCAAAATCAAATGATAAAACACATCAAACGAATATTCCTGACTTTGTAAAGGCATTTTCAAATGTAGAATTATACAGGCCCTGGGTCAACAGATATATTTATTGGAATGAAAGCGATGCTTGAATGATGATACAGTAACAAAATTTGAAGCTGAAATTAAGTCTTTTGTCGTTAATATTTGTTTTTAAAGGGGCCATTGCTACAAATATATAAAACATATAAAGTATGATTTTTTTTTGTTCAATCATTAATGGAAGAGAAATAGTGAAAATAATAACTTGCCTTTATCAGCTAAATTAGGTCAGTTTTGTCAAATTAAGCTAATAAACATTGAGCATAAATTATTCATTTGCAAGTGAATAATTCGACCTCATTAAACTCATATTTATATGAACTCCAATTTAAGAATGTCAACATTGAAATTAAAACAAAGGTAAATAATTTTATTGACTGATTCGATCCAAAAAAAATGAGCAATGTGAAAACGACGATAAACATACATGTTTAATCTATATTACAAAATTTAACAGACCTATAAAAATCCAATTGCACGAGTTGCTTAACCTATTGACATCTGTGTATATGTTTACATAATTTACATGGTGATAAAAGGTGTATTCGATAGTTATTTAGATGGCGTCTTGACTAAATTTCACACGAAACGAAGCTACATCTTATTGAGACCATGTCCTGTAACTTGTTTTTTTTTTATATGTATGATTGTTTGGAAAAATAATTAACATTGAAATAAATCATAAAGTATGAGCATTTGAGTCAAATCGGTGAACACAAATATGGCAGCTAGTGCCCCTTTAATCTATAAACAAATCAAATTATAAACTGTTATTACCATAGATGTCATTCAGATCTCAATTTGTCATTAGAGTTTATTTTATCTGATATCTTATCATTCGTGTCCAAACACTAGCGAAAACGGACAAACAGGATTTCGATAGAAGGCAAACTTTGATTACATTTCAATTGCTACAAACAATATATCACAAGCAATGAACCTATAGGGAAAACAATACTATTTATTCTGTCTTGGCGACAATGCTAACTCTTTCTAAATTAACTACTTTTTATAATGAAAACATCAATCACATCGCTCCTAATTTGACTTCCTTCACATGCCCTGGGTACACAAAAGGCAAACCTAAAGCTGGGAAATGTAATAGTAAAATTGAGAATGGAAATGGGAACTGTTTTCCCTATAATTATAATCAACGACTATTTCGGCTGAATATCTATTTTTTTTATCAGAAAATCCGGAAACAAATTGAAAACTGATATTTAAAACAATATCAAAAAGGTGTGGCACGTTTGCAGATATATAACTCGCCAGCACCAGAGATAAACCAAGTAGAAGTTAACAAGTACAGATCACCCTATGATAATAAAATATTAGCAAATCGAATGCATCATAGTACGCTATACAGGTAAATGAAATCAACAATCTTAAACAGTTCATACAAGAAAATAACATGGCATGATTTATGTACAAAGTATAAAGTATTAAACGAAAAGCCGACGTGATTTACACAAAGACGACAAATTAATTACAGGCTTATAACTTTGAATTGACACATTTAGTTGTGGAAATAAACTCATCATATATACCAGGACTAAATGTTGTAAAATAGAGTATACTAATCAGTTGAAAAAGATAACTGATCGATACATTAACAAAACTACCAAATACAGAAGTTAATACAAATCTTACAATTATTTGTTATTCATGTTATATTTTTACTCAATACTGTTAACCAACTAATTTTCGCGAGCGATTTATTATCGCGATTTCCGCGAACAGACAAACAACGCGAATACAAATCGTCGCGAATATGTAAAACTAGGATTTCTCAAAGTTAAGAATCGCGAAATGGAATAGAAAGGACTGTACGCGAAATAAAGTAGCCGCGATACTAAGTTGGTTTACATAACTTTAAAATTAAAGCATTATATAGATTAAAAGAATCAAATACAAACCTTGATAAATGTTAATATCATGCAAATCTGAAAACAACATTTACACGAGACAAATAAAAAATTCATTTGTTGAACAGCGATGACCTTTATAATTCTTCACTGCAAAAAAACCTACCCAATGTGTAGCATAAAAAACGCACTGAAAATTAAAAAAAATTATATCTAAAAGGTTGACATCAAATAAGGGTTATCTTTTATTATGACCGGTACTGACCAGATGATTAATAGGTCTTTATACTACAATATTTCTTTTTGATATCAATGAAATATAACCTCTGACAAATAACAAAGCTTCTTTTTTTTATACCCATTAATAAGCGATTAATTGAATCTGTTCAAAATCCTGATGATCTATAATAGGTTCAGAACCCGGTTAATTATCAATTACTAGATTGCGCGATAAGAAAAATGTAAGGAGATCTATAATAGGGTGTCGACCGATATATTCTTTTTGATTAAAATATGTAAGACAAAGTTATGCAATATATATAATAAATACTAACATTGTTCTGCAAAGTATGTAGCCAGTAAAATAATTTGGAATATTTCTCATCGATATGTTGCCATGTTGAAATTTTCGATTGTGTCATCGTTTTTTGTTTGTTATTAGTTCCTTTATAAAAAATAAATCTTTTCAAGAGCATTGTTTTCAGAATTAACAGTTTTTAGTGTATTCTTGTTCGTATAATATAATTAAAGTCACATCTTCCTGTGGTTCGAGTCCAGTTGTCTTGCGTCTTAAAGGCACTGAATTATGTGTTCTTATTTAATGGTTAGATCGTAAGTGCAATGTTTTCTAAATTCTAAAGATTTAACATTGACAGTTAGATGTTTTATCTTTAACGACTATATATCTTTACTATTAAACGAAAAGACCTCACTTTGTTTGTTGCTTCTCTTCCTTCCACAATAAATTAATCATCAAACCTATGTATCCTATAGGTATCATGTACATATTCGCATTTGTCATCCTCTCTTATGATTATTCTGTTAGTGTTATTTTGGGACAAAAACGAAATAATAAATGCGTCCGGGTATTGTTTCCGTCATCGGACGGACTTTTAGTCATAGACAAGACTTCAGTTCAGGACTGTTTACATTGATAGTAAGTTTTCCTATCGAAAATGTTGAAGGTGGGTGGTTTACTCTGGGCACCTCCGCTTCTGCCACCTATAAAGACTGACAACCACAAAATAACTTAAATTTGGCGCTTAAAATTGGCTTTAAAACACCAACAATAAATAAATCATAAATTAATGATCCAAACACATTTTGAAAAGGAGTTATTATTGATTCTAACAGATTTTGAAACGAGGTTAGATCAATTCTGACAAATTGTCAGAGCTCGAGAATATAAATGCTAAGGACCAATAAATCAGTTATCTTAAAGAAAAAATTTAAAAGAGTTTAGAACTGATCGCACCAGATTTCAACGGTTATAGAACTACTCCCAATTATTCACTCACAAATGCTTTAAAAAGTTATCTCTTAGTTCCATTATGTTAATAATCTTCTATGCTTGTCTGATCAACCAAGTATCATAAAACATTTATTGTTAAATAGATTGATATTAGATATACAATAAAAAAAATAATATAGAAATGTGACACACACAAAATACCGTATGTTTGAAATACACATACTTATAAGTATGCATCCATATAAACAATCTTTTACAAATTCACAGTTCAAAGTTATCAATAGTTACATTATAAGTCAAATATTACCACCACTTAAAACAAAACAAAAATGTTATTTTATAAATAGATTTTGTACAAAAAAATGTATAAAACCTTATAATCAGGGCAATGTAATGACATGTTATTTTGATTCATTTGAAAACCAGCTTATTGTGTGTAGGCGGTTGACAGGAAACTGACTTTTCTTTATGAAACATAAGGTATGTGTATCAACAGTTTGAATATACTAGTATAACATATCTAATATCATGAATTTCAAATACTTGGACAGCAGAATTTTCGATGTGCAAGGTTATAAAAATCTGTTAGAAATTATAAGCTTACTAAGCAAACCATTTGATATACTATGAAAACGTGAAATGATAGCATTCAGATTTGAAGTGTCATTAGTAGGTTTGTATATTAACTGATTACGCTTTGAATTTTACCACTATTTACTTGATTGCACTAGCTATAGAGTGTTATGCTTTATTCTTTTTTAAAACATAGCTACAATTTTGATACAAAATATTTAACATACTTTTGTTAGATTTCAATATTTATAATGACTTGACATAATCAAATTCGTCCCATGGGGGACATAGGGCGACATCATATATTTATGATAATTCAGGGTTTATCCTAAACAGCCTCCTGAACTCCTGTCTAATTTCCGGTATTCTCCAAGCATAAATAAAAGGATTTGATAATGAGTTGATCAGAAATGGAAATACAAGTATAATTCGAACCTGCAGTGTTAAAGGAGTACTCGATAAGACCTCCATCCAATATGACGCAACCAAAGGTGTTGTCAAAACTACAGTTTGGAAGGCAATAATGATAGTTGTAAAAAATGCTCGGATCTCCCAAGACTTTTGCAATTGTGTATTGGCATCAATAGATATTGCCACATCTTTGGATGTCGAACATATGTTGGTGTTACTTTTCAAATCATTCATGCCTTTATCTTCATGCGTACAGCTATGTTTCTTTGATAATACTGTATTATCACAGTTCAATTTCGCACTCAAGGTATCTAGTTGAATATCTATACTATCTACGGTCATGATTAAAATACCATCTGCCTCACTTTTGTTCCTCTTTGATCCAATAGAAACATTTTGGGAAGAAGTCGCCGAATCTTGTCCAATTATGGATGGAGAAGTCTGCACATTGCAAATATTGTTTTTCCTTTCTCTCATAACGTGCATAGGGGCAACTGTGCTTTTAAAATATATCTGCCAAATGCGAAAACTAGTGATCACTGACATTACCAATAAAAGAAATATGACAACAGATATTGGTAAAAAAATTACAGTTATAAAAATATAAAAATGATCCCCATATACAACAGGAGGTCTACAAATTTGCATGAATTCGGCATGGGGAGTCAATACAGTTCCACAAAACGAAACTACTAGCACGACGCATAGAGATCCTCCTATGTATTTGTATTTGTTCTTATCAAATGTGTCAACTATTCCAAAGTTATGCGAACTCACAACCAAGTACCTTTGCAAACACAGAAGAAATATTAAACAATAGTTTGATAGCATGCCAAAAGCAACAATCTGTATTTGTAGAAGACACGAGCCAACATGTTCATGTGTAACTAAAGTTCCTAACGAAAACAATGTTGATGAAATCCCCAAAGTAATATCGCTGAAAAACAAAACTAAAATTGTAAGATGATGAAATGTTTTCTTAAGAGCCTTGAAGCAAACAATGATATAAATGACGTCGATCAAAACCGACATTACTGCTAATGACGTAAATAAAACTGTCACTAGGGAACCAACAGCAGCATCCTTTTGTATGGTATCTGTTTCCTGAAAAAAAAGAAAAGAAAATACACTAAAATAACACTCTTGCTGAAAATATTTTCCAATTCGCATACAACTTAGTGTTTGTAGATAAGTTTTGATTTTGATTAATATTATAAATATATGTAGCCAATTATTAAGTCCGAGATTGTTTTGTTTACTAGTATGTGAAAAGTTTTACAAATTCTACCTAAAAATTGTTTATATAATTTAACAATAAAATGCACGACAAATCATCTGCAGCGGTTTTTCAACAAATTAGTTACATGTTGTATAACGACATTTAAAATTGTTGCTGTAGTTTAGCGTATAGGACCTGAACTTACTTATATGTAACTACTAAAAATCGTTTCTACTCACATTCATAATGTTGTTTCAAGTTTTAGAATAGCCTATGTCATTGGTCCTGAAATCAAGAAAAAAAACAATACAGTACGTTTTATTTTTCAATTTGTTCTTAAACAAACGATGCTTCATCTTGTGGATATTTCATTTATATTATTCGATACATTTTAGTTTTTGTGTATAGTGCGAAGTTTAGTATGACGTCCATTATCACTGAACAAGTGTATATTTTTGTTCAGGGGCCGGCTATAGCACGCCTCCGGTTGCGGGATTTTTCTCGCTGCATTGAAGACACATGGGTGGCCTTCGGCTGTTTTCTGCTCCTTTGTCGGGTTGTTGTCTCTCTGACACATTTCCTATTTCCATTCTCAATTTTATCATCTTATAATAATATCATAAATACTCCATATGTGAATCGAATTGTTCTTTTGTTAAAGATTCATATCAACAAAAAGAATTATCAATTACTATATTGTATCTCCTAAACACTTCTAGGAATACGAATGTTTAAAATGAACCGTATTTATTTTATATTGGTAAGAAGGCGGGGCTTATTTGAAGACATAGTTAGAGTAGATATATATATTTCGTTCTTATGTTGTACTGTTATACCACTGTCCCAAGTTAGGGGGAAGGTTGGGATCCCGCTAACATGTTTAACCCCGCCACATTATTTATGTATGTGCCTGTTTCAAGTCAGGAGCCTGTAATTCAGTGCACGTGGTTGTCGTTTGTTTATGTGTTACATATTTGTTTTTCGTTCATTTTTTTTACATAAATAAGGCCGTCAGTTTTCTTGTTTGAATTGTTTTACATTGTCTTATCGGGGCCTTTGATAGCTGACTATGCGGTATGGGCTTTGCTCATTGTTGAAGGCCGTACGGTGACCTATAGTTAATGTTTGTGTCATTTTGGTCTTTTGTTGAAAACTGTCTCATTGGCAATCATACCACATCTTCTTTTTATATATATTGTTACGTTCCTTTGTAACAACAACATAGTTTTGACGACAAATCTCATTCGGGGTGATTTGAAAAATAGTTCATACTCCATCTTTCCTCCCTATGTGTTTTTTATTAAGCAGAACTTGTTATAGAAAAGTCCATGAGAATATGGACGTGCTTTTTTATGCATGATGTTCCTGCATGAAAACAATTATATTTTATTGTATAGCGAGGTGTTGATGCATAATTGGTTTGGACGTATATTTCTAAGCGTGAAAACTTAAGATATTCGAGTTAATTTTCAGTTATTTTAAACAATAACAGGTTCACAGGTAATGGTAAGCAGACCGGCTCCACATGTGTCACCATTAGCATCCATGTGTATAAGTGCAACTCTGGTTATAAGTATAATTCGGGTTGTTAGGTTTTGTAAAGGACAAAATTTGTTGTTACTGAAAATGAAACTTATCCGGTGTCATGCATGAAAAATATGTTAAAACAAAGGCCCTCAAGCTCGTGATTGCGTCCGTAAAATTCGGAATAGATGATTTCAATTTCACAACTTAGATCTCTAATTGTAACACCTTCTTTATAATCGGCAACCATCTGTCTAGGAATTCGTAAAAAGTAAAATCACAACTCCGAGGAAAATTCAAAACGGAAAGTCCTTAATCAAATGGCAAATCAAATGATAAAGTATATCAAACGAATAGCCAACAACTGTCATATTTCTGACTTGGTAAAGGCATTTTCAAATAATGAATCATACAATGCCTGGATTAATTACATTTCAATTGCTACAAATAATATATCACAAGCTATATCATCAACAGCTATTTCGCCTGAATATCAATTTTTATCAGAAAATGCGGAAACAGGACCCATTTTGGGAAGTGATTTAAAAAAAACTGTTGAATTCGAACATTCGATGAAAAAGCACTTTAAATGACTTGCAGCTAAAAAGTACTTTTAGGGAAGTCAGCCAGGAAAGAATAAACCAAAAATTTGAAAACTGATATTTAAAACAAAATCAAGAAGGTGTGGCACGTTTGCAGATATATAATTCGCCAGCACCACAGATAAACCAAGTAGAAGTTACAAGTACAGATCACCCTATGATAATCAAATATTAGCAATTCGAATGCACCGTAGTTCGCTATACAGTTTACTGAAATCAAAAAAGTAAAACAGTTCAAACAAGAAAAGTAACATGGCATGATTTATGTAGAAAGTATAAAGTATTAAATGAAAAGCAGACATGATATACACAAAGACGACAAATTAATTACAGGCTTATAACTTTGAATTGACACATTTAGTTGTGGAAATAAACTTATCATAGATACCAAGACTAAATGTTGTAAAATAGAGTATACTTATTAGTTGAAAAAGATTACTGATAAGATCGATACCTTAACAAAATCACAAAAGACAGAAGTTAATACAAATATGGTGTACTCAGAGTTACTCAAAGCTAGTTCAATGCAATAACAACTAATAGATAAACAATTATAAAAGAGAAGATGTGGTATGATTTAGTTTATATTTGACTAGAAAATATATCAAGACAAATCCAACATCCAATGAATTCAGTGAAAAAAATCATAATCAGTCAGAAAAAAACCATGCATATATTTTTTACGCAAAAATCATTCCCAGACTGTTATACAACTTGTTATATTTCATTAACTGTGTTAATCTAGGATTAATCACACATTTGAACTCTCTTTGTCTGATTTAGTATAATTAATGACACATACATTTCAAATTGTGTCATTAATTTGGTAATGTGACACCTATAGTAACAATAACTTGTTACATATAATTAGTTGTGCTTATCTAGGACCAATTATACATTTCAACTCTCTTTGTGTGAATAAGTATAAATAATGACACATGCATTTCAATTTATTATACGATTGTGACACCAGAAGTTATAAATAACTTTATCATGCATTATATCTTCAAAAGTAATATATAATTATAATCTCACTATATGCAAACGTAGATATAAATCAATATAAATATTTGAAAAATATGCACCAGTCTTTTCAGTGGAACAAAAAATAAGCATAATATTACAACTATGAAAACAAGATGAAAAAAAGAACTGATATATTATTTATGTTTACGAGCTAATAACGCATATACAATGTACGACTTATTGTAATTGTTTAATATAAGTATATTTCAGTAAATTAAGGAATTTTTGAAACCAATTAACACAGATATAGTATTGAGATAGCCACTTTCTTTTTATTCTAACAACATAATGAATATTCATTATATCTAAACTTTATCTTATTCACATGTATGTTTATTTTGTTTTTGTATAATGATTGTTTATCTATATTATAAATGCGAAAAAAGAAAGTGTATAATTGCAAGCAGTAAAAATATTTTCTGATGAGAATCAGTTTATATTATATAATTTACCATGTTTACTGGAGAAAATATCTGAGTGTTTATATATAATAATCCAACTTTGTTAAGCTAGAATTTTTAAAATATTTGGTTCGCAATGCTCCTCAAATTCGTACTTGATTTGGTTCGCAATGCTCCTCAAATTCGTACTTGATTTGGCATTTACAATCTTTTGATTCGAGCGTCACAGATGAGACATTGTATACGGAACGCTCGTCTGGCGTCAATTTAATTTCAATCCTGGTATCAATGATGAGTTTAATAACAGCAAACAGGTTAACAAATAGTGCCGTATTTTGAATATTATAAAAAATTGGTTCACATTTGTTTTTTAGCTGTACACACGTTTTAATTAACTATATTTAAGGTAGTTTACAGTTCGTATTTGTTAGAAGACAAAAGTTATGCCAGTGGCGAAAAAAAAGTGTGATTCTTTTACCAAATAGGCATGGAGATTTGATTTGAGGGCTTTTAAGAATTTTTGGACGCCTCCTCGAGGTACATTATGTACCCAGATAATTGTTTTTATACAAAATCCTCTCTGATATGATACTAATTTTGTCCAAAAATCTTTGAAGAAACAATGTTTGAACTATCATGGAGACACCGACCCGACCAAAGAGCACAGACATTGGGTTTCAGCTAGATCCTAACCTTAAACGGCATTAGCTCATTGAAAATATAAGTCATACTTAACATGAACCAAAAATGAACCAAAATTAAATAAAAAACATACAAAACTAACTTAAGTCAGTGGTTCCTGATTTAGGACGTGTGCAAACAATAAGGTAGGGTTAATCGTGTTTTGTTAGATCTTAACCGTCCATCTTTTGTTCTAGCCAATGTTGAATAAACAAAAGCACAGCAATATACACAGTAACACATAGTCTCATAAAAGTCAAATCCGATTTAAGAATTAAAAATGTTCACAGAAGAAACTAAGCAAAATGTCAATAATCAATATAATTTACAAAGAACTGCTAGCGGTTACTGACATGTCATGTCCAGAATTCAGACAAATTTCCTCAAAAACTGTTATCTTAAAAATAGCGGAATACAATCATATCATGAAGACATTAAATCATTTGTTATTTCTGTTATATTTCTTACTCAATACTTTAAAATTAAAGCATTATATATTTAAGGAGGGACTGTTATATTTTATGTAGCGGGTTATTTTTAAATGTGCACCCAATTTTTTATGTTATTTCGAACAGACAGAAACAATATTACAGTTATTTCTTATAATTTTATTTTAAATTCCATTTTAGACCGGAGTAAACCATAAAAATAGTTATCAAAGATACACCGATGATGACGTCACGGTCACATGACTAAATTATGTCTATGAGGGGATAACACAACAACGTTAGAAGACGCGTTACATCCAAAATTAAATTATAAATTAATGAATCAAATACAAACCTTGATAAAACATATGTTAAAATCATGCAAATCCTGTAAAACAACATATACACGAGACAAAGAAAAAATCCATATGTTAAATAGTGATGGTTTTTATGATTTTTTAACTACAAATACACACCACCCAATATGTAACATAAAAATCGAACTGAAAATAAGAAAAAAATATATCTAAAAGGTTGAGATCTAATAAAGCTCACCTTTAACTATTTCAAGTACTGACCAGGTGATGAATTGAATAGGTCTTTTTGTTACAAGTACTATATATACCATGGTTTTTACGAGTTAACATATTTAAACAAACGAATCCGAAGGATGAGTTTATTTAAATATGTTAATGAGTAAGACACATGGTATATAAAATTTGTAATATAAATAAAATGATTGACAGCTTCAAGACCTTCAACTAATATTTGAAATTGATCACGTTACAGTTTTATCCAATGAAATGGAAGCTCGCGCAAGTCACTTTTGCGCCACGTGTATGATCTTCTGTGTATTTCATGTAATAGAACCTCTGAATCTGCAAAAAGGAAAGAAAATGTCAGATTTTCCGCATTTTTATTTAGTTTTGCGCCCCGTGTATGGTTTTTTGTGCAAGTAACTTCATAATGTCATCAGACTCAGGTTAACAAAAATATCGGATTCCAGCGTCGGACAATGATTAAATAATTATTCTAATGACGGTAAGAATTGTTTTTTGTTTTGTTTTTAAGTATCATACAAATTAATCATATTTTACAGAATTTTCATCTCATTACAAAATGCATTTTTATACATTTCTATACATTTTGAATCGAAATTTAATTGGATCTTCGCAAAGGAAATAATAGTTTCACATTTCATTTTTTACACAACTTAAAGAAGAAACATTTAGTAATTGTTTACAAAATAAGGGTAATTCGTAACAATCCTATATTGTTTGAAAAAGGTTTCTTAAGATTTGGGTACACATAATTTATTGCTTTTTGTTATGAAATAAAAACAAATGAAGATCTTGACCTTTTAGTACGTTTAACAGTTTCCTAAATATTTAAGAGGTGGATACATTTAAAAAAAAAAGGTGGAGCTTCAGTCATGGAATAACATGAACATGAATATGTTATACCATGGCTGAAGCTCCTCCTTTTTTCCTTTGAATTCTAGTTGAGTTGCATATTTAATTAGCAAAGTATGGTACGACATTAATTTGCGTATAATATACTATGGTTTTCCCTCACCACACTTTTTAAGAAAATTATTTCATAAAAACATCAAAGGAAAAAAATCCAATTTATGTTACAGTGTTGCTTTAATATTGATATCAATTAAATGTAACTTTGACCAATAAGATTATCTATTTTTTTTTTTATATCAAAAGGGTTAACCTATTAATTTGCGATTACTGGAATCCATTCAAAATCATGATATGGTTAATAATAGGTAGAGAACCCGGTTAATTATCAATTAATAGTTTCCGCGATAAGAAAACTGTCAGGAGATTTATAATGAGAAGGACCGATATATTCTTTTTAATTAAAATATGTACGATAAAGTTATGCAATACATCTAATTAAAATATATCATTGGTCTGCAAAGTCAGTAACCAATAAAATCTTTGGGAAGATATCTCATCGATATGTTGCCATGTTGAAATTTTTCTTTTGTGTCATCGTTTTGTTGTTTATTCCTTCATAAAAATAAATATTTTTTAGAGCGTTGTTTTTGACCTTGTTGAATTATTTCATTAAAATGATTATGTTCATCCTTTTAAATTCTGCAAAAAAGTCCTTGCCCATCTAAATAAATCTATAAAAAAGTACTTGTCCCTCTATAACTCAAAGACAATCAAAAAGATTTAGTTTTTTTTTATATTTTAATGTTTGCATATTTATATCTGGAAATCAAACTGGTGTATATGTTAGCGGCAATAAGTGAAATCAGGCATTAAGCTTAAATCCTAGGCAATAAGCTAACGCCTAGGCATTAAGTTATTGCCTGAAATTTTCAGGCATTAAGCTTATTACCTGAAATCTGGTGATGATTATTCATCCTATTGCCGAACATAATTTTACGCAATAAGTGAAATCTGGAATTTATGTACATTTGGTGATTTTTTCTTGAAATAATATTCATTTATCAGACAATTCTTGAAGTTTTTAGAACCTTTCTAATTCAAAACAAAATTATAAATTGTAGTTCATACTTTTTTTGTAAAAATACAAAAAATCAATAAAGATTTAAAATCGAAGTGATTATATAAAAAAAAAGATGTTCCGCAGGGCACGGTTTTATACGACCGCAGAGGTCCAACACAGTTGGGGCAAGTATGGACACAACATTCAAGCTTGATACAGCTCTGAATTTGGATTTTGATTAAAAAGTTGACACTACATAGGTTTCTGACACAGAATGAATGTGGTCTAATGAACTTAAATATTTAAATTTACCTTCTGTTGTACAGTATCTAATTAGTTATCAAAAGTACCAGGATTATAATTTTATACGCCAGACGCTAAAATCCAAATACATGGCCATGGATTGATTCAGCATTTATATATCAAAGAATCTCAAGAAATTAATTTTTGATGAAATCAAACTAAGTTAAATTTTGGACCCCAATTTGGACCAAATTGAAAACTGGGCCAATAATCAAAAATCTAAAACCATTTTTAGATTCTGTATATCAAAGCAAACCAAGAATTCAATTTTTGTTAAAATCTAACAAGATCATTTAATTAAGACCCTTTGGACCTTAATGTAGACCAATTTGAAAACATGCCCAAAAACTTCTACAGATCTTACAAATCTTTTGCGCAATACTGTACAATTCAGATACTTTTTTTCTCCAGGGGCCATACATATAAAATATTCTTTCAGGGACCCAGTTGAAATTTTAGCGGCTGAACTAATTTATATACTAATACAACAAAACTTAAATTTACTTTTCATATGTTAATTAATCCTTTTTATGTAATTCTATGTCAATTGTTCGAGTCTGGAAAAGATTATGTGTGATAACTTCATAATATTTGAATTATTGCCATCAGAAATATATTTGACAGTATTATAGAAGATTTCCCCCCAAAATTGTATCCCTTCAATTAGAATTTCCTGTTTACAACAGGGCTGTTTCCATAAATCCTTAAATGCTATTTTAAATTCAAGCCATCCTCTGATATATGTTGTTCAAAAATATTATTTAATTAATTTTTATCGAAAATTGGTTATCGTACTAGATATAAAGATGTGTATTTATGAGATTTTGTGTTTCGTTTTTTCATTGAAGTTGTGTTTACAAGTATTTGTCAAAATCGGACTTGTAATTACTCACTATGATTCAAAGACTTTGTCTTAAAAAAAAATAAAAAATTTGAAATTTGAAAAAAATAAGAAATAAAAAATAAACCCCTCAAATTGCCCCTCCTCTTGGAGCAATTACATCATACATCAGCCAGTTTTTTTTGGAGGCTAAAAGAAGTGCTAACAATATTTATGCAAGTTAAAACACATATGAAGAAAATATTAACCTTAATATCAAATAGACTTAGATTATACCTTTGAGGTTATTTTAAATTTGAAGCAGTTTAATGTATCTCTTCTTATGTCTTTGTTCTAAATCAAACAATGGAGGGTCACCACTTTTTCCCCTTTTGTGACCATAGGACATGCAGATTGATTCAAACTATTGTTAACAATTTAAATATTTTATAAAGTAAATATTCAATCTGTATTCAATTTTCAAAATACCCTATTAATTTAAAATAAATGAAATACTTTAAAATAAGTGCAATAACTTTTAGACTTAAGTTACCATATTATCTTATGCTGAATAACTATTTTTTGTCTTAAATACAAAATATGTTTTTATTACAAATATCAATGTCCCTTTATCCATTCGTCTTCCCAAGAAAGAAAGAAATTAAAGTCTTTTTAAAGCAATTTAGGAACACATGTTTTTGACTTTGATGCAGCTTTTTTTTTACACATTAATTACATTCCTAGTTTTGACAGCAATACCACAAAATGCAAAACAACCAAATATTCTGTAAGATCAATATATAAATAATATAGCTGTAAATTTATATGAAAAACCAAGTTGATTTAAAAAAGTTCTAAAGATGACTATCTGGATTCAATCTTAACTGAAAATTTTTGCTCTGTTTTTTTTAACCTATTTATAAGTTCAATAAAAATGACAGCAATACACCAAACAACCAAACAATCTGGCTTTCTATAAGATCAACATATAAATCAAATAGCTGCAGAGTTTTATGAAAATCCAAGTTGATTTGAAAAGGTTATATAAAAATATTAAGGTTACTATCTAAATTTAGCCAAAACTGAAAGTTTAAGCTGTTTTTTTTTACCTTTCAATTTTAAAAATACATAAATTTAACAGCAAGACACCATTCAATTAAACAACTTGGTACTCTTTAAGGTCAAAAACATTTTAAAGTTAGTCCGAACAAAAAATTATAATTCTTAAATTGACAGAAATGAACCAAGCTACCAGTTGGTTGAGACATGTGTTGCAAAAAGAAATTCCTACACACCGGCAAAATTAATAGCAAAGTTTTTCTTATAAAATTAGTTCTGGCCCATCCACTAAACAAATTAAAAAAAGTTCTAGCACATCCAAATATTTGCACAAAAAAGTGCCTGCCCAGCCCCATTTTGCACCGGTCCATTCATCTGATATATATTGAACGGTCCCATAGTGTACTCTTTTCCGGATAATCAATTGAAGTCATATGTTACTGTGGTTGGATTCCAGTTGTCTTACGTTTTAAATGCACTGACTGATGTGTTCCTAATTAATGGTAAGGTCGTAAGGGCAATGTTTTCTAAATTTAAAGATTTAACATTGACAGTTATATGGTTTATCTTCGTAACTATATACCTATACTATTAAACGAGCAGACCTGATTTTTTGTTTCGCTTTTCTTCCTTCCCCAATTAATTAATCATTTTACCTCTGTGTCCTATAGGTATCATACATAGTCGCATTTGTCATGCTCTCTTATGTTTAGGTTATTTTGGGAGAAAAACGAAATAAATGCGTCCGGATATTGCTTTCGTCATCGGACAGACTTTTAGTCAGAGACAAGACTTCCGTTTAGGATCCCCTTTTAAATCTAATCTGACTCTAAACAATTTTCATAGGTAATTGGGGGACAGGACAATTATTTTTGACTGTTTACGTTACTATGAGCATATATATATACTATAAATAATATTTGCTATTTACTATCACTGACTGCCGTGGATTGGTAGTAAACAGCAAATACTCTTATTCATAGTATATATATGTACCTATGAAAACTATTAATAGTTTTAGATTTAAAATGTTCATAGTATATAGAAGAAAACAAGAAAAAAACGGATTTTGGTAAAAGGGGGATGATTAAAATTAAATTATTCTGTCCCCTAGTACCTATGACCGAAATTCTGCAGTCATAAAATCTTTTAACAAAAATTCATCCCACTAGTTAAGAGCCAGTCTGTGATAAAACCATTTAAAATGGTCCAAATCCAAAATATTCCAATCAGACTGATATTTTGTATTTAAGATGCCTTAAATGTAATAACTATTTGTGCAAAATATTTTGAAAAATATTCAGTCAATATTAACATACTTTAAACCAAGTTCTAAATGCCCACGATTTCGCGGATGTGTTCTAGGAAATTATTACATGAATAAATTATACAGCAATTTATTTATTTCCATTCCCTCTATAAAAGATTGAAAAAACAAAACAATTGTTTAATCTACCTTTGAAAATTATGCGTTTACTTCTTCCAAAAGTCTTTTTCATAAGCAAACAATAAAATTACAAATAAAGGATGTCCATGTACGAACACATTCACCTCACATTTTGTTTTCTTTCCGTAATCATTTTCATATATACATAAAAATTAATTTACAACAATGTTTATTGTTATAAAAAAATATATTCAAATATATTGCTTATATTACTTTAGGTATGTGTGATTTGTTGTATTTGTTGT
The DNA here is from genome assembly GCF_036588685.1 of Mytilus trossulus. Taxonomy (NCBI): domain Eukaryota; kingdom Metazoa; phylum Mollusca; class Bivalvia; order Mytilida; family Mytilidae; genus Mytilus; species Mytilus trossulus. The sequence continues at coordinate 40,526,414 of NC_086382.1, read as the reverse complement.
AATTCTTAAAAATAATAAAAATAACAAAAATTGAAATAAAAATAAAAAAACTGTAAAAAGTAAAGGATGACCGTGATAAGCATAGTCATAGTTTCGCTAGATCAAGAGAGATAAAATAGCACAAGGAATAAGGGATACAAATTATTGTATTTAATTGAAAGTTGTTACTGGTTGTGAATTATATAAACAGCGATTTGTTTTCAATTCTACATGTAGTATATAATTTGGTAAATATATTATTAAAAAAAAGAATGAAAAATTAAATAAAACAGATCTGTTTATACTGAAAAAAGTTAAAAAATAGCAATCTGAAAAAAAAGGAATATTTTTCAAATTTGAAATAAATTGAAACTTACCTTAAATGTAGACAAAAATTGACAAAACGATGAGTACATGCGTCTGTATTTTTCAATTCTGTTATTTGATAGCAAATAACTATAATTTTGGTCAAATATAAATCTGTTTGTATGACGTACAAAATGTAGGTGTTAACAGGTGGACATTATTGATATTTGTTTAATTAACTTAATACACCAAAGAATAATAGTGTTAATTTCAACACTGTGTGTCTCTATGCTGTTCAGAATTGCCTCTGATACAAAGGGAAAAAACACCTATTTTTCCACTCTGCTATTTGATAGCAAATATCTATAATTCCAGCCAAAATATTTCCATCCTGTTTGTCTCTATGAGATACAACATTGCCTCTGATAAAAAGGGAAGAAAAACCTAACTGATTTTTTTTTGTTATTTTGCATTTTTATATTTATGCGATATCCGTCGTCAAGGATGAAAAATATGTTAAAATAACGACCAACAAGCCGGTGATGGCGTCCGTAAAATTAGGAATAGATGATTTTAACTTCACAACTTAGATCTCTTATATTAACACCTTCTTTGTGGTCAGAAACTATTTGTCTAGGAATTCGAAAAAAATACACAAATACTGAACTCCGAGGAAAATTCCAAACGGGAAGTTCCTAATCATATGGCAAAATCAAATGATAAAACACATCAAACGAAAGGACAACAACTGTCATATTCCTGACTTTGAAAAGGCATTTTCAAATGTAGAATTATACAGGCCTGGATCAACAGATATGCTTATTGGAATGAAAGCGATGCTGAAATGATGATACAGTTACAAAATTTGAAGCTGAAATCAAATCTTGTGTCGTCAAACTAATATTTATTTGACAAAACTGAAACCTTTTAGCTGATAAAGGCAAGATATTATTTCACCATTTCACTTTCATTAATGATTGAACAAAAAAAATCATACTTTAGATGGTTTATATATTTGTAGCAATGGCTACTTTGACATAAATTGAATAATTTTCTTCAGAAGTTGCTGCTTATTTGGTCATGTATTACACGAACACTTTTTATTTATAGGACCAATTGTGCATTTGTGAGTTGATAGAGATTTTATCTTTTGGTGAGATTTGATTTTTTTCTACATATTTTCTGTCTTTTTTAATTGAAATATACACGTCGTTATCATCATTTTTTTACTTTCAGCATTGTCCAAAATACTATTCATGTCCATGTATTGCAGAAAATACGTTTATTTATTTTGCTCAATAAAAGGTGGCAGCGGTATATTCTTTTCTAAAAATAATTACTATTTTCCTTGGCCCATTCCCCATTTCTATTCTTTCGTCCTTATATGGAACCACAACTTCCTTATTTGACCCCGTATCTCCATCCACCTGGAGGTTTTGTACAGCAAAAAAGATAAGAAACTGTAGCATGTCCACCCAAATTTCTACGAAATCATTGCGTAACTCAAGAAGACCCAGACAGAACAGAACCCAACAGTCAACAGGAACCCATCCACAAAAAAAAACCCAAAAAAAACCCAATTAACAACAATACAGAGTTATAGACCCCAACTACTGAAAGCATATACCAGCAAGAACTCAACAATGTGATAGACTACTTTGACGTAGCGTCCCATCTTCTTCATTTGAACTGAATTACTATGTAAAATATTCGAGGTTGTGACCCCTATGTTCTATTTTTAGCCGTGGCGGCCATCTTGGTTGGTATGCCGGGTGACCGGACATAATTTTTTTAACTAGATTCCCCCAAAATTAATTGTGGCTAAGTTTGGTTAAATTTGGCCCAGTAGTTTCAGAGGAGAAGATTTTTGTAAAGGTTTACGGACGCCGGACGCCGGACGCCGGACGACGCCGGACGCCCAGTGATGAGAAAAGCTCACTTGGCCCTTTGGGCCAGATGAGCTAAAAATTGCTTATTAAATTTAAAAAAAAAATGCATGACAAATCATCATTTGCCGCAATTTTTAAACAAACGAGTTGCATTTGTTATGATGACTTTTTTTATTTGTTGCCGTAATTTATCATTTATGACCTGACCGAACTTATATGTAACAAATACAAATTGTTTGATATAAATTTGTAAAACAATCATTCTGCCAGTCATTCATAAGGCCGTTAGTTTCCTCATTTGAATTGTTTTACATTGTTACTTCGGGGCTTTTTATAGCTGACTATGCGGAATGGGCTTTTCTCATTGTTTTTGCCGTACGGTGACCTATAATTGTTAATTTCTGTGCTATTTTGGCCTCTTGTGGAGAGTTGTCTCATTGGCAATTATACCTTATTTTCTTTTTAATATTCAATTAAGAACGCGAAAGGGTAGAGCATTTTGATCAATCTTGTCCTGTAATACAGATCTAATACTCACATTCATAATGTTGCAGCTATTCTTAGAATAGCCTTTGTAATTTGTCCTGAAATAAAGAAAAGCAAAACTGTACGTTTTATTTCCAATATGAAGTTAGTCGATTCATTTGTGGGTACATAAAGTTACATGGCCTAAAAAGACGAAAAACTAACTGCAGGCAAAAATGTCTGTAGACTTTTCCCTTCCCAATTCAGTTTAAATACGCTAGTCAATTGTTTAGAATAAAATTTATAAAAGTGATATCATGACCAGAGTAACAGACCAATACGTTTCTCTTTGTCTTTATCAATTTTTTACTGTTTTTCGCGGAAAAGATTTTAACGCTGATATCTTGAGTGTTTATCAAAGCAAATCGCATTCAACTGATGAAAATACAAATCAAGATAAAAAAACCGACAAAGCCTTGACAAAAAAGAGAAAAATGTCAAAATAACAACAATTTATAAATCACAACGTAAAAATACATAAGACTGGACAACACACACCCAACTAAAAAACGGGGATAATATCAGGTTCACATGAAATGGTAAGCAGATCTGCTCCATATGTGTCATCTTTGCACCCATGTGTATAAGTGCAAACCCGGATATAAGTCTAACACGGATTGTCACACTCTGTAAAAAAGAAAAAAAATGTTCATACGGAAAATAAGTTTGATTATAATAAAAACATTTTTGGCAGTGAATTTTTATACACTAATTTTTAGCTTTGTGGGCTTCAGTTTCTACTTGTGTAGGTTTTATTTCTTATCAATCGTGTGATAAGAAACCGAAATTTTCCATGGTCTTTGTCTAAGAATTATGCAAGTTTCAATTACAGGCAGTCAAGGTCAGCATGGTCATGGCATGATCAGGGTCAATACTAATTATCATTGGCCTCAAATATTTTAATTGACCAATGAGGTTAAAGTGCATGCTAACTTTCAACAAGAGTCAAGTTGCGCCCGCACTATCGCATTTGCACTGAATGCTACTAGACGCTATTTTTGTTTTGCCAGTCAAGTAAAGATTTTCAATTTCCCACCCACCTTCACCCTCTTATTTAAAAAAAAGAGAAAGTTTTTAGTATTACCATTCTATCATATCTTTGTTGATTGTATATAATTTTTTGTTTATGTTTTGTAATTTGTTTATTAATGAGTGGCGGTATTTATTCCCCACCTTTGCAATTGTTGTCATTTATTCAGTTTTGTTTGATGACATGATTGTCCATTACTGTCAGTAATATAATGCTTTATGATATTCTGAATAAATGACATTTTTCACAAATCTTGAGTTAGATATTCTGCAAATGAACTCGCATCCTTGGTTTTCATTTTCATGTCTTTATTTGGACAAGAAGAAAAATTTAACTCACAAAAAATGAATGTTATTCGTCGTCATGCATGAAAAATATGTTAGAATAACGGCCAACAAGCTCGTAATGGCGTCCGTAATATTAGGAATAGATGACTATAATTTCAAATCTTAGATCTCTTATATCAAAACCTTTTTGTGGTCAGCAACTATTTGTCTAGGAATTCTAAAAAATTTACAATCACACAAATACTGAACTCAGAGAAAAATTCCAAACGGGAAGTCCCTAATCATATGGCAAAATCAAATGATAAAACACATGAAACGAATGGTCAACAACTGTCATATTCCTGACTTTGTAAAGGCATTTTCAAATGTAGAATTATACAAGCCCTGGGTCAACAGATATATCTATTGGAATGAAAGCGATGCTTGAATGATGATACAGTTACAAAATTTGAAGCTGAAATTAAGTCTTTTGTCGTTAATATTTGTTTTTAAAGGGGCCATTGCTACAAATATATACAACATATAAAGTATGATTTTTTTTTGTTCAATCATTAATGGAAGAGAAATAGTGAAAATAACAACTTGCCTTTATCAGCTAAATTAGGTCAGTTTTGTCAAATTAAGCTAATAAACATTGAGCATAAATTATTCATTTGCAAGTGAATAATTCGACCTCATTAAACTCATATTTATATGAACTCCAGTTTAAGACTGTCAACATTGCAAGTAAAACAAAGGTAAATAATTTTATTGACTGATTCGATCCAAAAAAATGAGCAATGCAAAAACGACGATAAACATACATGTTTATCTATAGTACAAAATTTAACAGAACTATTATAATCCAATTGCACGAGTTGCTTAATCTATTGACATCTGTGTATATGTTTACATAATTTACATGGTGATAAAAGGTGTATTCGATAGTTATTTAGATGGCGTCTTGGCTAAATTTCACACGAAACGAAGCTTCATCTTATTGATACCATGTCCTGTAACTTGTTTATTTTATACTTTTGATAGTTTGGAAAAAAAATTAACATTGAAATAAATTAAATATGAGAATTTGAGTCGAATCGGTAAACTTCATATGGCAGCTAGTGCCCCTTTAATCTATAAACAAATCAAATTATAAACTGTTATTACCATCGATGTCATTCAGATCTCAATTTGTCATTAGAATTTATTTTATCTGATATCTTATCATTCGTGTCCAAACACTAGCGAAAACGGACAAACAGGATTTCGATAGAATGCAAACGTTGATTACATTTCAATCGCTACAAATAATATATCACAAGCAATGAACCTATAGGGAAAACAGTACTATTTATTCTGTTTTGGCGACAATGCTTACTCTTTCTAAATTAACTACTTTTTATAATGAAAACATCAATCACATCGCTCCTAATTTGACTTCCTTCACATGCCCTGGGTACACAAAAGGCAAACCTAAAGCTGGGAAATGTAATAGTAAAATTGAAAATGGAAATGGGAACTGTTTTCCCTATATAATCAACGACTATTTCGCCGTAATATCTATTTTTTTTATCAGAAAATCCGGAAACAAATTGAAAATTGATATTTAAAACAATATCAAAAAGGTGTGGCACGTTTGCAGATATATAACTCGCCAGCACCAGAGATAAACCAAGTAGAAGTTAACAAGTACAGATCACCCTATGATAATAAAATATTAGCAAATCGAATGCATCATAGTACGCTATACAGGTAAATGAAATCAACAACCTTAAACAGTTCATACAAGAAAATAACATGGCATGATTTATGTACAAAGTATAAAGTATTAAACGAAAAGCAGACGTGATTTACACAAAGACGACAAATTAATTACAGGCTTATAACTTTGAATTGACACATTTAGTTGTGGAAATAAACTCATCATATATACCAGGAATAAATATTGTAAAATAGAGTATACTAATCAGTTGAAAAAGATTGGAGCGATACATTAACAAAACTACCAAATACAGAAGTTAATACAAATCTTGCAATTATTTGTTATTCATGTTATATTTTTACTCAATACTGTATACCAACTAATTTTCGCGAGCGACTTATTATCGCGATTTTTGCGAACAGACAAACAACGCGAATACAAATCGTCGCGAATATGTAAAACTAAGATTTCTCAAAGTTAAGAATCGCGAAATGGAATAGAAAGGACTGTACGCGAAATAAAGTAGCCGCGATACTAAGTTGGTTTACATAACTTTAAAATTAAAGCATTATATAGATTAAAAGAATCAACTACAAACCTTGATAAATGTTAATATCATGCAAATCTGAAAACAACATTTACACGAGACAAATAAAAAATTCATGTGAAACAGCGATGACCTTTAACGGACTGCAATAAATTTTGATACTCTGCAATATTCGTTCTCAAAATGGATTGTTTTGAATCTTTGCAAATTGGCTAAAATTCTAGGGTTTTTTTGCCTGAAATCTAGGAGTTTTAACAACTTTATATCAATCTTAGAAAAAAAGGCAATTCTCAACATCCTTCAAATGCATCCTGCAATAAAAAAAGAAATGAATAATATACATACTAAAATTTTAGCATTCCTTTTTGTAAGTTATATTTTACATTTTAAATTATACAATAAACTAAATTTTTAGCCTACTGAAATTTTACATTCAAAACTCAGTGCTTAATTTTTAGCTTTCAAAGATTCTCATTTCAATGATATTGGCTCGAGTTTTAACTGTTTGAGCAATTTGGACAAGAACAGTTAATTCATGAACAAAAATGCTAAATTTTTAGAAAAAAAAAATATTACATTTTGCTCGAAAAATTGCAATTTGATTTTATTGTAATATACTTTATTGTACATTATAAGCCTGGTACCTTTGAAAAGCACTTAAACGTACCGCATTTCTCACAAAATTCATAAATTGGCATCAACATGCTTAATAGTCTATCATCAAATTATACTTATCGACATTTTGTGGGATTTTATTGCTCTAATCTGTAGGTATGATGTGGTTTGAGAAGGTTTGGTATTCTTTTCGATATTTCACGTTTTTTGACACGGTATTGTCGATGTTTTTGCCAATTGAATTCTGAGTTTGCCTTAGGTATCAGCAGCCTGTTACTATACAATGTACTATAACTATATTATATTCCCCATTTCCATTCTCAATTTTATTAGACAACCCCCCTTTTTCCCCTTCTGATAAAGGCTGGATCTGCCCCTGTATCTTGATTTCAGAATACTAAGTAACACAGGTACTTGTTTACATGAAAGTTTCAAAGAAACACAATAGCTGCATTTGCATATTTATGACACGGTATTATCGCTAAATCTTTGTTATCATCTTCCTTTTGTATACTTCAAATTCATATTGTATACCAGTACTGTTTATTTAATGTTGTGTCTACATATATGATACGTCGTTTGTTTTAATAACAATATGTAAACCATTAAGATTAAGTCAAGACAAGACAAACTTAAAGAGGGGTCAGTTTGGCTTTGGACAGGCGAGTGAAGATGTCCAAAATATGAATAAAAAAATACTTGAATAAATGTATAACAAACAACAGTTGACTGTGCTGTTTGAACACATATATATCAGCTATAGAACTTGTTCATGACCATATGGGTTCAGTAGATTTTTTGTTTACATTTTATCATACCTATAACAACTAGAAAAACAAGTCAAATATAAAGAAATACTCACGTAAAAGATTCCTGATGTTTCCTCCTGTTTTGGTATAATTCTTTCTCTAAATAAAATTCTTATTGCAATTTATAAAACAGAAAAAAATGATTTTTTTGCCATTTAACTATAAATAAAAAATAAATTTGCGCCATTTTGAAGTCTTCAAAATTCTTTATCTTTCAAACGCTTTAGACAAAGGATAAATCAAGGACTTTTCAAACGTTCAGGTGATTTCAGCATTTAAAGCGCTTTTATGTTTTGACTTTTGTCTCCTAAATGCTTGAATAAGTGTTTGACCTTTTATATTATTTGTTTTAAATGGTGTTTCAACAAAGGAAGCAATTATAATATATTTCTAATTTAATTTTAACTGCTCTGATGTTATTACCTGTCATCACGGACCAGTCTGTATATATACAGGTTTTTGAGATAAATTCATTAATTAGTGTTCAACTATTTGTCCCATACTAGTATCATACCGTCAGTTCTTTTATGTATCCGCGTGGTGACACTGATAAGTGATTAGAATCAGTAATAGTTGTAACGACAATTATCCCTATCACACACATGCTCAAATAGACTGTTCATATGAAAATTAAAGCGTAAGATCAGTTGAAATTACATTTGTTATAACAGATATTATTTCGATTCTTTTTTAAGAAACCATGCCAGCAAAAAAAGGAGTTTTTATTCTGCAATTCCTTTGATTCCCTAGAATTGTCCAATAATAAATATTTAAATAAAAAAAAAACTAATATTTCAGTCCACCAAGTGCAGCTGACAGTCAACTTTGTTGTCTTATCTTTTTGCTCTTTTGGTCGAATAGCTCTTCAACTGTTTCTGTTGTTTTTCTTACATTCTCGTCTTTCAAATATCAGGTTCTGAGCGTAAATGATTAAGATCAACCCGGAAAAGCGCTTTGGACGCATGCAATATATATACCTTTTTTTCATTGTTTTGTTGTCAACAGTTATCTTAGTCTGACTTCAGTAACAAACTGTTTTCATAAGTGCTGTAATATGAAATGTATGACACAACGCAAGGAGGAGGATATAAGGTAAACTTTGTTTGCAAAAGAGGGGCGAAAGATACCAGAGGGTCATTCAAACTCATACATGTAGATCGAAAATAAACTGACAACGCCATGGCTAAAAAAGAAAAAAAAAGACAAACAGACAAATGATAGTACTCATGAAACAACATAGAAAACTAAAGACTAAGCAACACAACCCCACCAAAAACTGGAGGTGATCTCATGTGCTCCGGAAGGGTAAGCAGATCCTGCTCCATATGTGGCACTCGTCGTGTTGTTTATGTTATTACACATCCGGTATATAGTCTACTTCGGTAGGTCATATTCATGCACAAATGAAAGGGGATTAATGTTAGCACTGAAGGAACATATACAATATCATCTGTGAAACTGTTATTCCATAACGGCCACCCGTCTCGTGATGGCGTCTGTTACATTAACGAAGGGATGATTTTAACTTCACCATTTGGAACTCATGGTTTAATAACTTCCTTGTGAGCAGCAATCCTCTACCAAGAAAATCCTGTATTGATAGGAAATACAAGATCGGGAAAACCGTATCAATTTAGAGATATATACTCAGTATGCAGGCGCTGGCTGCTAGAATGTGCACTACTAAGACCCTCATTGTCAATGTTTAGATGTAAGTCAAGATAAAGGCCGACTTAACTGTATCTGTTTTATCCGTTATATCATGCTCGATGGGATAGATGCGTTCAATATAGTCACAATAGCAATTGCGATAGTGGACAAAATGATACAGTAGTATTTGTTAACTCGTGCAAAGTTAGGATTTTTGGAAGGAAATACCTATGCTTCCGAATGTATATATAATATGCATGATTATTTATTTGTAACTCCGATTCTTCCACTTAAGCATGTTAAACTCACTTTCTCATTCATTGGTGTGGGAGGAATCAAACTTTAGAGATAAGTGCCAAAAAAAAAGTAGTCGACATTTCAAAATCTGTGCATAGACATTCGTTAACTCATTTAAGCTCTCCTGCTGAAGAAGCATTCATAAAAGTACAGATGGGTGCACTCCTAACCTGTACAGCAAGTTAACTTGATAACCAGTCATTTGGACTGGTCAAAGTTAACCTGTGACCGAATATAGGACTGCTCTGACCAGTCCTAGGACCAAAATCTAGTTAACTTGAAAAGCGGACTTGGTCCTAGGACTGTTTTTATGTCTGCCCAAAAGTTAACTTGGAAACAGGTCCGCTATTGATATAAGTTAACTTCGAACCAGTCCTGTCATAAGTTAACATAAGTTAACTTCGGAACCAGTCCTGTCATAAAGTTAACATAAGTTAACTTGGAAACCGGTCCTGCCACAAAGTTAACTTCTGCTTGGACAAATCCGATCAAAACCAGACCTGTTCCCAAGTTAACTTTTGACTGGTCTGCTCAACACTAAGTTAACTTGTAACCAGGACCGCTCTTCGTTGATAAAAAAAAAAAATTAATATCTTTGTTTCGTAGTATAAACATCGAAAATAAAGTAATTTGAAAATTAATACTTCCGTTTTATGAACAGGATTAAATACAAATATTTGAAAATAAGTACGCACATAACGTAACACAAATTTATCTGTGATCTGACAATCCATCTAACGATCTCGGTTACAATGATAACAGGCACTGAATATATATATATATATATAACTCGTCTAAACATCAACCCAACAATGTTAGATCTGTAAATTTGCTTTCGCAAATTTTTGGTTCTTCCCTCGCCGGGATTCGAACCCATGCTACTGTGATATCGTGACACCAAATCGCCTGCACTGCAGCCGTCCCGCTAGACCACACGACCAGCTGGGCTCTCAAAAAAGAGCTTTCGCTGGCCGTATGTTACCTTTCCACGTCAGTTTTAATCTAGCGGCGTACTACAGTACATGATATATAAGGCATGAAGATGTTATTGTTACAGATCAGCTAAATTATCTATAGTAAAGGATCCTACAAATTAATGTAATATACAGTCACAGAAAATAATTATATTTATAAGTACGTCTGAGTCAGTGACAACTCTACAACAGATGTATCCATTGGATCGCCATCAATGATGGTGATACATGGCTGTGTACATAATGTATATACAACTCGTCTAAACATCAACCCAACAATGTTAGATCTGTAAATTTGCTTTCGCAAATTTTTGGTTCTTCCCTCGCCGGGATTCGAACCCATGCTACTGTGATATCGTGACACCAAATCGCCTGCACTGCAGCCGTCCCGCTAGAGCTGGTCGTGTGGTCTAGCGGGACGGCTGCAGTGCAGGCGATTTGGTGTCACGATATCACAGTAGCATGGGTTCGAATCCCGGCGAGGGAAGAACCAAAAATTTGCGAAAGCAAATTTACAGATCTAACATTGTTGGGTTGATGTTTAGACGAGTTGTATATACATTATGTACACAGCCATGTATCACCATCATTGATGGCGATCCAATGGATACATCTGTTGTAGAGTTGTCACTGACTCAGACGTACTTATATATATATATATATATATATATATATTCCGAGATCAAATTCAATCATATTATGTATATTTTTGAAAAGAAGTATATTTGATGTTAGGTGTATACGTCCTTGTGAGTTATACATCCTTGAACTATGCAGCCACAATCAGCAATAGTTTAATTCATTTAAATAATGACTACAAATTTTTGTTCGCCTAAATTAAGGGTGCCACCATGTCCTCTTTTTACTCAAAATACTAATACGTAACAAAATTTCAGTAGTTTTGATGCCTCCAGGTGACTTTTACAACAAAATTATTTGACCGCATCCACCAAAACTGACCATATATGCACTTTAATTTGTAAATCTATATACCCGCATAGTAAATCAGCCATATTTTTTATGTCAGGATTCAATGTATAATACAATCATGACAATTGACAGCAAAATTGCAATATAATAACAAAAAAATTTGGTTCGCATAAATTTAGGATACCAGCATGTCCACATTTTATTCAAAATATTGATACGTAACAAAATTTCAGTAGTTTTGATACCTCCAGCTGACTTGTACAACAAAATTATTTGACCGCATCCACCAAAACTGACCATATGTGAACTTTAAATTGTAAATCTATATCCCAGTATAGTAAATCAGCCTTATTTTTAATGTCAGGATTCAATGTATAATACAATCATGACAATGGACAGCAATATTGCAATATAATAACAACAAATTTTGGTTCGAATAAATTTAGGATACCAGCATGTCCTCTTTTTACTTAAAATACTGATACGTAACAAAATTTCAGAAGTTTTGATGCCTCAAGTTGACTTGTACAACAAAATTATTTGACCGCATCAACCAAAACTGACCATATATGCACTTTAATTTGTAAATCTATATACCAGCATAGTAAATCAGCCATAATTCAATGTATAATACAATCATGACAATCATGACAGCAATATTGCAATATAATAACAACAAATTTTTGTTCGCATAAATTTAGGATACCAGCATGTCCTCATTTTATTGAAAATATTGATACGTAACAAAATTTCAGTAGTTTTGATACCTCCAGTTGACATGTACAACAAAATTATTTGACCGCATCAACCAAAACTGACCATATATGCACTTTAATTTGTAAATCTATATACCCGCATAGTTAATCAGCCATATTTATTATGCCAGAATCAACCTATAATACAATCATGACAATGGACAGCAATATTGCAATATAATAACCAACAAATTTTTGTTCACATAAATTTAGGATATCAGCATGTCCTCATTTTATTCAAAATATTGATACGGAACAAAATTTTAGTAGTTTTGATACCCCCAGCTGACTTGTACAACAAAATTGTTTGACCGCATCCACAAAAACTGACCATATGTGCAATTTTATTTGTAAATCTATATACCCACATAGTAAATCAGCCATATTTTTTATGTCAAAATTCAATGTATAATACAATCATGACAATGGACAGCAAAATTGCAATATAATAACAAAAAATTTTGGTTCACATAAATTTAAAATTCCAGCATGTCCTCATTTTATTGAAAATATTGATACGTAACAACATTTCAGTAGTTTTGATACCTCCTGCTGACTTGTACAACAAAATTATTTGACCGCATGCACTAAAACTGACCATATGTTCACTTTAATTTGAAAATCTATATACCAGGACAGTAAATCAGTCATTTTTTTATGTCAGGATTTAATGTATGATACTATCATGACAATGGACAGCAATATTGCAATATCATAACAACAAATTTTTGTTCGCATAAATTTAGGATACCAGCATGTCCTCTTTTTACTTAAAATACTGATACGTAACAAAATTTTAGTAGTTTTGATACCCCCAGCTGACTTGTACAACAAAATTGTTTGACGCATCCACCAAAACTGACCATATGTGCCCTTTAATTTGTAAATCTGTATACCAGCATAGTAAATCAGCCATATTTTTTATGTCAGGAATCAATGTATAATACAATCATGACAATGGACAGCAATAGTGCAATATAATAACAACAAATTTTTGTTCGCATAAATTTAGGATACCAGCATGTCCTCATTTTATTCAAAATATTGATACGTAACACAATTTCAGTAGTTTTGATACCCCCAGTTGACTTGTACAACAAAACTATTTGACCGCATCAACCAAAACTGACCATATGTGCACTTTAATTTGTAAATCTATATACCCGCATAGTTAATCAGCCATATTTATTATGCCAGAATCAACCTATAATACAATCATGACAATGGACAGCAATATTGCAATATAATAACAACAAATTTTTGTTCACATAAATTTAGGATATCAGCATGTCCTCATTTTATTCAAAATATTGATATGTAACAAAAATTTAAGTAGTTTTGATACCCCCAGCTGACTTGTACAACAAAATTGTTTGACTGCATCCACCAAAACTGACCATATGTGCACTTTAATTTGTAAATCTATATACCCACATAGTAAATCAGCCATATTTTTTATGTCAGGATTCAATGTATAATATTATCATGACAATGGACAGCAATATTGCAATATTATAACAACAAATTTTTGTTCGCATAAATTTAGGATACCAGCATGTCCTAAGTTTATTCAAAATATTGATACGTAACAAAATTTCAGTAGTTTTGATACCTCCAGCTGACTTGTACAACAAAATTATTTGACCGCATTACCAAAACTGACCATATGTGCACTTTAATTTGTAAATCTATACACCATGACGTACCCGCATAGTATTAATCTGCCATATTTTTTATGTCAGGAATCAATGTATAATACAATCATGACAATGGACAGCAATATTGCAATATTATAACAACAAATTTTTGTTCGCATAAATTTAGGATACCAGCATGTCCTCAGTTTATTCAAAATATTGATATGTAACACAATTTCAGTAGTTTTGATACCTCCAGTTGACTTGTACAACAAAACTATTTGACCGCATCAAACAAAACTGACCATATGTGCACTTTAATTTGTAAATCTATATACCCGCATAGTAAATCAGCCATATTTTTTATGTCAGGATTCAATGTATAATATAATCATGACAATGGACAGCAATATTGCAATATTATAACAACAAATTTTTGTTCGCATAAATTTAGGATACCAGCATGTCCTCAGTTTATTCAAAATATTGATACGTAACACAATTTCAGTAGTTTTGATACCTCCAGTTGACTTGTACAACAAAACTATTTGACCGCATCAAACAAAACTGACCATATGTGCGCTTTAATTTGTAAATCTATATACCCGCATAGTTAATCAGCCATATTTATTATGCCAGAATCAACGTATAATACAATCATGACAATGGACAGCAATATTGCAATATAATAACAACAAATTTTTGTTCACATAAATTTAGGATACCAGCATGTCCTCATTTTATTCAAAATATTGATACGTAACAAAATTTAAGTAGTTTTGATACCCCCAGCTGACTTGTACAACAAAATTGTTTGACCGCATCCACCAAAACTGACCATATGTGCACTTTAATTGTTAATCTATATACCCACATAGTAAATCAGCCATATTTTTTATGTCAGGATTCAATGTATAATACAATCATGACAATGGACAGCAATATTGCAATATTATAACAACAAATTTTTGTTTGCATAAATTTAGGATACCAGCATGTCCTCATTTTATTCAAAATATTGATACGTAACAAAATTTCAGTAGTTTTGATACCTCCAGCTGACTTGTACAACAAAATTATTTGACCGCATTACCAAAACTGACCATATGTGCACTTTAATTTGTAAATCTAAATACACCATGACGTACCCACATAGTATTAATCTGCCATATTTTTTATGTCAGGAATCAATGTATAATACAATCATGACAATTGACAGCAATATTGCAATTTAATAACAACAAATTTTTGTTCGCATAAATTTAGGATACCAGCGTGTCCTCCTTTTATTCAAAATATTTATACGTAACAAAATTTCAGTAGTTTTAATATACCTCATGCTGACTTGGAAAACAAAACTATTTGACCAAAACTGATCATATGTGCACTTCTATTTGCAAATCTATATACCCGCACACCATTGTATCGAGTGCCTTAATGTCTTCTCCTGGCGCTCCTGTTCACATTTTAGTAGGACCAAGGATTTGTATAACTATACAAATCCTTGGTAGGACCGTAAATGTACACGTAATCAATAATATTGGAAAACTATTAATGCAAAAAATATTCTGAATAAATTGAGAATGTCAGAATTTCATCTCTTTATTCATGATAACAGTCACATCATATATAGGAGTTCATGATGGTGTACGTGTAAAACAAAACTATTATGCCACATCATCAAAGTACCAACACTGACATGTCTGAATTCATACTATTTACAATGATTTAATAAAAAAAAAGTATACGAGGTTCTCTTCTTGGAATCTATTATGTCGGTTGATTGATTTTGTTTATAGTTAAACGTCAAGTGGCAACTATTTCATTAAAGTGTGCATTGAGTATAATTTTAAGACGTCCCATATAAATATCGGCAATGACAAATCTCTCGATAAATCTGACGAATTTGACGAGACTGTTGATAGTTTTACCACACCGTATGCTTACGGACACTGTACAATTTCTGTTAGAATATTCTGCGGGAAATAGAATAGTAAATCCAATGCAAACAAGTTGAATATCAATGAAATATCCATGCAAGTATAAATTTATGCATAAAGTAAAATTTAGGAAGGGACAGGTAAACAACGGGGAACGAAGTAACGTAGACAATGTTGCCGATATCCCGTGATAAAAGAATATTGTTCCGATGCGTTGGATAACCTTTCTATCCGCCTTCTAACAAAAAAAACTCTGTGCGATCGTATAGCCATTTTTTATTTATATAAGAATACATGTATATCAAATAAAAGAGAGCATTTGTATAATATCTAGTAGAGTCTAGCGAGTGAATAATAAATGATATCTGTGGAAAAACAATGCGAATGTTGTTTACATATTTTAATGAAAGCTCAAGTCTGATATGAAAACTCTTATAACGATAATCTGTCATAAGCAGACCTGTCCTCAGGTCTGGTCAATAGCAGGCTTGTCCACAGGTCTGGTCAAAAGCAGACCTGTCCTCAGGTCTGGTCAGGAGCAGACCTGTCCACAGGTCTGGTCTGAGGCAGACCTGTCCTCAGGACTGGTCAAAAGCAGACTTGTCCACAGGTCTGGTCTGGGGCAGACCTGTCCTCAGGATTGGTCAAAAGCAGACTTGTCCACAGGTCTGGTCTGGAGCAGACTTGTCGATAGGTCTGCAGCAGTCCTAAAAAAGCAGACCGTAGGTCTGGTCCACCAACGACGAAGTTAACTTGCTTGACTGCTTAAAAATTCGCAAGTTAACTTAGAAAGCAGTCAACAAGTTAACTCTAAGTTAACTTGTGTCAAGGTTAGGACCGCACCCATCTGTACTCCGGAGGCGCATTGTTTATCAAATGTAATGCGAGTTCTTTATGCTATCAATGCTAAAAAAAAAACTTCAATTTTCGGAGAAAGCATATAATTTTTGTTTAGGTCTGTTAAGTGAGCTGATGTTTCATACTAGAATCATAAAACAGTGTGGTCCTGGCAATTGATTGACGACCTAAACTATCACATTGACTGGGACAGATTAGGAAGTCGGTAACAATCACTGCTCACTATGTACTTGTTAAGGACACTGAATCTGTGGGGTCACCAAAGGTTCTCAACACCTAAATAAAGCAATTCGAAAAACGAATCCGGATTAATACGATGTGTTGATTTATATCAATAATATAAATCAAAACATAAAGGTTATTCCTGAATAATTTTTTGAATTATTTTATTATTAAAGGTGTTAAGAACCTTTGGTGACCCCAAAGTTTAAATTATGTAAGAAGTAAGAAGTAAGCAATGGTCGTTACAGACAAACGTTCACCTAATCTGTCCCAGTCAATGGGATAATTTAGGTCGTCAATCAATGGCCAGGACCACACTGTTTTGAATATGATTCTAGTACCATATGGCTTATTTACCGGTTGAAATTGATCTTTTATCTGTAGATAACACTTGTATTGATGACAGAAATGATAGGGTCCTGATATTTTATATGCTTTAATATGCTAGAAGCTCAATCAACATTTACCCTTAACTTGGTCTCTGCTTTTGAATAATCTCTTTGAACTGTTTCTCTAGATGTTATTCCTGACAATACAGTTTCTATGTATGTTCAACTTGCCGTTTGTTTTCGTTGTAGTTCAGTGCTTTTGATGTTCTGTTTTCCTTTTATTAATTGATTGTTCGGTTTTGACTTGTAATTCGAATTTGTTTTATTGTTTGATTAGATTTAAATTTATGACTATTGAACAGCGGTATACTTCTGTTGCTTTAAAGACAATCAAAGAGTTTGTTCATGATGAAGGCTATACTGTAATATTCATATCCTTGTGTCTTTGGTTGGTGAGTAGACCATAAGCAATCATGAAACCTAATTACCTAACTAAAAAAGTTATTCCAGGTATGCATGTAGGATTAATGACTTTAAAGGAGGAAAATAAGAAATAAAACTGTCACGTTGAGAAACTTTAAAATACCCAATCAAGAGAGTCTAAGTTCCCTGTACAACAGTAATTGAAAAAGGACATTATTTTGTCAAATGAGCTACACAAGTAACAAAGTAACAAAGCCAAAAAATCAACAAGCTGAATGATACACAATAATAAATTAAAACAATAACAAACAATAAAAACACATAAACCTGGTTGAACTAAAACATTTTTCTATTTGTTTTTAAATAATGGCATGTACCAAGTCAATAATGTGACAGTTGTTTATTAGTTGGTCCGTATCTATAAGCTTTCGAGCGTTTCTTTTGGCCAGGCTATAAGAGATTGTTTTACATAGATATTTTGTTTGAAGTTTTGTATTTCGGTTGTTCCTTTATTTTCTTTTAGCGACTGATGCGTTTCCCTTAGTTTTTGTTTGCAGCCTAGATTTGTTTCCTTTTTATCGAATTATGAATATTGAACATTGGTTGCCTTTATTTGGAAATTTAATGAGAAATTGTTTCATTAATACATAAAAAAACACACATTTCTGTGAATCAATAGACCTTGAGACCTTTGAAAATGCTACAAAAAATGAATGTTCATTCAAAATATGGCCTTTTCAAATCTTTTTTTCTGTTTATTGTTTTTCAGTGTGTTTTTTTTCTGTCAACAAATCAATAACTACTAGTAACTTATATATGATTAAAATAAAGACAAATGGTAATCAATTGTGTACTAATTATGTATCATGACCTGTTGTAGTTCTACTAGTAAATCGGACAGACAGGACTATAATAGGAATATGGTAAGGTGTCGCATAAGTACATTCTGAACGCTGATTTAGTCCTTCATGTCTATATCCAGTGCATCTCAAACAAACTGGTAAAATGTGCACTAAATGATGAGCATGATAGGTTTTAAGTTCATGCAATAACCTCATAAAATCTTCTACACCTATATGTCCCTGTGAATTAAGTCCATTTGAATTAAGTAAATAAAACTCATTAATGACAGAACGATACATTGGTTTGATATAAAGTGGATGAATTGCAGCATCATTTTTTGCACTGAATTTTAGTGGCAGAAGCAGTTTAAAAAAGTCGGTTAGAACTTTTCAATCAGTGGAATAAGAAGAGCTGTTCTGCTCTCTCTGCATCTTTTTACTTCCCTATTTTAATTTACTAAGTGTTTTAGTAAAACGTCTAATGTAAAATTGCGATTATATTATCTATTTAAGATACTAACCAAGTCATTTAAGAATAAGCTACTAAACCAGATACCCCCATGTGCTTCAAGAAAAAGGCTTAAAGTGACATGATGCACAGCGATTCTGTTTACTTGAAATATTCAAAAGCTAATCAACAGAGCAACAAAAAGTATAAATTCAATATGTTCCGCAACGGCTATTAGAGGAGAAAGGAAGAACCTAAATGTCGAAATACGCATGAACATTAAGAAATAACTTATCTTAAATAATGAAATGGCCTGCTGGGACCCGCAAACCCTTTCTACAGAAAGTTTATTCACCCTTTTCAGATTGTTGAAAGAGGAATTAACAAAACAGATTTGAAGCTATATGTTCAAATCCGCATGAGCATGCCCCTAGATACTCTATTGGTAAGCTTTGAAATGAGGCATATAATATTTTAGTAATTAGTGGCAGCAGTCCATTGGATTATTCAAAATAAGCTATTTCTTAATGCTCACGCGTATTTTGACATTTAGATTCTCCGTGACTCTCCTTATAGGCGTTGCGGGGCATATTAGTTTTATGCCTTTGGTTCCTCTTTTGATTGGCTTTCGAATGAGGTCTAAGACATATAAGTAATAAGGGGCTGAAGAGTCGCAGCAGTCCATTCCATTAATCAAAAATGGCTCTTTCTTATTTAAATTTGGCATTCATGCTCTCCATAACCCCTAATATTGTTATTAAGTCACTTACTGTGTATACCCATTTTGTTCCATTATCAACAAGCTTTTAAAAAGTTTATTTACTGTTATGTATATAGGCGCTAGAGGCTCGCACCAGTCAATGCCATTAGTCAAAATAAGCAATTTCTTAATGTTTACGCGTATTTCGACATTTAGGTTCTCCGTTACTCCTCTAATATGCGTTGCGGAACAAATTTACTATATACAATTACACCTTGTGTACCTCTATTGGTAAGCTTTCGAATGAGGTATAAAATACATCTGTAATTATGGCCCGAAGTGCCGCAGCAGTCTTTTTTGTTATTCAAAGTTGGCTAATTCTAAATGTTCATGTGTATTTTGGTATTCATGACCTCTGTAACCTCTCTAATAGTCATTGCGGCACATATTTATCATATCCATGCATGTTGTTCTTCTATCAACACGCTTTCTAAGGTGTATAAACTTTTCTAACAAAGGGACTAGTGGGTCGCATCAGTCCATTTCATTATTTAAAAGAAGTTATTTCTGTTAATGTTCACGCGTATTTCGACATTTAGGTTTTCCTTGACTCCTCTAATTGAGGAACATATTTACTATACACCTAAATGTATATATATTTTGCTCCTCTATTATTTAGCTTTCGAATGAGGTGTAAACACTATTTTTTTAATTATGGGATGAAGAGTCGCAGCAGTCCATGCATTCTATTATTTAATATATCCATTCCATCATCCAAAATTGGATATTTTTGAATTTTCATGCGTAATTTTTGGCATATAGGTCCTCCGTAACCCCTTATTGTCGTTGCGTCACATATTGTTTATACCCATTTTGTTCCTCTATCAACAACCTTTCAAAAGGTGTACGACATTTTCTGTATGGCTGATGGGTCTGTTATATTATAAGAATAAGTTATTTCTTAATGTTCACGCGTATTTCGACATTTAGGTTCTCCGTTACTCCTCTAATAGGCGTTGCAGAACATATTTACAATTCACCTATTGTATCTCTATTGATGAGTTTTCGAATTGGGTATAATGTTTTTCTCTGTTTGTTTGTGACGTCTTTCCCCTAAATCCATTGTATGTTGGATGTGTACGGATTGATTGTTTAGTCTTAGAGGCAAGATTTTTTTATTAGTTGTAAGTGGCTTTGAACTAGCTGTCAGAAAACTGCGAGTGCTCTCAGATCTGTTCATTGTGTCTTTTTGTGTCGGGATGTATAAGTACCCGGCCACGTCCACTTGTATGTTTTGTATGTTTTGGTCGATGCCACTGCTGGTGGACGTTTCGTCCCCGAGGGTATCACCAGCCCAGTAGTCAGCACTTCGGTGTTGACATGAATATCAATTATATGGTCATTTTTATAAATTTTCTGTTTTCAAAACTTTGAATTTTTCGAAAAAACTAAGGATTTGCTTACCCCAGGAGTAGATTACCGTAGCCATATTTGGAACAACTTTTTTGGAATTTTGGATCCTCAATACTCTTCAACTTTGTATTTATTTGGCTTTTTAACTATTTTGATCTGAGCGTCACTGATGAGTCTTATGTAGACGAAACGCGCGTCTGGCGTATATAACTATAATCCTGGTACTTTTGATAACTATTGTCTATCTGATGAGTTAAGCCTTTTTCAACTGATTTTTAATAGTTCGTTCTTATGTTGTACTGTTATACCACTGTCCCAGGTCAGAGGGAGGTTTGGGATCCCGCTAACATGTTTTACCCCGTCACATTATTTAAGTATATGCCTGTCCCAAGTCTGGAGCCTGTAACTCGATGGTTTTCGTTTGTTTATGTGTTACATATTTGTTTTCCGTTCATATATTTGCATAAATAAGGCCGTTAGTTTCCTCGTTTGAATTATTTTACATTGTCTTATCGGGGCCCTTTATAGCTGACTATGCGGTATGGGCTTTGCTCATTGTTGAAGGCCGTACGGTGACCTATAGTTGTTAATGTTTGTTTCATTTTGGTCTGTTTGCGGGTAGTTGTCTCATTTGCAGTCATACCACATCTTCTTTTTTATATAATATATGTATGAAAATACAGGCTAACTGGTCGCAGCAATCCATTCTTTTCTTTAAAATAGTTTTTTTTTTTTAAAATGCACGCGTGTTTTGACATTTATGTTCTCCGTGACTTCTCTAATATGCGTTGCGGAACATATTTACTATGTACCTTATGTTCCTCTATTGATAAGCTTGCGAATAAGGTATAAGACATATATGTAATTTTAAAGTGTCACAGCAATCCGTTCCTTTATCTAAAATGTCCATTCCATTATTCAAAATTGGCTATTTCTGAATTTTCAATCGAATTTTAGTATTTATGTCCTCCATAACCTATCTTACGTCATTGTGGCACATATTGTTTTATATCTATTTTGTTCTTCTATCAACAAGTTTTCAGAAGGTGTATAAAGTGTTCTGTCCGTAAGGAATGGCGGGTCGCAGCAGTCCATTATTCAAAATAAGCTATTTTTTAATGTTCACGCGTATTTCGACATTTAGGTTTTCCGTAACTCCTCTAATAGGCGTCGTGGAACATATTTATTATATACCTTTTATTACTCTTTTGGTGAGCTTCGAATGTGATATAAGATATATCTGTAAACTAAAAACAAGACAATGTATGATATTTTTTTTTCAATGTTTTGGTATATATGTAGGTCGTTTATATCGTTTATTATCATTTACAAAGAAAATTCTGTTAAAATAGATAGGGAAATCACCTCGTTTAAGCTCCGAAAGTTAAAAAAAAAAGATAAAGAGGAAAATTTCAAAGAGTGGCTTTTTTCTAGTAAATTAGTTTGAATATTTGTTGGATAGCACCAAATCGACGAGTTCCAAAATACGGCATAAAGACTAAGTACTAGTGTTACAGTCATTTTTTATTTTATTTCATTAGGCATTTTTCAATTTGAATAATTAAATATAAACTATATCATTATTTATTATTCATGATTTAACATAGAATAGTGAATAATGAACTATTTCATTATTCATTATTGAATTCTTAATAATGAAAAATGAATAATGAACATACTTCAGCGCGGTAAATATTGCACATGCATTCAATGAATGTTCTCTCATTAACCTTGTTATAGTTTATCAATCATCAAAATTTATAAACCTCGAAAAAAATCTCAAAAACCGTGAACAATAAAAGTCGTCATATCAACTTAAGGTTTTTGTTCTTTATGAAATGGAATATCTCTCCTTTAGATGTTACGACTCCCTTTTTACACCCTAATCGATTTAGAGCTGAACTATATTGATTCCAACAAAGAAAATCAGAAGATGGGTACCAAACGCATGTGTTTTGTTTTTATTTTGTCTGTTAGTTTGCTGCCTCAGTGATAAATATTTTACATCTTTATTCAATACTTACATAATTGTGTCATGCATATCAAGCGGCGTGCACAATAAGCTTCTTTTTCATAGAAAAGACAATCGTATAGGTTTAAGAAAGTTCACCAAATTATGAAGAAAGATTTTGATACTTTCTAAATAACTATGGCCAGAACGGCTTTGGGTGAGATTCCGTCTTTGGGAACGATCCACAATGCGGGGTACTAGCTCTTTATTCACACACAAGTCGGCAGTTCAATACAGTAAACATAAACAAATTGGTAAAGTCCAAATTCATTTTATTAAGTCCAAATATAAAGTATCAGTATTACAACTTAGTTATTTTAAATCAAAAACAATGTATATGAATGCGATGGAAAATCCGAACGCAGTTCATGTGCTCTTGTTGGCATATCCAAACGGAGTTCCTGAATATACATTTATCTTTCTTTAAATACCAAATAGCGTTGCTTACAACAAAGTTTGTAATGGTCATTTCGTCAACAGAAATTAGATAACAAATTGAATACGTTTATCAAAGAGAATTACGATAGGTGATCAATCTATCGGTGAAATAAATCATGTGTATACATGTATTTGATATGACCGTATAAAAGTTGCATAACGAACTTGTAACATGTTTGCATTAGCTTAAAGATTAAAAGGTTATTGACAAACAGAAATTTATGATCTTACATGTTTCAGATGTAAACAAATATTTCGGACATGTAAATTCATAGCGACTTTCGAGATCATTCTTATTATTGAATAAATTAAATACGCATGCAGTATACGAAATGTACATAATAGAAATCAATATAATTAGACAGTTTGAAATATAAAATTTAGTACCAAAATAATGTGTGACAACTTTACGTTTTATTTAGAAAATATAGTGTGTAACAAATTTAAAAGGCAATTTCACTTTGCTGAATAAGCATTTAACATTTGCACACATCAACAAGGGATATGCACCTATTTTCAGTTTATTTTAAATTTGTGTTCACCTAATATTTGTTATGATAATACAATGTGTCATTTTCAATGAAGAAACGGCCGTGTGGTACGCCAATTTCAAAATGATGTAATTAAAATGCCTACATTGCATATTAATACACTAATCAGTTTAGACAGGCAAGTGCACGGCTTGTAGAATATGGAATTTACGAAAATGTTTATTAGGTCGATGTTATTTGAATGTTACAAAATGACAATGTTATACATTTGTACTATCAATACGCAGCTCATCATAGTTTCTCTAATAATCCGCAGTGACTCTGTCTTTTCATAAGATTGACTGTAATTGCTATTTAAATCGGTTTAACTATATTAACCTTGAAACAACATCTTGTGTGTCCTAGCTAGCTATATACCTGAAGCCCAAAAGACTTCGACTTTTACTTCTAGTCTAACATCCTACAAACTGCCGTAAAATAAGTTTCATCATTAAGATTCTTGAACAGTCTATAAATACACATGGAAAAAGGTATTTTGAAATTGAAAATAAAAAACGCTCTATATTGTTTTGTGATATAAGTTATTGAAATAGGACTATTTAAACATTATTTAAACATCGCTTGAGTTTAATCGAAATAAATGTCGACTCGATAAGTTCTATTTACTGTTCCCGTAAACAGCATAACAACTGCGTTTATCCTCATTGTTTTCAACACATAACCTGGGTAAAGTCTCTTTTTTATTACTGTGCTATAATATGGATAATGCACAGTAAAAGTGTGCATAAACTACATCAGATATTTTGCACAGTGTAAAATACTCTGACCTGTAGGAGCAGACCCTGGATTTTGAAAGGTGTGTAATTCCATTTGATTTAAAAAAAAAAAACAAAAAAAAAAACAAAAAAAAAAAACAACATCATCGTGTGTAGCGAGACTAGCAAAATTTTTGACAATTTTACGATTAAACACTGTATTTGTTTTCCATTCAATAGGTGGGAACTTAATGTATGATTTATTTTTGTATTCAATGTAAATCCAAATCAGTGTTTAAAAGTCCAACCGATAAAAACACATTTTTTTTTGGTAATCTCTGGCAAAACTGTGATGTATATCTATGAAATGCAACTTATCTTAACTCAATAACCCTGTCAATTTTGATTTTTCTAACATATTCAAAAATTACACCAAACCGAACTAAAACTGTAGGTCTGGAGATGTAGATTATACGTCAATAGGACAGCAATCGTACAACAAACACAAGTTAAGGACATATATAGGGGGCAACATATAGTAGTATTCAACAATAGAGGTCTCTACACAATTTCGTCACTTTTTTATATAAAAATTGAGTATAAATTTAACAGAAACGATAAAAAAAATCTACCATTAAATCGAATCCAGTTATCTTAAAACAATGTTTATTTATTATTATACAAATACTTTATCATATCTTATCCAAAAAAAAGGAGGCTAGTCTCTAAGGTTAAAAAGAAAATACGGCGTTGCATTACTTTTTTCATGTGTATATATTCATTGATTTTGAAATACAAAACACATAAAAAAAAATCATGATTTAGAAAGTTCCACCATCATTATATATATATATATATTAGACGGCATGCAAAAACGTGAAAAAGACACCACAATACTGACAGTGACAAATGGGCGTCTAACGTTCAGTGTCAAATATTGTGTACAAAAATGGAGGAAATCTGATAGAAAGATACAGGAAATGTGATATGATAGTCAAATTGACAACTCACAGGACTTTCATGAGTAGTCAATGTTGTTAAACACACCCGTAGAAGCAATGGGCTGTCACTATTTGACCTTCAACCAAGAACAAACCACAAACAATACAGATTGCATGCTATTAAAATCCAAACATGAACAAATGCTATGGATACAAATTAATTGCACCAGATGCAATTTTCGTCAAGATATGTCTATTGCAGTGTTGCTGATCTATACAATGTACTATGTATATGCATTCAGTTATCGCATCTCAAATTTATTCGTTCATAGTGTGTTAATTTACGTATTTTGATTGAGTCAAGCTTTCCAATTGATATTTTATCGCGTGTTTTTCTATGTTGTGACTATTGTCTCAGTAATAAGGAGAAGGTTTTGTACGTTTAATCCCGCTTCAAATGTTTGCACCTGTCCTCAGTCATGAATCTGATGTACAGTAGTTGTCGTTTGTTGATGTAATTATACGTGTTTTTCGTTTCTCGTTCTTGTTATATAGATTAGATCGTTGGTTTTCTGGTTTGAATGGTTTAACACTTGTAACTGTGGGGCCCTTTATAGCTTGTTGTTCGACAAGAGCCAATGCTCCGTGTTGAAGGCCGTACATTAACCTATAATGGTTTACTTTTATAAATTATTATTTGGATGGAGTGTTGTCTTATTGGCACTCATACCACATCTTCCTATTACCTAAATACCGGCTGGTTTTGATAAGTCATTAGATGTGCGATCATATGTGTTTTTTGACATTCTTTACTTCAAGTATAATATCTTGTACTCTTTTAGATTATTATTTCGCACTGGAAATGTAAGACTATATATACTTGCAAGTGCAAAAAGTCCATAATCAATAATATATTTATTATGTTTTTTAGTGCTCGCTTTTATGATAATCAGGTCTTTTAATATTTTTATTGACAAAGGGCTTGGTTTTCAAAAATATCTTTTGACTGAGCCATGTCTTATGATAGCTGTAGGACATGCCATAGTCATAAGATTTGTTTTCAAAACTGTCCAAAGTTACGATATGTCATAACATTTTTCGTAAATCTTAAATTGAGAATTGAAGAATTGAAGAGTTTTCCCGATATGACTGACCCGTCTGGTGATGGCCTTATGGTTATCAACTAAAATGTAAGTTACTTTCGGTGATTATTTTCATGTTAATTATGATAGAAATAATAGTTGTGTTGCTCAGTCGGCTAAATAGTAAAGATTTGTTTTTCTCCACTTCGTCAATTAAAATTTGGATTTCCTGCTACGTAAATCTTAGACTATTTTTCTTACCCATGATTTTGTATATAATAACTATACATATTATATCTTTCCTTATTTAGTACTTTATAAACGTTTTTTGCGCGGCATTTCGTTAAGTACAAATGTAGGTACTCGATGTACGAGTCGTTATATATATTCAGATAATCATTCCGGTTCGAAAAAACATGAACGCAGAGTCGTAAATAATGAGAATGGTCATTTTTTTATTTGTTTTTGTCTATTTAAACCAAAGGAAATGTGTCCCTAAGTCATGACAGCCATACGAGCATCATGCACAGGTATGACTACGTATCTTAGGACAGCTTTGATATACAATGACATATCATATTTTCTCGGATACAAGAAATGGTATAATCAGGACTTTGGAAAGGAGACGTAGAATAGAATCTTTCGGCTAGCGGAGCAAAGCAAAAACATTACTAACCCTTTATTGGCCGAAACATAAATTAGCACATATTTGACGGTTTGTTACGTGAACATATAGTGTAAAAGTGAAGTTAAATAGACAATAAATATAATATAAGTGTCTTTAAATATTAGCTGTATTTGTACGAGGCTAAGAAACAGGTGTAATGCGAGCATAAGCAGGCTATTTCTTCTGTTTCGAGCCGAGTACAAATACCGCTGATATTTTAAGACACTGAACAGTTATTGACTTTATCCTGAAATTAATTCTGTTATTGTTTGTCTTTTGAATGACACAAGCAATCACTTTATTTTGCATTTATTTTCGATTTGAAATCTCCTGAGGCAAGAGTAGTAAAATTAAATCACATATTCAGCTGGAGATTGGTTATCAAAAAAAGAATCTGGAATGGTCAACAATAATACATCGCTCAAGGTGAATAGTTATCTCTTTTACTTTAATTTATTTCGAAAAACTAAGGATTTTCCTATCCCAGACATAGATTACTTTAGCCGTATTTGGCACGACTTTTTTTGAATTTTAAATCCTCAATGCTCTTCAACTTTGTACATTTTTGTACTTGTTTGGCTTTTTAAATATTTTTTATCTGAGCGTCACTGATGAGTCTTATGTAGGCGAAACGTGCGTCTGGGTACTAAGTTATAATCCTGGTACTTTTGATAACTATTAACATAACAACTTATTTTAACAGTAGAAACAAATAACAAAACATTGTCCAATTTGAAACAGAAGTGTATGAGTTGTCTTACGCTTCAGACTTGACATTCACTAAACATGCATGCTAAAATTTACATGGTTGATTTTGTTACACATTCAAGTTTTGAAATCGACAATTGTCATCTGCTGTTCGTGTGTGTATGTTATCACAAAATTGGGGTAATTCGTATTGCTCTTATGCAATGTTTGAAAACAAACACAACGTATAAAAGTAATCATTAATTCGCATAAGGTCAAACAATACGTCATTGGAATGCGACTGCAATACACATTCTGAGGTCACGCAGGTTCATACAATACTCAGTCCATCAGTGGGCGGAGCTTTACAGCAATATCTGTATAGTATACAGATACAAGATAGCGATATATGTAGGGCTGTAGGCTGTATCTGTATAGTAAAATAATTTTATTAGGGTAAAAATCATTGCAAGAACATGAAAGCAGAAATGTACACGTGCATAGTATATTTTACAAAACAGTGTGGACTATTCAACCTGTAGTGCTGTACCGCACAAGTAGTTCCTGTGAAATCAAAGTACTAGTAGGCTAACCGTTGGAAGGTCTAAACATATAACATATAAACACTTGTTGAAATCTAAACACTTGTTTAAATCTAAACATGTTTAGATGCTAAACGCGTTTCAAAACGTACACAGAAAAAGTGTTTAGATAAGTGTTTAGGATCTAAACACTGTTTTTACAGTGTAGGACACAATATTGCAGGATAAAACCGGATCACTATCCTAGTCAAGTCGAAGGAGAGATGACTATAATTGCAACGGTGACTGACGTTTGTTGTAAGATTAATTAGCATAACCTCACAGTTTTCTTGTTGTAAACAAGATTTACGGTCATTTAATGAAATGTAAGATACGACCGCGACTTAAATAAAGAAAGACAAACAAGCATTTTTTATTCAAATGTACGGTTGAAATGTTTCACCCAACAAGGGAAATGAGTGGTTCAATATCAATCAAAGGCTTTATACGAATGAGTCTTAAATGACAATTAAGTTGTGAATGACGGTTGAGAAAGGGGGATTCCCAGTAGGCAAGTTGCAGTCGGTCCTTGCAAAAAGGACTCAGTATAACATTTCGGCGAAACAGATTTTCCGGTTACAGTCATATCCTGTTAAAAACATTAAGGAAAAGAAGAAAAGTAATTCAAAAACCAACAAATGTTAAGGCACGTACCATTTGATTTTTAGGGGGATTGCCTGGGATTTACATGCGAAAAAAAAATACGTTGGTCTTCTTTTATAAAAATAGTAAAAATAAAAATTCAAATAATGAATTTGTTTGAAATTAATTTTGTCTTATAGAAAAACAAATGGACTAGATTACTGTTTTCAACCAAGGTACAATCATAGTTGTTTCAAAAACAAACAAGTTCAAAATTATCCCTACCCTTTCCTCTCCTTCCCCTCTGAGAAAATCAAATGGTCCGTACTATTGACTTTTAATTTAAAATAATAAATTAATAAATTTAATAAAAGGAATTACTGACTGGGGATTATTATCAATCAGGCACAAATGGACTGGGGCGTGTGGGGTTAAACATGTTTTGTATGTAAATACTTAAGCTGTGGAACATTTTGTTATCATGTGACTGTAATAGAGTATTACCTTCTGTTGGGTGGAATTGTGAAATAGGGGTCAATACGTCCTTGTTCCATCCTTTGTCGCTTTAAAGGCATCAAGCCTGTCATTTTTAACCTAAGCAATCCTGAGTATTCGAGCGTCACTTGTGAGTCTTTTGTAGACGAAACACGCGTCTGGCGTATATACAAAATTTAGTCCTGGTATCTATGATGAGTTTATTAACTTTAATAATGACCGAGGGACGTTGGTCAACTCCACGGTGGCAATTTGCCAAATCATGTTACGTTGAAATATTAATCAATAATTTATTACACGTAAATAGAAACAAACAAATTATTTATATATAACGAATTGTCCCATACAAAATAGATATACGTGAAATGACAAGGTTAACAACGATATCTAGTGGGATTAATTATAGTATAGTCCTAATAAAAAGAAAAGTGCAAGTAAGAGGTGCGTACACCCTCTACGGCCCTCGTGATCTGCCACTGGTTATTCTGCCTAGTACCCGCAGTCATTCAGGGGCTTTGCTGGTTATTTATTTAGTGGTTTCTATAGTTAAGTAAACAATGTATTGTTCTGAGACCATCCTAAGACACGTCCTAGTTATATGACAGTTTCGTTGACACAGCCACAGATGTATTATAATTCTTCGGTCAATGTAAGCCCACGACGCAAAGACTCGAGGACTGACACAGATCCCTCTGCTGATAAATAGTTTATTAGATAGTTTATTTCTCATGAAACCATGAATGTACAAAGGTTATCCCATAATTTATCTGGGAAATGCCACGTAATAATCTGATAGTATAGAAGAATGAAAAATAGGTTTCTACCAGGTCGCCCCAACTGAGTGCGTGCTTGGGATCGGGTTGCAAATACCAATAGCCGACCAAGAACGACCCTAGTACTTCATACGTATACGTGCAAAGCATTCACGTTACTAAAAGATTACCAGAGTCGAGCGACGTTAACTAAAAATATAATTGACTACTTTTGAAATAAAAATAATTTGGCCATGGCCAATCATCTAAGTTTAAACATTTCAAATATGTGACTCTGGATTCGTCGTACATCAAATTAACGTCAAGGTTAACACAGATATAATTGTTTACAAACCTTATCTAACCTTGAGCTATATATGGTCTGCTGTGAATAATACAAAAGGAATCATGAGTATACCTCCTGTAAGCAAAGCTTTAGGTGTGTATACGAATCACCATGTCCATCCATTCGTGTGTCCGTGTCCATCTGTCATTTGGTCTGCATGTCTGTTAATTTGTCTGGTAAACGCAGCTCCTCCGTAACGAATGGTTTGGTATAGAAGGATGGACGGTTATAGTACAAGACATGAGGATGTGCATAGAGTAGTGCGGAATTGGGGAATGCTATTGTGAGTAGACTTACAATTATAGTTTCAGCTTCCTTATTGTGAACATTACATTTTCTATGGATGAAGTTCCTTTATATGGAGGAAATATCCAAATTGATTTCATGTTATGAAGTTTACATGATTTATGTGGTAGAGGGTTGCTGCTTACAAAGAAGCTCATAAAACCTAGGATATCGACCAGATAAAATTGCAGTCCTGCCTTGACTGATTTACGGACCCATCACGAGTTGGTTGAACATTAGGGGATATCTGAGACACGGATATTTTCCAAGTGTTGATACCACATTCCTCTGTAATCTTTCTCAAGTATGACATCACTTAGAATGCTCGAGACTTGTCAGCTGAATTAAACATGACCATCAAGACTAGTGTCACATGTGGAGCAGGATCTGCTAACCCTTTAGGGGCATCTAAGACCTCTTCCAGTATTTGTTAGGTATTTGTTGATCCTTAGGTTTCTGTGTAGTGCTTTGAAGACTGGCGCTGGTCTTTTTTTATTGTTTGATTTTTTTCTATGACGTGTGTGCGATGTTAGTTTGTCTTCTGGTAATGAGTTTGATTGTCCCTTTGTTATAATGCATAAAAGCAAATTCCAAATACTTTACATAACAATATAAGCTGAGTATTGTAGTTGCCCTTATAGAAACATACACTATTGTTGTTCAAATAAGAAAAGACAACCCGAAACAAAGATAGAGATATGAAACAGCCACATGAAGTACTCTGGATTTATACTTCCCTATTCAAAATTCAACTCAATTATATATATTCTAGTATATAGGGTTCGGTAGGTGCATTAAAACCCTCAGAATCCGTGTTTTGGCGCTCGCCTATAGATAATTACAATATTGGGCAAAATTCAGAATGAAAACAAGACTAGAGGTTCTACAGAAAGAAAAACATCTAAATCATATCCTGAATTTGCTTTTGCTTAGATAACCCATTTCAAAAATGTTTAAAAAATTTACATTGAAGCAGAAACTTAACTTAACTTGGGATTTAGCATATATGCTGATAGAGAGGTAGCATTTAATATATATACCACTGTTATTGTAAATTAGATTTACAGGCGGAAAGACAGGGATATAAAAAAATAAGCCCCGCTGACAATTTGTCACGGAAACATTAAAATAGAGTCGATTTAAGCCAGGGTTACACATTCACGATTTTTAATTTAGATTTTTACTGTTGTCCTTGACAGGACAATTCTAGATTCGAATTTGTCCCAAGTCTGATTAAGATCCTGTGAATTGTAACTGAAAATTGAAACGTTTACGCGGCGTTCACACAGTGCCGATTATTGCTCCCGTTTGAAATCAGACATCGTTTAAACACGAAAAGTAAAAAAGTCGGATTCCACAATGATCTGGAGTGTCCTTTTTTTGGCTAAATGCTGTTGTAAACGTTCGAAATTAATTCGTTACATATTCGAACGGATCGAAGCACCCCAAATAGTTAGATGCGTCTCGTAACATTCGGGAACACTCATCCGATTTTGTCTAGTCGGATTACAATCTTGATTATGTCACGACAGACTCTGCTGTATCGGATCAAAATCGTAACAATGTTCTGAGTTACAATGTAGACTTTGTCCTATGGACCGGGCATGATCTGGTGCGATTTGTCATTGCTATGTTTTGCCGGTTGAATCCACATCCTGAATACGAACCGTCTGTGACGAAACCGTTCCGGAACAGTCCCGTTATTAATACGAAATTAGCAATAGGACCCTCGTCTGAATCCTGAAAATTACAGAACACGATATGAGTCTATACAAAGCCGTTTGAAATGTTGTCCAGCAAACTGTGATAGGGTTGTGTTCCGACAGTACCTGATCATCCCAAATATAGAGACAGTTTTCTAACGGATATCTTCCATCAGCGTCGGTTCACTGTCTGGTCACTGTCTGATGTCTGTTGCGTCGCATACAGCTTAATAGGGACGCTGTCGAGATATATTCGGTCGTTTTTAACCATGGGAAAGATGCAAATCGGACTAAAATCGGATGGAGGACGGGATAATCGGTACAAGTTTGGATGGAAAATATTTGTTTTGACGCTTCCAGAACAAACTGATTGTTGTTGTGATTAAATGAAGGTTTTTCAAGTTTTAATAAAAGTTTTAATTTTAAACAGGACGGACGTACAAATCGTGAATGTGTGATCCAGCGTGTTAAGTAGACGCGTGACCTACATGTAGCTGGGTGTACTTTGGCGAACTCTCTGGAAATATGACATACGGAAGATTCAATGAATGAATCGTCCAAGAGATAAACAAATGTTTTTCACTGTTTATAACGCGAAAGAAAGTTAGTAAGTTTTATTTTAAGCTGACATATGATATACATAATACCAGACAACAAATGAGCACCATTCGAGAGCTCTTTAACCGACTATCGCATGTATCGAAAATGTTGCGGTTTAAATATTTTCTATAAATGTACAGGTTGTGAAATTTTCTTGTTAAAACTGGTCAGGGAATTCTTCTTGACCCTTCAGCGTGTACATTCATAAACGGTCAGTAGAACACACATGCATTTTCTTTCACGGTCATCATTCGATCAATAACCAGTTATCTATTCTAGTGAATGAAAATTTATATTTTTGATGTTATATTTTTTCTTTAAATACAAAAATGTACATCTATAATATACGTGACATAAATTTTCATTAATCGACCGTGTTGACATCTTTTTGCGCAATTTTCTATTTAAGTAGACAATCATCCCTAAATTTTATTTGTATAAAATCAATTTCACCACGATGCAAGGCCAGCAAGTTATATGATTAGTGCACTAAAGTTTAACATTTACCTGTCAACTACTACAATTAACTACTCTATCATTTAACAAAAGGGCAATTGTAAGGTCTTTATTTTAATACAAATCGTTCTAAATCTCATTCTGTAATATATTATAGACTTTATTTGTAGCATGCAGATATCAAATTAAAATTGTAAACCAGATATGGAAAAGTCATTGTTCGTTTATATCTACAGAAACACGGCACTCCAATAACTATTTACGTTGTTTGGAGAATTAACAAGTTTAACAATGTTTCATTTGGAGATAACTTACGAGACCAACACACTTCTTATTTTTAAGAGTTCAGTAATCTTAATTCAGACCAGAAGTGTAAAAAATGAGAATAGACCGAATTATATCATGACTTTCTCTGAAAATTGAAAATTTATTTTTTCAAACAAAAATTGGTAAAAAATCTAAACCAGGAAAATGTTGTTTTTTTATTATTATTTACTATTATTTTCGGAAAAAAGTTTTTTTTTTAGGAAAACGCAAATTCTTATAAAAATCAAAGCAAAAAACAAGAAAAAAACACTTATGAATTCTTCAAATAAAATAATATGCAAACATAGTTTTTGCTCTTATCATTCTTAAAACATAACCAATGTATTGTCGCCCTAGGCTCCACTGATACAGTTCCGGGCTCTGCCAATAACACCCACGTCTCGTTAAGGTCAACTCATTTAGATATTTAAAAATAAAATCTAGACCATTAGTCCGATCTGTAAATGTATCAACTGTATATTACAGTGTGGGAAGCTGGGGACGGAACTGTATGGTTTTCTAATAGTTTGGTTATTCGGGAGACTGTCAAGCGGGGCTCCGACATATGACATATGAAGCTGCTTGATGAAAATTTTTATGAAATTCATCTTACTGTTTAACGTTTCTGCTTCAAGTTTCGGTAGCTAAAACATTCAACATATAAATATGAATCAATCAAATGGTAAAAAAAAAATATCCATCCTAACGTGTTCTTTAGGATGGAGGAGCTCCGAGTAAAACGATCGAAACTGCCACACAAAAGCGATACAAAATGTCAAAAAAACATCAAGAAAACAATCGTTACTACCAGAATGTTCACGTGTACCATTTCTGGTATATTATAGTCTTACCTGTCTTGATGATTTAAAACCATTGTCGCAGTAAAAACCCAAATACATTATTTTTATCCATGTCGAATAGTTTTCTTGAATCGCTTGCGATCTAACTGTACAATCACTTGAAACTTTCCTGTACAATCACTTGAGAGCTTTACTCTGCAATCGTTGGCAAACTATACTACCCATACTATACTTCTATACTGGTTCATAAAAGTTTTAATCAAGCAACTTGTTTTTTGTCGAATGTCGGAACCCCGCTTGACATGTAGTCTCCCGAATTACCAAAATATTTAAAAACCGTACACTGTGTATATACTTTCCAATGGTTACATTTTGACTGATAGTTAGATTGTACGGCAGTATGTTTCCCCTTGTTTTGATTATGGTCGAATTATACCAGTCTTTTTTGTTTTGTTTCAGAATTGCAGGGCAATATACAGTTACTGATCTTTTATGAACACAACGATTAGAATTAAAATACACATAGGTAGAAAAGGTAGGAAAAAGCGATCGTCAACTGAACTTTTTGTTCAGTATTTAGGAATGATATATATACTAGCCACAAAAGAAACGATACCTGATTTTTATAAAAAATATCTACTTTATTTTTCAACAATATTGTTTTTGTTTTGTATTTTATGAAACAATAACATCAAAGCACACAAACTTAATAAAGATAACAAATCAAAAATAATTTTCCTTATTGCACGGACTGTTGAAGTTGTTGTTGTCAAAACCAAAAGTTGAAGAGTAAATATCGCGTATGGCCACCTCTTGCGTCGATAAAAGCAGTCAATCGCCGACGCATTGATCCAAGTAATCGTTAAGAATAAATGCTTGTTGAATGTTATTTCACTCTCCCACTAAAGCGGCTCGTAGCTGGTTGACTGACTCTGGTGGTTGATGACGTCTGCGAAAACGTTTATCAAGTTCATCCCATAAATGTTCAATGGGTGATAGATTTGGTGATAAAGCTGGCCATGGAAGAATGTCAATGTTATTTTGTCCAAGATATTGTGTTGATACACGTGCCACGTGGCACCTAGCATTGTCCTGTTGGAAACTATGCCGATTTCTATGCCTTGCAATGAATGGTTGTACAATGGGAGAGAGAAATATATCACGATAACGAACTCCAGTAAGGCTTTCGTTAATGAATGTCAAGTCAGTTCGTCCACAATGCGTGATTCCTGCATGCCCAAACCATCACACCACCACCACCAAAGCGATCACATTCATGTACACACGCGTCTGCATAACGTTCATTTTGACGTCGGTTCACTCTCATTCTGCAATCACTTCTACGTAAGAGAAATCTTGACTCATCGCTAATAATGACGTTTTGCCACCTTACACGATTCCAATACAAATGTGCATTTGCCCAATGTAGGCGTGCAGTTCGATGACACTGTTTTAGAATGGCTCCTACTACTAGACGTCGTGAACGTAAACCAGCCTCTCTTAGCCTATTACGTACTGTTTGGGCTGATATCCTTGGATAATGGCTTCCAGGTGATTGTCTAGCGGTAATTGTAGCTGGTAAAAAAAGATTCCTGAGATGTGTGAATCTTATTCGACGATCTTGGCGTAACGTCGTTTCTCTTGGACGTCCACTACGTCGTCTGTCATTTGAGAACCCAGTCTGTCTTAGACGACTCATTGATCCTGTTATTGTCAATTTAGAAACACCAACGTTGTTTGCGACGTCAATATGACGCATATCTGCTTGTACCATTCCCACAGCTCTATCACGCTCATGTTTGCGAGGCATATGAAATCCCCTTTTGTGAATGTCACCTTCAATCACCTTTTGTTTACCTGTGTTGACCGGATATTTAATCACCCTCATTAAATTGAAAACCCCTGTTCGGACGGCATAAATGTGGTTCGGCTCGAATTCAAAAAGACGCTAAAATGACGTTATTGTCCGGTAAAATAAAAACAAAAGTGAAGTACCCTACAGACTTATGACTCTTTTCGAACATATAACTAGTCGCAATAAATATTATTTTGTCAATAAAAAATATTATGAAAAAATGTTGGGTATCGTTTCTTTTTTTGATTTGTATATAGATTCTACCACTGCATCGAGTGTAATACGATATTTATCCACTCGAGACAGTTACATTTTCAAATTTTAAGTCCGAGCCGCCTCAGCAAGGACTTTTAAATTGATAATTTAACTGTTGAGAGTGGATAAATATCGTATTACACGATATTTGGTGGTGGAATCTGTTTCTCTAATGATTTTCTAACATTATGCAGGCAAACATATTCTTTCTTTTCGAATGATCTGCAAAAAGATGTGTTCTTTCTATGTGACGTCGTCAGGCATGGTCGCCTTTTTCATGCCGTCACAATAGGAAATTCAGAGGAAAGCAAGAAAATTCGACGTCACAATCTGATTTTAACCAATGAAGTACTGAGATCAAACGAACCACACATTGATTAAATTTTTGGTATACAATGGGTACAGAAAGGGATAAATTGACGAAGAATTAGAGAAATATATATATATATAATTAGTTATCAAAAGTACCAGGATTATAATTTTATACGCCAGACGCGCGTTTCGTCTACATAAGACTCATCAGTGACGCTCAGATCAAAATAGTTAAAAAGCCAAATAAATACAAAGTTGAAGAGCATTGAGGATCCAAAATTCCAAAAAGTTGTGCCAAATACGGCTAAGGTTATCTACTCCTGGGGTAAGAAAATCCTTAGTTTTTCGAAAAATTCAAAGTTTTGTATACAGAAAATTTATAAAAATGACCAAATAATTGATATTCATGTCAACACCGAAGTGATGACTACTGGGCTGGTGATACCCTCGGGGACGAAACGTCCACCAGCAGTGGCATCGACC
This sequence comes from Mytilus trossulus, assembly GCF_036588685.1. Classification (NCBI taxonomy): domain Eukaryota; kingdom Metazoa; phylum Mollusca; class Bivalvia; order Mytilida; family Mytilidae; genus Mytilus; species Mytilus trossulus. The sequence goes on along the minus strand of NC_086382.1, from coordinate 40,488,445 downwards.
CAGTGGTGTAAATAGTTATCAAAAGTACCAGGATTATAATTTTATACGCCAGACGCGCGTTTCGTCTACATAAGACTCATCAGTGACGCTCAGATCAAAATAGTTAAAAAGCCAAATAAATACAAAGTTGAAGAGCATTGAGGATCCAAAATTCCAAAAAGTTGTGCCAAATACGGCTAAGGTTATCTACTCCTGGGGTAAGAAAATCCTTAGTTTTTCGAAAAATTCAAAGTTTTGTAAACAGAAAATTTATAAAACTGACCATATAATTGATATTCATATATAAGTAACAATAACATCTCCATGCCTTATATATCATGTACTGTAGTACGACGCTAGATTAAAACTGACGAGGAAAGGTAACACACGGCCACTGAAAGCTTTATTTTTGTAGAGCCCATGTGGCCGTGTGGTCTAGCGGGACGGCCGCAGTGCAGGCGATTTGGTGTCACGATATCACAGTAGCATGGGTTCGAATCCCGGCGAGGGAAGAACAGAATATTTGCGAATGCAAATTTACAGATCTAACATTGTTGGGTTGATGTTTAGACGAGTTGTATATATATATATATATATATTTATACATATTTATCAATTTGATCTTTTTTAGAACAAGCACTAGGCCACCGGAAGCTAAATTATTAATTCAATCTAGATGGTCTAGAAAGAGCGATCGGCAACTTGAATATTAAAAAAAACCATTATGACGGAATTTAAAAAGAAGTAGGTAGGAAAGTGCGATCTTTAAATGTACAATGTAAGTCTCTCAGTGGGGCGGGGGGGGGGGGGTGGGGGAGGGGGGGTTCATTTCTCAATAACATCAAATAAACTTATCATAGATACCAGGACTAAATTTAGTATATACGCCAGACGCGCGTTTCGTCTACAAAAGACTCATCAGTGACGCTCTAATTCAAAAATGTTTAAAAGGTCAAATAAAGTACGCAGTTGAAGAACATTGATCATTTTGGCATTCCACCTTTTCAGCTTTTTTTTCTTGATGCATCTCTACGTCATATTGTGAATGATGGAAAGGGCGATTGTTATTAATATATATATCAATATTAATTCGATATCAAGTTATTTTTATAACGCAGACAGAAATATCTGTTTCTTTTTTTAGCCATTACTTGGCGTTCATCGACTCCGTCTGTCGTCGTCGTTTCCGTCTGTCGTCGTTGTGCGTCTAGTGTATACTATTTCAAACAAAGTTCTATCAACAAATAAGTTCAATGACCAATATTGTCAATTTTCCCCTAAAGGTGTTATTGCCCTTTTAAAAAAATCACAATTTGTTTATTTAATCTGCTCCTTTGAAACTGCTGAAACAATTTCAGCCAAATTTGGGCCGAATGAGTTTCAAAGTATCTACTATAAATTTTATATTTAATTTCTTTGTCAAGAACCATAGCAACTAGGACTAAAATGGAACATATGGGTAAAGTGCATTTCTTTGATTTTGAAGAAAATAAAACAGATACAAAGATCATTTCAAAGGAAATTTTAAGTCATTGATTAATGTACTATATTGAAAAACAAACAAAAATCATAGATAAAAGAATTACAGGTGAAAGATTCAAGTTCTTGAGAGCTTCTTGTTGGTTTTTTTGTCAACTTTTATTTTTCTGTTTCATAATTGTAAAAAGAAAGTTTAATTTTTTATTCAAGTGAAAATGACACTAAATCGAAGGCGTGAAGGTGGGAAAGAGCGATCGTCAACTTAAATTTTCTTTTAAGTATGAAGTTTGTGACATAATTAACGGTTGTGGGTAGGAAAGAGCTAAGGCCTATATTTCGTCAGTAAAAGGTTTATAACACAATAACATAAAAAAAGATCATTTTTGCAGCTTTTTTTCTTTGATGCACATCACTATCCTATTTTTAATGATAGGAAAGGCGATCGGGTTTTATCTATGTTTGCGGCTAAACGTTCGATATGGAGTTGTTCTAATAACAAAGACAGCGATATGTTTTTCTTGTTTTTGCTAATAATCTTTTTTCTATGTCATAATTGAAAAAAAAACTTAGTGTGATTGGGTTTTTTTGTTTGCAAGTGAATATTAATTTACTTTAAGGTACAAAAGATCAATCAACAACTTAATTTTTACCTAGAGAATAGTTTATGTCAGGATGATTACATTATGAATATTTTGGTATTCTGCCTTTTCCAACTTTAACACACATCATTATCTTTCTTGTGACGTTCTGCTTATAAAAATGTAGACAGCGATAGTTGTATATATTTTCATGTTTCTATGTATTATTTCAACCTTTGTCTCACTCTGTGTCACAATGTGTAGTGTTCGACAAAAGGAATGTCATTCGTATGGGAATTTATGATAGAATAACAAGATATAAATCGTGTATTCGTATCTGTAATTTTATAGTCGTTATCTTTAAAGCAAATCTATAAAACTATCCTATACATTTTAAAAGTGATGGGCGATCATTGGTTAAATATGTTTGATTTGGTTTTAACCGTTTAAATCTCTGGTTTAGAGTTCTGTTAAGAATGAACACAGCGATAGTTTGTTTGTATGTTTTTTTCTACAAAAACCTCCTTTTTTGTTTTAATCGGAAGGAACATTTCGTTATGAATAACGTTTTTTTCGTCAAGAGAAAAAATACGTTTACATTTTAACAACTTAAATTTATTTTAGCAATGGACATTAATTTTGACAAAATAAAATATTCAGATAATGTTTGCTTTCCGCATTTTTCATCCAACTCTCTTTCAATTTCCAACTTCAATAGTTACACATCATTATCTTTCTTGTTAAATTCTGCTTAAGTTCGCTCTTTATTTGAGAATACTCTTTCTGGGTAGTTATTGCATGATCACTGCATTATTGTGCAAGTTAAAGACTTTGAAATATTAAACTTGCACGGAAGGTAGGAAAGTGCGATCGTCAACTGAATATTTTCTTAGTTTGGAATTTAAGAAATGATGTAAACGGTTGTACATGTACGTAAGAAAGAGCGATCTTTAGCTTCAAGTTATTCAGTAAGGGTTTCATGACACAATTACATAAATAAAAGGGCCGAAATATACCAGTGGCTTTGAAATGATTTTCAGTAACTGCAAGTACTCTCAGATCTGTACTTAGTGTCTTTATGTTATATATAAGATGTTACATGGACAATCATACCACATCTTCATTTTTTATAGTTTTTATTAGGGACAGGCCGCTGGCTGAGCAAACAAAAGGGGGGGGGGGCAATCATGCTTCGGTCATTCCATATATAATCAACCAAATTGTCATACAAAAGGTCCTACTTGGACCCGCCTTTGCCACTAAATAGTCCAATATTTCCAAAAAAGGCGTTAACCTCCAATCAATCAACCAATCTCTGAAATACATCAAGTTAATGTTTTTGGTGGGGTTCGTGTTGCTTATTATTCAGTTTTATATGTTGTGTCGTGTGTATTTTTTTTGTCAGTTTGTCTTTTTCATTTTTAGCCATGGCGTTGTCACTTTTTTCGATTTATGAATTTGACTATTTCTTTGGTATCTTTCTTCCCTCTTTTATTAATGCCTGCGTCACACTATTCCGAGTATTATATACGATGGACACCCGAATGGGAAAATTTTAAGTTCGTACGAAGTTGTTCCCGATCTCGTTAAAATATCAAAAAGAGACCGAAGCAAGAACGATGAATAACGAAGTCTATACGATGGTGTCGAAATTATATATGATAGCAAAAGATGGACATTTGAAGGTTACCGAAGACGTGTATTTAAGCTTCATATCTCAGCCGAAGCCTACACGATGGATCACGAAGGCTATGTACACGATGGATTACGAATGCTACACGATTGATTACGACGATGGTGCGAAAACAAACAAGATGCATAAAGGTAAAATACATGTATGTACATAATACATGTATGAAAACGATCAAAACGGCGTTCTACCTGTTTTGATTTTTTTATGGTACGAACATAATTTCGACAACATATCGTATCTGTACAAGGCTGCCATGCATGGGGGAAATCGATCTGTTTGTCTAATTCTTATGAAACTTAGTTTATTGTCCCCTCGCCTACTACATGTAAGTTGCGTGTAGATTAACTGTTATGGACACTCTAGAACAAAAATGCTCAAAACTTGGTATGGTGTTACTCGTTAAGAAAATCTTAAGCACTATTGACTTTAAAGTTCAAAGGTCAAGGTCACAGTGGCAGTTGTAATACATGGCAATATCACCCTTGTGGACACTCTAAAACCATTATGCTTCAAAACACATTTGGTATGTTCTTCCTCCTTGTAATGAACTGATATTTTTTACGTTCAATTTACAATTTTCTGCATGTATATGACACATATAGTGTCCATATTTTTCCCCAATATGTGATATACGAGGACATGCCAGGCTCGGCATTGCCTTGTTTGAACTGTAAAATGTGTCTACTAGTCTGAATAATCACCCATATTTATGCCCATGTTTTCTGGTCTATCTTAAAGGTAAGGTAATGCAAAACGAGCTCTTTCCAGTTGAATATCATTATAATATAGACACACGGAAGCTAAGGATGTGGGGAAATCATCAAATGCGACAAAATATGACATATAGAAAACAAAATGGTTATGGAGTAAACATTCGTGTGACAACAACTCAAACGATACATAAATAATCAGAATAACGAAGAAAAAGTTGGTTTCCCTATATACATGTACCTGCAGTGTTGGTGTACGAGGCGCATTTATGATTTTCATTATGTTACTTGATATGAAAAATTGACAAAAAATAATATAATACTTGTAAATGTAAATCCTGAGCCTGTAATAACTGCTCTTCTTGTTCTATTTGAAATAATAGAAACAATGCAGTTCCCTTTTTTTGTTAGAATCTCATAGCATCATATGATATGAGTTCCATTTTTTGTGAACGTCTTTTTTAATTGTGGTCTTAGACTGACCAGCTGTGCATATCGCGCATGGCACTTAAAATGTATTTTAGCGCGAAAATTAAGCTTACATTTTGCTGGATTTAATGCCGTCGTAGTTCCATCTTTTCGCCTTCGTACTTGTATTCGATGGCAACACGACGAGATTACGAACATGTTAAAAATTAAAAACCTTTTCCGAAGTTGTCCCAGGAGGCTTGAAAAAGTGACCAATGGTTCTACGATGGTTAAAGATGGCACCACGAATAGCCCGATCTGGAAACGATTAGTCCCGATTTAGAAAATTTCCATAATCGAGTTGCCATCGGCGTAAAAATCAGGACAGTGAGACGCGGACATAAGGGCGATCACTATAGTGATGTTTGATTTAATTTCAATAATTTTGCTATAACATAACAAAGGGTTTGCAGTTTAGCTCAAAATGAAAACAGCGATAGCATGCTTCGAAGGGCTAAGTGAGCTTTTCTCATCACTTGGCGTCATTCGTCCTGCGTCAATCGTCCTGCGTCCGTCGTCCGTCAATTTTTACAAAAATCTTCTCCTCTGAAACTACTGGGCCAAATTTAACCACTCTTGGCCACAATCATAATTGGGGTATCTAGTTACGTGTCCGATACTTGTTTGGATTGATAAATATTTTGATACGAACGTCACTGATGAGTCTTATGTAGACGAAACGCGCGTCTGGCCGGAAATATAGGGTTTTTTTTGTGTAAAAAGAGTGCAAAACATTTTTTGTAATTTGTGATAACGAATTATTTAATTGGTTAGAACGGTTTAAATTCGTTGAATTAGTAATTATCATTTTTTAGTAATTTATGATTTCTGATTAAAAATCATTTTCACAGATGTTTAGCACACCTGACCCACACTAGAATGTGAGATTTTCCCCTTAGGTTGCACCTGTTGCTGTTTTAAATAAAAAGTCTTATTCGCTGAAACAATTTGACCAAATGTTACAATATTTATACGTTATACTTTTTACCACAAAACACAATCAAACTTGTAATTGAAGAGCGTCACTTTTACAGTTCATAAGTTCATAGGTTAAGTCCTTTATTAATGGAAAAGTGATAATTCTGTCGTTTCCCTTGTCAACATTGAGTTTGCCTCAACCAATTGTTAATAAAGGAAGCTATTAAAACAAGAGTTCCAAATGGTGAAGTTGAAATCATCCCTTCGTAAATTTAACGGAAGCCATTGCAATTTGGTCAGTTAATTAGTAACAACGATTGGCCATCTGGTCAGAATGGGCAAATTATATGAAAGACTTACTGCTTAGTTTATTTCCATTTTTCTCTACATGTAGTTGTTTTAGTGGAGAAGACAAAATGTTTAAAGTTGAGAGATCTATGGACGACAGACGGACGGACGAATGAACGGACTCAAAGTGTTGACAAAGCGTTAAAAGGGAGGTACAAATGTTAATACGTATTCTAAAAGGTTTGGCAATTGTCACAATGTCACCTTTTATACAAAATGTATGTGTTCGTGCCTCAAGTTAAGAGTTTCATTAATGTCTGGAAGATTTTAATGGAGCTGTATAGATCTTCTGTGGTCACAAATTGTATTACAGCAAAACTAACGGGATGACTTCATAAACCCATCCTCTGTTTGTTATTCATAATGGTTCATATATATTTGCGTCGACTTAACAATCGATACCAGCACTGTATAAACTTTTCGACATACAATGACTAAATTAAATTTGACATACAATGACTAAATTAAATTTGACATTTCAATTAAACTGTGTATTAGTTTACTATGAACGTCGAGTTAATCAAGTACATAAGTGTTGAAAACCGTCACGCTAAATGCCTAAGAATCCCGAATAAAAAGTAATAAATCGCCATCAAAGGGACGTGTTGGTAGTTATTCTATATATTGAGGATTTTGTCAAATCATTGAAGTCGTCTGTCATTGCAGTTAAAAGAACTGATTTGAAGATATATACCTTGGATACGTAAATGTTTGAACTGAGGCGGTTGACCTTCATCGCCGAACAAGTTCCGAAAATGAAGATCGCGAGAAGGAATATACAGAGAAAAATTTGCCCCCAGTAGCAGTATTTGATCCTGTAACGAATTTAGTGTTAGATTCTAAAAGGATAAGCGTGGAGTTTTGTTTAATTAAGAGGAAAATTAAGCACGATATTTCAATCTTTCGTAACAGTTTCCGAGTTTTAAACTTATTTCTGTGGTGCATGATAATTTAAAAGGAAAAAGTTGTGAGAAACTTTTCTTGGTGTCTAAAGTTAATATACCGAAAGATACAGAATTGGTTTTGGACTATGGATAGACCTTGAGAGATAGGATTCTAGGAAACCCTTGAATGACCGGATAACTCTGTCGCTTCTAAATTAAATGTAAAATGTCAATTATCAATTGGTAAGTAGGAAGACAATAATTCATCGATTTATTTTTATATATTCAAATTCAATATTTGGTAAAATTTGTCTAGAGACTAGGTAGTAGTGGTCAGGCTAGCGCTTCGGGCACTGTCAAGAATTGAAATCTATACTTGAACAATGTTTAAAGAATGACTGTAATATCTGTTTCTTTCTAATTAAAGTTTAGATCACAAGTCATGTTTGATGTTATTTCGAATAGATACTACAGCCTACCTTAACTTATTAAGAAAGAAAAAACATTTTTAATTTCATTAAATTTTTTCGTGTCTAAAATATACGTAACAGTGGGGATTAGTGAGTGTCTGGATTGAATGTGAAACAATTTCATATATGTTTACAAAAGATCAGGAAATTTGGATATTTTATCGAAAGGTCATTTATTATTTTACTGCATGCATAAATTGATTGAATAGATCAAATTGGTAATAAATATCAATAAAGATATACATTGTATTCCAGAATTCGTCTATGCAAATCACAGGAAAATAATTAATTGGTTGCGTCAATACAAATATTCAGCGATTGTTTGTCAACAAACTTTAATATACTTTGTTCTAATAATAAACATTATGCAACTAGACAACAACAAAACATAATAATCAGGGCAAACATGTACTAGATAGAACATGAATAAGGGCTAATGGACCGGGATTCTGTTTTATACAATATAACAACTAGTTTGATTTTATATGAGGCTTCACACCAGTCCATATGGACTAATACATATAAAGGTAAACAAGGAATGCAGGATATAATAACTACCGATCGAAAGCAAGGTAAGTAAAAGGCAGTGGCTATGTTGCCGGCTCCGGACTATATGAAATACATTTTATTGAAAAAAATTATCATGAACACACATGATATATGTGGCTACTAGGTGAGATTTCTATAATCTTTTAGTCTTCGACTAGATAAAGGATAACCATACTTTCGTATGTCGAACAGTTCCACCACCAAATAATAAACGGAAAACTTAATTAACAATCCTAACACAACAACCTTATGTTCACTATTTACATTAGGATCTTTAAGTTTTAATGACTTTATACATGGGAAGTTTACAGTTTTTTTACTTTGACATGGGAAGTTTACAGATTTTTAAGACTTTTTACATACAAAGTTAAGAATATTTCTGATTTTTTACTTTAAGCAGTTTGTTTTATTTTGGTATAGTACTATTTAATGTAATAACACTTACAGAATAAATTACATAAATTCTTTTTAGATAATTCGTAATTCAGAAAAAAACTAAATTCATAGTCTTTGACCTTTAAGAATTGACCTTTATATCTTTAAAGTAATATGGCACTAATTTATTTACTGCGTATTATGAGGGTAAATAGAAAAAAAACCCGACTTATTTAATGTTAATTCACATATTCATTAACTGAGACTTTAAGATTAAATAAAAAGGATTATACTTTTGAAAATTGTATAAAGTAGACTAGATTTTCAAATGTTTGTTTTAATAATTATTCATTGCTGCAACACCCATCCTTGGACCCACTCTTCGTGCATGTTTTTTGTTTGCTTGGTCTTTCATCACCAGTTGATATCGTGCATTCTGTATAAGGAACACTGACCTTCTTGATTGGAATTTTATTTTGAGATATCAGGTCAGATGTGACTCAGTAAACAGTTTATATGCTTGTTTTGTCCATTAATACTTGTATTGTCATTTTATATGTGAGGTTTTCTTCAAGCACATCAACATTTGAGGTCAGGATGTTCTTACTTGTTCGTAAAATTGTTTGTCTTAATAAGACCGGCAAAATAGCAAAACTCTATACAAATCGCTTTTTTACCGAAGCCGATAAAATAAACCCTAACTAAGAGATGGATGTCCATCAATGTCTTTATCATTTTTATCTTTTATAGTGTGACGGTTATTTGTATATTTTATATATTCAGCTAGCCTATGTTCAAAATATTTGTTTGTGCGTACTAGGTATGTAAAGTAGATGTAAATGATAATACTATAGATTTTTTTTTCAGAGGCTATAAATTGTACATGTACAGTGACAAATGATAACAGTGTGAATGTGAAAAATTGTGAGCTCTGCACATCGTCCTCAAGCAATTTTCGTGCTAATGGCAGAATAAAGTAATTAAAATAGCTGCCAAGGTAGTGTGAATGATATGATAATGTACATGTAGTTTGGTATGAACTTTAAAGTTTTCTTGCACTAATCTTTGAAATGAAGGAGCTGAATAAGGACTACAAATTGATATAAAAATGTGTGTACACCTAAGTAATACATGTATATTCTTATGGGCCTCAGGAAAAAACAGTCCTACAGCTTACGATGTTAACCTCTTTAAATATGTAAGAAATTGTTATTATATAACATTTACAGAGTAAAAAAACAAAAACACTGAAATAAATGTAGATATTGTTTTCAAATCTATATATTATGTATATTGAAGCTCAACATTATGAAAAAATCACACAAGAGAAGAAAAACATTCAGATTACAGAAATGAACTTTGCATTATTTTCATAATTGAAAATTCTTAAAACTTAAAACTTTCTCATAAATTCTGTTGATACAATGTATACTTCACATTTTGCTGCGCTTCAACAATACTTATTTATCAGATGATTTGCATTATGTTCAGAGTATGAAGATGTAACCTGTAAGTGTTATCTATAAACTTGTATGTGGGTTTAAATGAAGAAGAGAGGAAACCCAACATCACTATTACAACCTAAAGATTTGTAAAGATCTATATTCAGTCATAAACTATCATTATAATGTTTGTTCCATTTAACGTTTCTAAATTTTTTTCTACAATTTTAATGTATCTAAAGATCTAAATTTATTTGTAGGGGGAAATCATCAGAAATTTATGTAAAGAGGAACCTCCTAAAAGAAAAGACAATTCTGAAACAAAATCAACTAATGTACAAAAGATTGATGAAACTCATCAACAAAGGACAAACAACACAAAAACCTCTTATGTTGTCCCGAAAATACGTCAGATCAAGCACAGAAATTTACTAAAGGCGAATTTTCAAAATTAATGCTGGATAGAAGCAATATGCATCTCGATATTTTGAAATATATTCAAAATTGTTCAACTACATTAAATTAATGCCAAAAGTAGGAGACCCCGCGAATAGTTGTGAGGACTATGCTGATAAAACTAGGAATTTTACTTAGGAGCAAAGATCATCAATCCTAAAATATTTATGTGACAATGTTCATCCAATCACCTTGCAACACCTTGATATACATGTACCAAGTCTAATTCATGTCACTATTACATGCACTTTGATACACAGACCATCCAACTTTGATTCAGGTTTGTCTGTTTTTGCTTCTCTTTTATTTCTGTCAGAAGAATATTGACTTTGAAATTTTGCTAAGTTTACATGTATTAGTTTGTGTTTAGATTTGTTTAAAGGCAACTACTTGTGATAAGTCAATGGGATTTGGTAGGTCCGAGACCACAATTGTCGTCCCTTGATTAATATAGTCCCTAGTGTTAACAGTGGGTTACTTGCCAATAATTTTTATACCCCTTCCAAGTTTATTTCTCCATGTTTAATGCCTCAAATTGTAAGTAGGGGGTGAAATTACACTGTAAAAAATTTGGGTCCAGAATTTTACAAGAAAGTAGTGATTTGGTCCAGCTGAAAACAGTTCAGGAGTTATGGTGTTGAGATATTGAAAATGAAAGTGTGAGTTTCAGGTTAAATTTTTCGGTCAAGGTAGTTTTTGATGATGTTGAAGTCCAATCAACTTGAAACTTAGTACACATGTTTCCTATGGTATGATATTCCCAATTTTTATGCCACATTAGATTTTTTACCCAATTTCATGGTCCATTGAACATGGAAAATTATAGTGCGAGTGGGGCATCCGTGTACTTTGGACACATCCTTGTTCTTCCAATTTTAGTTTGTTTGTGACTGTACAACCATAAGGTCAAACCAAATGATTGAAAATAGGAAATATGGTTGATTCCAATTTTGTAAGCTAGGACAAAAGTGGCCATTGAAAGAAATTAGTTGTCTTAAAAAGTATGTTTGAAATGGACAGTCTATTTTTATGTGAAAAAGTATAATATTCTTCAAAAAAACTTATTTCAAATGTGAAAACTGTAGATATAAGCTGTTAAAGGGGAACCACTAATGATATTGTTATATATAAAAAAAAAAAGAAGATGTGGTATGATTGCCAATCAGACAACTGTCCACAAGAGACAAAAATATGGGCTTCAACAATGAGCAAAGCCAATACTGCATAGTCAGCTATAAAAGGCCCCGATATGACAATATTAATGTAAAACAATTCAAACAAGAAAACTAATGACCTTATTTAAATATAATAATGAACAAAAAACAAATATGTAACACATAAACAAACGAAACGACAACCACTGATTACAGGCTCCTGACTTGGGATAGGCACATGCATAGATAATGTGGCTGGGTTAAACATGCAAATTTTTTTTTACATTGGCATTTCCACATATATCACATTGCATTGCACTTTCAGTTTCATTCATCAGTCATTAACGTTTTTTCACAATTTAAGGTTAAGTTTTATTTGTTTTGAATGATTAAACCATTTGCATGATTTCAAATGTCATATCCACTTTTTCCTACCTGCCCCTGGAGGACTTTTGAATTCAGTGTTTGTTTGAAATAGCACATCCTATTGATGGCCTCTTTTTCAAAATTTTATTAAAAGTTTCAACTACATAGTTAGATCTTAATTTTTCAGGCTTTTTACATCATATGGCTGATCTAGATGCTGTTTTAAGAGCACAGTCTGTACTGTTTGTGATTGAAGAAGAAGTGGAAACAAAGCCAGAAAATCTGTTGAGTCATACAGATATTCTGTTTAATATGTCCCGAAACACAAACTTCAGCGAAGACCTACTTTAGAAAAGATGCATGGCAGCTTGTTTTAAATACTCTCAAAGTATTAGAAGGTACACAAATGTAACCAGTCTGAATATTAAAAATAGAAAACTAACGACCTTATTTAAATATAAAAATGAACAAAAAATAAATATGTTACACATAAACAAACCACCGATTACAGGCTCCTGACTTGGGATAGGCACATGCATAGATAATGTGGCTGGGTTAAACATGCAGGTTTTTTTTTACATTGGCATTTCCACATATATCACATTGCATTGCACTTTCAGTTTTATTCATCAGTCATTAACGTTTGTCACTATTTAAGGTTAAATTTTAACTTAACTGCTGCAATCAAAGAATTTTCATTGCTTTTTTAGCTCACCTGGCCCACAAGGCCAAGTGAGCTTTTCTCATCACTTGGCGTTCCTCGTCCTTTGTTCGTCTCCGTCGACATCGTTGTTAACTTTTACAAAAATCTTCTCCTCTGAAACTACTGAGTCAAATTTAACCAAACTTAGCCACAATCATTATTGGGGTATCTTTTTGAAAAAAAAATGTGTGCAGTGACCCAGGCAACCAATCAAGATGGCCGCCATGGCTAAAAATAGAACATATGGGGTAAAATGAAGATTATAACTCTGAAAATAAAGCATTTAGAACAAATCTGACAAAGGATTGAATCGGTATCTAGTCAATATCTATTTTCCCTGAAATTTTCAGATGATTTGGAGAAATGATTGTTGGGTTGCCTCCCCCTCAATTGGTAATTTGAAAAAAAAATGCCTTTTTTGGTTATTATCTTGAATATTGTTATAGATAGAGATAAATTGTAAACAGCATAAATGTTCAGCAAAGTAAGATCTACAAATAAGTCAACATGACCAAAATGGTCAGTTGACCTCTGAAAGAGTTATTGCCCTTTATAGTAAATTTTTAACAATTTTCATTAATTTGGTAAATTGGTTTACAAAATACTTTCCTTTCTATCTAAAGGGCCAAGTTTATTATAGATAGAAAAATTGTAAGTAACAAGAATGTTCAGTCAAGTAAGATCTTCAAACACATGTTTGTCATGAATCCATCTGTGTCCTTCATAGACTAAGGTGAGCGACACAGGGTCTTTAGAGCCTCTAATTTATGTTTTAGATATGTATATTAGTAACACTCAGAAGTATTATGATAAGATTTCTCCATGCCAGACAAGAAAAGGCAAAGCTTTAATATGTCCAGTTGAAGGTGAGTTTCATATTAATGAATATTGAAAAAAACATCTGAACGTAAGTACGTATATGTGGAATAATTGCCATTGGTACCAAACCCAGTTACGACATTGAACAAGTATTAAATAAGCTCTCTACGAGTTCAAGTTTGACATCATTATAAAGTTGACTTTTGACTGGTTTCTGCTGGTTTATAGTAGAAACGTGTTTAACTGGCCATGGACATAAGAGCAAATTGATTTTATTTCCAATAAGTTAATTAATGAAAATATAAAATGTGTAAAAGATTTTCAAGGAGACAACAATGAGCTATAGACCAATTTGCATAGATGTAAACTACTATTGGTTACTGTTTGGCCTTCAACAATAAGCAAAATCTTTAAAATGTAGGAAGTTATGAAGACTTTGTGACATTATGTTAAGACTTTGTAATAACTTCACCATTGTTTTAAGGATAACGCGTATTCAAGCACTTTTTAAAAAAAATTGTAGGAAGAATATTCAAAAAGTTTTCAAAAAGGACATCAGACCAGATTAAATCAAGTAAGTAATTCTTGACTTGTGTAAGTATTTTAATTTATAATGTTCTGATTAGTACTGTTTTCTACTGCACAAGTATTTCTTTGAACATACAACAGTTTGGTTTCTACAGATAAGTCTGAACCATCTTACATATTTATCAATATGCTCCAGTAACATTTATAGTGCAAGATGTTAACTCTGCATAGTATATTATTTACTTTTTATATTTGTATTGATTTAGTATAAAACCAGATAGGTTTTTCATTTGTGTAAGTTGAAATTTGAAAATTCACCTCTTATTCCATTTTTTCTCTTAAAAGATGATTTTGATCTATTTTTTTAGCTTTTTGGCAGAAAAATGAAATATCATTTTTTAAAATGTATTTAATTGTACTTAAGGCATCATGAATTATATATAATCATTTATAAAAAATCTGCCCCTAAAAATTAGAGGTGAGTAATTTCAGGCTTTAATGAGACTCTTGTTTCTGTAGATATATTGTTTCAATATTTTTGAAACATGTTTATGCCAACCTGGGGAGATATGATATAACAAAGAATACTAACAATTAAGGCAGTTTATTTATACACATTTTTTATACCCCATGCAACTTAAGTTACGAAAGGTAAAATATTTTTGACTGGTCCATCGGTATCAAAAAAGCTTGGATGGGATTGTTATTGACAGAAATAAGAGGAGGGAGACTTTTTACACGAGGAGACTGGATAAAGATCATAGATTTTTGCTTTATGCCTAGAACATGTAGAAAGCACATTTATTTTTTGTTGGATTTCCTATAAATTTCAATGAAGTGCTGGATATCGGTTAAGGTGGACCACTTTGTCAGGGGGGGGGGGGGGGGAAAGGATGAAAATCATAGATTTATATTTTGTTTGCCTAGTGACAATATAGGGATGTGGGGTATGTGATCCTGCTCACTTAACTTAGGTTCTTTTATAGATAACCAAGCTATAAAAAAAAGTTCTATGACATAATTCTAGGTAAAAAAGATAAGAAATCCTTTGATAGTGATGACAGATCTCCATTTAAAGCAAGACATGGTAGGTATTTTTAAATATTTGTATTTAGAAATACTTATTGCTGTTGTTCTACACATCTACAAATTTCCTACTCAATTATACATGTATCAGGCTTATTATGTTGCATGCCAGAAGCATTTCATCTTAACAAGTCACTTCTAACATCTTATAATTAATTACTTTTTAGAAAAAAGAAGTGTATATTCCTTTACAAGTGAGGAATTTTCTCCAATAAAAGCTAGGAAAGCTAAGAAATCCTTTACAAGTGAGGACAGTATTCCATTAAAAGGTAGGAAAGCTAGGAAATCCTTTACAAGTGAGGACAATTCTCCATTAAAAGCTAGGAAATCCTTTACAAGTGAGGATAGTTCTCCATTAAAAGCTAGGAAATATCTTACAACTGAAGATAGTTCTCCATTAAAAGCTAGGAAATCCTTTACAACTGAGGACAGCTCTCCATTAATTGCTAGGAAATCCTTTACAAGCAAGGACAGTTCTCCATTAAAAGCAATACAAGGTGAGTGATAACATGTTATTTGATAATTCCATTGACTTATATGCGTGTTTTTAACAACACGGAAAATCAGAATTAAGCAGTATTTATATTGAGTGTTTTTATCAATTTAGAAACACGTCAGAGGGAATCCCAGTTTTGATAAAATACGATAGTTCTCGGAATTCAGATAAATCTATCTTTGTCATATAAGAAATGAAGTGGAGTTTTTCTTATATGTTATTGTTATGAAACTGATATTTAAGATCATTGTAATTCCATAAAGAAATAGAGAACCATCTAGGTCGTTTAGTCAACATTTAATATACGATCTTGCTCAAAGGTTTGTTTTGGTAATTATGCGCATGCGTATAGATTTCTTGACTTCAAGGGGTTTTAGCTCTGGATTCCCCACTCAATTAATTTATATCTCATGGGATCTTTTCTATGAATGTCTGCTATTGAGGGTTATTGTTGTTGCATATCTGTAAATCATATGCATCATTTAAAAAAAATGAATGTAGTCATCATCATAGAACACCCCTTCAGGCGAAATGGAGTCTACCATATTATCGTTTCGAGTTGTCTCACTTCCTTAAATGTTGAGTCAAACGACATGTCCAGTATTAGCTCGTTCTGTCAATAAATGTTGTATTTTATTTAAAACGATCGCAATTTGAACCGATAAATTTGTACGGAAAGGAGTCATGATCACTGACTCAAAGAAAATTGATTATTTGAAGAGTTAGGAATGGGGTTCCTCCTAGAACTAACGTAGGAAAATAGGTGATAATATACGAAGTGGAATATACTTTCTCTCACTCTGAGTCACAGTGACTGCTGTGGAAAGTAAACTTGGAATTGATAGTACAAAAATAAAACACAATAGGCCTATTTTCATTGTTCTTATAGGATACAACATATAAATATTAACATTTTAAGTAATTTAAGAAACAGTTTATGCATACACACTTATTGATACAACCAAGGTATAACAATAAACTATGACATAATTGTAAGTAGTAGAGATAAGAAATCCTTTGATAGTGATGACAGATCTCCATTAAAAGCTAGGAAATCCTTAAATAGCAAAGACAGTTCTCCATTTAAAGCAAGAAATGGTAGGTATTTTCTATATTTTGTATGTTGATATATTTTTTCTGTTCTAGACATAACTGTGTAGTAAGCTGACTTAAAAAAGAATACACAAGTTTCTTCGTAACACTCACTTCTAACACTTTACAATTAATTTCTTTATAGGAAAAAGAAGTGTGGACAATTCTTCATTAAAAGCTAGGAAATCCTTTACAAATGAAGATATAGTTTTCCATTAAAAGCTAGGAAATCCCTTACAAGTGAAGATAGTTCTCCATTAAAAGCTAGGAAATCCCTTACAAGTGAAGATAGTTCTCCATTAAAAGCTAGGAAATCCCTTACAAGTGAAGATAGTTCTCCATTAAAAGCAATAAAAGGTGAGTGATAATATAAATATGTTATATACCTATTATCATTAAAAAGAGGAAGCTAACATAGGGGACAATGAAAGTTAATACCATTACTTTAACCATTCAAAATCCTGAAATTTAGTTTTTGATCCAGATAGTCATTTGAGCTTATGCCATCACTTGCTATAATCCTCATGAATTATTTCCAGAATCTTCCGTTCTGAAATTAATGTGTCAAATACTTCAAAAAGACTTAAAGTGAATGTTCCTTAGGGTATATAGTTTATAAATTTTAATTGATGATTTGATTCATCAACAAATCTTGATGCTGTTGCTAAGAAAAAGAACATAGTTTAGTGGTTTTTGTGAAATTGGTGTCTTTTTAATAGAATTATGCCATTTTCAATTAAATTTTTTAGTGCGTCTTTTCATGTTGTAAAGTTATACTATTGTAAATGAGGTTAATGAGGTTAGGGTAAAGGTTGGCGTCTGTTAAAACATTCACACCTGTTGCATTTATTATATCATCTGTCCTTAGTCAGGAGGCTTTTGTTTAGTGGAAGTCGTTTGTTGGTGTGTTTCATATATGTTTATTGTTTCTCGTTTTGTGAATAGATAAGACCCTTTGTTTCCTGTTTTTGAATTGTGTAACACTGGTCATTTTGGGACTCTTTATAGCTTGCTGTTGGATGTGAGCCAAGGCTCTGTGAAGAAGGCATTACTTTGACCTACAATTGTTAAATTTGAATTCATTGTGAATTGGATGGAGATTTGTCTCATTGGCACTCATACAACGTCTTCTTATTTATATAAAGGATAAATGCAGTTTTGGGCTTATATCTCACTAAAGCACTTAGAGCAAAAATAATGGAGGTTTATGTAAGTAATAGAACAAGATCTATCTGCCATAACATGAACAGTGCAATTGGACAACCCATGTTTGGTAACCGTCCCGAAATGGTTGATTTGTTGGTTATTTCATTGTATCGTTAATTCTATTATAGATAGAGAGAAGTTAAAGTAAATAAATTCAGCGAAGTTAGGTATAAAAATAAGTCATTATCAGGTTAAGATCTATATGCATTGTAACTTTCAAACATATCCAACAACCCATTGTCGGGTTACTGTTTCGAAATAGTTATTTTTTAGGGAATTTTATTGTTTTTGGTTATTATCTTCAATTTTGTTTTGGAGATATATAGAGATAAAATGTTACAGCAAAAAATGTTCAGCAAAGTAAGATCTACACATGAGTCAAATGAGTGAAATTGAAATGAGATATTAAACTGTATGCAATAAAAATAGGAGGAACAATTTATTTGCTTATATTTTAAGATTCTGTGGATTTATTGATTTTCGTGGGATACCAATTTTTGTGGATAACGTGGGTGTAGGTGAATCACAAATTTCTCTAGGCTTGTTTCAACACATAATAAAAACCATGAAATGAAACATACAAAAAAACACAATTTTTCCACAATCCACGAAAACTGGTACCCACGAAAATAAATGAATTCACAGTAATACAGCTTACATGTTCCTATATACTTTTTTTTATTTATTTTAATTGAAGTAAATGAAAAATATTTCCTCATGAATGCCCACCTTCTTAGTTATAAAAGCAAAAGAAATGAAAGCTGAAATTATAGAGTATCTGCAGAATTATAAGCCATTTAAATCATTGCCAAAAGTTGGAGATCCTGTTTAACCATTATGTTGACAACACTAGAGGCATATCTGAGGAAGTGAGAGATGAATTAACTTCATATCTCAGCTTGACATATAAAGACATTTTCAATCTATCTGTCAGTTCTGACATTCCATCTATGATGCACAACACTATATCATTCATAATACATCATTCAGGAAACAAAGGTACAACTTTTATGAGAGAAAACAATATTTTTTTTTACTTTCTGTTACATTAGAAATAACAGTACTGTAGTTGAAGAGTTGCCACCGTCAATTGTTACACAGTAGACAGTATCAGAGACAGTAAAACAGTGATTTGCAACCATCAAATTAAAATTGACAGTGACAACTGTTCAAGTACAGTACTGTTATTCCGATTCTAATGCATTACAAAAAGAAAAAGTACGATAAAACTTTAAAAAACGACTAAACTTGACAATTAGAAACAAAAAAACGCGAAATTTAATGAATTATTTTAGCACAAAAATGTCATGGCTAAACGTGACGTCATACAAATGAAAACTTACAAACTGGAGGTTATTACCTTACCCGTACGCTATAAATTACGATAAAATTACATTAAAACGCCAAATTCAAGGTAGGTGTTGTTTTATTTTCAATTATATAGTAGTAATCGAACATTTGTTGATTCAATCAATTCAAAATGGGGGGGGGGGGGGGGGGGGTCCCTCCTTAGTTAAGCCTGACCAACTGTGGATTTGACAGCAAATTTTAGCCAATGAAAAAAAAATTGTTACATCCAAATTGCATTAGAATACTCATTATCTGAATAATAGAAATCTGTCACATTTTGTTATTGTTTTCCAGTTTCTTGTTTTTATATTACTGCATACACCTTAATATGTTATTTTATATTAAACCAATATCTGCCTGTCATGGCATTGAAGGTTGTGTTCTATAAACATATAATTTATTCCATTTGAATTAAGGTAAATTTATAGAGATGACCTGCTGTTGAAAAAATACCCGATGAATGATTTTTTTCAGTGGTTTATTTATGTTAGCTGAAATGCTTTTGGAATAGGCCTAGGTAACTATAGCTAAGATGATAGACAAGTGCCTCATGTTCAAAAATATTCATGTAATTACAGTAGCCCATCCAGAATTATTCAAAATGTTACAACTTACATGAACATCAGTGTAAAGGTTAAACTTAATGATATACATTTTACGTTTTTACAGGAAATCAATGTTATTTCGTCTTAGATTTTATTCTAAAAAAATCCCAATTTGATGTTTTAGGGACCAATTTGAAACACCTAGAATCATCCCTGGTGGAATAAGCTTGTTTTTTCTCCTTTTTCATTTACATTTTTACTCAACTGTTTAATTTTCCAGATTTAAATAATCCAATAGATGTTTTCCAAAATTTAGAAAGGATCCGTGAAACTACTGGAGAATATGAAAGGATTGGTAAAAATACTAAAAAGGGTAAATAATCTAAAGTTTTTACAACTTTATATCAGTCCAAAGATTGTTTTTTTTCACAGTTTGTCTTTTAAATCTTATTTACATTCTGAATTGCAACTTGTATACTTTTGAAGATTTGACTGATAAAAGAATTTTATTCAGATTTGGAAAAGGATGATAACAGTTTGTGAAAAGAAGTTTCATCTTCATAATGCAAATTTAAAATAGTTTTAATTGTTTTAATTCCATACAAATATTTCAGGGAAGGTTAGAATGAATTTTTTTTTTTTAATCCTGATTTTCATTTCAGATGCAATTACAGGACTTATTAATCATTCATCGACAAAAGATAAAAAATCAGAAATAGGTGAGAAATCATTTAGTATAAAATAATAGTTGGTTAAAAAATCTTCTCCTCTGAAACTGCTTAGCCAAATTTAACCAAACATTGCCAAAATCATTATTAGGGTATCTAGTTTAAGAATTGTGTCCGGTGTCCCGGTCAACCAACCAAGATGACCGCCATGGTTAAAAATAGAACATAGGGGTAACATGCATTTTTTGGCTTATAACTCAAAAACAAAAGCATTTAAAGCAAATCTGACATGGGGGTGAAATTGATGATCAGGTCAAGACCTATCTGTCCCGAAATTTTCAGATGAATCGGACAACCCGTTGTTGGGTTGCTGCCCCTGAATTGGTAATTATAAGGAATTTTTGCTGTTTTTGGTTATTATCTTCAATATTATTATAGATAGAGATAAACTGTAAACAGCAGTAATGTTCAGCAAAGTAAGATTTTGTTTAATATTCACATAGACCAAGGTGAGCGACACAGGCTCTTTAGAGCCTCTAGTTTTAAAAGCAATGTATTTGCATAATAATAGTCTTTTTAGTTTGTAAAATAAGTTGATGTTTTGTAGGCAGAAAAAGATCAGGAAATAAGAAAATAGATGCAGCAGAATCCAAGAAGTGTACAGTAAGACTGACTGATATTGGTACTATTAAAAACTTGAAAACATATGTAAACAAGACAGAGAAAAAAAGAAAAAGAAGGAAGATATGTGTAAAGAACTTGTAAAAAAAAATGTTAAATGTTAAAGGGGCACTAGCTGTCAAATGCATGTTCACCGACTTTACTTAATTTCTAGTATTTGATTTATAATAATGGATAATGTTAACATTTATCCAACCTATTTAAAGTCTAAAAAAATTATTAAGAGGACACGGTATAAAATTACATTTCGTGTGTTCGCAGTCTAGACCGCCATCTAATTAATTATTGAGTTGACCTCTAAATAAAATTGAGAATGGAAATGGGGAATGTGTCAAAGAGACAACAACCCGACCAAAATAAAAAAATACAACAGCAGAAGGTCACCAACAGGTCTTCAATGTAGCGAGAAATTCCCGCACCCGGAGGCGTCCTTCAGCTGGCCCCTAAACAAATATATACTAGTTCAGTGATAATGAACGCCATACTAATTTCCAAATTGTACACAAGAAACTAAAATTTAAATAATACAAGACTAACAAAGGCCAGAGGCTCCTGACTTGGGACAGGCGCAAAAATGCGGCGGGGTTAAACATGTTTGTGAGATCTCAACCCTCCCCCTATACCTCTAACCAGTGTAGAAAAGTAAAAGCATAACAATACGCACATTAAAATTCAGTTCAAGAGAAGTCCGAGTCTGATGTCAGAAGATGTAACCAAAGAAAATAAACAAAATGACAATAATACATAAATAACAACAGACTACTAGCAGTTAACTGACATACCAGCTCCAGACTTCAATTAAACTGACTGAAAGATTATGATTTCATCATATGAACATCAGGCACAATCCTTCCCGTAAGGGGTTTAGTATCATACCATCATAACATATATGAGAAGAACATAACCCGTGTCATGCCAACAACTGTTTTTAGAATAAATGTGTTTAGTTCCGACGCAAAGACCTTAGTCTTTCAATGACCATATAAGCGATGTAAACATAAATATAGATATAAATAGATCAAGCAAATTCATGCTCTTGGATTATTCTAGGTCTATTTAATTTTATATTATAGATGAAACATTAATGTTTATCATCGTTTTTATCTGTATAAGAATGATTTTCTGTGGATCAAATCAGTCAATCAATTGATTTACCTTTGTTTCACTTTCAATGTTGATATTCTTTTCCTTTAAATAATTTTACACATTCAATTCATGTGTTATCCATTTCAAGCTAAGGAGTTAAATTGAAGTTCACATTAATACAAATTCTATGAGGTTGAATTATTCACTTGCAAGTGAATAATTCATTATCAATGATTTTAGCTTATTTTGACAGAACTAAATCATACTTGCTGCTAAAAGCGAATTATTATTTCACCATTGTATTTCATTAGTGATTGAGCAAAAAAAATAATATATAATTTTTTTTTATATATCTCGTAGCTAGTGCCCCATTAAGATTTAAAAAAGTTCATCTGATATGAAACAACAAATTCAGGATACTTTGTGTCATATTTCAAATAAGTTGAATGTATATCTACTTATGATAAAACTATGGTATTGCAAAATGTCGTAATTTTTTTGTTGTCTTATTGATGAAAGTCGATAATAGGAAGAGTAAAAAAGCCTGTGAAGTAAAAATATAAAAAAATATATTAATATATAACAAAATCCCTTCAAGAAAATATTGTGACCTTTAGTTTAGTCATGCAGTTCTATGACAGCAGATCTTTTTTATGTTATGCAACTTTACCATAAGTTTGACCAAATGCAAAGCAAATGCAAAGCAAATGCAAAGCAAACAAAAAAAATCAGGAAAGAGAACACATGGATGTATATATTTATTCTGTTTGACTTGAATTTACATTATTATTCATCTAAAGTTTTCCAACTTTTCAATAGATAGACTAAGTGTAAATGTTTGTTATGTCTGCAAATTTTCAATATTATTTTTTCATGGAGTAAATGAGTCTGTATTGCAAACAAAAGAGTGTATTACACAGTTCTTTCCATTAAGTTCATATTTATGCACAAAAAAATCATAATTATGAGTACTGTTTTTCACTGTTTATTGTATACACCCTTATATCATGTACATAGTATAAGAAGCTTGAGAAAAAAGTTTCCATGTGTATAACAGGGACATATCCGAAAAGTTCAAATTCAGTAAAGTTTTGCTTAAGTCTGATTTTTTTTTAGCAAGAACTTAATATATAAAAAGAAAATTCAATTCAAAGATGACCTTGATTTTTGCAATGATATATATACATAGATATAATACTTTTACTTAATCATTCTGCTTGGATATCAATTTTGTCAAATTTTAAAATTGATTAAAAAAACAAACAAATACTTGTGTTTAATGATCTTCATACTGTTAGCGTTCAGACAGGATGAAGAGATTATGCTCAAAATTGTCTCTTTATTGGATTGAATGAAAGAGTTTTTATCTTTAAAATGAGAAAAGTAGGAAAGTTATAGATCAGTGAAAGAGATTGAACCTTATAGTTATTTTTAGTTACAGTGAGGATAATGATATAATAATGACTATCTTGTGACTTTAATATTTTATTGTTGTTGTTATTTTATATAAACAATGTTTTAAGTTTCTGTGAATAGGTATAGTTTCTTTATTTATTCGATGTTTTGTTACATTATCAGTTTTTTTGTGGACCTTCAGAATTTGTGGATAATCTTTTGCAACATAAATGTCAAAATATTCACGCATCATGCATCTTGAACTTTATTTTTCTTTACCTATAATATGAACCATAATGTATATAGATATAATCCTTTTACATCATCATTCTGCTTGGATATACAAGTTGTCTAATTATTGAATTGAATAAAAGACAAATACTTGTGTTTAATGATCTTCATACTGTTAATGTTCAGCCAGGATGAAGAGATTATGCTCAAAATTGTCTCTTTATTGGATTGAATGAAAGAGTAAGTTTTTACCTGTTCAAGTCATTATACTGTTAGAGTACAGCTAGGATGAGAAATAAATGCTACAGTGTTAAATTTAAAAACAAAATTGATTGAGAAATATATATTTTAACTTCTGAAAACAATGATAAAAAATGAATCAACGGTAATAAGGATATTTTTTTGTATATATATGTACATAAATCATGTAAATATTTATATATGTTGTATTCAAGTTGCAATTTTGTACATGTTATATCAAGTTGCAATTTTGTACATGTTATATCATGTACAGAAATATTGTACATGTGATAACTTGTATATAATTGCAAAAAGGCTTGTTATGAACTGTACAAAAATACCTCAAACATAGTATACCATGTACAATACATTGCTTAAAATGGTTTGAATTTTACAAAATTTTAAAATGAATCCAAATAAAGCTGCAAATACATTCAAATTTTACTGACTAAAAAAAAACTCAGAATGTAATTTTAAGAGCACAGTGATCAGAAAGTTTTAGAATTATTTGTATTGCTTCACGATTCATGTTGGCATAATATGTTTTCATAACATGTTTTTAGCTCACCTGGCCTAAAAGGCCAAGTGAGCTTTTCTCATCACTTGGCGTCTGTCGTCCGTCGTCTGTCGTCGTCCATCGTCTGTCGTCCGTCGTCGTTAACTTTTACAATAATCTTCTCCTCTAAAACTACTGGGCCAAATTAAACCAAACTTGGCAACAATCATCATTGATGTATCTTGCTTAAAATTTGTGTTTTTTTACCCGGCCAACGAACCAAGATAGCCGCCATGGCAAAAAACAAAAGGTACACAGGGGTAAAATGCAGTTTTTGGCTTAAAACTAAAAAAACAAAGCATTTAGAGCAAATCTGAAATGGAGTAAAATTGTTTATCAGAACAAGATCTATCTGCCCTGAAATTTTCAGATGAATCAGACAACCCATTGTTGGGTTGCTGCCCCGTACATTGGTAATTTTAAGGAAATTTAATGTTTTTGGTTATTATCTTGAAAATTATTATAGATGGAGAGACCTGAAAACAGCAATAACGGTCATTAAAGTAAGATTTACAAATAAGGCAACATGACCAAAATGGTCAGTTGATCCCTTTAGGAGATATTGCCCTTTATAGTCAATTTTAGTCATTTTTCGTAAATCTCCATGATCTTTTACAAAAATCTTCCTCTCTGAAACTACTGGGCCAAATTAATCCATACTTGGCCACAATCATCATTGGTGTATCTAGAAAATTGTGTTTTTTGACCCGGCCAACCAACCAAGATGACCGCCACGGCTAAAAATAGAATATGGAGGTTAAATGCAGTTTTTGGTTATTACTCAAAAACCAAAGCATTTAGAGCATTTAGAGCAAATCTGACAATGGGTAAAATTCTTTATCTGGTCAAGATATATCTGCCCTGAAATTTTCAGATGAATCAGACAACCCATTGTTGGGTTGCTGCCCCTAAATTGGTAATTTTAAGGAAATTTTACTGTTTTTGGTAATTATCTTGAATATTATTATGGATAGATATAAACTGTACACAGCAAAAATGTTCAGCAAAGTAAGATTTACAAATAAGTCACTAGACCCAAAATGGTCAGTTGACCCCTTTAGGAGTTATTGCCCTTTATAGTCCATTTTTAACAATTTTTTCGTAAATCTAAGTTAACTTTTTCAAAAATCTTCTTCTCTGAAACTATTCAGCCAAATTTTACCAAACATAGCCAGAATCATTATTAGGCTATTAAGTTTAAAAATTGTGTTTTGTGACCGAGCTAACCAACCAATATGGTCGCTACGGTTGAAAATAGAACATAGGGGTAAAATGCAGTTTTTGGCTTATAACTCAAAAATCAAAGCATTTAGAGCAAATCTGACAGGTAGTAACATTGTTAATCTGGTCAAGATCTATCTGCCCTGAAATTTTTAGATGAATCGGACAACGCGATGTTAGGTTGCTGCCCCTAAATTGGTAATTTTAAGGAAATGTTTTCTCTTTTGGGTTATTATCTTGAATATTATTATAGATAGAGATAAACTGTAAACAGCAATAATGTACAGCAATTTAAGACTCAAAAATAAGTCAAAATGACAAAAATGGTCAATTGACCCCCTAAGAAGTAATTGTCCTTTATAATCAATTTTTTAAATTTTTCATAAAATTTGTAAATTTTTACTAACATTTTCCACTGAAACTACACGGACAAATTCATTATAGACAGATAATTGTAAGCAGCAAAAAATGTTCAGTAAAGTAAGATGTTCAAACACTTCACAATCACCTTAACACAATGTTTTCATGAACTGTCTGCTTCCTGTGTTTAATTCACATATACCAAGGTGAGCGACACAGGCTCTTAAGAGCCTCTAGTTAATATATATTATATTCAGTCCACCGTGGCCTATAGAAGTTTTATGCTGTTTGACCCACTGCAATGATGAATTATAAGAATTAGTTATAAACTGTTTATATTTTGTCATTGTTAAAAATAATTGGATATATTAAACTATATTTTGTTGATTCTTGATTAACCTTCAAGGGTCACATTAAAGACCAAATGTTTGGACATTCAAAGAGTGTTTTAAAAACACTATCCACATGATTGTCTGAAGGTTTGCTATGGTGTAGAAGCATCTTGAAAACATATCTGCTTCTATCCTTTTTCCTTTTTGGGGCGGGCAAGAATATTATTCTTAATAGGGAACTATAATTAAATAGTTAGGGAAAAAAAGGAAAAGGGATATTGCAATTCTATCACGAATTAGTTAATTCTTCATTTAAACTTTGGTCATGATGGTGAACCCAGTGTGGTTACCATTGCGCCCCAGACCAAAGTTCATTTAGCACTAAAAAGAAGTGAGTTTTTATTAGATGTTGTTAATAATTATATGCAAATGCAAAATGAAAATGATGTAATAGAAATAGAAATTATTTTATCAGAGTATAATCGCAATTTTACATTAGGCTTTTTATTTAAATGCTTAGTAAATGACAATAGTGAAGTAAAAAGATGCAGAGAGGGCAAAACAGCTCTTCTTGTTCCACTGATTGAAAAGTTCCAACTGGAAACAGACTTTGTTAAACTGCTTCTGCCACGAAAAATCAGTGCAAAAAATGCTGTTGCAATTCATTCGCTTTATATCAAACCAATGTATCGTTCTGTCATTAATGAGTTTTATTTACTTAATTTACATGGAGTTAATTTACAGGGACATATAAGTGCAGAAGATTTTATGAGGTTATTGCATGAACTTAAAACCTGTCATGCTCATTATTTAGTGCACATTTTACCAGTTTGCATTTGTTTGAGATGCACTGAGTATAGACATGAAAGACTTAATCAGCTTTCAGAATGTACCTATGCAACACCTTACCATGGTCCTATTACAAATAGCCCTTTTCGTAATTTACCAGTAGGACAACAACAGTTAACAGGTGGCAGACCTGGCTAATGGTATTCTGTTATTCCATAGTTTACATGTATCACATGATCACATTATTTTATTGTTATGTATTTATTATGCTAATAAATTATTTTAATCATATATAAGTTTCTAGTAGTTGTTGATTTATTGATAGAAGAAACATACTAAAAATAATAAAACAGAAAAAAAGGATTTGAACATGTTGAAATGGCCATATTTTTAATGAATCCTTAAGAACTCAAGGTCTGTTGATTATACTAATCAGTCGCTAAAAGGAAATAAAGGAACAACAAAAATACTAAACTCCAAGAAAAATCTAAGTAAAAAAACATCGCAAATAGCCTGTCCAAAACAAAAGTTTATAGAAACGGACAAACTGATAAACAACTGACATATTCTTAACTTGGTACAGGACATAATTTAAAAAAATGGTTTCAGTTCCACCAGGTTTATGCTTTTTATTGTTTGTTATTGTCTTGATGTATTATTGTGTTTCATTTAGCTTGTTGAATTTGTTGCTTTGTTGCTTATAATTTTTTTACCTCATTTGACAAGAGACAGTGCCCTTTTTTCAATTTTTGTATTAACGTGGACTGAGACTCTCCTTGTTGGGGTATTTTAAAGTTTCTCAACATAACAGTTTTATTTCTTATTTTCCTCCTTTCATAGTAATAAACTCTAGACATGAAATAACTTTTATAGTTGGGTAAGGTTTAATGATTGCCAAATGATCTACTATCCAGCCAAAGAAAATGAATATTACAGTATAGCCTTCATCATGAAAAAACTCATTAATCGTACTGAAAGCAACAGTAATATACCGCCATAGTCATAAATCTAATTAAACAATAAAAACAAATCCGGATTACAAACCAAAACCAAACAATCAACTACAAGAGGAAAACAATAGAACAGCAAAACAACTGAACTACAACAAAAATAAACGCCAAGTTGAACATACATATAAGCTGTATAGTCAGAAATAACATTCAGAGACACAGTTGAAAGAGATTATTCAAAAGTTGAGACCAAGTTAAGGATAAACCTTGAATGAGAGTATATGATATTAAAGTACACAAAATATCAGGACCCTATCATTTCTGTCAGCAGAACAAGTGTTCTCCATAGAAAAAAGATCAATTTCAACGAGTGAATCAGCCATATAATACCAGTATTAAACTTCAGCTCACTTTATAGACATTAAGTTATAACACAAAGTTATAAGCTTTCGCCGAAAAATGAAGGACTTGTTTTATGCATACATAAAAATTGATAGCATGTAGAAATTCCATTACATTTCATAAACAAAGTGTCCCCAGAGTGCTTTTCTGGATGCTTCAGCGGGAGCGCACAAATGATTTCATAATTGTCAATGCCAAAATTTTGAAATGTCGACTTATGTGTAGAGTTGTATAACTGAATGCAAGCGTTTGCTTGGGCTACTAACTTTTATTATGGTTTATATCATTTTATTTGTTTTGTTTTGCACTTATCTTTAACGGTTGACATTCTCAGTCATACCTCCAGTGGATGAGAAGGTAAACATGCTTAAGTGGAAGGTTCTGAACTACAGACTAGAGTGGTAAACATGCATATTATATATAAAAACGTGAGCATCGGTAATTTCCTCCAAAATCACACGTTGCACTGTCGTCATCATTTTGTCCACTATAGCAAACAAAGTTTACCTTACATTTTCCGCCCGTGTTGTTTAACATATTACATATTATAGCATTTTTAAAACAGTTCGTGACTGGGGTCAGACCAAGATAACCGTTTATAACAAAAATCGCTGCAAAAGTGATAAAAATGAAGCTATTCTGGGTTGATCTTCATCATTTACGCTCAGAACCTTATATTAGAAAGCTAAGGATGTAAAAAAACAAAACAAACAGTTGAAGTGCCAAAATAACACACAAAAAAGATAAAATAGTCGAAGGCCAGCTGTGGGGACATCACAATAAAGCAACCAATTACATCACAATTAATTATGTCATAATGAAATTATCACAATTCGGAAGACTTATCCTTGGTACCTCATTTATAAAATATATAAAAATAAATACCTGGATATCAATGCATGTTAAGTTATGTTTTAAAATATCAAAATAAAATGAATTTGCGATATAGACAATATTCAAATTTAACTATTATGTGGAATGTCACTTACCAATTGAAGGTTCTTTAAGTAGAAGTTTCAGCTGAATATTTGGTTATAAATACCTGATTAATTTAATCACCAATAATATAAAGATTACAATTAAACCTAAGTGTATTGTTGTATGAATTGAAGTATGTAGGGAAACAATGTATAGTCTGATATATCATTTCGTGGATTTAGCAACAAAAATGCCTGTACGTTTCTGAAATTTGAATTAAGTACAAGTCATTTACACAAACTGATAACGTATACTTACATGACTTAAGTGTACATCTATCTATTTGTTTTGGTTTTCATTAATCTCCTATTATTGATCTTCATGTAAATACTGATGAGAAGCTCAAGTGAAAGGTTCTTAACTCAAATATTGTCATTCAAATCTGAACATGCTTAGCTGATATATCACAAATGTGTGTCTATAGAATCTTTTAAGTTCGGAACAGTTAAATAAAATTAGAAATGTATAATGATATTTTTTTTATTGAAGCTGTAACATTAATAATTAAAGAACCAATTAATCTAAAGGTGATACAATTATTCAAGCGTTTTAAAGACAAAATGTTAATCATAAAGGCGCTTTAAATGTTAAAATCACGTAAACGTTTGACATTTCATAAATTCATCAAATATAATTAAAGCATTTGAAGGACGCAGACTGTTTATGATTACAAAATGGCGCAAAGTTGTTTTTACTCTATTGTAATATTACAATACATCAACTGTTCGTGTTTTCTTAATATAAATGATAATTGTATTCAAGGGAAATAAGCATACCAGAAGAGGAGGAGAAACTTGGTAACTTGAACGTTATTTAATCTCTATATATAACTAGTTTTGCTAGTTTTATTTTGTATGAAAATATGTAAACAAAATATGAATTGTAACCAGAGTTCATGTCTGGTTTTCATTTAAACTTTCTCTCGTTTTTTTTCAAATACCATGTTCCATGTATTTTGACCTCATATAGAGTCCTTATAATAGAAGACATTTACTTTAAAGTGTCAACACATACTATAGACAAACCATAGGCATAAAATCAAATCAAATAATTTTATTGGTGTAAATTCCTATACAGAAATGATACCAGCCGACATTTACAAAATACAAATACAAATACAAAAATGAACAAACAAACAGACAAAAACAAAAAAACCCAAACCAAACATATTTTCTCAATGATAAGAGATACATATTTTATATTTACATTACGTGGAGGTGTTATTCATACAAAATTATTAATTCAAGCCATCAACAATTAGCATTAATACTATAAAAGTTCTTAACAACATTATTTTTGCTTTAAATGAATGTTCAAATCATACATATCGCTTATTCCAGCTACACTTACAGTACTAATGTCTGTATCATTACTTTTCAGAATGAAACTAAACTTATCTTGTTCACACATATTAGCAAAAGATGGAACTATATCACTTAAATTACAAAAGAGTACATTTCTATTAATTTCTAGCGCTTTACATTGAATGAGGCATATGTACAATATATATACTGCCTGGTACAAACTATAGTTTTATAGTATTGAAGAGGTTGCTGATGCCTGAGGCAATCTCAAAATGTCGAAAAGAATATCAATCCTACCAAAACCAAATAATTCCTACAGATTGAGAAATAAAATCCCACCAAAAGTCGATTAGTATAATAATGATAAACTATTCTACATGTTGATGACAGTTTATGAATGTTGTAGGACATTCAATTCTAGTGTTTGTTTCAAAACTTAAATGTAAACTCTTACTCGTGATTTTCGTGATCAAATCAAAATAATGATCGCTAAAGTCGCTAAATTTCATCTCCAAAATCGATTATCAAAGGTACCAGGCTTATAATTTACAATTTACTATATTGCATTGCGATCAACATGTTATTTTTTTTTACTAAAACTTTAGCATTTTTTTCATGTATCAACTGTTTTTGTTCAAACTGATCAAATTTATAGTTAAAACTCGAGCTGATTACATTTAATTGAGAATCTTTGAAAGCTAAACATTTAGCCTTGAGTTTTGAATGTAAGATTTCAGAAGGTTAAAAATTTAGTTTATTGTATAAATTTAAAAGTACAATATGACTTAGAACAGGGAAATGCTAAAATATTAGTATGTATATTATTTATTTTCTTTTGTTATTGCAGGAAGAATTTGAAGGTAGCTGAGAATTGTCTTTTTTTTTCTAAGAAAAATTGAATTAAGCTGTAGTATTTAAAAGTTTGATGCAATTTCTCTAAACAAAAAGAAATTCATGAGATTTCAGGCAAAAAACATAGAATTTTAGCCAATTTGCAAAGATTCAAAACAATCCATTTTGAGAACGAATATTGCAGAGTATCAAAATTTATTGCAGTCCGTTCTTTATAATTCTTAACTGCAAAAAAACCTACCCAATGTGTAGCATAAAAAACGCACTGAAAATAAAAAAAAAAATTATATCTAAAAGGTTGACATCAAATAAGGGTTATCTTTTATTATGACCGGTACTGACCAGATGATTTATAGGTCTTTATACTACAATATTTCTTTTTGATATAAATGAAATATAACCTCTGACAAATAACAAAGCTTTTTTTTTATATCAAAAGGGTCAACCCATTAATAAGCGATTAATTGAATCTGTTCAAAATCCTGATGATCTATAATAGGTTCAGAACCCGGTTAATTATCAATTACTAGATTGCGCGATATGACAAATGTAAGGAGATCTATAATAGAGTGTCGACCGATATATTCTTTTTGATTAAAATATGTAAGACAAAGTTATGCAATATATATAATAAATAATAACATTGTTCTGCAAAGTAAGAAGCCAGTAAAATAATTTGGAATATTTCTCATCGATATGTTGCCATGTTGAAATTTTCGATTGTGTCATCGTTTTTTGTTTGTTATTTGTTCCTTCATAAAAAATAAATCTTTTCAAGTGCATTGTTTTCAGAATAAACAGTTTTTAGTGTACTCTTGTTCGTATAATATAATTAAAGTCACATCTTCCTGTGGTTCGAGTCCAGTTGTCTTGCGTTTTAAAGGCACTGAATTATGTGTTCTTATTTAATGGTTAGATCGTAAGTGCAATGTTTTCTAAATACTAAAGATTTAACATTGACAGTTAGATGTTTTTATCTTTAACGACTATATATCTTTACTATTAAACGAAAAGACCTCACTTTGTTTGTTGCTTCTCTTCCTTCCACAATAAATTAATCATCAAACCTATCTATTTTATAGATATCATGTACATATTCGCATTTGTCATCCTCTCTTATGATTATTCTGTTGAGGTTATTTTGGGAAAAAAACGAAATAATAAAGTTGTCAGACCACCAATTAAAAATCCCTAGTCCAAAATGAGATTCTCAAGTATTTTCTATCAAAGGCTTACATTACATACAGTTTAAATTGAGCTGTGAAATTTGTAATATGAGTCGCATTATGCTCAGAAAGGATTTTTTTTTTACTACAAATTGACTAAGGATTAAGAAAAAACAAAACAAAAGATTTCTGATCAACTTTTTTTGCTCTTTAGGTGTCAGACCACCAATTACTCCGTCCAATTTAGAACGTATGTAAAAGTAGACCTACTCTGACACAAAATAGTGCTTTTGATGTCCTTGTTTACTTAAACTAACAAACAAATTTGCAGAAATGAAACTTTTGGTGAAAGATAAATATATCTAGATCATTTTGGACTAGAAGTACATAAACTTTCAATGTCAAGATCAGTTTTTGTTGATTGTTCCTTGTTTGTTCTACTGCTTTAAAGACTTTCCACAATTTTTACAATGAGTTTAGTAAAAAATCAAAGGTATTGAAGAATTAAGGAATATTGACCCCCCTTTTTTACACCTGGTGTCAGTAATGTGACTATAAACTGATCAAAAGTGCAGTTTTGGCCATCTAACTGTTTTATTTACTATCAGTCAATAAAATTTAAGATTGAAAACTTTCATTTGAGATAATAAATGAGATTTTTGTTAGTTTATGCAGTGTTTATATCAGGCTATGTTATCTGCTATATACATGGTATGCCGCAATGATATAAGGGATAAAAATCAAATAATTTCATTAAATCTTCATGACAACAATTTTTTTTGGGGTAGTAATCAACCTATGTTTTAATATTTAACACCACAGAAACAACTTACTGTGCATTTATAACAATTTATAACATTTTTTATATGAAAGCATATTGTCAGGGTGGGAAAAGCTAAAAATAGCACAAATTCAGGTGTACGGCTACAAATTTGCAATATGTGACTTTTTACCCCCAAAAAGAATAAAAAGTGGCTACTACTATTTCAAATAATCAGTTAATACCAAAAAAACAATTGTTTTCTGAATTTTGGGTTTCACCGCATTTCTCTTAAAGGTGTCAGACCACCAATTATAAATCCCAAACTGTTCAACCAAATTTTGCAATTTTCACAGCTTTCTAAAATTTTTACCTTAAGTTTAACTTCATAGAAACCAGGTATATCCTGAATTGATCATGTTTCAGCTTTCTACATGCCAATTTTCAGCATACCTTTAAAGCCTTCTAACAAAATAACTGACCTTTAAATAGAAGTACTCCAAAACAAAAACCTGGTTTTCTGGAAATCTAAAATTAGCATACTATGGAGCGCATTAATCCTCAATTTTTAATGTAAATTCATAGACAAGTAAATTTTGGCTCAAAATGATCTAGATATATTTATCTTTCACCAAAAGTTTCATTTCTGCAAATTTGTTTGTTAGTTTAAGTAAACAAGGACATCAAAAGCACTATTTTGTGTCAGAGTAGGTCTACTTTTACGTTCTAAATTGGACGGAGTAATTGGTGGTCTGACACTTAAATGCGTCCGGATATTGTTTCCATCATCGGACAGACTTTTAGTCATAGACGAGACTTCAGTTCAGGACTGTTTAAATCTAAACAGACTATAACTAATTTTCATAAGAACTTAGGGATGGCTAAAAAAAACGTTGATAGTAAGTTTTCCTATCGAACATGTTGAAGGTGAGTGGCTTACTCCGGGCACCTCGGCTTCTTCCACCTATAAAGACTGACAACCACGAAATAGCTTAAATGTGGCGCTTAAAATTGGCTTTAAAACACCAACAATAAATCAATCAATCTATAACTGATCCAAACACATTTCTAAAAGGAGTTATTATTGGTTCTAACAGATTTTGAAGCGAGGAAAGAACAATTCTGACAAATTTTCAGAGCTCGAGAATATAAAGGCTAAGGACCAATAAATCAATTATCTTATAATTTTTTTTTAAAAGAGTTTAGAACTGATCGCACCAGATTTCAACAGTTATAGAACTACTCCCAATGTTTCACTCACAAATGCTTTAAAAAGTTATCTCTTAGTTTCATTATGTTAATGATTTTCTATGCTCGTCTGATCAACAAAGTATCATAAAACATTTATCGTTAAATAGATTGATAATAAATATACAATAACAAAAGTAATGTAGAAATGTGATACACACAAAATACCGTATGTTTGTAATACACATACACATACGTATGCATTCAATGTAAACAATCTTTTACAAATTTACAGTTCAAAGTAATCAATAGTTACATTATAAGTCAAATATTACCGCTACTTAAAACAAAACAAAAATGTTATTTTATAAATAGATTTTGTACAAAAAGATGTATAAAACCTTATAATCAGGGCAATGTAATGAAATGTTATTTTGATTCATTTGAAAAGAAAATTATTGTGTGTAAGCGGTTGGCAGGAAACTGAATTCTGCTTTTCTTTATGAAACATAAGGTATGTGTATCAACAGTTTTAATATACTAGTATAAAACATCTAATAGGATCATGAATTTCAAATACTAGGACAGCACAATTTTCGATGTTCAAGGTTATAAAAATCTGTTTGAAATTATCAGCTTGCTAAGCAAACCATTTGATATACTACGAAAACTTCAAATGATAGCATTCAGATTGCAGTATCATTAACATGATTAATAGGTTTGTATAGTAACTGATTTCGCCTTGAATTTTACCACTATCTACTTGATTGCACTAGCTATAGATTGTCGTGCTTTCTTTTTTTTTTAAACATAGCTACAATTTTAATACAAAATATATAACATACTTTTGTTAGATTTCAATATTTATGATGAATTGACATAATCCAATTCGTCCCATGGGGGACATAGGGTGACATCATATATTTATGATAATTCAGTGTTTATCCTTAACAGCCTCCTAAACTCCTGTCTAATTTCCGGTATTCTCCAAGCATAAATAAAAGGATTTGATAATGAGTTGATCAGAAATGGAAATACAAGTATAATTCGAACCTGCAGTGTTAAAGGTGTACTCGATAAGACCTCTATCCAATATGACGCAACTAATGGTGTTGTCAAAACTACAGTTTGGAAGGCAATAATGATAGTTGTAAAAAATGCTCGGATCTCCCACGACTTTTGCAATTGTGTATTAGCATCAATAGATATTGCCACATCTTTGGATGTCGAACATATGTTGGTGTTACTTTTCAAATTATTCATCTCTTTATTGCAGTTATCTTCATGCGTACAGTCATGTTTCTGTGATAATACTGTATTATCACAGTTCAATTTCGCACTCAAGGTATCTAGATGAATATCTATACTATCTACGGTCATGATTAAAATATCATCTGCCTCATTTGTGTTCCCCTTTGATCCAATAGACACATTTTGGGATGCAGTCGCCGAATCTTGTCCAATTATAATTGGAGAAGTCTGCACATGGCAAATATTGTTTTTCCTTTCTCTCATAACGTGCATAGGGGCAACTGTGCTTTTAAAATATATCTGCCAAATGCAAAAACTAGTGATCACTGACATTATCAATAAAAGAAATATGACAACAGTTATTGGTAAAAAAATGACAGTTATAAAAATATAAAAATTATCCCCATATACAACAGGAGGTCTACAAATTTGCATGAATTCGGCATGGGGAGTCAATACAGTTCCACAAAACGTAATTACTAGCACAACGCACAGAGATCCTCCTATGTATTTGTATTTGTTCTTATCAAATGTGTCAACTATTCTAAAGTTATACGAACTCACAACCAAGTACCTTTGCAAACACAGAAGAAATATTAAACAATAGTTTGATAGCATGCCAAAAGCAACAATCTGTATTTGTAGAAGACACGAGCCAACATGTTCATGTGTAACTAAAGTTCCTAACGAAAACAATGTTGATGAAATCCCCAAAGTAATATCGCTGAAAAACAAAACTAAAATTGTAAGATGATGGAATGTTTTCTTAAGAGCCTTGAAGCAAACAATGATATAAATGACGTCGATTAAAACCGACGCTACTGCTAATGACGTAAATAAAACTGTCACTAGAGAACCAACAGCAGCATCCTTTTGTATGGTATCTGTTTCCTGAAAAAAAAGAAAAGAAAATACACTTAAATAACACTCTTGCTGAAAATATTTTCCAATTCGCATGCAACTTAGTGTTTGTAGATAAGTTTTGATTTTGATTAATAGTGTAAATATATGTAGCCAATTATTAAGTCCGAGATTGTTTTGTTTACTAGTATGTGAAAAGTTTTACAAATTCTACCTAAAAATTGTTTATATAATTTAACAATAAAATGCACGACAAATCATCTGCAGCGGTTTTTCAACAAATTAGTTACATGTTGTATAACGACATTTAAAATTGTTGCTGTAGTTTAGCGTATATGACCTGACCTAACTTATATGTAACAACTAAAAATTGATTCTACTCACATTCATAATGTTGTTTCAAGTTTTAGAATAGCCTATGTCATTGGTCCTGAAATACAGAAAAAAACAATACAGTACGTTTTATTTTTCAATTTGTTCTTACACAAACGATGCTTCATCTTGTGGATATTTCATTTATATTATTCGATACATTTTAGTTTTTGTGTATAGTGCGAAGTTTAGTATGACGTCCATTATCACTGAACAAGTGTATATTTTTGTTAAGGGGCCGGCTATAGCACGCCTCCGGTTGCGGGATTTTTCTCGCTGCATTGAAGACACATGGGTGGCCTTCGGCTGTTTTCTGCTCCTTTGTCAGGTTGTTGTCTCTTTGACACGTTTCATATTTCCATTCTCAATTTTATCATCTTATAGTAATATCATAAATACTCCATATGTTAATCGAATTGTTCTTTTGTTTAAGATTTATATCAACAAAAAGAATTATCAATTACTATATTGTATCTCCTAAACACTTCTAGGATTATGATTGTTTAAAATGAACCGTATTAATATTATATGGGTAAGAAGGTGTGGCTTATTTGAAGACATAGTTAGAGTAGTTATATATTTCGTTCTTATGTTGTACTGTTATACCACTGTCCCAAGTTAGGGGGAGGGTTGGGATCCCGCTAACATGTTTAACCCCGCCTCATCATTTATGTATGTGCCTGTTTCAAGTCAGGAGCCTGTAATTCAGTGCACGTGGTTGTCGTTTGTTTATGTGTTACCTATTTGTATTTCGTTCATTTTTTTTTTAAATAAATAAGGCCGTCAGTTTTCTCGTTTAAATTGTTTTACGTTGTCTTATCGGGGCCTTTGATAGCTGACTATGCGGTATGGGCTTTGCTCATTGTTGAAGGCCGAACGGTGACCTATAGTTGTTAATGCTTGTGTCATTTTGGTCTTTTGTTGAAAATTGTCTCATTGGCAATCATACCACATCTTCTTTTTATATATATGTTACGTTCCTTTGTAACAACAACATAGTTTTGAGGACAAATCTCATTTGGGGTGATTTGAAAAATAGTTCATACTCCATATCTCCTCCCTGTGTTTTGTATTAAGCAGAAATTGTTATAGAAAAGTCCATGAGAATATGGACGTGCTTTTTTTATGCATGATGTTCCTGCATGAAAACAATTATATTTTATTGTATAGCGAGGTGTTGATGTACAATGGGTTTGGACGTATATATCTAAGCGTGAAAACTTAAGATATTCGAGTTAGTTTTCAGTTATTTCAAACAATAACAGGTTCACAGGTAATGGTAAGCAGACCGGCTCCACAAGTGTCACCATTTGCATCCATGTGTATAAGTGCAACCCCGGTTATAAGTATAACTCGGGTTGTTAGGTTTTGTAAAGGACAAAATTTGTTGTTACTGAAAATGAAACTTATCCGGTGTCATGCATGAAAAATATGTTTAAACAAAGGCCCTCAAGCTCGTGATGGCGTCCGTAAAATTCGCAATAGATGATTTCAATTTCACAACTTAGATCTTTAATTTTAACACCTTCTTTGTAATCGGCAACCATCTGTCTAGGAATTCGTAAAAATAAAATCACAACTCCGAGGAAAATTCAAAACGGAAAGTCCTTAATCAAATGGCAAAATCAAATGATAAAGCATATCAAACAAATAGCCAACAACTGTCATATTTCTGACTTTGTAAAGGCATTTTCAAATAATGAATCATACAATGCCTGGATTAATTACATTTCAATTGCTACAAATAATATATCACAAGCTATATCATCAACAGCTGTTTCGCCTGAATATCTATTTTTTATCAGAAAATCCGGAAACAGGACCCATTTTGGGTAGTGATTATTTAAAAAAAAAAACTGTTGAATTCGAACATTCGATGAAAAAGCACTGTAAGTTACTTGCAGCAAAAAAGTACTTTTAGGGAAGTCAGCCAGGAAAGAATAAACCAGAAATTTGAAAACTGATATTTAAAACAAAATCAAGAAGGTGTGGCACGTTTGCAGATATATAACTCGCCAGTACCAAAGATAAACCAAGTAGAAGTTACAAGTACAGATTACCCTATGATAATCACTTATATAGCAAATCGAATGCACCATAGTTCGCTATACAGTTTACTGAAATCAAACATGTTAAACAGTTCAAACAAGAAAATATCATGGCATGATTTATGTACAAAGTATAAAGTATTAAACGAAAAGCAGACATGATTTACACAAAGACGACAAATTAATTACAGGCTTATAACGTTGAATTGACACATTTAGTTTTGTAAAATAGAGTATACTATTCAGTTGAAAAAGATTACTGATTGGATCGGTATCTTAACAAAATCACAAAAGACAGAAGTTAATACAAATCTGAGAGTACTCAGAGTTACTCAAAGCTAGTTCAATGCAATAACAACTAATTGATAAACAATTATAAAACAGAAGATGTGGTATAATTTAGTTTATTTTAGACTAGAAAATATATCAAGACAAATCCAACATCAAATTAATTTAGTGAAAAAAATCATAAACAGTCAGAAAAAATCCATGCATATATATTTTTTACGCAAAAATCATTCTCAAACTGTTATATAACTTGTTATATTTCATTAACTGTGTTAATCTAGGATTAATCACACATTTGAACTCTCTTTGTCTGAATTAGTATAATTAATGACATATACATTTCAAATTGTGACATTAATTTGGTAAGGTGACACCTATAGTAATAAATAACTTGTAACATATAATAAGTTGTGTTTACCTAGGACCAATTACACATTTCAACTATCTTTGTGTGAATAAGTATAAATAATGACACACGCATTTCAATTAATTATACGATTGTGACACCAGAAGTTTTAAATAACTTATCATGCATTATATCCTCAAAATTAATATATAATTGTAATCTCACTATATGCAAATGTATAGATATAAATCAATATAAATATTTGAAAAATATGCACCAGTCTTTTCAGTGTAACAAAACAATTAGCATAATATTACAACTATACAAACAAGAAAAAAACACCAACTGATAAATTATTTATTTGAGCGAGCTAAAAATATATAATAACTCATATACAATGTAAGGCTTATTTTAATTGTTTAATATAAGTATATTTTAGTACATTAAGGAACTATTGAAACCAATTAACAAAGATATAGTATTAAGATCGTCAGTTTCTTTTTATTCTAACAATATAATAAATATTCATAATATCTATACTTCAGCTTATTCAAATGTATGTTTATTTCGTATTTGTATACTGTTTGTGTTGAATGCCAGTATTTCATATTTATGCTACAATCTGATTGTGTATCTATATTATAAATGCGAAAAAGAAAGTGTATAATTGCAAGCAGTTAAAACAGTTTCTGAAGAGAATCAGTTTATATTATATAATCATCTTTTACCATGTTTACTGGAGAAAATATCTGAGTGTTTACATATAATTATCGAATGTTGTTTAGCTGTATTTTGCAGAATTTTTAGAATATTTGGATCCCAATGCATCTCAAATTCGTACTTGATTTGGCATTCACAACCTTTTGATTCGAGCGTCACAGATGAAACTTTTGTAGACGGAACGCGCGTCAATTTAATTGCAATCCTGGTATCGATGATGAGTTTAATAACAGGAAACAGGTTAACAAATAATGTCGTATAGTGAATATTATGAAAACTGGGTTCACATTTAATTTTTTTCAGCTGTACACACGTTTTAATTAACTGTAGATAAGGCAGTTTAAAATTCGTATTTGTTAAAAGACAAGAGTTATGCCAGTGTGGCGAAAAACTAGATAGTGTGATTTTTTTACCAAATAAGCGAGGACGCCTCCTCGAGGTACATTATGAACCAAAAATGAACCAAAATTATAAAAAAACCATACAAAACTAACTAAGGTCAGTGGTTCCTGATTTAGGACGTGCGTAAACAATAAGTCGGGGTTAATCGTGTTTTGTTAGATCTCAACCGCCCACCTTTTGTTCTAGCCAATGTTCAGTGAACAAAAACACAGCAATATACACAGTTACACTTAGTCTAATAAAAGTCAAAATGTTAGAATTGTTCACAGAAGAAACTAAGCAAAATGTCAATAATCAATATAAATTTACAAAGAACTGCTAGCGGTTACTGACATGTCATGTCCAGGATTTAGTCGAACTGCCTCAAAAACTGCTATCTTAAGAATAGCGGAAAACAATCATATCATGAAGACATTAAATCATTAGTTATTCCCGTTATATTTTTTACTCAATACTTTAAAATTAAAGCATCATATATTTAAGGAAGGACTGTAATATTTTTGGTAGCGGGGTATTTTTAAGTATGCACCACATCTTTTATGTTATTTCGAATAGACAGAAAAAATATTACAGTTATTTCTTATTATTTTATTCTAAATTCGATTTTAAACCAGAGTTAACTATAAAAATGGTTAACAAAGGTACAAGGATTGTAATTTAGTTAAACACGATGATGACGTCACGGTCAAATGACTAAATTGTGTCCATGAGGTTATAACAAAACAACGTCAGCCAATCAGAAGACTTGTTATATCCAAAATTAAATTATTAATTAATGAATCAAAAACAAACCTTGATAAAACATATTTTAAAATCATGCAAATCCTGTAAAACAATATATACACGAGACAATGAAAAAACCCATATGTTAAACAGGGATGATTTTTATGATTTTTAACTGCAAATACACACCACCCAATATGTAACATAAAAAACGAACTGAAAATAAAAACAAAATATATCTAAAAGGTTGAGATCTTATAAGGCTTACCTTTAATTATTTCAAGTCCTTACCAGGTAATGAATTGAATAGGTCTATTTATTACAATGTTGCTTTAGTATTGATATCAATTAAATGTAACTTTGACCAATAAGATTATCTCTTTTTTATATCAAAAAGGTCAACCTATAAA
Organism: Mytilus trossulus; assembly: GCF_036588685.1. Lineage (NCBI taxonomy): Eukaryota > Metazoa > Mollusca > Bivalvia > Mytilida > Mytilidae > Mytilus > Mytilus trossulus. The sequence goes on along the minus strand of NC_086382.1, from coordinate 40,446,171 downwards.
TTTGCGATTACTTGAATCCTCTCAAAATCATGATATGATTAATAATAGGTACAGAACCCGGTTAATTATCAATTAATAGTTTCCGCGATTAGAAAACTGTCAGAAGATTTATAATGAGGATGACCAATATATTCTTTTTAATTAAAATATGTACGACATAGATATGCAATATATCTAATAAAAATCTATCATTGGTCTGCAAAGTCGGTAGCCAATAAAATCTTTGGGAAGAAATCTCATCGATATGTTGCCATGTTGAAATTTTTCTTTTGTGTCATCGTTTTGTTGTTGGTTTCTTCATAAAAACAAATCTTTTAAGAGCGTTGATTGCAGAATAAACAGCGTTTAGGGACCGTTCAATATTTACCTGATGGATGGGCCGGTTCATTCTGAGTATTTTTTCATTAAAAAAGTTAATGTCCATCCTTTTAAATTCTGCAAAAAAGTCCTTGCCCATCTAAAAAAATCTAGAAAAAGTACATGCCCCTCTATAACTCAAAGACAATCAAAAAGATTTAGTTTTTCTTTTCTATTAAATGTTTGCATATTTATATCGGGAAATCAAACTGGTGTATACATACACAATTCAAAATGTGTTTGTGAAATCATATATAGATATTTTGTGTGTAACAAAAACATACATTTTATGGTTTTTAAAATTAGTTTGAACAAAATATGAATATACATGTATAGATTTATTTTTATATGTGCAGCCTCAGATACAATACCACAATTAAAACTCAAGACAAAAGAAAAAGCATACTTTCATACATCAGCCAGCCTTTCTTGGAGGCTAAAAGAAGTGCTAACAATATTCATGCAAGTCAAAACACATATGAAGAAAATATTAACCTTAATATCAAATGAACTTAAATTATACCTTTCTGAATTCTGAGGTAATTTTAAATTTGAAGCAGTTTAATGTATCTCTTCTTATGTCTTTGTTGTAAATAAAATAATGGAGGGTCATCACTTTTTCTCCTTTTGTGACCATAGGACATGCAGATTGATTCAAACTATTGTTAACAATTCAAATGATGTATAAAGCAAATATTCAATCTGTATTCAATTTTCAAAATACCCTATTAATTTGAAATAAATGAAACACTTTAAAATAAGTGCAATAACTTTTCACTTTAGTTACCATATTATCTTATGCTGAATAACTAATTTTTGTCTTAATAACAAAGCATGTTTTTATTTCAAATACAGTCCTTGGATGGTGTAAACTTCCCACTAACACCATACACCATTACACCATACACCTTGTACCATTACACCATACACGTTACACCTTTGCACCATACACCTTACACATTACACCATACACCATTCCCCATTCTATCTACATGATCCAAAATTACCCATAGTGCAATTAAATTTCAAATATTAAGATTATTATTATTGTTTATGTTTACAATTCGAAAACAATTAATAAAAAAGAACTTCGTTTTCAACCAATGAAATGTCGTACACCATCATTCACACCATTCCCGATCGCACGTTACACAATCACACCATTCCTCAAACACCATTACTACATTCCCCTTACACCATACACCATAGCACCATACACCTCACACCATTGTACCATATGCCATACACCATTACACCATACACGTTTTTTTGGGAAGTTTACACCATCCAATAACAGTAATACACCAAACTATTAATCAACTTGGTACTCTTTAAGGTCAAAAACATTTAAAGGTTAGTCCGAACAGAAAATTCTATTTCTTAAATTGACAGAAATGAACCAGGCTACCAGTTGGTTGAGACATGTGTTGCGTGCCCGTTTTTCTTATAAAAATAAGTTCTGGCCCATCCACTAAACAAATTAAAAAAAGTTTTAGCACATCCAATTATTTGCACAAACAAAGTGCCTGCCCCGCCCAATTTTGCACCGGTCCATTCATCTGATATATATTGAACGGTCTCATAGTGTACTCTTTTCCGGATAATCAATTGAAGTCATATGTTACTGTTGTTCGATTCAAGTTGTCTTACGTTTTAAATGCACTGACTTATGTGTTCTTAATTAATAGTAAGGTCGTAAAGGCAATGTTTTCTAAATTTTAAAGATTTAACATTGACAGTTAGATGGTTTATCTTCGTAACTATATACCTATACTATTAAACGAGAAGACCTGATTTTTTGTTTCGCTTTTCTTCCTTCCCCAATTAATTAATCATTATACCTCTGTGTCCTATAGGAATCATACATAGTCGCATTTGTCATGCCATCTTATGTTCAGGTTATTTTGGGAGAAAAACGAAATAAATACGTCCGGATATTGCTTTCGTCATCGGACAGACTTTTAGTCAGAGACAAGACTTCCGTTTAGGATCCCCTTTTAAATCTAAACTGACTCTAAACAAAACAAATATACTATGAGCATTTTAAATCAAAAACTATAAATAGTTTTCATAGGTAATTGGGGACAGGACAATTATTTTTGACTGTTTATGTTACTATGAGCATATATACACTAAAATAATATTTGCTATTTACTGTCATTGACCGCCATGGATTGGTAGTAAACAGCAAATACTCTTATTTATAGTATATGTACGCTCATAGCATCATAAACAGTAACAATTAATTGTCCTGTCCCCAAGTACCTATGAAAACTATTTATAGTTTTAGATTTAAAATGTTCATAGTATACAGAAGAAAACAAAAAAATAACGCATTTTGGTAAAAGGGGGATGACTTAAATTAGAATATTCTGTCCCCAAAGACCTATGACTGAAATTCTGCAGTCATTAAATCTTTAATTTTTTTTTTATCCCACTAGTTAAGAGCCAGTCTGTGATAAAACCATTTAAAATGGTCCAAATCCAAAATATTCCAATCAGACTGATATTTTGTATTTAAGATACCTTATATGTAATAACTATTTGTGAAAAATATTTTGAAAAAATATTCAGTCAATATTAACATACTTTCAACCACGTTCTAAATGCCCACGATTTTGCGGGTGTGTTCTAGGTAATTATTACATGAATAAATTATACAGCAATTTATTTATTTCCATTCCCTCTATAAAAGATTGAAAAAACAAAACAATTGTTTAATCTACCTTTGAAAATTATGCATTTACTTTTTCCAAAAGTCTTTTTCATAAGCAAATAATAAAATTACAAATAAAGGATGTCATGTACAAACACATTCACGTCACATTTTGTTTTCTTTCCGTAATCATATTCTCGTTTTTCATATATACATAAAAATTAATTTAAACAATGTTTATTGTTATAAGATTATACTTTAGGTATGTGTGATTTGTTGTATTTGTTGTAATTCTTGAAAATAATAAAAATAACAAAAATTGAAATAAAAATAAAAAAACGGTAAAAAGTAAAGGATGACCGTGATAAGCATAGTCATCGTTTCTCTAGAGCAAGAGAGATGAAATAGCACAAGAAATAAGGGATACAAATTATTGTATATAATTGAAATTTGTTACCAGTTGAGAATTATATAAAGAGCGATTTGTTTTCAATACTACATGTCGTACAAAATTTTGTAAATATATAACAAAAAAAAAATGAAAAATAAAATAAAACAGATCTGTTATAAACTGAAAAAAGTTAAAAATAGCAATCTGAAAAAAGTTAAAAATAGCAATCTGAAAAAGGAATATTTTTCAAATTTGAAATAAATTGAAACTTACCTTAAATGAAGACAAATATTGACAAAACGATGATTTCATGTGTCTGTATTTTTCAATTCTGTTATTTGATAGCAAATAACTATAATTTTGGTCAAATATAAATCTGTTTGTACGACGTAGGTGTTGACAGGTGGACAATATTGATATTTGTATAATTAACTTAATACACCAAAGAATAATAGTGTTAATTTCCACACTGTTTGTCTCTATGCTGTTCAGAACTGCCTCTGATACAAAGGGAAAAAAACACCTAATTGATATTCCTTTTGTTATTTTTTTTATTTATGTAACATCATATTAATATCTATGTCAGTGTGGCCTGACAGACTGCATTGAAAAAGTCGAGTATTATGGAGTCTTTAAAAAGTTTTGAGCACCATAATAGTTTTTATATTTTCCTGGTCTTGTTTTTTTAAATCTCTACTTTTTATAAAGAATTACATATAAAGCGATTTGTTTTAGATATATGTTTTTATAAAAAAGTAATATCACTTTTGTTTGAAAATAGGTCAATAAATAGGTCTGCTTTGTCTTGAAATAAACTTTATGACTACTTGAAAAAGAAACATATATAAGTTTTATTAGTCACTTAGTTTTAAGGCAGTATTAACGACCAACAAAGTTAAAAAGAACATTAGAGGAAGTGAATCGTTTGAATTACATGATCCGCACAAAATACCAAAGAGAATGTAACTCGGCTCGCCAGAATGGTTTACAACTCTCGAAAAGTAACTTTTAAATGAGAAAAAAACATTTTCTTTTTTAAAACAGATATGTTAAAATTTGAAAAAAATTTAAAAATAGCAACCTGAAAATAAGGATTCTAATATGACGTCCTTATTACGCTTTGTTAACAAAGCCGTGTTCTAATGAGCACAAGAAATATGTCTGGCACATGCGTACGGACTTTTTATAATAACGTTATTTCCATCGTTATCCTTTTAAATATTTACATGCATTTAAGCAGCAAGTATAAACTTTTATTATATATTTTTATCAAACAACATATATTAACCCTGGTCGTAGTTTTTAAAACTTATCAAATATGAAATGTAATATACCAAACTCTTCGGGGAGGAAACAGGAACAGCCAAACAGTCTTACGGTATTTTCGTACGCTTCGACCTATAAATATATTGTATTTGTCATGTTAGAATCGAAATAATTCCTTCATGTCATGCTCTATGCTCATTTTAACATGGGTAGGCATTATATTTGACCATATTTTACACCTCGCTAACGCTCAGTGTAAAATATCGACAAATATAATGCCTACCCATGTTAAAATGAACATGACATGAAGGAATTATTATTTAAATATATTTGTTTTCAAATTTGCAATAAAATAAAACTAACCTTTAATGAAGACAAAAACGTTGAGTGCATGCATCTGTTTTTCCCACTCTGCTATTTGATAGCAAATATCTATCATTTCAGCCAAATATTTCCATCCTCTTTGTCTCAATGATAAACAACATTGCCTCTGATACAAAGGGAAGAAAAACCTAATTGATTTTTTTTTCGTTATTTTGCATCTTATATTTATGCAATATCCGTCGTTATGGATGAAAAATATGTTAAAAATAACGACCAACAAGCTTATGCTCGTGATGGCGTCCGTAAAATTAGGAATAGATGATTTTAAATTCACAACTTAGATCTCTTATATCAACACCTTCTTTGTGGTCTGAAACTATTTGTCTATTTGAAAAAAATACACAAATACTGAACTCGAACGGGAACGGGAAGTTCCTAATCATATGGCAAAATCAAATGATAAAACACATCAAACGAATTAACAACAACTGTCATATTCCTGACTTTGAAAAGACATTTTCAAATGTAGAATTATACAGGCCCTGGATCATCAGATATACTTATTGGAATGAAAGCGATGCTGGTATGATGATACAGTTACAAAATTTGAAGCTGAAATCAAATTTTTTGTCGTTAAATTAATATTTATTTCACAAAACTGAACCCTTTTAGCTGATAAAGGCAAGATATTATTTCACCATTTCACTTTCATTAATGATTGAACAAAAAAAATTATAGCAATGGCTCCCTTGACACAAGTTGAATGATTTCATCAAGAGTTGCTGATTATTTGGACATGTATTACACGAACACTTTTTACTTATAGGATCAATCGTGCATTGGTGAGTTGATAGAGATTTGATCTTTTGGTGAGATTTGATTTTTTTTTTACATATTTCCTGTCTTTTTTAATTTAAATATACACGTCATTATCATCATTGTTTTACTTTCAGCATTGTCCAAAATACTATTCATGTCCATGTATTGCAGAAAATACGTTTATTTATTTTGCTCAATAAAAGGGGGCAGCGGTATATTCTTTTCTAAAAATAATAACTATTTTCCTTGACCCATTCCCCATTTCTATTCTTTATGTTATACCACATCTTCGTTTTATATATACGTATATATATATACGCTATCATTTTATTCTTTCGTCTTTATATGGAACCACAACTTCCTCATTTGACCCCGTATCTCCATCCACCTTGCACAGCAAAAAAGATAAGAAACTGCAGCTTGTCCACCCAAATTTCTTCGAAATCATCGCGTTACTCAAGAAGACCCAGACAGAACAGAACCCAATAGTCAACAGGAACCCATCCACACAAAAAAAAACAACCAACAATAAACAACGATACAGAGTTATAGACCCCAACTACTGAAAGCATATACCAGCAAGAACTCAACAATGTGATAGACTACTTTGACGCAGCGTCCCATCTTCTTCATTTGTACTGAATTACTATGTCAAATATTGGAGGTTGTGACGTGAATAAAATATATTGTGACTTTTTGAATGAAATGTATAAAAATTTAAATTGTGACTTGGTAAACATAATGTTTTGATTCATCATTATATAAATATTTATCAAGTGAGTCACCATTATTACTTAAATTAACAAAGTGGTTTTGTGCATTTACCCATGTTATGCATAATTCAAAAAACAATTATCATTTAAATTGCAGAAACTAATAAATAACTTCTTTTATGACAGTTTTTGGTGGGGTTCGTGTAGCTTAGTCTTTAGTTTTCTCATTTGTGTCTTGTGTACTATTTTTTGTGTGTTTGTCTTTTTCTTTTTTGGCCATGACGTTGTCAGTTTATTTTCGATCTATGAGTTTGACTGTCCCTCTGGTATCTCGCCCTCTTTTATGAAAGATATAAAATGCCATGTTTTTTTCATAAGTTGTATGTTAAATATAAAGATCATTTGATATAAAATTATTGAGAGAAAACAATATTTTATTTTGTTATTTTTAACTTTACAATAAAAACGACAAAGTGCAAAATAACTGAACATATAAAACACACACAGATAAACTAAATAAAGTTGGAATAGACTGTACAATTGTATGTCCATCAAACATTTTGTCCTATTTGTTTTCTTAACTAATCGATAATTAGTTTACTAAAATGAGTTAATCAAAATTACGATATTGCCGTGTGACGGCGTCATGTTTTTTCACTCTATACACCACGAGACTAATTAAACTCTTTTGAACATACGAATCACTGGAAATCTAGGGACTATATAGATTTTTCTTACAAACATTATAATAGTAACTTGATTATATCTCTGAAAATATAAATGGTACACATTTCATTCTATAGATATTCGCATGCGGTTTTATAAATTTAATATGCGTTCGAGTATTTAAAAAATAATCCGAAAGACTAATAACCAATTACATTTACTTTGCTTAACCTCAATGACGTAAAAGTGGTCGCAGTTGTAACCCTGTTCTCAGTTGTGAAAGATTGATTGATTGATTGTTGGTTGCTTAACGTCCAGTGGCAAATATTTCATGCATATTCAGGACGAGAACAAGTTCACAATAAATACAATAGGTAGGTTGATACAATAGAGGCCATCTGGGATGATGATCGGGATAATTTGGACTGCCACTGGAAAATGAGGGTATATTGGATAGGGACAGAAATTTTGCCTTGCAACAGACCACCTAATGACCCCTCAAAGAGTTGTTGCAAGGGTTCTTAATGTCCAAAGACCGTGGCACTCTCTTTACACGAGGCATCGGATTTAACGTCCCCCTTCTGACCGGACGTGACTGCGAACTTGATACATCCCGCACAGCCAAACGGACGCCCCACTTCGGCAAGCGTTTTACTGCTGGTCGGGAGAAGACCAAGTGACCATATTTCTATACCCCAGTCATCCTTGGGGAATAGTTGTGAAAGACCACAGAGCTTTAATTTAAGGTCATGTCGAAACTAGAACACAAGCTACTTTTGCTGTTGACAACTCAAAACGACAGGAAATGCATAGGCGTAGCATGCCCAAAAATAATGGTACGACTTCTAGAAATTAAGACAGATGGGACGCATAGCAAGGCTGCATTACGGAAGGGGGTATGGGGCCGCGCAAGGTTTCAGAAGCTCTTGGGTTTACAGATAGAATGCAAACTTTGATTACATTTCAATCGCTACAAATAATATATCACAAGCAATGAACCTATAGGGAAAACAGTAATATTTATTCTGTCTTTACGGCAATGCTTACACTTTCTAAATTTACTACTTTTTATAATGAAAACCTGGATAAAATAGTTATGTGTGGTGTAAGTACTTTATCATTTAAAAATTGAAGCCAAATAGTATCTTGACCAACTTTCAACGGAGCTTGTTTAAGTTATCAATGCCCACCGTCATTTTGCACCAAATTTTTGAAAATTTGAAAGTCTTTTCGAATAATTCTCTTGAAAATATTTCAATAGGTTTCGAAATTTATATTATGAATATACACACTGCAGTTATTCATAGTAAATACAAAAGTATATTGTTCCCTTACATCCAATCACAGCGCTCCTAATTTGACTTCCTTCACATGCCCTGGGTACACAAAAGGCAAACCTAAAGCTGGGAAATGTAATAGTAAAATTAAGAATGGAAACGGGGATTGTTTTCCCTATATAATCAACGACTATTTCGCCTGAATATCTATTTTTTTTTATCAGAAAATCCAGAAACAAAACCGAAAACTTGTAAATACTTAATTGAAAAAGCGGATATCTTGATATTTTTGATATGAAAAATGTAATTCAAAGATAAAGTTAGTTAGTTGTAGTGAATTAAATAAGGGTTTAAAATATCTTTGATAATATATTAAAAGATATTAATAAAACATAATATGTACATATTACAAATGGCGGCACTTTGATTCACAAATATGAATAAAAAAAATAATTTTAGCTAATGGTTATTGTGTAAAAAAAACCCTGTGGAGCTCGAACATTTGATGAAAACGCACCTTTAGTTCTTTGCAGCAAAAGTACTTTTAGGGAAGTCAGCCAGGAAATAATATACCAAAAATTGAAAACGGATATTTAAAACAATATCAAGAAGGTGGTACGTTTGCAGATATATAACTCGACAGCATCAGAGATAAACCAAGTAGAAGTTAACAAGTACAGATCACCCTAAGATAATAAAATATTAGCAAATCGAAGGCATCATAATACGCTATACAGGTTAATGAAATCAAAAATCCTAAACAGTTCAAACAAAAAAATAAAATGGCATGATTTATGTACAAAGTATAAAGTTTTAAACGAAAAGCAGAAGTGATATACACAAAGACGACAAATTAATTACAGGCTTATAACTTTGAATTGACACATTTAGTTGTGGAAATAAACTCGTCATAGATACCGGGACTAAATGTTGTACAATAGAGTATACTAATCAGTTGAAAAAGATAACTGATCGACACATTAACAAAACTACCGAATACAGAAGTTAATACTAATCTTGCAATTATTTGTTATTCATGTTATATTTTTACTCAAACCTGTAAACCAACAAATTTTCGCGAGCGATTTATTGTCACGATTTTCGCGAACAGACAAATAACGCGAATACAAATCATCGCGAATATGTAAAACTCGGAAGTTAAGAATTGCGAAATGAGATAGAAAGGGCTGTACGCGAAATAAAGTAGCCGCGATACTAAAAAGGTTTACATAACTTTAAAATTAAAGCATTATATAAAGATTGATAGAATCAAATACAAACCTTGATAAATTTTAATATCATGCAAATCTGAAAACAGCATTTACACATGACAAAGAAAAAATACTTGCGTTAAACAGCGATACTCTTTATAATTCCTAACTGCAAAAAACCCTACCCGATGTGTAACATGAAAAACGCACTGAAAATTAAAAAAAAACCATTTTATCTAAAAGGTTGACATCAAAATAAGGGTTACCTTTTATTATGACCAGTACTGACCAGATGATAAATAGGTCTTTATACTACAATGTTGCTTATTGATATAAATGAAATGTAACCTCTGACCTATAACCATGATAACAGCTAACAAAGCATTTCTTTTTTTATATCAAAAGGATCAACCCATTAATTTGCGATTAATTGAATCTTTTCAAAATCCTGATGATCAATAATAGGTTCAGAACCCGGTTAATTATCAATTACTAGTTTCTGCGATATGAAAAATGTAAGGAGATTTATAATAGGGTGTAGACCGATATATTCTTTTTGATTAAAATATGTAAGACAAAGTTATGCAATATGTATAATAGATAATAACATTGTTCTGTAAAGTAAGTAGCCAGTAAAATAATTTGGAATATTTCTCATCGATATGTTGCCATGTTGAAATTTTCGATTGTGTCATCGTTTGTTTGTAATTGGTTCCTTCATAAAAAATAAATCTTTTCAAGAGCATTGTTTTCAAAATAAACAGTTTTTAGTATACTCTTGTTCGGGTAATATAATTCAAATCTCATGTTCCTGTGGTTCGAGTCCAGTTGTCTGGTAAATTGTAAATTTTAAAGATTTAACATTGACAGTTAGATGTTTTATCTTCGAAGACTATATATCTATACTATTAAACGAAAAGACATCATTTTGTGTGTCGCTTCTCTTCCTTTTACAATAAAAGGTAATCATCATACCTCTGTGTCATATAGGTTTCATACATAGTCGCATTTGTCATACATTCTTATGATTACCCTGTTAAGGTTATTTTTGGAGAAAAAACGAAAAAAATGCGTCAGGATATTGTTTTCGTCATCGAACAGATTTTTTGTCATAGACAAGACTTCCGTTTAGTAGATATATGAAGATGAGAATGAGACAACTTTCCATCCATATAACAATTTATGAAAGTAAACCATCATAAACTTGGGGACAGAACAATTAGTTTTGATTGTTTATGTTTCTTTGAGCATACATAATATTTGCTATTTACTATCAGTAACCGCCGTGGATAGTTAACTTGGAATTGATAGTAAAAAGCAAATACTCCTTATTTATAGTATATGTATGCTCATAGTAACATAAACAGACATAAATAATTGTCCGGTCCCCAAGAACCTATAAAAACTATTTATAGTTTTAGATTAAAAACGTTCATAGTAGATAGAAGAATTGAAATCAATAGAAGACAAAAAATAAAAGATTTTGGGGGATGACTATGAAAAATGTCCTTTCCCAAAGTACATATAACTGAAACTCTGCTGTTGTAAAATCTTTTACAATAAATCATCCTACATCAGTTAACATACTTTTAACCTCGATCTAAATGCCCACGATTTTGCGGATGTGTTCTTGTGTATTATTGTAATAATAAATTATACAACACTTTATTAGTTTCCATTCCCGCGATAAAAATTCAAAAAACAAAACAATTGTTTAATCTACCTTTGAAAATTATACACTTACTTCTTCCAATTGTGTTTTTCATAAGCAAACAATAACATTATAAATAAAGGATGGCCATGTACATTCACATTTAACTGAATTTTCGTCCATTTCCGTAGTTGTATTTTCTTTTCATATGTACATAAAAATGAATATACTGCAATGTTTATTGTAAAAAATAAATAGATATTCAAAAATATTGCTAATATTACTATAATAGATATGTGTGATGTGTTGTACTTGTTTTAATTTTTGAAAATAATAAAAAAGACAAAATTAGAAATAAAAATAATAATGATAAAAAAGGATGTCCATGATAAGCATAGTAATCGTTTCTCTAGATAAGAGAGATGAAATAGCACAAGGAAAAAGGGATACAAATTATTGTATTACATTAAATTTTGTTACGGGTTGAGAATCATATATAAAGCGAATTCTTTTAAATAATGTTTTGGTAAATGTATAACTATTGTTTGTAAACAATATCATAGATCAATAATAAGATTTTTTTTTGCGTTGAATTAAACTTTATGACTACTCGTGAAAGCACATATATAACTTTCATTTGTCAACCATGCTGTTGCACTTAGTTTTAAGGCAATATTAAGAACAACAAAGTTAAAAAAATAAATAGAAGAACAGAATTGTTTGAATTACAAGATCCCACAACATACTAGAGAGAATGTAACTCGGCTTGTCACAAGGGTTTAAAACTCTCGAAAAGTAACTTTTAAATGAAATGATAATAAAAAAAAATGAAATAAAAAAACCAGATATTTTAGAAGTTGAAAAAAATTAAAAACAACAATCTGAAAATTAGGATTTTTTTTCAAATGTGCAATAAAATGAACTTACCTTAAATGTATACTAAAATTAACAGAACCGGTGTGTGCATGTGTCTTTATTTTCAACTCTGTTATTTAATAGCAAATAACTTTTATTCCGGCCGTATATAAATCTGTTTGGATGACGTAGGCGTTATGACAGGTGGACATTATTTTTTTTTGTATAATAAACTGACTACACAAAACAATAATAATGTTCATTTCCACCCTGTTTGTCTTGTCGATGTACAGTATTGCCTCTGATACAATGAGGAGAAAAACCTAATTGACATTCCATTTGTTATTTGTATGTCAATATTTATATAATATCATATTAATATCTATGCTAGTGTGGGTTAACAAACTACAGTGGAAACGTCGAGTTCTATTCGGTGTTTCACCAGTTTTGAGCACAATAATAGTTTTGTTTATTTATTTTTCTGTTCTTGTTTTATTGAGTCTTTCACTTTACTTCAGCTTCAAATAACTATATGTATTTTCCTTATTTGAAAAAAAGCTACAATAGTTATATACATACTCTTATGTCTGACATTCATTACGAAGGTATGAATTAATATACATACAAATGCAAAGAAACTCACACAAACGACAGGGTTGCAATGATCATGAATAGAAGATACAAAGAGACAAGAAAAATCGACAATCTATCTACAGGTAACATACTGTTTTCTTATATACGAATGATAGTCAAATTACTGTTGTAAAGAAGCGGTACGACAATAGAATGACGTCACAACAGTATTTTAACAGTTAATACAAAACAAATTTATATTTATACCATGGTATATGTTTCAGATTCGTAAATCATCTTTTCCCTTTGACCAAATTAAAATACTTTTGTTCCCATTGATTTGAAACCCAGTAAACCTGACGTCATAACTAGATTTTGAACAAACATCTGCCGAGACCAGATATATTACAAGTGAGGAGAAATATTTTTCTGAAACCGATCCAGATTGTTAAAAATAGCACACAAATTAGAGGAAAAATAGAATGACACTTATCTATATATGTTATCTATATATCAGTCATCTGTCTATATAATTATCAAATTGACTCCGATCTTAATTGACTAGGCTGTCTGTCTTTCTATCAATGCAATGTGGCCTGTGGTTATTTCCGGGCACTCCGTCTTCATATGTCACTTTATTGTACACACAATAGTGCTGAAACTTAGGCATAAGATTTCTCACGTCTTTTTTCCTAGCTGAATGACATTTGATTTTAATGTTTTGCAATTTCATTTGATATTTGGAATCCTCTGGTATTCCTTTGAATACTAATGCCTTAAAAAGATGTACACACTTAACCTCATTTTGCTTGTAATAAATCTTTTACATGTATAATTATAATTTATTTGTAAAATTTTTATAAAATCTTTGTTATTTTTTAACAGTTTTCAGAATTTAAACTTGTCATTGATAAAGCTATGGAAAACCAAGTGATAACAGTTTCCCGCCAAAATATTAATGGCTTTTATCTCGAAAACAAATTAACGGATGTTTAATATTTTTTACGATTTTTTGTTTCCTTCATAGGACCTATATCAATATATTCTAGTATAATGGGAACTTTGTTATTTTGAAACTGAATAGCGAACTTCCCTAATTTAATGGATGGCAATCATGTTGATTTCACTGCATGACCTGGGTGATTTATCTAGGATTGTAAGTAGCAGTAAATATTTGAATAGATATCTTATGATAACACCAGTTTCCATTTCAAATAAAGTGTCCTATGATGTAGAATTGATATTTTCCTAGATATAGATATCAATAAGGCACCAACATAAAATAAAATCTATAAAAATTGTTAATCAAAGAATGTAACACGTAATATTCACCAAAAATAACATTATAAATATTTTATCCAGTTATCAGAAGAAAAAAAATGTTAGTTGTCTGGACATTTCGTTGTAGTAACAATCAGTAACAGATGATTGTAATTGTGCATAATGTTTTATACATTTGATATGTTTCAGCCTTTAAAAATTCTCAGTAATAAACATGATAAAGATTGTAACACAATATAAAAAAGAAGATGTGGTATGATTGCTAAAGAGACAACAGCTCTTCACAAGATACCAAGTGACACATAAATTAACAACTATAGGTCACTGTTCGGTCTTCAACGACGAGCTAAGCCCATACTGCATATGCAGCTATAACAGGACCCGAAATGACGATGTAAAACAATTCATATGATAAACCTAACGGCCTTATAATGTACAGAAAATGAACGAAAATGCAGCACATAAATATTCGACAACTACTGAAATGCAGGCTCCTGATTTGAGACAGACATATACATACAGATTTGGCGGGGTTAAACATGTAAGCGGGATCCCAAACCTGTCTTAACCTGGGACAGTGTTGTGCTTCTTTATTACATATTAGTTTGTGTAATGGTGATTAAGACTATAACACTATGTTGACTACTTTACCCTTATTTTAACATTATTACCTATCAAGTCTGTTTGTTATGTTCACACATCGTTGTCAATATAATGGTATGTATATGACTATTATGCAAGTGAGTGATTTTATAAAACCAGGTTTAATCCATCATTTACTACATAACCAAATGCCTGTACCTGATCAAGAATATTACAGTTATTATGACGAATTGAAATGTTAAACTTAAATAAATCTTGACGTTATTGACAATTTATATACATGGTTTTTGTTGTCTTTTTACGAACACGAAGGTGTATTAAACCAAAAAAAAAGAAAAAAAAACTTAAATATGAATTTATTTATATTCCATCAAAAAGTACAGGCTCTCCAAAGCTAGTAGCGTTGTATCTTAATACCGATCAATTTAATTTCTACATTCAAGTATGTGCGCTCCACAGAGAGTTATTCATTGAATAAATATATCATAACCACATCTCAGCTTAAGGCCTCTTCAGTACATTTGCTTTTCTTTACTATGTACTGGTTACATAACTACACCAAAACAAAAACACCAAAGAAACTAGTAGATAAATATCGTTTCATCTCGGCTTCTAGCAAGTTTTCTTTAACTTATCTTTGTGTGCGTTTAATAAGTTCCTAAAATACTTTCAAAGAACGTGTCGTTTAATTGTGTAATAATATCTAGATATGATGAAAATAATAAAAATAGAAATATTTAGAGTGTTAAAAATTCTTTGGATGTTTTAGATAAATTACGTGGTTTTTATTTTTATATAATTTTTTACACTTCACATTCACACAATTTTATCAAACAAGAGATATGCAACTAAATCAAACAATTGTTTGATTTAACTCATTTTAGCTTCATCAAATGTGCGTTTGATGGTCCATTTGATAAGGTTGCACCTTCTTACGGTGTTCATATTTTACAACTTGAATAATTTGTGTCGTTAGTTGCTATTTCATTCAACAAGCTGAACGTAAATGTGAGTACTTTCATATCAGTACTTATTTTCTGTTGTGTAGAAGTGTAAGTAACCGTCTACCGCTACTCTGTCTTTTTGTTCAAAATATTTCTACTTGTATTCATCTGATGAGTTATTCTTTTTCAGTTACGTGTTATAGTTTGATCTTATATTGTACTTTTAACTACTGTAACAGGTTAGTGGATGGTGTGCGCCTTTAAACGAGTATAACCCCGCCAAAGTATGTTTGTGTCCCAAATGTAAAGCCTGTTTGGCAGTGATTGTCGTGTTTAGCTGTGTAACATATTTGTATTTCGTTCATAATATTTTTTAAATGTCGGTTGTTTTCTTGATTGAATTGTTTGAATTTGATCTTTTTGGGGGCGTTCATGATAGACTATGCGGTATTGGCTTTGCTCATTGTTACAGGTCATCCGATGGCCTGTTGCTGTTGATTTCTGTGTCTATATGAAGTCCTAGATGAAAAATTTAGAACCACACAGGATAACTTAATTTCAAATTAGTCAAATGATTTATTTTTAAACTAGTTTGCATTTTACCAATTGAAAACAATTACTTTATTTTTCTATGTCTTGACGCAATTTTTTTTTGGAATCTAGAAATCGTTCGGATTAATTCTTCAAAATGAAAACCATATAGTTCTAAAAGAAATAACTCCGTTTATAATGATAAATTTGATGATATACAGTTATGTGTCATTTTCGACATTTTGGTAATTGAGTGTTTATCCCAAACCTTTTGAACTCCTGTATTATTTCGGGTATTCTTCATCCATAAATCAAAGGATTCGATAATAAGTTGATCAAAAACGGAGATGAAAGTGTAATTCGCATCTTTATCGTTTTAGGTCGATAAAATCTCCATCCAAAACGACGCAACAAATGATGATGTTTATAAAATGACAGTTTTGAAGTTAAAAAATGCTCTGAGATCCCGTGAGCTTTGCGACTGTTTAACGTCAAACGATATTGCCACCTCTTTTGATAATGTACAGCTGTTGGTGATACTTTTCAAATCCATTATTTCCTTATTCAAGTTCTCTTTATGTACGTAAAAGCAAGTCATTTCGTACCTTGACCATTTTGTACCTCTGCCATTTCGTTCCCGCATTTGCCATAACGTACCCAACATTTACTATTTAGTACCCACGATAATATCAATTTCGTTCCCTATGGACCAATTGCATCTACCATTTCGTACCTCATGGACTTATACATGTTAACTATTACGTATCATATTTTTATAAAGTTTTTCATGACTTTAATGTTTCATTATTTTAAAATATATAACATAGATAAAAGTATGCATCAAGACGTAAACATTTTATAAACACCAATGTTTGGTTTGATTCAGCCGTACTAGTAAACTTAAGTAGTTATAATTACAATTTTGTTTGCAGGAATTATCTTTAATTGATAGTTAAACTCTAAACATATTAGGTTAATTAACCAACAAAGAGAAATTATTATCTGCAACTATTATAGTAACTACAAAAAAGTTCAAATTTAAGAAAGAATAAACATAATAACCTTCAATGAGGTATGCAATGGTTTACTTCCATGTGGTACGAAATGTTAAACATCCAAACCTTCCATGAAGTACGAAATAACATACTAATAAATCATCGGTGAGGTACGAATTTTAACTTATAAATCATCCATGAGGTATGAAATTGTATACTATTGTACGAAAAAAAAAATAAGCATACGAAAATGTATTCTTATTAATCTTCCATGAGGTACGAAATGGTAAACATATATAAAAATTTCATGGCCGTGAGGTACGAAATTATATACTTATAAATCATCCATGAGGTACGTAAAGATAAACATACAAACCTTTCATGAGGTACGAAAATGTATCCTTATTTATCTTACATGATGTACGAAATGGTAAACATATATAAATCTTTCATAAGGTACGAAATGGTAAATATGTAAATCTATAATGAGTTCCGAAATCGTATTCATGTTGATATTCCATGAGGTACAAAATGGTCAAGGTACCAAATTGTCAGGGTACGAAATGGTTTTTGCCAGGGTACGAAATGGGGGTACGGAATGGCTAGGGTACCAATTGTCTATAAGTCATGTACGTACATGTTTTTTTCTGGATCATTTCATCAGTCACGTCTCAGTCCTTACAGCTGAACGGACGTGCTGGGTCAGCTCTCCTTTACCCGCTATCTTCGATGAGGGTTTATTGCTAGATGGTCTACGACATACTACTAAGATGACAGAAACCAATCCATGCCGTACAGAGAGACGTAGTAGTTGGCGTACCCGCGTTAACATGCCTCCAAAACCATTGTCTTTTATGGGGAGTGTCATGCCGATTAACGTCCGAGGGCTGTATCCTAGGCTGTTGGGTGATACGACCTACATTTCACTGCCTCAGGGCTTTGGTCCTGATAACGCTTCCTGTCATCTTTAGAACTACGTCCACGATTCATCTACCAGTACTCCATCATCGAGGCTAGCGGGCTGCCAAGCTGACCAAATTGGCCCTGAAAGCAGCCGTTGTGAAGTAAAAAAAACAATAAAAATAGTCAAAAAGTAAAATCAACTCACCAAAACCAAGATGGCGGCCTCCATTCGGCGTCCTTTGCTACCCGTTCCTGACCCACGGCACAAAATATTGAAATGCTCACCAATCGTCTTCGGGCACCGAGCCGACCGTGCGAGGGCTGAAAAGCCAGTCAAGGTCGTTAAACACTTCCATATATATTTTTCTGGATGCTTTATTATCAAAGTTTGAGTTGACACTCACATCTTTGAGTTGAATATCTATATCATCTATTGTCATGACTGAAGTATCATCTACTCTTCTTTGATATTGTTTTATTTCAACAGAAGCGTTTTTAAATGACGTCGCTGAATTTTGACCTTTTGTAAAAATAGAGGACCGCGCATTGCAAGTATTTTTAGCTCCCCTTTCATTTTGCTAGTCGCTGCAATTGTTCCATTAAAACTTAATTTCCATATTCATGTCCAGCGGATATCAAGATGATTGATCACTTTATGGTAAATGCATAATACTTGGCACAGTGAAAGATAAGGGGAAAGTAAACAAAGGAGTAGGTCCGGTAAGGACCGATTTTGGCCTCTTTTCGATATTTATGATTCAATTAATTTATGGGAAAGATTTTAACTTATTTCGTCATTAAAAACGATCCGATTCAAGCTCAAATATGAAAAATCTACAAAATATGCGAAAAAATGTCACTTTTCAGACGGTTTTTGTCGAGTGGCCCCATCCGTTTTCATTCTCAATCTTTACATATGTTATGTATTATCATCAAATACAACTTCCATTTCAATATTTTGGATGAACACGAATGCGGCCACTTTCGTTTAACACGGAAATCGTCTAAAATTTAAGTAAAATGCTGGAATTGTTAAGATTTCAGTAATTTAGCATTACTTAATTATTATTATTATTATTATTATTATTATTATTTACAATATTTATATAGCGCATTATCTAATTAAAAATTACTCTAAGCGCTTAACATAAAACAATCAATGCAGATAAGAAAAAAGGTGTTAAACATTAAAACAATCAATGCAATAAGAATGAAATAAAATTTTGAAACACATATAATTTAAAAAAAAAAAAACACAAAATCTACAGAAAAGTTAACAAAATTAATTATCATAATTAAAAGGCATATTATACTACAACGAAAAGAACAAAGTTAAAAAGTCATTGTCAGTATAAAAAAGTTACATGTAATCACTAAAAGCGAGTCTAAAATAATGGGTTTTCAAATGTTTCTTAAAAAGTTCGATTGAGTGTTCATGTCTTAGATGGTTAGGAAGATTGTTCCAGAGGCTCGCAGTATCTTTGTCGAAGCGTCTTTCTCCATAGATTTTGGTGCGTACACGAGGTTGTATCAGCTGCATGGCATTTTCCGATCTAAGAGATCTTGATGGTTGGTAGGTGCTAATGAGTTCCTCAAGATAGACGGGCGCTAGGCCATGCAGGATTTTGAAAGTATACAAAATAAGTTTATATTGTATTCGGTACTGCACCGGGATCCAATGAAGAGACACAAGTACTGGTGTTATATGGTTATGTTTCTTTGTACGTTTAACGAGCCTGGCTGCCGTATTCTGTACTCGCTGTAACGTATTGACTAAGCTGGCATTTACTTCATAAGGCAGAGCGTTTCCGTAGTCTAGACGTGACGTGACGAGCGAGCAGACTTAAGTTTTACAGGCCTCCTCAGTGATATATTGCCGAATTCGACCAATATTCCTTATTTGAAAGAAGCACGACTTTGTGATGCCATTGACCTGCTTTTCCATGCTTAATGTTCTAACAAAATAAACACCAAGATTTTATTACCACAGATGCATTACTTACTATTGATTCATCAAATAACAGATGACAATTCTAAAATTCCTTTACACGATGTTTTGGTGAAAATAAGATCAGTTCCGTTTTGTCTTGGTTCAGTTTCAGCATGTTTAAACACATCCATTTACTAATGTCAGCTAAACAAGTCTCTAGACGGAAAGATATGTTGTCCCAATTATCGAGTGGTTTGATAACTAGGTAGACTTGTGTGTCATCAGCATACCCATGATAGCTAAAGTTGTGTCGCCGACATATTTCACTGATCGGTTTTGCAAAAATACAATACAATCGGGGTCCCAATACCGAACCTTGCGGAACGCCATATTTAATGTTTATTACATCTGACAATACAGAGCCAATTGCTACACGTTGAGTTCGACTTTCAAGAAAGGATCTCATCCATGACAGCGCTGAGCCAGTTATGTCGTGAGAGTATTCTAACCGATTAATCAGGATGGGATGATCGATAGTGTCGAATGCAGCGAATAGATCGAGCATAACAAGTACTGCACAACAGTTATTGTCAAGTGCCAATGCTATATCATGGTGAACCCGTAGTAGAGCCGTTTCTGTTGAATGACAAGCACGATATGCTGACTGCATGTTGTCAAAAAGTGAGTTTGCTTCAAGATGCTGTTCAAACCGAGTTTCACTCACCTTTTCCAAGAAGGCAAGTTCGAAACAGGACGATAGTTTTTTAACTCATCAGCGTCAAGACCGGGCTTTTTCAACAAAGGTCTTAAAACCGCTTCCTTGTAAAATGCAGGAACGTGGGATTCTGCCATTGAAGTGTTTACTATCTTGGTTATGATAGGAAGTAAGCTGTCGAGACATGATTTTAAGAGGTAAGTAGGAATTGGGTCGAGTTCGCATGACTTCACCGGAGCTTTCTTGATGATATTTCGAACTTCTTCAGCTGGCGCTGGTGAAAGCGAAGTAAGCGGAATTCCGTCGAATTTTAAATCGGCTTCAAGAGCATTGTCAACTTCTGTTGATGTTTTGTTAGAATTACTCAGGTTGTTTCGAATTGTGTATATTTTCCCAACAAAGAATTCACCAAATCTATTGGATAGTGCATGTTCGTCCTGATGTGATGGTAGTACAGTTTCTGCTTTATTTCCCATAAGATGGTTCGTAAGTTTGTGCAGCTGTTTTTGATCGTGTCCAATTTCTAGGATTTTGTTAGAAAAGTACTCATTTTAACATTTCAAGAGCAGTATGTTTGATTGTTCACTTTTGTCCCTATAAATCTGTTTGTGCACCTCTAAATTATTTTACGCATTTGTCTCTCAGCTTTTCGGCGCTCTCTTTTTGCTGAATGCAATTCGTCGGTATACCACTGCGTGTTAGGTCTTAGCAAAATGTCTTTTGTTTGTAATGGAGCATGTTTATCGATGATAATTTGAACTTCAGAGTTATATACTTTCACCAGTTCATCTGATGATCCTTCCGGATTACAAAGAACGGCGGAATTATTCAAGTCAGTGATAAGATCTTTGACTACAATATCACGATATTTCCGAAATGTCACTGTTTTGCGCTGTTTTGGTGGTTTATTGATGTTAATTTGGGACGAAATTGCTAGATAATCGCCAGAGGCCTTTGTTATCACAGAGATGTAAGTCCTGAATTGAAGGTATATCACTCAAAATAGAACTTTTTTCTCTCGTTATGACTACATCGAGGGTATGACCATGTTCGTGTGTTTTACCGGTGACATGTTGCGAGAGTCCATGTTCCTCGAGTGTCCCTAGAAACTTATGTGCATTGTTATCCGTCGGATCGTCTAGATGAAAGTTGAGATCTCCTGTTATGATAAGTTCTTCTGAAACAACAACAGTACGATCAAGAAACCGTGACCATTCCTCGAAGAAGATTGAATTTCGGAATTTGTTCGCTTTCGATGGAGGTGGACGATATATCACGCATTATCGAAGGTGTTGAGTTTTTGTAGCAATTTTACACTCCATTAGTTCGAAATGGGTAGAATGACAATCGTTTTTAACTAATTTGACATCAAGATTCGTTTTGTAGACAACAGCTAGACCGCCGCCTCTTTGGTCTTTTCGTGATACCTGATGTATATCGTATCCGTCTAGAATGAGCTCAGAAGTTACGAGTTTGTCAATTGTAGTACCAAGCCAAGTTTCTGATAAAGCAAACAAATCCACATTATTTGACTGTATGAAATCACAGAGTGAGACAGTTTTGTTCTTTACTGATCTACAGTTCAATGAAAATAACGATAACACTTGTTGTTGTTACTAATTGCTTTTGGGATTTTAGCAAAATTTAATAAATTCGGAACAGTTGGTTGATTTGATGAAATTGGTATTGCACTGGTTTGAAATGCTAATTGACTTAAGTTATTGATATTCACTCCATGTTGCTTTTGTTTTGGTATAAATTCACTACTTGAACTTATCAAAGTACGAATAGAACGAACAACTTTCCTTCCACCTTTAGTTCCACGCCTGGTGCGATGGGCAAGTTTCACGTTGACTGTACTGTAGTTAATCGTCCACGGCTGGTTGATTACTGTTTTGTTTAGTATCGTGGCTAAAAATAGCCTCCTTGAAAGAAATGAGTTCACGGCCATTTAAACACAGTGTAAACAAAAATGTTAATGGAAAATAAATGTGTATCTAATCCATTTATTTGATCAAGTTCACCACAGTTTTGTATTTCTGAATATTTGTAAAACTATTCTACACTTCCAGAGCAAATTTCACATACGGTAATCACATTAATGAGGATTTACTCGACTTCAAAGTGGGAGCTGCCAACAAGCGCTAACCACCGTATACATCGATAACAGACAAAAAACAGACCAAATTTTTGTAGCAGAACCATTCTACTATCCAATACATAACTAAAAGTTTACACTTTTAACAATTTTGTAAAACTGCCATATTTTGGGGCCAAAAAGGGGTCTTACTGGACCTACTCCTTTGAAATATGAAGCCGCACACAAAAAAAATCCAATATGGCCCACATTAGAAACTGGGAAACTACACCATGCACTTGATGAAGTCTACTAATATGCAAGAGGTCAGTAGACATGGCAGATATCACAAAAAGGAGATCCATTTAAAATATGCGAATAATTAGTTTTTAAATTTTATAAATACATTAAATGGCGTCAAAATTCATAGAGGCACCGTAAAAAAATGTCAGAGTTTCACGGCAACAATATATATAATCAATGTGGTAAAGAAAGTTAACAAATTTGTGAAACTAAATTCATTATGATTGAGACGTAAGCTTATGATGTATTAGTTATACCAGGGGACATACATGTACGTTCTGTTTTTAAAATTGCGGCAAATTAAATTCATAATGGTGCTGTAAACAATGTCAAAATTTGACGGTATTTTGTATTAATGTGGTATAAAATGATATCAAAATAATGAAAATAATTGGACACAATGCAAACCAACATACTATATCCTTGTAAGCGGTAGCATAAACAATTAAAAATGTTGAATATGACATTTTCTAAATTTACACAGTTATACATTTTACAAAATTTTAGCAAAAATAAAATAGCGCCTCAAAAGTAACTATTTGGCATAAAATATGCATCTAATTGATAGCTGATTGAAATGCAGCATAAAACAAATCTCAAATAGTTTCTCATAGTCCGATGAGCAGTTACATAATAAATACTTATCATTTCAATGCTGATTTTAAGCATTTACATGACCTTCGACATCCTTTTTTCACCAAGAGCGGATGACCTATTGACTTGACATTGCAGGTTTTGTAATAAGCCCTGACCAGAATGATACCCATTTACCATCAAGTTTTTGCCAAACACATAATCTGGTGATGGCATACTTGGATTTGCTATTAAACGGCCTCCCCAATCACAAACTTTCTTGGGATGCTACATGTCTTATTGTTGCAGCACTGCAACTCGAATCGAAGAATATTGACAATTTTTCATGTCTTCTGTGTGAAAAGAATTTTTTTTATTCAATCACTGGACATGTATTAGATTAATTAACAATATACGTCGATCATACAGAAGCACAACACACAGTTTTATAACTGTTATTGTTTTTAAAATTTTACTTCATTTGGATTTTCAATAATTTGTACAAACTCATCTGACAGTTACTAATGTAGACCATGTGTTCCAAGCTGATTACTTACCCGTTCAAGAAGAAGCTGATACTGCGTCACAACCAGTGAAGCCATTGACCAGTAGCTAGACCTTTGATCTTAATTATTTCAATCAATAATATCGGAATTTCTTGCCCTTTCTAACATATCCTCAACAGTTCAATCTGCAGTATGTTGTACCACAGACAATATTCTGTTGTGATCCTTTTCTTTGCAGCCTCTAAGCAAGCAACAACGTTCTAAAATATGTCTCCTCATGTGAGCATTAGCTCAACCATGCATAGCTTTCTTTGTCAGTTACATGATCCAATTTTCTTTTCCAACTTTTAGCTATAATCTGACTTAGAACATACGTAAAAGACGACAAATTATCTCGACATTTTGACAGAAGATTGGCTTTTGATTCTAGACGCGATATTTCCATCTCGTTTCTGACAAGCAATAGTATCTTGACAATTGTTAATGATCCATCGTAGAGTTTTTCTTTGTAGGTTGTGATGTTTCAAAAAGTGATAATGCGATCCTCACGATTTCCCTTAAGACAGACGTTGCTCGATTTACAAGGAGCAAGCCTCACTTATTGACAAAATATAAAAAATGCAATTCAAAATATTTTTTGACTTAAAGTGCAGTCTCGTTCTTATTTGATAACTATTATTTATAATCATAATATATAAGTTCTTGATTTTGGGAGAGTAGTGATTTTTCCAATTCAATTGTTTTTCCCAATATTCCATAATTTTCGTTTTGAAAAGTTCAATGTTGCATATATTTATATTTTTATAGCAACCTCTGGTTTGAATTGTTTGAAAATCGTACGATGACCTATTTTTTTCATATCTGTGTCATTTGGTCTATTGTGGAAACGGACTATAAAATGAAAAATACCTGAATATATAGAAAAGACAGATTAACTTTATTTTCATAAAGTTGGAAAAGACTATAAAACTGTATGCTCATTGTTTTATTTGTTTTCTTATCTTATAGTTAATTGGCAAAGTTAAATGTAGGGAGACTATGAGTAAACCAAAATTACGATATTGCAGTGTGACGGAGTACTTTTTTACTCTGTATGTCATTAGGCTAATTGAACTCTTTTGAACATAAGAATCAGTGGAAATCTAGGGACCGTATACATGGTATAGTTGTTTTACATACATTATAGTACCTTGATTTTATCTATGAAATATAAATGGTACACATCTCATTCTAAAGATATTCGCATGCGGTTTAATAAATGTAATATGTGTTAGAGTATTTAAAAAAATAAATTCGAAAGACAGACCAAGTACATAATACTTTACTTAAATGTGACGTAAAAGTGGTCGCAGTCATAACCTTGTTCTCAGTAAAAGACCATTGAGAAATAAAGAGAAAATATAAAGGAAGCGCTTTTAAGCGTTTTAATTTCAATGCAAGCACGAATAACAACGAAACTATGATTTTGCATTTGACAACTCATATATGTTTATTTCATATCGGTTAAGAATAAGCCTTTATTATTGGATAAAAAGGGGCCACATGACATTCATTATTCTTCAGTAATAAATTCGATCGGCCATTAACAGAACAAAACGGACCAGAAAACCGGTCATTAACAAACTTTTACATGATAATGACCGGTGGGGCGTGGTTTTCGTCTGATAATGACCGCTGGGGTGTGGTTTCCGTCTGATAATGACCGTTGGGGGCGTGGTTTCTCTGGTAATGACCGGTGGGGCGTTGAGAAGAGAGATGTCCCTTTAATAAAACATTTTCCTGTTTTCAATATTATATTTAAGTTGTTGAATTATTAAGCATTTGTTTTCGTTAATGATAGAATTATAGAGAACTTGATTAAGTATTTATATACTGAAAATTGCACTAAAATGAATGACATTATTACTACGACTGGTCTTCACTCTTTGACATAAAAATAATACAACTAATCGAGTTTGCTAAGGCATTTTGGAATTATGCGAATTTTCTAAAATATGGTTTCTCAATGAAATAAACATAATAGTTCTTGAAAAACTGGTCATTATTGTGATACATGGACTTCGTAGGACAGTGGTATTGACTGCGAGAGCCATAATGACCTCGCCTTCGGCTCAGTCATTATCACTATCTTAGTCAACTCCACCGTCCTGTGGGCAGTTCATATATCACGATAATGACCAAATTTTCAAGACTTATTATATAAATAGTAAACTAAAAATGTTCATACTAAAATACGTTAAAAATTAAAAATAAAAACCAACTAATTTAGAGTTGCGAAATTTACTTTAATTTAGATAAGATAAACTAAAAACTTCTCTTTAAAATAAAGTAATAATATGATATAAAAAACAGAAAAATATAAAAGTGTAATATGAACATAATATGTTCGTCTGCAGTCCACCTTTATAACTAGTGCGGTGACAGAAGTGTAAAAAGTCGTCTATATCGCGAGTTTAATCTCCCCAAGTAACACACGGCTAAAAATGGTTTTAACTTAAAGAAAAATATGTCTTCTTTAGTTTTTGCCCTGTCGTCAGAAATTCGTACGGTCACATTTTTCTAAAAAGTCGTTTTAATGACTAGTAGTATATTGGAGAGTTTCAAAATGAAAAATTGTGTATATTTGCTTGCATATAATTGAAATAGTTTTTCCTGAAGCTATTTTTATATGTCAAAATAGTCTATTCACTATTTACTTTTCTTCTTATCTATAAAATTTGCGAAGTTTGGACTGTTTAAAATTGAGGTAATTTTAATTGCAAATTCAGATACAAACTTTAATTTCTTCTTCATTGTAGTAATACAAATTATCCCATGATATTTTAAGCATATTGTATTTCATAAAACTAAGAAGTGAAAAAAAAATCGGAACCAAAATATGAAAAAAAACCTTAAGAAATCAATGGAAAAAGAATGTAGTAAAAAACTTCAATTTCAACACGGAACTTAATCACTTGCCTTCCGTCTCATTTTGTGTATTAGTCAATAATTTGCTCTCAACTGATATATGAAATTACTACCTTTTTCGCTATTATATACACATATTTTCATTTAACGTGCACTGATGTATGCCACTTCTTTGTTTATATATGTTTATATTCTATGATTTTTTCCTTATAAACATAAAAAAAGTCTTATTGTAAAATCAAAATAATTGACGGATAGTTTCAGTAAATATTCCGTGATAGGTCAAGTCCGTTGCAACTTGCTCCATTAAGTCCAAAGAAAAGACTAAAGTCGTTAAATTTTATGCAGTGCTTAATATGCCCCAAAAAATATACTGAAATTTTGAATCAATTTACCAGAATAGGGAAGTCGATATTTGTATCTGCATTGAATAAAAGATTGGATGAGGTGAACATCAAGATGGTACATGCGAAAGTTGTTAATATGAAGAACTCCGTGCA
Source organism: Mytilus trossulus (assembly GCF_036588685.1). NCBI lineage: Eukaryota > Metazoa > Mollusca > Bivalvia > Mytilida > Mytilidae > Mytilus > Mytilus trossulus. The sequence continues at coordinate 40,418,644 of NC_086382.1, read as the reverse complement.
GGCAATTTATCATCGTTAATGCTACAAAAGTAACACAAGTAAACATATTTGTTCCCCCTTTTAGAGCGAGGAGCTTCTATCTGATCTTTAATGACGACATACAATTATCGGACTGTTGTCTCTCAGTTTCGGGTATTTGCTCGCTCTAGAATGCAGTCGTTCAACTGGAGCGCTTGTATATATTTTGTTGCAATAAAACATTTTAGAAAGATCAAAAACTACTCAAGTTTGAATCAGATAAGCGTATTAAGAATGTTTTATCCGTGTCAGATAAAGTAAAAGTTGAAATAGTTTCCCGTCCATCTTTTAAACTTTAAGCACTCTGTCATTTTGGTTGCATTACAAATTATACGCTTAAAACGGAAAAAAAACCAAAAAAACAATACAAACCCGTGGAATCATATATCTGAGATCACGATACTGCTGTACTAATTTTATTTTGGCTATTGACAACGACTTAATGGTTATTCCTCAGGACACCATTACTTGATAAATATAGATCTTTTCTTCCGGCTGATTCTTATTTGAAATATTCTACTTGTAAAATGCAGTCTAAACTCATTGATTTCTATAGAAATTCATTGTCAAACGATTTCAACAAGTTCAAGGCAAATATAACATAATATTTAGTAGCAAAATAACTATTTGAGATGATATATCAGCTGCTAGTCAATTGAAAACAGACCCCAAAATATCAATGTCAACTGTAACAGACACAAATAACGAACAGATATTTTATTCCACTGCAAGTATACTTAGAAAAGACATCGAAACTCTAGAGAAGAATACCCAGATGAATTGTCTCTTCCTTCTTCAATTCAGTCAATGCCTTCGTATTTATTGCAATTCATTTTATGGTTACTCGATGAAACTGCATACAGCCAAGACTATTCACAGGAAATGGCACCAGAGAAATTGCGTAAATGCTAAGCAATTGTTGAGTCAATAGTTTGTGTGGCCAATTTATTTTTACTCCTTTTCATTTAGGGTTGGCTTTACAAATGCACCATGGGTTTGGTTCAAAACATCTTGTTGAAAATTGAATGTCAATGGATTGTATGCTTCTTAAAGTAAAGTACGACGTTATCTAATGTGTTGCAAACAATGAAATTGAGCGAATTCAAGATAGTGTGTACACGTTTCGTATAATGTTTCTCCAGCATCTTTGCAGACAAGCATATTAATGTCATCACACCTTCCAAAACCCCCTTTTAGATCTCTAATATCTTGGATGAATTGATAGGGATGGTTTATCATTTTTAGGAACAAATGTCTTCAGACTTTCTACAATACGTTGTTTGAACTCAAAATAACGTGTTTGTTTTGAGCAGAACTTTTCATGTGTAGACCTATGGCCATTAGTAAAATGTGTAGAAATATTAAAACATATCTTGTGGCGGTTGATGAAGATGATAGAGATAACGGTTGATTTGGTATAAAGCTTGTTGCACTGGTTCACACGGTCCCAGCCCCAGGTAAGGGGAGTGTTGGCGCACCCTTAAAAATTTTAAACCCCGCCACATTATGTATGTGCTTTTCAAGTCTCGAGACGATAATGCAGTGTTTGTCGTTAGTTTCTATATTATACTATATTTGTTTGTTTCTTATTTATTTTGTACATTAATCAGGCCGTTAGAATTTTCGTTTGTTTTACATTATTCATTTCGGGAATTGAAGACTATGCTGTATGAATTTTACTCATTGTTGCAGCCCGTACGGGACCTTTATTTGTTAACTTAAGTCTCATTTGGTCTCATTTGGAGAGTTGTTTCATTTGCAATCATATCACATCTTTTTTTTCATATGGAATACTTTTGAAGTTTGTGGTACGTTGCAAGGAAAAAAAGGGGATATAGGTACGAAACCTATAATGTAATAGATATTAACCAGAGTAGAAAACACAAAAACAGATAATACTATGGAAGCAGTAATAATTGTGGAAAAAAACCCTAAAGCAACGAGTAGTCGATAAAAAAGCCTGAAGTATTTGCAAATTCAATTTGAGGTCATATTTGACTGTAGAGTTATATTGCTTTGGTTTGAAACCTCACCCAATAACATAGTTTAAAAAATAATTTTAAAGTATTGTCCTGCATGACACTTGATTTTTACCTGAAATTGAAATTTTTCATAAGGTAAAGGTGCTCTAAACATTTTAGGGCAAAATCAATTTGCGCCAATTGCAGTTTTGAAAAGGTTTATATATAATAAATAAAAATAGATAAAATTGGCGCAATTAGATGATTATTTTATTGGCGCAAATAATATCTATAGTTTTGAAAATAAGGTGGCGCAAAAGAAGTATTGGCGCAATTAAGTTGTGGCGCAAATGCGTTACTTTTTGACGCAAAAAGATATCGCCCACATTGGGCGTGTGGAAAACTTGATTTTTAAAGTTTTGTTTATTAAACGTCGTTTTAGAATTTTTTTTTATAAACAAATCTCAATGATTAAGGTTAATGTATAATAACAAACATTACTTAAGCCAAAACAGTATCATTTGTATTTTAGGTAGAATTAAGAAATGGAAAAAAAATTCAAAATTGAAAATCTCCCAAATTTTCACAGATTTATTCATATGACCTTTTACCTCAATTTAAAAAAAGTCCTGACGAAAGGCATATTATTATAGTACACAATTTTCTCTTTCAAATGATATATTATATAGGTGTGTGTTCGGTGGGGAGATTAAATTAAAAAAAATCGGTCTTCTGACACCGCAGTAAATGCCTCGTGTTAAAAAAAGATGTTATTAAGTTTATTGCCCTGCGATTTAAATACCATTCTACAGTGACGTTACGCTCTAGGTATTGGTGCCACTTTGCGTTAAACGACGTTCCTAATAAAACGACGATTTTGACGTTGTTCCACACAAAGATCTACTATACTACATGTGAAAATGCCACTTAAATTACAATGATTTTCGAAGTTGCTCCTTTCTATGGTTTTATTTTTTTCAAGCCGTTGCAAATGAACAATTCCATTAAATTAAAACAAAATTTTAAGTGTTATGATCCATGTTTGCGAAGAATTGTCCACAACACAAAATAACAATTTGATATCTTGTAAAATGATTTAACTATATAAAAAGAATATGTGGTATGATTGCCAATGAGACAACTCTCCACAAGAGACCAAAACGAAACAGAAATTAAAAAACATAGGTCACTGTACGGCCTTAAAAAATGAGCAAAGCCCATACCGCATAGTCTGCTATAAAAGACCCCGAATTGACAATGTAAAACAATCCAGACAAGAAAACTAACTGCCTAATCTATGTAAAATAAAAACTGAAGAAAAAGTCTGTTTTCTATATTTTTGGTGTTTTTTTTATCTTCAAAATGTTTAAATGATCGCAATTTCTTTTTCCATGTATCTTGCTTTCTTTAAGTGGGAGTGTGGTCATTTGTCAGTTTTCTCTTTATATATATGGCTCCGGGGCCTTGTCTTCATGAAGTATCCGAGTGAAATATTTCAGTCGACATCTTAAAAAAAATATATCCTTGAAATAATGCAGATCTACATTTTAATGCGTATTAAACGAGAACTTTATTTTATAAGACCATTTTATGAAATTATGTTATGCCAAAAATTATAAAAAAAGTCGTATACTGAAACAGTTTAACCGTTTATTATAACGCGAATGTCAAATTACGGTTACAGGGACAACCTGCAACTCAAACAAAAGTGTATATTATATCATTTTCAAATTGAAGGAAATTACATTTTTTTCCGTTCATATCAGTTAACAGTTGTTAAAAAATTGAGATATAATAGAATTTAGTTTGATAAAAAGCCTTTGAATTATTTTTTGTATTATTTTGTCCATCGGCACATTTTATTGGACACGGGAAAAATGACGATGTTCTTAAAAAAAGACCGCAGTTACATGATGATGAATTCAGATAGCTTCTTCGGGACATGTATACTTTTTCGGATATTATCAAAATCCATTTTCGTCCGTTATATCTTATGAAAGTTAAGACAGAAAAAAAAAATTACGGATTGAGCAGCAAATTGGGACATTTTTTCTCTTTTTTATTTTAACTCTTGTGACGATCTTCCTTCTCTTACAGTTAAAAACGTCTATTTATTCATATACCGTTTAATGTATACAATACAGTCGTAAAATTTTAAACCATTCTACTTACTAATGAATCCGCACTGGTATTTCAAAGACGCACAAAAAACAAAATTGTAACAGCGGGACACCCTTGAAATGACGTTATCATAGGCATCGAAATGAGCAAAGTTTTTCATTAAAAATTAGACGAATCACAAAATCATCTATGTTATTGATTTCAATGTTTTATTTCCTTTTGAATGATATGCATACCATTGTATATGATAAGAGCTTTAATTTAAATAACCCGCCTTCTAACCCTTATTTCCAACGTGCCAATATTGTGCGCAACGTCAGTACGAAATAGAAGTCTTTTTGTTGTCTACAATGAAAATACAAGGTAATACGTTTGTCATTTTTAGCTCACCTGGCTCAAAGGGCCAAGTGAGCTTTTCTCATCACTTGGCATCCGTCGTCGTTAACTTTTATAAAAATCTTCTCATCTGAAACTACTTGGTCAAATTTAACCAAACTTGGCCACAATCATCATTAAAATTAGGGTATCTAGTTAAAAATGTGTCCGGTGACCCTGGCAACCAACACAGATGGCCGCTTTGACTAAAATAGAACGTAGGGGTAAAATGTCGATTTTTGCTGATATCTCTGAAATCCGTTGTTGGGTTGCTGTCCCTGAATTGGTAATTTTAAGGAAATTTAGTCGTTTTTTATTATATCTTGAATATTATTAAAGATAGAGATATAACCTGTAAACAGCACTTATATTTAGCCAAGTAAGATATACAAAAAAATCAACCTATGTGGTATGCGTTTTGCTTATTATTGATGGCCGTACGGTGACCTACATGTATATTTGTTAATTTCTGTGTCATTTTGGTCTCTTGTGGACAGTTGTCTCATTAGCAATCATACCACATCTTTTTTTTTTTACATAGATTACCAAAATGGTCAGGTGACCCCTTATCGAGTTGTTTCCCTTTATATTAATTTTTTCGTAATTTTTTGTAATCTTTTATAAAAATCTTCTCTAAAACTGTTAAGACAAATTTAACGAAACTTGTCAACAATCATCATAAGGATATCTAGTTTTAAACAAAATATGTCCGATGACCCCACCATCGAACCAAGAAGGACGACACTGCTAAAAATAGTACATATGGTAAAATGCTTTTTTTTTGCTCCTATCTCTGAAACAAAAGTATTTCTGATGCAGATGAAAATGATTATTAAGTCAAAATCTATCTGTCCTGAAATTTTCAGAACAATCAGACAATTTATTGGGTTGCTGTCCCCTGATTTGTAGTTTTAAGGAAATTTTGCCGATTTTGGTTATTATATTGAATATCATTATAGATAAAGATAAACTGCAATATTGTTTAGCAAAGTAAGATCTACAAAAAAAATAACATTGATTAAAACGGTCAATTGACCCATAAACGAGTTGTTGCCCTTTATAGTAAATTTTTCGTAATTTTTTGTAATCTTTTATAAAAAAATCTTCTACTCTGAAACTGCTGAGACAAATTTAACCAAACTTGTCCATAATCATAATTAGGGTATCTAGTTTAAAAAATGTGTCCGATGACACCGCCCGCGAACCAAGATGGAAGACATGGCTAAAAAATAGTACATGTATGTGCCTGTCCCAAGTCAGGAGCCTGTATATTCAGTGGTTGTCGTTTGTTTATGTGTTACATATTAGTTTTTCGTTCATTTTTTTTTACATAAATAAGGCCGTTAGTTTTTTCGTTTGAATTGTTTTATATTGTCTTATCGGGGCCTTTTATAGCTGGCTATGTGGTATAGGCATTGCTCTTCTTTTTTATACATATATTAAATTGCATTTTTGTTGGCTCATATCTCTGAAACCAAAGCATTTAGAGCAAATCTGATGACGATAAAAATGTTTATTAGGCCTTAGGCTAGATCTATCTGCCCTGAACTTTTTAGACCAATCAGAAAACTTTTTGGGTTGCTTCCTCTGAATTTGAAGTTTAATAAAATTTTCCAGCTTCTGGTTATTATCTTGAATTTTATTATAGATAGAGATAAACTGTAAACAGCAATATTAATGTACATCAAAGTAACAACTACACATTAGTAAACATGATCAACATGGTCAATTGGCCAATTGGCCCCTTAAAGAGTTGTTGCCCTTTATAGTCAATTTTCACCAAACAAATGTCAATTGTAACTTCTGGGCCAAATTTCAATGACTTATATCGAAAACAAGCATATATTTTATTTTGACATATATTTTATTTTTGCTGGAAATTTGATGAGACTGTCGTACAAAGTGAAAGGTTTACCGCTATAAAAACTGGTTTAATCCACCATTTTACACAATTGAAAATGCCTGTGCCAAGTCAGGAATATGACAGTTGTTGTCCATTCGTTTTTGATAAGCTTGTTATTTTGAAGTTGAATAGCATACTTCCTTAAGAATCAATATGTATCGTTTTCCTACATACGACACAAACTTTTGAACGCTACTAAAACAAAATGATCATTAGTATTTATAGTGTTTTTATGTCAGTTTACATTTTTGTGTCTTGTTGATAAGCGACCATGGAAATTCCTGACACGTTTGTTTTAAAACATTATAGTAGATTCATGGTAAATTGTTAAGGCAATGTTTTGATTAAATTATATGCAAGCAAAAGAAAAATAAAGATTATAGATATAATTGATACAATTTCAATTCATGTATACAACTGTTCCATCATAAATATGTGTAATATATATGAAATAACTTGGTCTTTTTTTTTAAGTACGCACCACATGATTCTATTTGCAAAAAGTTTTTGTGCCTTGTTTTGTTTCAAAGCAACTGTATCGATTGTAGCAGATAGTTCAAACGCTTGTTCTACTTGTCCCGAGTTTGCGTTTTTCCTCTTGGTGACTGGTTAGTCGTATTTGCACCAGTTGTTCGAAATTGTTTATCCACGAAGAGAATTGCATTCCATACACACAATTCCAAACCAGCGTTTGTGCATTCTTGGGAGAATATCATATCCTCCATGTATCGGAGCTCAGGTCGAAAATTGATATTCTTCTCTGTTATTTTTGTTATGTTCAAGAGAATGACTGACTGAATAGGTTTATAAGAAAATTCGTAAGTCACATTGAAACCAAGTCTATACTTTCGAGGGCTAATAGCAACTAGATTTGGTTGTTTTTTCATTAAACTTTCCATTTTGTTAAAGCAATAATATGGACATCGGTTGTTGGTGTTTTGTTTGCTGGCATCCGGATCTTTTTCATAGCGATTGCCGTTCTGTATTGGAATATACTCTTTAAAGATATCTACACTATCATCAATCATCCAGATATGCTCTAACTTAAAACGTTTAGCAATTTTGACAATCCAAAAGCGTGCGTAACCTACCCCAATTACAATTTCAGGTAATTGTATGATAGGCACTTTATCACCAAACCGTTCACGGTATTCTTCAAATTGATTCCCCCGTACAACAACAAAGCAAAGCGTATCATCTCTTGACATTTCACCTTCATTTTGGAATCGACTTCTATCCAATTTAACCTTTTTGTCAAATCGGTCGGACGATGGTATAAATATCCAACGGAATTTATCTATCTCTCCTTTAGTTATTTTGTGCCCTTTGGGTTTGAACATCTTTCCATCTAAAAAGGCAGAGTATGCAGTTTGATTCGGAATGCTTACTTTAAGCATATATTCACAATCAATAAAATGAATATCAGACGAACTAATGTCTGCCTGTATACGTGAATATTGCTTTATTTCATTGGTGTAAGGAGCAGGAACTGTTTTATTATATCTGAGAAAATCTTTTAGTTCTTCAACTATTTTGTCTATCTGTTCCGTGTGTTCGTCTTCAGTTTTTGGGATGTCAAAGGTGATGTTTTCTGTTTTTTTCATTGTGTCCACTTTCTTTAACAGATTTCCCAATTCTTTATAAGGAGTAGAAGTTTCCCTTATATCTTGGACAACATCAGGTAAATTGTCTACTATCTTTGAAAGATTAATGGTGTGATTTGGTTTAGTTCCATATAAGAACTCTGGTAGAAGAGGGCATTTTTCCGAGTATTGTGGATCTTGCAGCTTAAAAACAATACGTGTATCACCTGTCCAATGCTGAGTTTCATCTCCGAACTTACATTCCTTATCCTTGCAATAAGAACATTGAATAAGACTTATGTTTGCTAAGGTATTTCCAATTTCTGATACCCCTCCGTCTCCTGTTACCTGCGACTCATTAGTCCCTTTCGTTTCATTTGCTATATTCGTCTGATTTGAATCTTCTGCTGTAGAATCATCCGTAGTATGTGCTGCTTCCGCCATTATGTATGTGTATGACACATATTGTTCTTCTATACCGTTTCTAAAAAGATAGATGAATGTAATCTTTCAAAATTTGATTGGCTCTATAAATGTTGGAAAAATATGTCTTTATAATCCCTACATCCGGGAATATTAAATATGGCGGATATAGAAATATTATTTTTTTATTTTGATATTCAGCTTTTTTCAAAATGTATATAAAAATTAAGAAAATGTGCTGATCATTAAACATTTGGCTTTAATTAGTCCTATAAAGAACAGATTCTGTATTAAGCTGGGGTCACACATACACGATTTTTACTGCCGTCCTTGACAGGACCATTCCCGATTAAAATTTGTGAAAAGTCTGATCAGGACCCTGTGAATCGTGGATGGAAATTCAAACTTTAATTAAAATTTGTAAAACAAATAATTTAATCACGACAATAATCAGATATTGTTTAGGAAGCGCCGATATTCCAAGCGATTCTATCCCGATAATCCCATTCTCAATCCGCTTCTAATCCAATTTTTATCTTTCGCCATGTAAATTTCGACCGAGCCTGTTACGACTGCGTCCCGATTTTACCGAATGTAATCCGACAGAGATCATACAGTGACCAGACAGTGAACCGACGCTGACAGAAGTTATCCGTTTGAAAATTGTCAGCTTTATCTAGATCAGCAGCAGGTACTGTCGGACCGTTATCCTATCACGGTCCGCTCTATCGCATTGCAAACGGCTTTGTCTGGTCTCAGTCGTATTGTATTCTGTAATTGTCGGGACTCTGACGTGGGTATTATTGACGAATTTCGTATTAATAACGGGACTATTCCGGAACGGTTTCGGCAAAAACGGTTCGCAATCGACAAGATCTTGATGCAATCTGGACTCAATCGGCAGAAAAAAAAAACAATTGAAAACTTTCTCCAGATCATTCCCGTTCCACAGTACACCGTTCAGAACACACAGAACATTGTTAGGATCGGCTGAGTTTCCCCGAATGTTACGGGACGCACCTAACTGTCGGGGTGCTTCGCCGAACTATTCGGTTTCTTCCCGACCCGCGCAGTGATATTAAGGCACTTTACGAGAAAAATACGTTAAAACACATATTAATTTTAAACAATTTTAACTTAATATTACCAGAAAAGAATTTCTTATCAGCAGTAATAGTGTTAATCATTAGAATCTAAATTTAATTTTTCACGGTTTGTTTATATCAAAAGTGAAAGTAGTCACGTGACCCGAGCAGCTACTGAAGGTGTTTATTTCATTTTCAACTCAAAAGTCCAGCTTGTTGCTGGAACCTTTCAACATAAAATAAAGCATCAATGAAATCGTCTGAATGTATATTTTCTGAAAAATGCTATCCAAAGTTTAAGCTATACTGACAAAAGGTAAAAACTGGTGTAAATCTGATGAAAAAAGGGACATTTTTACGATTTGTCCCGTTTACACCACTCGTTTTCATTAATATCAAGATATTTACGTGTTTGGATAGCAATTATCTGTTAAAAGAGACATTTCTCGTTTCAGAATGGTTACAATCCAGTCATTCTGTCTCCGGGAACATGCTGGACTTTTTAATATTATAAATCGAGTTTTATTGTGTATCGTTTCAGGGCCATTATATCAATCGCTTGAATGATGCTGTATGAGAACACCTTGAACATTTGCGGACAGATCCAATTTTCCGGAGAAGTGTAAATACCGCGAAAACTTGAATTGATGGACAGTTTTGCGCCTTTAATACAATGTGTTATTTGTATTTATTTTTATTGTTTATATATTATTTTAGTTATTTATTTGATGTATTAAACTTTTACTACTGCCAGAATTGAAAAAATAAATATTTTTGTGATCAGATATTTTTTTTGTCAAGTCCAAGTACGCTTTTAGGGGTGCTATCTTTTAATACTTTGTAAAATATACCCGATTTTGTGATATAAGAGGCATCAAGTTGATAAATTTTAGAATGAATATTCAGATGTACAAAGGTATGTATAAACTGTTTAAACCAATGTCAACTCCAAAATATTATATTATTGATGATATTTCAAGACTATTCATGAGAAATGCAATGAAAATTTCCCAAGCAACAACATAATTTAGATTATAATATTTTTTGATAAATCGGGTCCAGACATAGCTGAATACTCTTGCAAAAATTCGATTTTTTTGGTTATATATACCTTTCTTAACTGGCTGCATCTCTACTAATCAATCAAAAATAACTTTATTATTAAGGATATAAAGAAAAGACGTGCTTGTTCATGTTTGGAATTAATTGTGTTCCTTGTTTACAAGCATGTTTAAAATCCAGCTCAGTATAACAATCGTGTACAAAGCAATGTAGAATATTGATTTGCATGTTCTCAATTTGAATTTGCAAATATTTTGCTGCTAGAAGTTTTAAAGACCTTATATTATATATTCATCATCATACATATATTTGGAAATCTAGGTATTTTTTCGAATAATAATTTCATGATTTTCTTGGTGAAAATCTGGTATTTGATACATTTTAATTCTTACTTGTTTGACAATATTTCAAGTTATGAAAGTTATGCCTAAAGTAATAAATGTTAAGTGAAAAATAACTTAAAATTCTTTTTAGATGTTATTATTTAATTCCTTAAAATTGCATCTTAATACTGTATAAACTTACCAGAAACTACTGATGTTTTTTGTAGACTTGCCATCTGAGTCAACAGACAACTACCAGCACAACATACCTGTACAAGGTAAATGATAGATTTAAATGTTTCTCAATACTAAAACAATCATGCTAATATCAATGATTAATCTTAAGGTAGATAGGGTGCCTTCTTCCATCATGGATTTCGGAATACCAGAAAACAAGGTCTATATCTTTAATAGAATGTGCAAATTTTGAAAGTAGTAGGAAATTTATGTGTAAGAACTTTCATTTCAATATAGAAAATGACATGCTGTATCATATTTAGGGTTGTATTTTACAAAAAACAGTAAACTTTTGTTAAATTTTTTTTTTTATAATTTTGCCACATAAGGCATTAAGGGGAGGCAACTCAAATGCAAGGGCAGATAATTCAGATTAAGGTACTTTAACAATGGAATGTTTTAGAAATTTACCTGTTTTATTATGTAGCAAGAAAACAGGTCTGGGGACCCCATTTTTTTCTTTTTCTTAACTGAAAGCATACTATTAAAGTTATATTCTCATAGGTTATCTCAAAATTCTATGACGTAGATTATGATTTATGGTCCAATTATTAAAAAATTCTATGAAATACAATTAAGACACCCCACCCCATCTACCTTAAGTTAAACTTGTTTTTCTCCATTCATGTTAGTTGATAGACAAATTTTATGAATCTGGGAAAAAAACAAACACAGAAATAGTTATTTGTATAATAAGTTATAAATGTGTCTTTTTATCTTCTTATTTTGATATGGAGAAAGTAAACTTGATCGTTGGTTTTGTCGTTTGAATAGTTTTACACTAGTAATTTTGGGGCCCTTTATAGCTTGTTGTTCTGTGTGAGCCAAGGCTACGTGTTGAAGGCCGTACATTGACCTATAATGGTTTACTTTTTGAAATTGTTATTTGGATGGAGAGTTGTCTCGTTGGCACTCACACCACATCTTCCTATATCTATTGACCAATTTGTGTACTGTCTTTCATGTCAATTGTATAGCATAAGTATATATAATTATGTCTATCTAGTTAAGCAAGATCAACAAAATCAATTTTGGACAGAAAAACTGTGTCTGTTCAGTATGATTAAGCATCATAATTATAATTCTTTACCTGCATTTTTTTCTCTCCATAGAATTTCAAGGCAGTAGTGGCACCAAAGAACCTGCCAACGAGGATCAACCATCAACTTCGCCTGAAAAGAATTTAGAACAAGGTATATTACTACAAAGGAAATAAAGTATTAATATGATGATTATATTCTTAAAAGGTATGTGTTAACTTCATTTGATTGTTTATCTTATATAAATTCAATCACTAATAAATAAATAATGTTCATTTAGCATATTAAAAACACAGATTTATAAATACTTAAGATTCTTCAGGAAAGAAAGGTACAGCCTACAGGTTAATATCCTAATCATATTTTGCCCTTTTTTGTTGACACTTTAGAAAATGTTATGTAATCTGCATAAATTTTATTTCAGTAATCTACATAAATTTTATTTCATCTAAACATTTATCATAGATCCATATCAAATTCCAGACATAGAAAATGAACTTGAGACCAGAGAGGAAAGAGAGAGGAAACTGCTCGAGAACAACAACATTAAACATTTGTACAAATCACATATTAAAGGTAATTAAATAATTCAAATCAAGTAGAGATTCAAATTGATGTGACCATTAAGTAACCTAGAACAAAATTGTATTTTACCACAAGAGAACAGATTCATACAGACACCCACACCAGGAACATGCCTACCTAATAATAGTGTAGGCATAGCATAAAAAAGACTTCTAAAATTATTCTGCGCTTTTTTTTTTATTGATGGACATGATGGATTTATTCCTGCATCTGACATTAACATACATACATTGTTCCTACATGATGCCTTTAATAAAACATTTTTTTTATATTCTTGTACAAATATATAAACAATAAGCAGCTGTTAATGACATATAATTTTATATATGTTCAAACTTCCTGGATTCATATTACATGTACTTCATAACTCAACATCATATAGCATGTATAGTTTCGGTAAAGGCTTAGTCTCCATTAAAATGGTAGGAGCGTAGAAGTTTAATTATTGAATGTGGGCCATGGTTTTTTTTTTTACCATTATGCATAATCATCTTCCACCTACATGCATTTAATGAAATAGCCTTAATAATATCATAAATTTTATAACAATTTTAAAGGAATCTATCTATTGACAGGTTTTTAAATTAATATGTTTAATTTCAGTTTTAAAGTGGACTATACAGCCTAGCAACATCAGTGTCCATGAAAGTGTTACCACCCAACGAAATATATTACCAGGTAATTTTACTTAAACTTCAGACTCTCATTCTTTAATGTCTTATTATTGTATATATATAAATAAACCGAAATTACATGTATGCAAATACTTTTCTACTTTGTTTTTTTGGATTGCTGTCTCATCTCCCTTTTCCATACATGAAACCATTATTTCTAATATTTTCAGTTAACCAAAAACCATCAACATGCAAAAGAAAATTGTTCGAATCTGAAATTTCGAACACTGAGACTGGTAAGTAAAGGTTTCCTTATATAAATTTTCTCAGCTAAAATAAAGAAAATTGGCAATTTTTTGTGACAAAACAGTGATGAAATTTAAAAATTCGAAAAAGTTTAAGTGAATTGTTTTGATTCATGTTCAAAAATACTTATAGAATAACTTGTGAAAGAAATCAATTATGCAACAAAAATATTCTTATTCCAATACATGACCGAACAACACATTAATTCACAAATGTGTGTAGAACATGAGTTTAATATTGATGATATTGTTGATGTTCTGTCACAAGTTGAGCATATTTGTAACCATAGGCAAATTTCCTTTTTATGAAAAAAAAAGAAGTAGAAAATGTAAGAAACTATATTTCCTTTTCTACACATCCTTTTCAATTCTATTGACAGCGTCTATTGGTCTTTATTCTATTGTGAAATCACTGTAACTGATAAACTCATTGCATGTAGTTCATTGCAACAAATGTAATAATATAGTTTAATTTTGTTTCCATTTCATTTAAATAAGATTTGTATGTCATGTGCTGCTATTTATAGGCACTTATATATATATATATATTGCGTTTTTTATCCAAAGCAATCATAGGTTTGAACATAGTTTTCAATTTAGACTCGTTTATATATATATATATATGTATACATTGATATGTCATATACATACATTTTTTTTAATTTCAGTATCTAGTAGAAAGAAGACCCCTTTTGACCTGGCTGTTCAGTTACTGGGCCCATCAACCGATGTGGATGACTGCATCAAGTATAAGGCATTGAAGATGAAACATCCCACTCATAAATCCTTCATATCAAATTTTAATCAATCATTCTCCCGGCTACAGATTGAGGTCAGCAAAAAGTACCATTTCCTGAAAGACATAATACAAAATAATGAGGGAAAGGAGAACCTAGAGAATCTGTTAGCTGACAAACGGATTGCACAAAAGCTGCTTGACCACTGGGGATTGTACCATTATTAATGTCCATTGCACTGTAAATTTGGGGGGACTAAATCCATAATTAATTATATTACATGACACCAAGCATACCAACGAAATAACTAGAGGCTCTAAAGAGCCTGTGTCGCTCACCTTGGTCTATGTGCATATTAAACAAAGGACACAAATGGATTCATGACAAAATTGTATTTTGGTGATGGTGATGTGTTTGAAGTTCTTACTTTACTGAACGATTTTGCTTCTTACAATTATATCTATCATGAACTTTGCCCATTAGTAACAGAGAACTATATTTGGTAAAAATTTACATAAATTTACCAAATTAATGAAAATTGTTAAAAATTGACTATAAAGGGCAATAACTCCTTAAGGGGTCAATTGACCATTTAGGTCATGTTGACTTATTTGTAGATCTTACTTTGCTGAACATTATTGCTGTTTACATTTTATCGCTATCAATAATAGTATTCAAGATAACCAAAAACGGCAAAATTTCTTTAAAAATTACCAATTGGAGGGCAGCAACCCAACAACCAGTTGTCCAATTCATCTGAAAAATTCAGGGCAGATAGATATTGACTTGATTAACAATTTAACTTCTTGTCAGATTTGCTCTAAATGCTTTGGTTTCATAGTTATAAGCAAAAAACTGCATTTTTCCCCTATGTTCTATTTTTAGCCGTGGCGGCCATCTTGGTTGAATGGCCAGGTCATCGGACACATTTTTCAAACTAGATAACCCAAAGATGATTGTGGCCTAGTAGTTTCAGTGGAGATTTTGTAAAAGATTACTTAAGATTTATGAAAAATGGTTAAAGATTGACTATAAAGGGCAATAACTCCTAAAGGGGTCAACTGACCATTTTGGTCATGTTGACTTATTTGTAGATCTTACTTTGCTGAACATTATTGCTGTTTACAATTTATCTCTATCTATAATAATATTCAAGATAATAACCAAAAACAGCAAAATTTCCTCAAAATTACCAATTCAGGGGCAGCAACCCAACAACCGATTGACCGATTCATCTGAAAATTTCAGGGCAGATAGTTCTTGACCTGATAAACATTTTTATCCCATGTCAGATTTCCTCAAAATGCTTTGGTTTTTGAGTTATAAGCCAAAAACTGCATTTTACCCCTATGTTCTATTTTTAGCGGTGGCGGCCATCTTTGTTGGTTGACCAGGTCACGCCACACATTTTTTAAACTAGATACCCCAAAGATGATTGTGGCCAAGTTTGGATTAATTTGGCCAAGTAGTTTCAGAGGAGAAGATTTTTGTAAAAGATTACTTTAATTAACGAAAAATGGTTAAAAATTGACTATAAAGGGCAATAACTCCTAAACGGGTCAACTGACCATTTTGGTCATATTGACTTATTTGTAGATCTTACTTTGCTGAACATTATTGCTGTTTACAATTTATCTCTATCTATAATAATATTCAAGATAATAACCAAAAACAGCAAAATTTCCTCAAAATTACCAATTCAGGGGCAGCAACCCAACAACCGATTGACCGATTCATCTGAAAATCTCAGGGCAGATAGATCTTGACCTGATAAACATTTTTACCTCTTGTCAGATTTGCTCTAATTGCTTTGGTTTTTGAGTTATAAGCCAAAAACTGCATTTTACCCCTATGTTCTATTTTTAGCCGTGGCGGCCATCTTGGTTGGTTGACCGGGTCACGCCACACATTTTTTAAACTAGATACCCCAATGATGATTGTGGCCAAGTTTGGTTTGATTTGGCCCAGTAGTTTCAGAGGAGAAGATTTTTGTAAAAGTTAACGACGACGGACGACGACGGACGACGGACGCCAAGTGATGAGAAAAGCTCACTTGGCCCTTCGGGCCAGGTGAGCTAAAAAAGGAGATGTGGAATGGTTGTCAATGAAATATCTACATAGCAGAGAATTAACAACTGTCAATAATGAGCAAATCCCATACTGTACAGTAAGATATACAATATATATTTTAAAGATTAAAATTTAAACAAGAAAACACATTTACTTAATATGCTTAAATCATATAGTTTCTAAATATAAAGTTTTTGTATAAAGTTATATAGTCTCTAAATATAAAGTTTTTCTATAAAGTTAAGTATCTACAGCACAAGTTTTAGATTCACATGATTCATGTATGATATGACATATGATGGATGTCCAGTCGGAGATATAATTTGCATAATATCCAGTACAGGTTACATTGGTATAAAAATTATTGCTTTTAAAGTGCAAGATTTACAATATGCTCCTTAGACGCTTACATATGAAAAAGAAGATGTGGTATGATTGCCAATGAGACAACTATCCACAAAAGACCAAAATGACACAATTATTAACAACAATAGGTCACCATACGGCCTTCAACAATGAGCAAAGCCCATACTGCATAGTCAGCTATAAAAGGCCCTGATAAGGCAATGTAAAACAATTCAAACGAGAAAGCTAACAGCCTTATTTATGTAAACTAGAGGCTCCAAAGAGCCTGTGTCGCTCACCTTGGTCTATGTGAATATTAAACAAAGGAAGCAGATGGATTCATGACAAAATTGTGTTTTGGTGATGGTGATGTGTTTGTAAATCTTACTTTACTAGTCTTGCTGCTTACATTTATCTCTATCTATAATGAACTTGGCCCAGTAGTTTCAGTGGAAAATGTTAATAAAAATTTACAAATTTTATGAAAATTGTTAAAAATTGACTATAAAGGACAATAACTCCTTAGGGGGTCAATTGACAATTTCCGTCGTGTTGACTTATTTGTAAATCTTACTTTGCTGAACATAATTGCTGTTTACAGTTTATCTCTATCTATAATAAAATTTAAGATAATAACCAAAAACAGCAAAATTTCCTTAAAATTACCGATTCAGGGGCAGCAACCCAACAATGGGTTGACCGATTCATCTGAAAATTATAGGGCAGATAGATCTTGATCTGATTAATAATTTAACCCCGTGTTGGATTTGCTCTAAATGCTTTGGTTTTTGAGTTATAAGCCAAAAACTGCATTTTACCCCTATGTTCTATTTTTAGCTGTGGCGGCCATCTTGATTTGATAGTCGGGTCACCGGACACATTTTTAAAACAAGATACTCCAAAGATGATGATTGCCAAGTCTGGATTAATTTGGCCCAGTAGTTTCAGAGGAGAAGATTTTTGTAAAAGATAACTAAGATTTACGAAAAATGGTTAAAAATTGACTATAAAGGGCAATAACTCCTAAACAGGTCAACTGACCATTTCGGTCATGTTGACTTATTTGTAAATCCTACTTTACTAAACATTATTGCTGTTTACAGTTTATCTCTATCTATAATAATATTCAAGATAATAACCAAAAACTGCAAAATTTCCACAAAATTACCAATTCAGGGGCAGCAACCCAACAACGGGTTGACCGATTCATCTGAAAATTTCAGGGCAGATAGATCTTGACCTGATAAACATTTTTACCCCATGTCAGATTTCCTCTAAATGCTTTGGTTTTTGAGTTATAAGCCAAAAACTGCAGTTTACCCCTATGTTCTATTTTTTGCCGTGGCGGCCATCTTGGTTGGATGACTGGGTCACGCCACACATTTTTTAAACTATATACCCCAATGATGATTGTGGCCAAGTTTGGTTCAATTTGGCCCAGTAGTTTCAGAGGAGAAGATTTTTGTAAAAGATAACTAAGATTTACGAAAAATGGTTAAAAATTGACTATAAAGGGCAATAACTCCTAAACGGGTCAACTGACCATTTCGGTCATGTTGACTTATTTGTAAATCCTACTTTACTAAACATTATTGCTGTTTACAGTTTATCTCTATCTATAATAATATTCAAGATAACAACCAAAAACTGCAAAATTTCCACAAAATTACCAATTCAGGGGCAGCAACCCAACAACGGGTTGACCGATTCATCTGAAAATTTCAGGGCAGATAGATCTTGACCTGATAAACATTTTTACCCCATGTCAGATTTCCTCTAAATGCTTTGGTTTTTGAGTTATAAGCCAAAAACTGCAGTTTACCCCTATGTTCTATTTTTAGCCGTGGTGGCCATCTTGGTTGGTTGACCGGGTCACGCCACACATTTTTTAAACTAGATACCCCAATGATGATTGTGGCCAAGTTTGGTTCAATTTGGCCCAGTAGTTTCAGGAGAAGATTTTTGTAAAAGATAACTAAGATTTACGAAAAATGGTTAAAAATTGACTATAAAGGGCAATAACTCCTAAACGGGTCAACTGACCATTTCGGTCATGTTGACTTATTTGTAAATCCTACTTTACTAAACATTATTGCTGTTTACAGTTTATCTCTATCTATAATAATATTCAAGATAACAACCAAAAACTGCATAATTTCCACAAAATTACCAATTCAGGGGCAGCAACCCAACAACGGGTTGACCGATTCATCTGAAAATTCAGGGGCAGCAACCCAACAACGGGTTGACCGATTCATCTGAAAATTTCAGGGCAGATAGATCTTGACCTGATAAACATTTTTACCCCATGTCAGATTTCCTCTAAATGCTTTGGTTTTTGAGTTATAAGCCAAAAACTGCAGTTTACCCCTATGTTCTATTTTTTGCCGTGGCGGCCATCTTGGTTGGATGACTGGGTCACGCCACACATTTTTTAAACTATATACCCCAATGATGATTGTGGCCAAGTTTGGTTCAATTTGGCCCAGTAGTTTCAGAGGAGAAGATTTTTGTAAAAGATAACTAAGATTTACGAAAAATGGTTAAAAATTGACTATAAAGGGCAATAACTCCTAAACGGGTCAACTGACCATTTCGGTCATGTTGACTTATTTGTAAATCCTACTTTACTAAACATTATTGCTGTTTACAGTTTATCTCTATCTATAATAATATTCAAGATAACAACCAAAAACTGCAAAATTTCCACAAAATTACCAATTCAGGGGCAGCAACCCAACAAAGGGTTGACCGATTCATCTGAAAATTTCAGGGCAGATAGATCTTGACCTGATAAACATTTTTACCCCATGTCAGATTTCCTCTAAATGCTTTGGTTTTTGAGTTATAAGCCAAAAACTGCAGTTTACCCCTATGTTCTATTTTTAGCCGTGGTGGCCATCTTGGTTGGTTGACCGGGTCACGCCACACATTTTTTAAACTAGATACCCCAATGATGATTGTGGCCAAGTTTGGTTCAATTTGGCCCAGTAGTTTCAGAGGAGAAGATTTTTGTAAAAGATAACTAAGATTTACGAAAAATGGTTAAAAATTGACTATAAAGGGCAATAACTCCTAAACGGGTCAACTGACCATTTCGGTCATGTTGACTTATTTGTAAATCCTACTTTACTAAACATTATTGCTGTTTACAGTTTATCTCTATCTATAATAATATTCAAGATAACAACCAAAAACTGCATAATTTCCACAAAATTACCAATTCAGGGGCAGCAACCCAACAACGGGTTGACCGATTCATCTGAAAATTTCAGGGCAGATAGATCTTGACCTGATAAACATTTTTACCCCATGTCAGATTTCCTCTAAATGCTTTGGTTTTTGAGTTATTAGCCAAAAACTGCAGTTTACCCCTATGTTCTATTTTTAGCCGTGGCGGCCATCTTGGTTGGTTGACCGGGTCACGCCACACATTTTTTAAACTAGATACCCCAATGATGATTGTGGCCAAGTTTGGTTCAATTTGGCCCAGTAGTTTCAGAGGAGAAGATTTTTGTAAAAGTTAACGACGACGGACGACGACGACGACGACGGACGCCGGACGCCAAGTGATGAGAAAAGCTCACTTGCCCTTCGGGCCAGGTGAGCTAAAAAAAGAATACATGTACGAGACCACAACAAAATTGTTATGTGATAATATGAGGCTAATAACAACAACTTCATTCAGTGACTCATCAACGTTCAATATTTTAAAATCTGTCAAATGGTGCATTGGGCATTTTTAATTTGTATACCTCCAGTGCCTTGCATCACAAGGCTTTTTCAAAAATAAATGTGAAAAAGGGGGATGGGGAATGGATTAAAACAAAATCCATACAGTGTTATGGTATGTTCTTCAAGGAAACATGTATCTATATAGGTTAATATCATGGTAATTTGAAACAACAGTAGGTCATTTAACTGCCTTCAACAATGAGCAAAAACAATACTGTTTAGTAAGGTATAAAATGCCATTACCAAGGCATTAAAAATTGTGAAACAGTATAAATGAGGAAACCAATGACTTCATTTCTGCTAGAACTATGAATTGATATAGGAAGAGGTGGTATGAGTGCCAATGTTAAAATAATTAACATCAGACATGTAGCAAATGAGCAACAAATGACAATCACTAAAAAAGATGGTACAAAAGACTGAACAAGACTGTTTTAATTGCTGTTCTTCCTAATCATTATAATCTCCAAGTCACATAGAGGCCTTCATCAGCTGTAACATCATCATTTATTTTAAGAATCTGCCAGTCAGCCCCATTTCCCCTTTTTTACTAATTTTCTTTTTGAAAAAGCCTTTTTTTGTTATATTAAAATTAAATATGAAGAGATTTATGAAGTGGACATCTCCAATAAACAGACATGACAGCTACTGTATTCACTTCTCACATTGTCATAATATTTAATAGTTATCAAAAGTACCAAGATTATAATTTAGTACGCCAACAGGCGTTTCGTCTACATACATTTTGTACGACTCATCAGTGACACTTAGATCAAAATAGTATTAAACCAAACATTGAGGACCCAAAATTCCAAAAAGTTGTGATAAATATGGCTAAGGTAATCTATTCCTGGGATAAGAAAATCCTTAAGTTTTTTGAAAAATTCAGTTTTGTAACAGTAAATTTATAAAAATGACCATATAATCATAAACTTGTTGACAACTGAAATTTGAAGAACAATCCTTGTTCCGATCTACATGTATCAGAGTAATCTTAAGGCAGACTTAAAAAAACTCGGGCTAATTTTTGATTGATTGATTTGTGATGTAATATAAGGCCACTTCTAGCACTTTTGGTTGTAATGGGGCGGCCAATTTTTACTGTTGAAGGTTGTAATGGGGCAGCCAATTTTTACTGTTGAAGGTAAACTGGAGTGTCGGGATATTTAGAACCTAAAACTTTCAGAAGGAAAACCGAACACCATAGATAATTAAGATGGGGGTCTAACGTCTGCAATTTACAGGTTACGAAGGCCCTCTAAAATTGATTTAAAGTTAGTATAAATACAATATTAAAAGAGTTACATTCGTTCAGGTAAATCTTATTCAATGATAGGTAGCTTTATCTTAAATTCATCATTAGAATGAGACAGTGAATACAGCATCAGCTTCATGTACTTGAGAGTCAAACCCATGTATACAGCCGATTCTCTACTGGATATGTACTACTTTGAGAAATCAAATTCCTGGATTTGACATTAAAATCTTCACTGGATATGACATAATAATACCGGATATGAAATAATAATACTGGATATGACATAATAATACTGGATATGACATAAAAATACAGGATAGTATTAAAATTTCCCTGTGATGACTATTTTGTAATTTTATCATATACCGAGGTGACTGTTAGAATTTCTGGACATCTAAATTGTGTTCTATAAAACAGTATCATAGTAGGTTGGCCATAGGGTTGGTCATTTGATTTATTATGATCTGTAGAGTTTTGAACTATTCTGTCTGGTATTTTAACTTATCATCAAGGATGTGATAAAATATTTTTCTAAATTTTGATCTTATAATAATAAATAATTTTAAAAAGTTATATTTTGTGAACTTTCAAGATTTATCTAACCAGTTTTTGTTGTAAATTTTTTCTAAATTTTAAAAAAGTTCAACAAAAAAAATAAATAAAAATTAAATTAAAATGTAACACAAAAATAATGATGGCATGGATGACATGCATATAAAAATAGGTAAAATATTTCATCCATATAACATGTACAAAGTGATATCCATAAAATTTCAGTATACAATCTGATGTACAGTAGTTGTCGTTTGTTTATGTAATATATACGTGTTTCTCGTTTCTCGTTTTGTTTATATAGATTAGACCGTTGGTTTTCCCATTTGAATGGTTTTACACTAGTAATTTTGGGGCCCTTTATAGCTTGTTGTTCGGTGTGAGCCAAAGCTCCGTGTTGAAGGCCGTACTTTAACCTATAATGGTTTAATTTTTAAATTGTTATTTGGATGGAGAGTTGTCTCATTGGCACTCACACCACATCTTCCTATATCTATCTACTCCCTTGCTGTGTAAAATTCCCCTTACTTTATTTCATTTCGTATTCTACATTGCAATATTTAGTTTCAGTCCAAGTCCGGTTAAAATTCTTATATTAAATGAAAATTTTTGGTTCACTTTCCCCCCCCCCCCCCCCTAGTTAAATTTGCACATTTAAATTTGGACAAACATTATATATAAGTAAATGATAAACATTTAAAAAAAAAATCGTAATGATACTTGAAATTAAACAGTCAATGTTTTAACATGTTTAAGAAAATGTTTGCATGTCATCCGTCTTTCTTTCTTCAAATATTGAATTTTATTAAAACCATTAACAGACCATAATTGTAAACCAATTACTGTTTCTTAAAATAAAAAATAAAGTCGCAAACAAATAAGGCAAAGTTATGCAATATGTAAATCATATTTTATAAATAAAAACCAAACTAAATATTTAACTGCAAATTTTTTTTTTAAAGTGAACAGCATAAAAATAATTATAAAAGTATCCACTTGGACTGAAATTTGCAATGTGGTGGTGGGTGGGGAATGCAGCCAAGATTATGTAAAATCTTGCCAGTCACAAGCCTGGAAGGAAGGGAACTTCAACATATAAATGGAAGTGACCTTCTGAATGCAGAGTGAACCACCATAAAAGAAGGAAAATTCTAGTCATGTGCAAGAAAAGTTTATATGCATGACAGTCACTGTTTTAACTTACTGTCAATACACATCTTAATTGCCTGAAGTTATGTTTACAATATTAACAATACCCATAGTATTATTGTATTGATTTTATAAAACAGTAATTTAGACTAAGAAACTCAATGAAATTTTCAGGACCAAAAGATTGTCCCAAATTTCTTTTCTTTGCAGCATAAGCACTTGTTCTGAAGAGATCTTAAAAACCAAATAAAACATGTACAGGGAAATCTTAGTAGGGGAAAGGAAAATCATATCAAATGATTTACTTAACTATTGGGAATCTTAACAATAAATGGATAAATCATACTTTACATGTACAAAATCCTGAGAAACCCATATATGTTTTATATTCTGAATCACTCACACGCTTACACCTCCCAAAAATTCATACAATCAAGCGTCAAAATGATCACAAGATTATTTAAAGGACAAAAGTGGTTCAGGACCGAAAATGAACAGAAAAACGTAAATAGTAAAATGTTGCTGTAACACCCTATTAAAATTATGCCAAAAAATCGCAACAATTATGGACAAACTGTTATGGTTGGCATCTATGTATTTAGGGTGTCTATTGATTTATTTAATGTTTAGTCTAGACCATGTTGGCCATTAATGATGTTACCCTATACAATATCTCAAAATAAATTAAAACTAGTTAGACTTGGTACATACATGTATCCATGATGTGTAGTGGTTAAACCAGTAGAACATGCACATACTAATCTATTCCCTTTTTTTCACCTTTTTGGACCATACATGTATGCTATTAAGGATTCTAAATTTTGTATTTTAAATAAATTGGTGTGCATGCTTTCAGTTACATCTAAAAAAAAAAAGTTAGGGTAGGTAGGTACATGTAGTTAAGTGTTTTTATTTCATTGATTTTATGGGGATTTTTTTTTTGGAGATTTTTCTTAAGTCTATATGGCATGTATGGGAGCAACATTAACACTTGCTTAATGAAAAAAGCAAAAATAATCTTTATGATTGTCTATTATCAAAACTAAAAAGTAGGGTAGTTAGGGTAACTGCAACCACATATATATTCTATTTGGCCTTAGGAAAACTAGACTAGCAGTGTTCTCCCCTGGCAGATATGACGCTGCGATCGATCTCGCAGTGCCTTCAAAAATATTTTTGTATTTCCTGCAGCGCCTTAATTGGTCGGTGTTCCTTAATACCCGATTATAATTTGGAATGCATGGTTAAAATATAACTGCCTTATTAGACACAAATAAAATTTCAGAATATTGATTTCTTACAGTAGTTGGAATTTTATTTTATGCAGACTGTCTATTCCACTTCCAGCAGCACATCACATCACTGTTTATACTGCAACTACCTGCGTTTATTTCCTAAATTAGTATTAACATATAGCTATATATATTTTGTATAACGTAAAGGTCAATTTCATCAAGGAACACTTTTTCCACAATCAGGGGTGCATTAACCTGTTGATAAATAAGTTAACATCTATTGATGATAAAAGTAAATTAAATTTTTATAAAGCACTTGAGCCAAATCTATTGATCAAACCTTACCTCTCTAACCCAAACTTTGAATTTAGAAAATTAATTACAAAACTTAGAATCAGTGACCATTCATTATTAATTGAAAAAGGGAGGCATTTTAAAATTCCTCGCGAAGAGAGACTTTGCAAAAAATGTAAAGTACTAGATGATGAGAAACATTTCCTTATAAATTGTTCTCATAATTCAAATATTAGATTAACATATTTTGATTGCATTAATAGAGAAAGTAATTTATTTGCTAATCTCACTGACAATGACAAAGTTATATATATACTTAACCCATCAACACCAACACAACTTCACAAGTGAATAAACTAGGATCCTTTATAAAAAAGTCAATGGAACTGAGGACAGGGGACCCTTTAATATTTACCTGAATTTGTGTATATATATTGAGTTACTTAGTTATTGTCTTTATTTGTTTTTGTTGTTGTTATATGTCACAAACTGTAAAGTTTATATGGCAATTGAATTTGAATTAACATGATTAACATATGATTAAGGGATGAAAATAAGTTTTAAATTTGTGTTACAATTTAAAACGCTATCATGTATTAATTCAAGTCATGCAAGTTGCAGTATAAAAACAAAATTAGGTCAATGTCTTAAAAATACAACCTTTTTGTACATGTATTTGGTGCAAAACTGGGGAAGGGCTCGGTAGAACCTAGCCCTATCCAGTTTCTCAGCCTCATACAAAAAAGGTTATATTTTCATGACATTGACCTAATATTGTATATATATATGTACGTATAACAAGATAATTCCTGAGTTATTCCCATACCATATATACATGTAGTAAGCTAAAAATTGGGTTTAAATAGACAGCCATATAAGTCCCTTAATAAATGTTTTGTGCATTAAACTTTATTTATATTTGCATGCTACATGTCTAAGATCAACCTCAACTAACCTATTCGCTGTGGAAACAAGGCACTAAATTTTCACCTTGCATATTTTATACACACATGGAAGTAAAATAAGGAATAATGGGATAATGTTACATACCAGGTTGTCAATATGAGACTGTCCGTCGGTCCCATTTTAATACTGTAAATTCAGATATTATTGCGTGCATTTATTATTGCGATTTTGTCATTTTACACTTGAATGCGATTTTAATTTTTACGATTTTCAGAAAAGTCATGTTTAATTCAGTTAAAATATTACATAATGCGAGTTTTAATTATTGCTTTTACAACTCAGTCGCATTATTCGCAATAATAAAAACCTCACAATAATTTCTGAATTTACAGTATTTAATGCCTCAACAATGAACAAAACCCACAAGGTGTAGCAAGCTATAATTATAATCATAATTAAGGCACAGATAAAAACAAAAAATAAAATAATTCAAACACAAGAAAACTGTCCATTTGCTGTCTGAAAGGGCTGATTTGTCAACATGGCAACAAAAGAACAAATACAATATTCAACTCATGACTTCAGAGACCAACACAGTCATACAGAATAAGGCATGGTTTTGTCTAGTCCAAATAATTATGACGTCTGACAAGGCTTATAATTTTTTTCTGGGACGCCTTCCTACAATGTACACAGGAAAGTGTCCCAGAAAAAAAATATAATAGCCTTGCCAGACGTCATAATTATTATGTCTAGTCCAAGTAATGATGACGGCTGTCAAGGCTACTTATTTTTTTGTGGGAAGCCTTTCTATAAAATAAAATAGCCTTTTGGGACCCCTTCCTAAAAAATAAAATAGCCTATTCACACATAGGAAGGCGTCTCCAAAAAAAATTGCCTTGCCAGACTTTATAATTATTAGGAAGTCAAGTGCAAAATTACTCTGACCTCCAACCACTGTTTTGCCAGACGCTGCCGCTGTGGGACAAAGTGGTCCCACGGTCCAAGCTTGTCTGGCAAAACAGCCGTTGGACATCAGAGTAATCTTGGAATAGAGCATTTGGAGGGTGGTAAAATTTTACTCCTCCTCTACATGCATGTAGTCAAAATTATTGTTACTTTGAAACTTATCTATGATCTCTTGTTAGGCTTGATTAAATATTTGTTATTGGATCATAAAAATATAAATTGATCACCAGACACGAGTATCTGAACATGAATGATGGACAAGCTACATGTAGGTCCATATGATTAATGCACACTAAAAAAAATATAGAAAAAATCCCATCACTAGTCCTCATACCATCAGATACTAGAACAAGAAAATTACATTCTCAAACGTTTAGGCAAATATCCACCTCTAAAGACAGCTACAAATGGTCATTCTTTCCGCAAACAATCATTCAATGGAACTTGTTGCCACAAGTTGTGGTAGCAAGTCAAACCATTGAAATTTACAGAGATCAGTTGACACCAACTGTTCTCCACAACATAATTTAATTCTATAAATAACAATGTACATATTTTTTAATCACTTGTTGTTTTCTTTCATGTAAATATCACCAAGTATTCTAATAAGTTAAAGATAAATTTTTGTTCATATTTTTTAATCATATACGAATCCGGGTCCGTTCGCGCCCATTCACGTTCGCACCCACTCATGTTCGCCCCCTTTCACTTTCGCACCCCACATGTTCGCACCCTACATGTTCGCGCCCAATTTTAATTGGTTTTGTGTTTAACTTTGTAATCAAGTTTTGGCAAGTAGTATTCTTAAAAGTATAATTGATTTCATTGTCTCAAAATAAATGGAGACAGCATTTTTTATGTGTTGAATAAAGTCTTAATCATGTTTTTGAGAGTGTATTGTTAAAGAAAATAAATCATTCCTTTCTAATTAAAGTGGGATTCTGTCAACGTTTTATTTTGTGTTGAATAACACTTAATCATGTTTTCTTTAGTGTATTACCTTTAACTTTGTTTCATTGACTTGTTTCAAAATGAAGTGAGATTCTGACTACGTTTTTTTTTTGTGCGTTGAATGGATTTTATCATGTTTTGGTTTATATTATTATTATTTTAGTGTATTGCTATATTTTATTATTTAATTGTTTCAGATCAAAGGGACCAAGCTGTTAAAAACAATTATCTTTTGTGATTTTCATTTAAAATATTTAATCTTTTACTCATACCAAGCTATAAATACATTCAGTATTTACATCAAAGCAATTAAAACAAAAATCATGATTTTCTAATTATTCAACTGGATTTTGAATTAAAATTGGGCGCGAACGTGTAGAGTACGAACGGACCTTGGGTGCGAACGTGCGAGGTGCGAACGTGTAGGGTGCGAAAGTATATTGGGCGCGAACGGACCTGATACCATCATATACTCCGCGCATGCAACAGTTCGTAATCTTCAATAATAATGAAGCTGTAACTGTATATCAGAAGAAGAAGAAAATGAACAATTTCACGATAAATACCGTGAATGGTGTCTTGACAATAGGGAATGCAAGGTGTACAAACCTTTGAAGACACATTTGTTTCATTCGCTACTCTTTTGGTTAAGAAATGGGAGTAAATTATTACATGTTATATATTTTTCCCCGGTGTAATTTCGATCTGACCACGTGTAGCATGTTTGGCAAATTTTAATTCCATTTTTTTCTTATTTTTACCTCTTTTCCTCTACTGAAATGAATGATATACAAAGTAAACAACTTATATTCCTCTGTGCTTACATATTTTAAAGCTGTCACTTACTTTTGTCGGTTTATTTTCACGCATTAGAGAAAATAATTGCTCCAGCAAGGTGCTTTCACTTCTGCCATCTTCAAGCATCTAAAGACGGCGATCGGCTTTTCATTGGTTGATACTCCCACGAAGGCGGGGTCTAATCCCGGCAACAAAAACATCTATTGCAACCATTTATAATATAGTTTCGGCACAAAAATGCCGTAATCATGTTTTAATAATCAATGAACATCATACCAATATTATTTTTTTATCCGCATTCATGCATACAATTTGTAATCAACAATTTTATCGATGGACGCTGCTTACGGAAGCCGCCATTGATGAATATATAATGAGGTAATTGCGGAGTTACCTACCCCTGACAAAAAATCCTCGAAATTGCCTTAACATCACTGCGCGTAGATATCTGTTGCGAACTTAAACGACTGCGTTCAGACAATGATACGACATTCCAGATAATTGAGGATAGTAATCCGACTTTTTCATTTTTCGTTTCGTATCGCTGTCTGATCTCAAACGGGAGCAATAATCGGCAATGTGTGAACCCCGCATTAAGCTTTAAATATTTAAATACTAAAAAAACACTTCTGGTTAAAAAAAAACCTATGTGGTGTTAAAAGTAAAAACACAAAAATACTAAACTCCAAGTAAAATTCAAAAAGGAAAATCAAAAATCAAAAGGCAAAATCAAAAGTCCAAACACATCAAATGAGTGTAAATTTCAAAGATGAGACCTCAACCCATATCCTCAATCTAGAGATTATGGTAGATCGATTGAATCAAAATAAAGTCATTTCAGTACTTACACATTTTATAAAATATCACATGTTTATTCTCACGCACCACCAAAAGCACACACAGCAGTGCAAGGGACTGCAGCATCTTTTCTTACACCCCTTACGTACAAGCTCATGACAAGATGATGAAACCTCAGAAAAAGTTTTTTTTAAATTGTTCTCATGTATCATCTTTATTTTTTCGCCATTCATTAGCCCCATGATTCGGTAGCATAGGATCCAATGCCAAGCTCGTCCCCTTAAACACCCGAATTAGTATATTGCACATTTTACATGCTGAAAATGACTTGACCATATTGAGGGAATAGCATCAATTAGCTTTTCCTTTTGCAAAGAGTTAGTTTCTTGCTTCGTTAACCCCATTGATAAGTGTGATCGTACAGTAACACCACGAATATTCATCAATTATCATTCTAAATGTTATAGTTACATCTTCAAATGTCATCAATGTTTCCCATACAGTCTTTTTCCTCTCCAAGCAAACAGAGAACCGTATCGCAACCGGTAAAGGCATTGAGCACAGGAAGTGTGTGATCACTCATTGCCTAGTTAATTTGAAAGATCATGGAAAAAGGTTTATCCAAAGCTGTTTGCTCTCAAAAATACAAGCAATAGTTCGTCTAGCCCTATGCCACGGAGTAGCGAAAAAGTAATGACAGCATCATCAGTAACGACTCTTTTAATCATGACTTGTTTAAATCCGTGTTTCATTGCACCAAGATTCTTATACACCAATATTCTAGTGTCAACTTCCTAATGTGAACATGATGCTAAACTTGACACATAATCCTATGGTGATAAAAAGAACATTATAGGCATTGGTTTCTAAAACTGACATACACATCCAAGACTTCATATACTCTTGTTACAGTTACAAGGTATTTCTTAAGGTAAGGACATAATACCAAACCAGCATGCTCGTTAAGAAACACTTTGAAACTGTAACAACAGCTGTGAATGTAGTCTTGGGTGCGTACATAGACAATAGTTTGAAGGCTGCTACAAGAAGCAAGTGCTAGAGGATAGGGAATAAACAAACGAGTCCAGGGTCAAAACAAATTCCTCAAAATTGACAAAGTTTCCCGCAATATGACGGCAATAATAAAACACTTTTCAGTTTGCATTCACAGCAGCTTGTCCAATAAAATTTAGAGGGAAAGGTAATTGTAGTAACAAATGCTCGGGATGTTCTGCGTTTTCTACCACAAGCCGATATTTCAAGATTATCACCATGTTTACACGAAAAGGCTGTTATTAGAATCATGATGCATGTGTCTGATGCAGTGAAATTCAGATTTCTGAATCGCGATTCAAACAGTCGATACTGATGTTGCTGTCATTACTCTAATGCTATTCCTTGACATAGGAGCAGACAAATTTTGGCTGGCGTTTGGGAGTAAAAAAGTTTTAGATATATATCTACACATGACCTTTCAACTGCACTAGGTATTGAGCAATTACCCGTACACGTTTGCTCGAAACGGAAAGCAAGACTGCGTTGGTGACATGGATGGCGTTTGAAGATGTGACTTAAGTGCCAGTCTTTGTAAGAATCAGGCAATTTAGGTAAAAATTAAAATATGGTTAGAAAAAACCCACCGAGCTAATCATGGTATTTAGAACTAACCATCATCCTGATTTAAAAGATATTAGTCTTTCGTTTGTCTGTGTCTGGTAATATCAAATAACATGGTTAGAAAATTGGTTAAAATGATAGCAAATTACAGAGTTATCTCCCCTTATTCGTTAATTTCTAGTGCATTTCAACCAAATTGTATCTTCTATAACCAGAACAAAAAATTGAAATGAATGTTATTTTTGTGCATAACTACATATTATGAACTGAAATCGGGTGGGTTTTTTGGTCATGTTTTCACCACTGCCTGATTCTTAGGCAGACTGGCACTTAAGCATTTAAAATATTGCCTGATCAGCTAACATCACCAGAAATGGATTTGTTAATGTCATTGATAGAGCGATACGATGTTTTACTGTTAGATCGAAGAAACTTTCAGATTGGGTTAACGAAGCAAGAAAACAGCTGTTTTAAAAATGGAAAGAATAATTGAGTCTCTAGTCTTTTCCAGCATATTAAACATGTAATATACCACGACGGGTGTGAATGAGTAAGAAGCTTGGATCGGTTCCTATGATTACTGGTGCAGACGGTTATGAATGGCGAAAGGACAAATATGATCCATGGGAATCCTTTTGGCCAAATCTTTGTGAGGCTCTTTAATCTTGTCAGAAGCTTATACATTGTGGATGTAAGAAAGGGTGCAAAAGCTTTGTAAATGAAAAAAAAACAGGTACCCCGTGCATATTTTACACTTTGAAAAAAGTTGTATATTAAAATTAAAAGTTGATATGTCTATGTCCGCCATATTGCATATTTCCAGAAGTAGGGGTTGTAGAGACATATGCCCTATACTTTGTAATCATGAGAAGTATCAAAGAAAAGTTCATTCACAATATAATGATAGTAGCAATACGTTAAGACGCATTTCAATTATCTTAAAATATGCTCCTTTTAGTACAATGTCTACAATGTTGGATTTAATCAAAAGTAGGGTTTTTAAAGTCATATAATCTACAAAATATATCCAATAGTCGCTCTTTGCAAAGGTTTATGCTGAATATAATGAAAGATGCATGATTATAACACCTTAACACATAATTCAGCCATTGATCTTGGGCTGATTTAAGTATAATGTCCGCATATTTAATTTTACCGGAAGTGGTGCATATTTTTATTTTTAGATTGCCGCTCTATCTGAAATCAAAGAGTAACAATAGATGAAACGTTGTGCCAAGTTTCAAGCTTGTGTTATGATGTGCACAACTTATACGAAGCCGCCGAAATATAATTCAGAAAAGCGATAACGACGTATGACATTTATAACATGTTGTTTTGGATATTTAAAAAATTTTACGAAAATATTTAAAGTTTAAATATTTTCGTAAAATTTTTTAAATATCCAAAATTTTCATAAAGTCTCTGTTGTATCCGTAAATTTCATTGATTTTTGAAATTATATCGAAACAATTTCAATATGTTCATCAAAATATATGACAATGCTTACATTTTTGACTTCGATTCGTTCAAACATTATAGACATGACAACGTGATATAAAATTGATGCGACCATTTTAATCATTATCAGTCCCCACATAGGCTTAAGATTACATCCCATAGATTAAAGTCTTTGGAAATAATGTCACTAGCATGTTGTAACATGAAGTAAATGCATCGTCTGTCTGTTAGGTACTTTGAAAAAAAATCAGACAATTAATACAGAGCATTTTTTTTGGATAATATCTATATTATCTACTTCCATGCCATTGTCATTTGCACTGGCTATTTGAATAATGACACTTAGGGGATCATCAGACATATTGACCCAGTTGTAGTTAAAAAAAATTATAGTACAATTAAGAAATATAGTACCAGATGTGGATGCTGACAGTTAGTATCATCAATGATGATTGAGACAAAAAAAAAAAAAACCCAATTAGTGTAAAAAGTAAAAAACAAATGAAGCCGAATTTAATTTAACTAAAAACTGGTCCAGGTTTATCATTTATCGAACACGGTTCCTTGTGTATAACCAAATGGAGAGACAAAGACAAGTATACAGCATCATATCCTAGAAGTTCAAAGCTAAATTACTCCTATTCAGATAAAGTCAGAGAAAAATAATTATGTCAGAGTTTGATCGCTTTGTTGTGATTGACACATTCCGGGAAGGTATTTATTTTTGTAAAAATCTAGTAATGAGTTAAAAATTGAGGGCATACGATACAGTTTCGATCCCACAATAGATGTTAATTTCTTTGTCATTTGGTCTCTTGTGGAGCGTCGTCTCATTGACAATTATATCACATTTTATTAAATAGATAAACTAAAGTACACAAAACGCAACATAGCAAAATGAAGAATTGGCAACATAAAACTCCCACCTAACACTCAGGTTGATCTCAGATGCGCCGGAAGGGTAAATAGATCCTGTTCAACACGTGGCAACCGTTTTAATGCTCATTTTAGTACGAACGGCATCATTGTTACGACATCAAATAAATATCCGCTACCATCTGTGAAACGGATATTCCATAACGGTCAACAAGACGTGATGGCGTCCGTAAAAATTCACGAAGGAAACATTTCAACTTCACGATTGGTTTAATAGTTAAATTATGAGCAGCAACCTTCTACCAAGAGAAGCATGATCGAAAAAACAAGCCCTGGAATTATTGATCAATTTGGAGATAAATACAGATAATGTTGAAAAGTTACTACAATGTACGTAAAAATGCGCAGTTTACAATTTGGAAGCTTGAAAATCATTTCTTTGTGGTAAAACTTTGTTTTCAACCGACCCTTAATGTAATTTTCTAGCTGTAAGTCAACTTATGAGGCACCCATCTGTTTCTGTAGTATTCGTTATCTGTACATCGATATGATAGATGCATTCAACATAACTACTTAATTTAAATTATTTAGCGACAAAACACTATCTAAAAGCAGAGGATAAAGTTAAAGGATACTGCTTACTTCTTTTATATCTTCTTAAGAAGTTTCTATATGAGGTCAGTCTGATAAAAAGAAAGTTGGTTCCCATTGGAATGGCGATAGTTTGTTGAAAATCACACCCTCAAAACGTAACATATATAGTGTCTATCAACAAATCAAGCGTATGAATTCAGTTTCAGAAATTTTTAATCTTAGAATCAGAGTGATTTATTCAAAGTAGGATTGATCCCTTCCTCAGACAAAATACCTTTATCTAAGTTAGCCATTCATTTTTAGGAAACAAAGTAATAGCAACTCTTTCTATTTGTGTTTTGGTACAAGTTATTCTACTTTCGGGGAAAATAAAGGTATTTACCAGTGACTGATTTATTAATAACTTAATAATGAATTTATAATATTTTTTTTTTGTAAATACGTTGTTGTAGTTCTTAGTTGTTTCTTTAATATTTGTTTTGTATATAAATCAAGCTATTAGGTTTCTAGTTTTGGCTAAGTAGCATTATGAATAATAATATCCTATCTGGGCTTTAATACCACAATGAAAATATTGTTTTAAGGGAAAATGTAACAAGGTTCAATTTTCTGCGTTGTCTTATTGGCAATCAACCACATGTATCCCCTTATATCTAAATAAATTATGTATAAAGATATCTAAAAAAAATGTTTATTAATTTTAAATTAAATGCGACAGTCAAAATATAATTCTGATACAAATCAGCAGCATTTATTTAAAAAGCAATAATAAAAGTATTAGGCAAGGACAATGATCAAATATCATATCAATTACAAACGTTTGCAGTGTTACGCCTTTTTACGAGCACATATTGTGCCCTCCTTTTCTGCTTTGTAAGAAATGAATAAACAGAAGTAATAGTACTATATTGGACGAACCTGCATATATTGATCGAGAGCAATACCAATTTTAAGTACATGCAAAGCACTATAAAATTTATCAATATATTTGATTATCAATACTAAAATTTCTGCTTTAAAATATATTTTATAATCAGTTGAAGAAGGACGTGAGTGGTCACATGATCTTTGCTCTGATTTCAGTGCTGCAGCCGATGATGAATGTAAGAAAAGAAAAGTCATATCTTAAATGATTTCGATTCTCACTTCAGTCTTTTAAGTGGAATGAGACAACGGAATTTAGAAGCAAATCGAACCTACCTAACATGTGTGTAATTTGAATACACAGCTTCAGTGACGACGTACTAGAGCGATACAGAAAAATTTAAAACTCGGACCACTCGGCCATCGAGGCCCCTCTTAATGTTGTGACTTTTAATAAACAAAAAAATAATAGATTTACAAACCTTCTCGTTTCATTTAATGGGATATGATAACCTATTCAGTGTGATGCTTTCACCATATACCTTGCCTTCATATAAATTATGTATTCACAATCCGATGCACTTGTCACTATATTACATAGCCGACTATTCAGTGTGTGTTTTCTCCTTGTTGAAGGCCAAACCTTTGCCTATTGAGGCTTATATTCATTTTTGTGGACAGTTATCTCATTGGCAATCATATCACATCTCCTTATTCCTATATTAACAGAAAGGTGATCAATAACGTTGAACATTGTATTAGATTGTATTTCTAGATATACATTTTTCGATGTTGCGACTGGTAATTACTGAGCTCAAAGATTTAATCAATAATTTATAATTTATATTTTTTTATTGTTCAGGTGTTTCAGATTGTTGAATAGTACATTTTAATACCAGTCTTTGATTGTCACTGACCGTACGCTCTAAATACCCTTATTAAAGTTCGTAGTTTGACATATGCAAGTTAAGATTAAGATATAATGTCTAATAGTAAATTTGTATAATCTGCTCTAACACCCTTACCTGATTCAAAAACCTTAAAGGCTATTTCCTAACTGATAAACAAAATCATTTCTTTTTATACTACTTTATGTTGCAGACAATGACACACTTTCTTCATTATATATCCATAATGAGTTTAGCAACTCATTATTTCCGTACACTATTTCAGAACAAAATTGAAAATGAATAGTGTTAACCCAAAACTCTTCACGTGTTAAATTTAAAGATAAAATTTCACAACTCAAAACTTCCTTAATATATACTACTATCCATTAATTTGATAAGTATGGTATTTGTCACCGTTATCGTTATCAGCCTTTAATCATAAAATTATCATCCACTTGAGGTAACGGTGTGTCCGTAACAACAGAGATACTGACGAGGAATCAGATAAAATGGCTTTAATGTATGTACTTTTTGTACTATAATTAGGTTTTAAAGGAAGTTTTTCGATATAAGATCCTATTATTTTCATTTAAATGACCATTTGCCAGTACTAACTATATAATAGATATTCGAAGATGTGGTTTGAGTGCCAATGAAACAACTTATACAAGACAGTAACAATCAAAACCAAGGAGTAAAAAAAGACTCATAAAACCAAAAGACATTTGCATCAACAGTTATCAATAATAAATAAGAAACAACACGAACTATACTGAAAACCGGGAGTGCAATCAGGTTCTACGGAAGGGTAAGCATTTTCTGCACTGGTCGTGTAATTTCTTAGTTCAGTTTGGTAATGATGGAAGGTTGTTATGACTGAGATAGTATATCAGATATGATTTCTGACACACTTTTGTCATAATAGCTCATGACGGCGACCGTAAAATTACTTGACCTTAATTTGATTGATTCATAGAAATATATTTATACAACTTATAAAAAGTAAACCATTATAGGTCAAGGTACGGCCTTCAACACGGAGCCTTTGCTTACACCTGTTACACATTACACCGAACAACAATTCATATATAAGGGCCACCAAAATTACTTTAATCTGTAAAACAATTATAAGGGGAAAACCAACTCTCTAATCTATATAGAAACGAGGAACGAGAAACACTTGTTAACAACATCAACAAACAACAACCACTGAACATCATATTCCTGACTTAAGACAGGTGCAAACAATTGCAGAGGGGTTTAACCAGGCGGAAACCCTGTTGAAGAATAACAAAAGAATCGAAGCCCTTTGTTAGAGAATGCAATAAATGCTTACTGTAATGTTAACTATAGTAACACAATTTTTAAAACTTTATAGAAACAAATAAAAGGACAATTTTCTTCTCAATTATGAAGTGTTTTGTTTTGAAAATATCATTTGCATCAGTTTTCAGTTCATCTATTGCATAGTAACAATTAGATATCAAATTGTCGACATGGATATCTATCACGTTGGATGTAAAATATACACAACCTTCGGTTTAAAACAAAAATACCACAGACGGAGAACATATCATGTAATTTCTGTGTCGCCCTTCCATTATTAGACGTAAGAAAAACAGAAAAAAATGGATAACAATTGTATCGAAAAGAGAAAATCGAGTGCACCTTTTTATGTGAGGGCGTGTTTGAGGTGTATATTTTGAATCACCATTGGAATTGCTACGGCCGTCGGGAAAAGACGGTTTCTTTCGTCAAATGAAAGGACACGGCGGGAATCGGCAAAAAAATGATGGAGAATATAAACGGAAAGGTGGTCGCCGCCTAGTTGAGCTTTCTTTACTGGCCGAAGCTTTGAAAGCTTGCGTGGGTTGTGGCTCAAACTTAAAATTGCATAATACAATCAACGAACAAAGATTTGGATTTTGCAGTATTCTGAACATTTTTTGTGAACGATGTGGATACTTTACTACAATACCAACCAGCATAAGACATTTCACTGGACAACGAGGACCTGGCGCATTTGACATAAATACGAAAATGGCACTTTGTATGATAATACAAAATAAATCGCATCTTTAATTTATATTAGCGTAATCCCATATTTAATAATTGCTTAATTTTAATCCCCCCCCCCCCGCATCATAAACTGCAATCATCTCGATCA
Source organism: Mytilus trossulus (assembly GCF_036588685.1). NCBI lineage: Eukaryota > Metazoa > Mollusca > Bivalvia > Mytilida > Mytilidae > Mytilus > Mytilus trossulus. The sequence continues at coordinate 40,380,746 of NC_086382.1, read as the reverse complement.
TTATAGACCATCCGTTATTTTAAAATAATTTCAATACAGTATAGAACAACGCGAACAGATACGTAATGATTGATTATTGCAATTTTTACATAAGAATGCAACACAAATCTCGGGTCAGATTCTATTATATTAAGATATCAAAGTTACAGGTTGACTTTATATCATGAAAAAAAATCATGAGTTTGTGTGTTCGAATAGTTATTTTTTTACTAAAAGTAAAGAATGTATATCTTTGAATATATTTTTTTTCGTGTGTGATAACTATGGTTTATAATCTTCAACCACTGAAATTTTAGTCTGCCCTTCCACGAAATATTTAATTAAATTTTTTTTTTATGTTTCGGAATTTTCGAAAATTCCACCTGACCACCGATCAAACAATAGTTTTAAGTTGAACCAATGCAGCCAAGTTAATAAGATAATGCTCATTTGCTAGTAGATACATTTGTCTTTTAATGTACAACTGACATATAAGGATCGTTATGGTGATATCTGGATAAAAACTGAAAATTACCTCTTATCTATGAATAAAATCACATTACTCCGAAACGTGATATCTTAAATCTATAAAAATCGAAAGGGGAACTTATACCAATAGCTATACACGAATCAACAAAGTGTCTGGAAAATTGGTGTAAGGGTTTTTGAGTTACTGTCCTCCTTTTTTATAAAACAAAAACTCAGAATCTTAAAATCTTAAATTCATAAGAAACGTTAGAGAGCTCACATGAATTTTCAATAAAACTTTTAATAAAAATTTGTCACAACTTTTTTGAATTTTTTATCCTCAACGCTCTTCAATTTTGTATTTGTTTGGTTTGATAAATATTTGATATGAGCGTCACTGCTGATCCTCATTTTGACGAAACGCGCGTTCAAGCGTTTTTGTGTTATTGTCTGAGATATTGACGACAGACTGAATGACGGTTTATCATAAAACTTCCCATAATCGGGTATATGAAATTAATAGGTTTGACGCAAAGCTCCTAACTCAGGAAATTTAGTAACGGCATATCCCTTCCGAAATCTTCCCTAATATTTATGTAATGGAGCAGTTTACCTGTGTCCTATTATTGACACGTTTTTAACTATAAATCAAATTGTGGAATTCAACGTGTTGACATGTTATTATCTTTGAAGTTTATTAGTAGTTGTTTCAAAATGATAACACAAATCTTGTGATACTGATAATGTGATGAGTTTTATTTGTTTTTCATGTAATCGATTTTGTTCTCATTTGAATTATGAAAAATACGGAAAAATTAAAAAAAACAACCTTGGCATGATACAAATAATATTGTTTCTATCCAGATAAACAATTTGTTATCAATAATAACAAATTCAGCGATACACATTTGCCTACATTTCAAGTTTAAACAATAACAATCGTTTTTCCGCGCAATTTATTAGTTGTATCCCTTAATACATCTGGTTTTAACCTCAGAACAGTTGCCTTAGTGTACACACCACGGGGATATACATAGATGCATGATCACACAAGACAATAATGAACCTAGTTAAATGATTACATTACAGAAACATAAAATAAGTACAATTTGAACATTATAATTTGAAATTTCAAACATCAATAACAATTTGGAAACGCGAATAGTTATCCAAAAAACGAAATATAGTAAGCTTAAATACATGATTTGGAAACACAACTGCAAAATATTGATAATTTCAATCAAGGATTACCGAGAAACTGAGTGAGTCAATACCAATATTCATCAATCTTCAAAGACCCAAATATTATAAAACATCTTTAGCTTTTCATGATGAATATGTTGTTGTTGCAGATAAACCCTCAAACCCTCAAACAACATCGTTAATGTGTTGAAGCACATCACATTATATGCCTGATAAATGTATGTCGCATTTGGAATCTCAACGTATACCCAATGGCAATTAAAAAGAAAAAAATCCAAAGAGATTCTACAGGTGGCCTCAGTCAGATTGAGTTTTTTAAATACAACCAAAGATCGTTTAAAGTACATAAATCTAAGACTCTTGTCAAAGTATTAAAAAAAAACTTTTCTACACTTTACACACATAATTTCCATTCCAAACCAAAGGACACATTGAAAGAGTTGTATTCATAAAATAGAACGGATAATATAGATACATATATCTTGTCGGAGGAAGGTTAGGAAAATGACTGATCGTTAACAAAAAAGCATGTAAGGTGAATTACGTCTCTCGCACAGAAAGCATGAAATGCATGGTTCTGTCTCCGATATATGATTTTTGTTTATTGTTTTATTGTATTAGTATAGATGAGACCAATGATTTTATACCATTTCAATTGATTCATATTTTGGCATTTAAAAATGTAACAAACACTTTACATGTTTAGTGAATCTCAAGCGCTTCCTGAATTCATTCAGAATGCTGAACCCCTCATGTAAATACTAACAAAAAAACATACTCCAAGAAAAATAATACAAATGAGGAATAGTAAAAACATCTAGGTTTAACTTTGATTTAGAAGTTGAAAATTGATATAAAAAATAATCTAAATCAATCAACAATACATTTAAGAGTGTTTGTTGATGTTTACGAGGAACGCTGAAACAGACCAATTTGAAAGCCAGGGATGCTTAAATACTTGCAACAAACAAAGGTTTGAAAAGAATAGCCAAAACAATATGATCTTGATTTTATTTTAGAGGGTTGAAAACTTGGATTATAGCGAAGATTTTTCTGTTTATTACCACTTGCGCACACATGGAGAAATTAATAATCACAAAAAATAAAATAGAAATAATCAAAATTAAGATCTACCAGAATAATTTAAAAGACAGTATAACTGACATTTTCAATCAAATATTATCGTTTGACGGTATTTATGCTTTCACTATTGTATTGGTCAGCCGACAACCCGTTGTTTAAACTAGAGAAATAAAATAATGAAAATAATTCTATATAAAATCGTCTAAACTAGTTAAAGATATTGACAATCCGAAAACTGAATGCTGAGTAATACAAGTATTTGATATGTGTATATCCGAAAGCTTTCAGTAAAAATACGAGTCTTGTTCAAAAGTAAAATATATATTGAAATCAATAAGTGTGAATACATAATGTTAAGGTAGCTGTGTTGTCTAAATTTTTGACGATTTCTTCTGTAAAAGACTTTTTGGCTAACATACGTTCAAATTACAATATAAACACTTGGGGTCACAAAACCTACTTTGTCATTAAAATACATTGAAATTAACACAATCACATTCATTATATTTGTTTTATAGGAGGAACTTTATTTTTTAAGGATATATCAAACGATAAAATGGGCTAAAACTCAAAGATTTTTTTTTTTAAATTACTTCTCAAATAGTAAATAAAAATAGGGGATTACGGGTCTTATATCTTTGAAAAATCCCGAAAGCACCAACTGGCCTATCAAATTCAATATAATTATCTGCCCAGATAGAACATTAAATTAATTCAAATCCGCTGAAACCCTTAAATTTGAAAGCTTCTTACATACTTGTGGATCTATATGACCAACAGTGACCCCAAAGTCTCAAATATTCATATAGGCTTTACTATTAAAATAATTTTGAAATGAAATAGGAGACACATATTTTTTTTGTTGGAAATGCAATAAATTTTAAGTACTGCATTTTTATATTTTGGCCGGAGATATTTGTTAAACTGTTTCGAACGTTTGAAAGTTGTGTTGTGTCGTTGTTCTCCTCTTATATTTAATGCGTTTCCCTCAGTTTTAATTTGTTATCCCGATTTTGGTTTGTTCATGGAGTTATGAGTTTTGAACAGCGGTATTCTACTGTTGCCTTTATTTCCCGCAAAATATGAGTCGTTGATACTAGAAACATTTTCACGAACATTTATACAGTTTTATCTGAACCAACAAATGCATTGACTACAAACCAGTAAAAGTCTGAAATGGCCTATATCTGTACTCGACTGTACTGATTTTTACTCGACCAGTCTGAAATTGTCTGAAATTTACTTGATTATACTTGACTGTAGTCTGAACCATACTGAACAGTCTGAATTTGTACTTGACCAGATTTAACCATTTTATACGAGTCTGAACCATGCTCGACCTAGTCTGAACCATACTCGACCTAGTCTGAACCATACTCGACCAAGTTTTGACCAACATAGACCTATTATTTGTATCTATCAACTAAATTTTATCAACTTAGGAAATATTTTTTAATAATAAGGAACTTTGAACAACAATTTGAAACTAAAAATGTACTCAATATAGTATTAAAATTAAAGTTTCACAATAATAAACAACAACTTTCAATATTTTTCGAAATTTAATGAATTTTTCCGAAGCATTGTATGGTAATTGGACTTATATATATATACAAATCTGTCCACTGCTACTTCCCAAACATTCAACAATTTATCTTCTGAAGAAAACGAAGCTGTGCGGTTACTTAAAAACAGAGACGACATTATAATTAAACCAGCAGATAAAGGTAGAGCTGTTGTCCTCATGGACAGATGTGACTACATTCAAGAGGCGGAACGTCAACTCTCTGATGAGAGATTCTATAAGAAATTAGACTCTGACCCCACCCCTCAATTTAACACAGAGATCACCACAAACCTGAAAAACATGTGTGAACAGGGACACATTGATGAAACCACATTTAAATATCTAAAACCGGAAAAATCAAAGCCGGGGCGTTTCTATCTACTGCCCAAAATACATAAAGTCAATAATCCAGGTAGACCAATTGTTTCCGCCAATGACCACCCTACAGAAAAAATATCAGAATTTATTGACTTTCATCTCCGACCACACGTAGAAAATTTACCATCATATATTCAAGACACAACACATTATCTTAAAAAAATGGAATCTTTGAACCCTCTCCCACCTGAAACGATCCTTGTCTCGCTTGATGTTACCTCCCTCTATACTAATATCCCCCATGACGATGGTATAGAAGCCTGTAGGGAAATCTGGAACTCTCGTAACACCTTACATCCACCAACTGAATGTCTCATCCAGCTTCTTACTTTGGTATTAAAATGCAATAACTTCACATTCAATGGTGAGCACTTTCTCCAAGTTAATGGAACAGCAATGGGAACAAAGATGGCCCCGTCTTATGCCAATATATTTATGGGGAAATTAGAACAGAGAATTCTCAATTCTTTTCTTTATCAACCCCTCTCTTGGTTCCGATTTATTGACGATATTGACATGAAGTGGGATAATACTGAACAAGAACTAGATTTGTTTATTCAACATGCCAACGATGCCCATCCCTCAATAAATTTCACATATGAAATCTCTGACTCTAAGATCACATTTCTTGACACTACAACGCAATTGAGGGATGGAAACATATTTACAGATCTGTATTGCAAACCCACAGACAAACATCAATATCTGTCTCCTTCAAGTTGTCACCCTAAACATTGCACCAAGAGCATTCCCTACAGCCAGGCCATACGAATAAAAAGGATTTGCTCCATCAACGATGTTGTCAAAAAACGACTACAAGAACTTCGCGGTCACCTAAAACATCGGGGCTACAAAAGGAAAGACATTGATAAAGGTTTTTCTCGTGCTAGCAACATCAGCCGAGATGAACTTTTACAATATAAAGTCAAAAAGGTCAACAGGAGGGTGCCTTTTGTGTTGAATTACCATCCAAAATTTGACAACTTGTCTCACCTTATCCGCGAAAGTTGGAAAGATATCGAAAAACATCATAAACTATCCAAGATCTTTCCCGAGCCACCTGTACTGGCTTTCCGCAGGCCCAAAAGCCTTAAAGACTTGCTGGTGAGAGCTGAGTTATGCTCTCAAGCAGGCTCTTCGTCAGTGGGCTCTTGTAAGGGTTGTGGAAACAAACGATGTCTGACTTGCAAACAAATACTGGATACCCATACTTTTAACAGTCACTCCACTGGTACAGAATACACCATATTTTGCAATGTTAATTGCAAGACTACAAATGTTGTGTATCTCCTACAGTGTAAATGTGGTAAACAGTATGTTGGCGAGTCAGAGCAGCCGTTTCACAAACGAATGAACGGTCATCGTAGCGACTACCAATGCAAGCCAGACCTCCCTCTTAGTCGACATTTGAGATCCCCTGGCCACACTAAGGCAGATCTCAATCGACTGACCATTACTATCATTGACCACAACTCTGCTTGGTCTAGGGAGGATAGACTTACTCGGGAAAGATTTTGGATAAGAAAATTAACAACTTTGGCACCAAATGGGATAAATGAAAAGATGTAATTCGACACCATGCAGTGCTTCACATCTGGGTTATATTACTTATTATTACAGTCCCCGTTTGTATTTCTATCCTTACTCATTTCTAAAATATATCTGTTGAATATAACAATCTAAATTGCTTAATTTTTTGAGGGATGTATAAGTACCAAGCCACGTCCAACTATTTTACTTTAGTCAAAATTTGTTATTTTTTTTAAACGGCCGTTTGTTTTAAACATCGCAGACTCTAATGTAACTACACTATAGTTGTTAAATCTGAAAAATTTAGAAATTTAGACCGTTCAGTGCTGTTTATTTAGAAATAAGACCGTTCAATGCTGTTTATTTGGAATTCTTATTGACGCAATCTTTCTTGTAACATCATAATTATCGACTCTGTTAAAGCTTTAGAATTGTGCTAGTTCACATTGCACATTATTATTTTTATTTCAAACATTTATTTGAACTCTCTGATGTAATTAGTCATATAACCTATTTCATATTCAACATACTTTTGCAATGATGCAAGCGTCTTAACTGATGTTCGGTTTGCCTATTTTATTGTATAAATTTCAAGATTTAGTAAAAGTTTAATCTAAGAAGACTTAAAGATGATTCATTTAACATCAGAATCTGACTGACGAAGGATATCTGTTATCCGAAATATTTATAAATAATTACATTTATAGTTCCTTTTTGTGTTATTGGTGTTGTTATGTACACTTTTTAGGCGTTTATATAATTTATTTTATTGTGTACATGTATCGTTACTTGTAACGATCCAGCGCCCTCGTGGGAAAAATCGTTGACTATTATTCAGACGTTTTATATATATATATATATATCAAATAGTCAATAACACAACTTCATAAATTTACAAAAATTAGATCCTTTAAAAAAAAAAATAGTTTTATTAAACCAAGAATTTAATATAATCATGATAATAGAATTTCCATAGCAATATTTGATAACCTTTAAAAAAAAGAAATGTGTTTCAAAGTAACAGGAAAACATAATTTCAATTAATTGAAGTACTTTTTGTCAAATTAAAGACATGGCATACATGAAGCACTTTTATATGGCCTAATTACCTCAGTACATGTGTTGTTTACAGGTAAAAAGAAAGCCCTGTTTTCTTAAGTTCGTATATTACTTATCTAGCCTTGTTTTTTTCAAGTTTAACAGGGTGTTGCAATTTTGAATAAATTTTATTTAGAATTTTAGAAATACCTCTGACCAGGTGTGATCTTATTTATTAGTTTGCCCCAAGCAGAGATAATACTTAATATTTCATCACTAATCAGAAGAACAATTTTATTTATTTCTTGAATTTTATCCCTTTTTGATATACGGGTGCCGCATGTGGAGCAGGATCTGCTTACCCTTCCGGAGCACCTGAGATCACCCTTAGTTTTTGGTGGGGTTCGTGTTGTTTATTCTTTAGTTTTCTATGTTGTGTCATGTGTACTTTTGTTTTTCTGTTTGTCTTTTTCATTTTAAGCCATGGCGTTGTCAGTTTGTTTTAGATTTACGAGTTTGACTGTCCCTTTGGTATCTTTGGTCCCTCTTTTATATATAATATATTTTTGTTATCCAAAATATAATAAAAGATATATTTCCAATAAAAGGTTAAACAATTTATAAATTTTGTTGGCTGTTGTTATATATATCAGTTAAAAAGAAATTTATTTAAACAGCTAAAAAAGTAGAGGGTATTTGGTCTAGTATGGTTCAGACTGTTCGAGTATTGTTCAGACCTTTGGTTAAGTATGGTTTAGACTGGAAAAATATGTCTAGTTCAGGTCGAGAAAGGGTTAAGACTGTTTCAGACTGGTCGAGTAATGGTTCAGACTATTTTCAACGGCAAAAATAAGGGTAAAGTATGATTCAGTACAGTCGAGTATGGTTCAGACTGAAGTCGAGTAATGTCAATTAAAAGTCAGACCAATTCAGACTGGTCGAGTACAGGTATAGGTCATTTCAGACTTAAATGGTTTGTAGTGATTCTTTACATGTATTTATCTTTAAATGCTAAATAAATAAAACAAATTGAATCACAACAAAACATAAAAAAAACTTAGCTATTCAATATATTCTTGTTTTCATAACAGTAAAATTGAGAATGGAAATGGGGAATGTGTCAAAGAGACAACAACCCGACCAAATAAAAAACAACAGCAGAAGGTCACCAACAGGTCTTCAATGTAGCGAGAAATTCCCGCACCCGGAGGCGTCCTTCAGCTGGCCCCTAAACAAATATATACTAGTTCATTGATAATGAACGCCATTCTTATTTCCAAATTGTACACAAGAAACTAAAATTGAAATAATACAAGACTAACAAAGGCCAGAGGCTCCTGACTTGGGACAGGCGCAAAAATGCGGCGGGGTTAGTGCTTACATTATATATGTTATCATGTACTTAAAATCCATGGATATCATTTTTTTTTATGTTTCTGTGTTCTTGATAAATTATTATGTTACAAATAGTTGTAGTCATACACTGCATAGCTAGTTAAACTTTTGCTATATGAATCATGACTGCTACGACAAACCTTAGAACAGAAGTCATGTTCAGCTAAAAGACTTTGTTCTCTAATTCTTTTCTATATACCAGCGATGAGGTTAACTTGACCCCAGTCTTAATTACAAGATGAACTTCCATGATTTAACACGATCTGGTCTGCTTCAAACTTAAGTTTATTTGTCAATTCGACTGCCTTGAATCGACTGATCATGAAGGAAATAGATAAAATGTCATTGTTTCTTAATATTAACACATCACAAACAAATACATAAGTGTCGATGTTGATTTTAAAAATTACCACAATTTTAAAACACAAACGAGATTTCTGTCAAAAGAAGACTTGTCACAGGTACTGGTTAAAAGCTGACATATCCACGAGTCTGCTCTTGGGTAGACCTCTCTATGGACTAGTTTATGGATGGACTCAAATGCATGCACCCGATGCTTATAATATTATATTAAGTTATTGAATTCCTTGTCATCTTGACTTAATACCATGCTCGTAACTATAGCTCATACACATGTACACATATGTAATATATTTGAATTACCCTATATTTTTTCTATCAAATATGTATAAATGTCAATCTTTCCCCTCCCTCAACTACCTCTATTTATTAAACGCATCTTAGTTGAAGACGTTAACACAATACTAAACAAACGACTACAATATTATCATTCGAAAACTTATCTGAATCTTTTTGTTCGGTCCAGTCACCTTTGCGTTGTACGGTATGATTCCCATTAACTCAATGTCAACAGATGAACATGACTGAATTTTGTAAATTAAACAACTCTCAATTTGATCTTTTAATAGCTGTCTTAAAATTAAGATAAAGGCTGAATAACGTCTTTAAATGAATTAATTCTTGAAATCCATAATTCGTATTTATGTACATGTATTAATTTTAAATCTTATTTTACTTAACACATGCAAATCGATAGAACAGTTGCTTATTTTATCTAAACAGGTAAATCCCGAGATATTCCGATTGTTGGGTTGACGCTTTGTCATACAATAGACATCACTTTCAATGTGTAATGGGATATAATGAATAAAACAGTTGGGTAACAATAGTAATAGATCTGGTAAATATTCTATTTACAAGACATATCTATATGTTCTTTGAGATATAAAAAAGAAGATGTGGTATCATTGAGAATGAGACAACTCTCCACAAAAAATAAAATGATACAGAATTTAACAACTATAGGTCACCATACGGCCTTCAACTATGAACCCAGCCTATACCGCATAGTCAGCAATAAGAGGCCCCGAAATAAAAAATAAATGTAAAACAATTCAAACGAGAAAAATAACGTCATAATTTATTTACCCAAAAAAAACCATCGAAAAACATAAATAATTATAACAAACACATTAACAGACAACAACCGCTTAATTACAGGCTCCGGAATTGGGACAGGAACTTACATACATAATGTGGCGGGGTTGAACATGTTAGCGGGATCCCAACCTCCCCGAACCTGGAACAGTAGTGGAACATTACAAAATAAGAGTGAAATATAAAAATCAGTTGAAAAAGTCAAAACCATTAAAACGTTCTCCAACAATGTATAATTCTACTTACATTTTGCTTAAATTTTTTCGCTGAACCAATTTGTAAACAATATATCACGACTGAATACCTCACAAATATTTATACTTTTCACTAGTGTCGCTAGTGTCAATTTATCTAAAATGAATATGATAACGTTTTACTTCCGTGTACATGTACGTGAACTTTGATCCATATCTGTGATATCGAGGATGAATAGGACTGATATGGTTTAAGGTGTAACTATATTTGTAGTATACGCAGTAGTTTTGCAGGTGGTTATTCGATAAGAATTGACAGTGCATCACTAGGATAAGAACATCCTTAGATTTTTTTAAATATCATAGTTGTGTGAACAGGAAATTTATTTAAAATTACTATACAATTGATATTCATGTCAATACCGAAGTGCGGACTACTGGGCTGATGATACCCTCGGAGAAAAAACGTCCACTGGCAGTAGCAAGATAAGGTATCCAGTAAATGAATTGATTTTATTGTACATAATCGCCTTACAACTTGGTAAATACTCATGTTACGCGAAATACATCTACGTGATAACATTTTTTCCACTTATAAACTTTACAATAAATTACGGGCATATGCAAATGATCACGCGACACTGAAAACAATGCACTATATATTTTCATACATGGGACATAGATTTGTAAACAGAAATAAAAATAAAGGTAATAAAAAATGGATCACACGCAATCATAATTATTCATACATAAGACAGCTCAACATTAAAATGATTTAAAATCAGTCCTTTTCTAGACTTGTAACTTGATATTTCTTGTTTGCAAGATTGCCATTTAAATTTTCATCAATTTATAATAAACACAAAAATGAAAATTGTCCCCATTATTCAGTGGAGCATGATGTCGGAGTTAATATTTTCATTCATTTAAACTGAAAAGACATCCAAAGATTATGCATGTTGTCATATTAGTATGTCTTTTATCAAATTCAATGTTATCCTCCTCGTGACTAGTTTTCTTATAAACCTTGGTTGACATAATTTGTGGCAATTTGGTTGCCCAAAATAAATTCTTCGGCAGATACACAGAGCATACAACAAAGTGAGTTAGTTTTGGCAGAATTCAATGGCATCTTGTAAAATTTGCCGTGCTCAGAAAAGGAATAAATATGAAGCTCTCCTGTCCAAAATGCTTAACAATTTTATCAAATTTAACAAAGATAGCGTCACAGAAAAGTCTTTTATAAAATTAATAACTTTTGGCGAGCAGTGCTTTAAGTGTCAACATTTTCAAAACATTGTTACAAGATTCTGTGATTTAGTGCACCACACAATGATGTGTTGGTTGAGAGAACATGAGAAATGCAGTCCATACATTTTTTTTTTAAATACCTGATACATTGTTTTGTCTCCTGCGAAGTATTGTTTGACTTTTGTTATGTCTTTATAGAAAAAAGCGTAACTTTATCGATAAAAGAGAGGCAAAAAACATCAAAGGGACATATATACTCGTTTAAGTTTATAAGGTCAAATATAAACGCCATGGCTTAGAAGACGAAACCGACAAGCCGACAAGCAACAGTAAAAAAGACATATAATACTACAGACTGAGCAATACGAAAATGAATCTTTATGTGAAGACGGTGTGTTGACAGAAAAAATAGATCATTACACCAAATACATTAAACAGTGCTTGGGTTAACAGTCAGTATCATGTGTACAATCGAATCATCTATTAATTTCAAAATATAAGAAAGGCATCAATAAAGCATTAATAATCATTTTTTTTTAATTATTTTTGTCGAGAAATGACATTGCTTGTTCTGCAAAAAGGATATAAATTTGATACAAATCCATATTTCTATGAGTTTGGGTCGCAATCCTGTATAATGCAAGTGTAATATAACCTTTCTTACGTCTATGAAACAGACAAACACCCTTCTTTCATTTTGTGAATAATAAATTAACAAAAACATGAAATGATAAGGTTTTCTGGCCCCTTTATTTATTTTTCTTCATAAAAACAACGTTGAGTTATCTATCTGACTTTTTACATGTTTACATCAATTAATTATCCAAATGTAGAGTTTGATATATATAAAACTAATAGTTAGCTCGTATAATTGCTTTGGTCATCTTTACCACTACTGTTATGGAGTGAAGCCTTTTTAAGAATCGTGATATGAACCACATACTAAACAAGTGTTGTCCAATTTGACTAAATATTTTGTTGAAAGTCTATGACATCTTTTGAACATATTACTTAAACATTATTTAATACAAAGGCTCTGTCATTTTAAACTTAACAATATCAGAAGTTATTGCAGAAACCACAGTAAGGAATTTGTCTTATCATATGTAGTTACTTGGCAATGGCAACATGTCATCTTGACTTAAATACCATATTAGTAACTATTGTTCATACCCACACGAAACAGCGAAATCATATTGTGTTATATGTAGTATATTGTATCTATCAAATATGCGTAAATGTAATCTTTAACTTCCCTCAACTACCTTTATTCGGTTAAAGTCGCTCAGTTGAAGATTAATGGATTGCATAATGTTGAACGAATGTTAATGGTTCTCTTCGGGCACTCCGGGTTCCTCCATCAATTAAAAATGACCGCAACGAAATATATAGAAATTGTTTTGGCAACTAGTTATCAAAGGTACCAGGATTATAATTTTACAAGCCAGACGCGCGTTTCGTCTACATAAGACTCATCAGTGACGCTCAGTTAAAAATAGTTTTAAAGTCAAACAAGTACAAAGTTGTAGAGCATTGAAGACCCAATATTCTTAAAAGTTTTGCGAAATTCGGTTAAGGATAACTATGCTTGGGATAAGAACATCCTTAGATTGTCAAAAAAATTATAGTTTTGTAAACAGGACGTTTATTAAAATGACCATATAATTGATTTTTATGTCTACACCGAAGTGCTGACTACTGGGCAGGTGATACCCTCGGGGACGAAACGTCCACCAGTAGTTTTAAAATAGGTATTCATTAATTGAATTGATTTTATTGTACACAACTGCCTTACAACTTGGTTTATACTCAAGTCACTCGAAATATATTTCCGTGTTGACTTGTTTTTATAACCTTAAATGAAAGGTTACATTTTTTTACATTAAATTACGGGCATATACAAATGAGGATGAGAAACACTGACAACAATGCACTGTATCTTTTCGTACATAGGACATATATGTGTAAATGGAAATTAAAATTAAGTGCATATAGATAACAAACAATCATAAGTATTCATGCATAAGATCACATAAGACAGGACAACCTTCAAATGTCTTAAAATCAGCTTTCTTCAAGACTTGTAACTTGTAATTACTTGTTTGCATTAAAATATTCATCAATTTATAATTAAAAAAAATTAAAATTGTCTCCATTATCCAGAGGAGCATGATGTTGGAGTTAATATTTCAATTCATTTATAAACTGAAAAGACATCCAGGGTAGATGCATGTTGTCATATAAGTATGTCTATTATTATATTCAATGTAATCCTCCTCGTGACTACATGTTGTTCATTTAGTGGTTATTATTAAATGTCATCTTATAAACCTTTGTTGACACAATGTTTGGCAATTTGACAAAACAAATTCTTCGGCTAACACAGAGCATACAACAACGTTAGTTAATTTTGGTACTATTCAATGGTATCTTGTAAAATTATGACCATGTAACATTGCCAAATGTGGCATTGCATAGAGAAATGAAAAAGGATTGGAAGTCTGCCGTGTTCAGCAAATAAAGCAGTATGAAAAAAAAGCATAACAATTTTAACATTGGTACTTTCAACTTATTGGGACCGTTTTACGATGACAAAATTCACTTACAATTAAATTATTATATATAACAGATACAAGGTAGAAATTGTAATAACATTAAAAGATGCATACAGAAAACAGTAAACAAAAGGACTTCAAATTTTAAAAAGATTTTTATGGACAATGAACAGAAAATAAAAACGATTCCTTTTTTTTTATGTATTTTCAAGTATTGATAAATAAGTAACACAATCTATATTTACCAATGAAAAATGTTTGACATGTAGAATAAAGAGGTAAATAAATTATTTATAAGTCTAAATATCTTTGGCAAGATTATTAACATTTTACAATTGTATTTTCAATAGGTATACATTTATAAGATTTGAGTTATATTTCATAGGCATATATCAGGTATACGTCATATTTCAATAAATATAAAAATGTCAGATTAAAGTTATCGTATTGATAAACAGGTCAATCATGCAACACAATTAGCTTAGTTACCATTAACTATATGTTTGTATATGATATGATTGTTATTATTATAATTTAAAACAGAAGATACGCATATGAATCATATGAATATCTAATTCAAAGGAAATAGATAATTTGAATTTGAAATAAGACACCAGACTACAAGTATCTTTACTATCATAAAACTTAGACCTATTGATTTTCGACAAAAAAATATTATTGGATTCAAAGTACGAGCGCATACAATATGTTGCTGACTTTTATTGAAAATATATGGTCTGGCAATCAACATCTTATAATTTAGTCGTTATCTCCGTCTATTCTTGATTGTGATATCACCGAAGTGTTTTTTTTTATTTTCTATACACATTTTTTCTTCGAAAACCATAATATATATGAACGAACGAACGCTTTACAAATGCAACACAAACATATCTACAATGTGGAACACAATAAACATCAGACGTTAAATCATCTGTAAACGGCAAAAATCATAAGCGTTACACGATTTAAAACATTTCAATGCGATAACGCTACCTACTGTCCTACTAATTATACATTATGTCCGTAATTGCTGAAATCTATTGTTGATAGATATCAACGACAGTAGTCGTGATTTTTCAGTAGTAAAAGAGCAACAGAAAAAAGATCTTTTGATGAATAATTTCTATCAACAAAAATAATAAGTTGTAATATAATTACTAATGATACAGCTCTTCTTTGTAGACAAAATAACAAAGAAGTTTACAACCAAATGTCATAATATGAGGAATACGAATACCACATAGTAGATAGCAAATAAAAAAACTCGAAAACTATCGGCCTGATTAATGTATTAAACAATAATTGAAACAAATTTGATCAACAGCAGAAAACAAAAACTCTGAATTACAGGCCGACTTTGGACAGACACAGGCTGAGTAAGCGCGACAAACATGTATGTTGGTAATATACTTCTTCCAGTATCTAGTACAGCTGTGTTAATTTATAAAAAAAGAACAAAATATAACAATACGACAGACAGGGCTTAACACATCAGTTCGAAACATAATCACACATACACTCTCACAGAAACACATATTGGAGAGTACTCGAAATGATAAAATATAAAAAAGAAGATGTGGTACAATTGTCAATGAGACAACTGTCTACAAGAGACCAAAAAGACACAGACATTAACAACTATAGGTCACTGTACGGTCTTCAACAACGAGCAGAGCCCATACTGCATAGTCAGCTATAAAAGCCCCCAAAATGACAGTGTAAAACAATTCAAACGAGAAAACTAACGGCCTTATGTATATATAAAAACACATAAACAAACGGCAACCACTGAATTACAGGCTCCTGACTTGCGACAGGCACAAACATGTCTCATGGGGCGGGGTTGAAGTGTAGTGCAAAACCAATAAAAAGACTTAAAAAACATATGTCAAGGATATTACTAGCAATCAGTATACATCTAATATTCAATGAATTAAGTATAAAGCCAACCATAACTATTAAAGAAAAGCATATTATTGTGCAATGCCAAAAATATAGGCTCCGATTCATTGTAGCATCATCATCTCTACACGGTTTTAATCTACTGATAACTAAAACCAATTTAGACCTAAAATCAATATCCTAACAAGTAACTACATAGGCTGCATTGAAATTGTTTAAGAGTAAGTTTATTCAAATCATCAATGATCTAAATTTACGGGTGAGGAAAGTAACATAATACAAATAAATCGTGTGTGTAACTAGTTTGTAATATATATTGTACATTTGTATAGCTTGAGTTACAAACCAAAGCTTTGTATCTTTGAAAGAATGAAGTTATTGTTTAACGTTATTTGTAGTAACAGAATTTCTGACTCAGTAATCAACCATTAATAAATATATATATAAAGTGCATTGCAAGCAAAAACATCAAGACAGACACGGACATACTAAACGGGTGGAAATATACGACCCTTTAAGATGGTGTCTAGTCTCTAATGTTACGGAGTTTTAAATACTTAAGATGAACACAGGTTCGAATGAGCAACAGAGACAATTTTTAAGGAATCTATCAGTGGCATATTTAAAAAAAAGCATTTTGTTTTCACATTCGTCACACTAATCTAGTATTCACAATATTATAACATGTTTAAGTTGTATTTCCTAATGACTTTCAGAGCAGTTCATTTACGTTGATAGCATTAACCATATAAAGTTTCCTATTGCATTTATTCATACAACATGTACAATGATAACGAAGCTGTATCATTCTATCAACAAAAACGAAGAAAACGCATTATTGATTTCTAAAAATATTTTTTCCATCTCTTTCAGTATTCAGAGGCATCAAAATGCTTTATGTAAGTATCAACAACTCAACTTCTATTAACTCGTATTATTTCTTTATTTGCTAAACGATATTTAAAATAAGGTCAAAATGCAAACCTTTGTCACAGCCACTTTTTAATGAAATAACTTAAAAACTGTTCATTTCTTCGTGAAGTACAACCTTTATTTATAAAATATACATAAGAATCAATGTTATCCTTCAATTGTTGTGGTTATTTTTATTTTGCATCTATGATAAGGGTATTTTGGTACGATACCACTTCAAATCATTGAGAAAAAAAATAAACAAAATAATCGAAGTAAAACCTCTTTTAATACAATTGTTTGTTACATTCTGTGAAGATAGTGAATGAAAACAAATTTTTAGAAACAACTTTAGGTACTTACAAAATATCTATACCATGAGAAAATCATGTCATCGAATAAAACTTATTATTGGATTTTTAGACAGATGACGCTTATGAAAAAAGTTTCATATATGGCTAAAATGTTTATTGTAGCCTGCCTTATTTTTCTGGTAATCTAGTTAGTTTAATTTGTTGACGATTGAGTCAACATAAAACTGATATTATCACGACACATACCACTATCTAAACCAGAACTTCTTAGCCTTCCAAGAAAATATAAGTTTAAAGCCAACTTTTCGTTGGTTTCGACTCTCCAGTTTTTTGTTTTCTGATGTTTTTTTTATTTGGCCTGTTTTTGTTTATGTATCATAGAGTTTTCATATGGTTCCCTGATTGTCATTGCAGCTTATCTTCTAAATCTAATGTTTGCTTTAGTTACTCCACGGTATTTCTATTTTACATGAATTGATTAATTCTTCTTTAACACTTTTGAAGATCATCTGCAACTCCTTTTGGTACCTATTTAGATTTAGTTTTTGTTAGTCTTCGATATGGAAAGTTTTCAATTTGATATTAATGTAAAATATTCAGTTTGAGCTATCAGCAGTACAAAAACGCATCGAAGTTGGAAAAACTGTTTCTTTTAAAATCTGCTGTGATAACAAGAGCCTCGCAACTGTTTCTGGGTACGTAGAATTAATGCAATTGATGAAGCTGACAAATATATTGAATAGATTGTGTATACATACTAAAAACAGATGTTATTCTTCTTTATATATATATATAATAAAAACTATAACACAAATTCCCATAGGTTTCGGCCGTTACGGCCTTCTTCATTCGAATAAATTACAACATTGAAACAACAATTACATCGCTTGGATACATTACGTTATAATAACTTCTATGACGTTCATTTGCCGCGTTTTTCGCTTTTTTAATATAAATATACTTTTTATCGTTCATACATTGTGTTGAGTCCTTCAGGTTCTAAAGTTTTTTAATTTTATCATCCAAAATGCTGCTTTAGTTTTTCTGTAAGTTTGTGTCCCAAATACTCTCTCTATGGCGGTAACTTTCAAATTTGTCATTGAATAATTGTTCTGAATGAAATGGTTGGCTACTGGATCTTCTGTTTTCCTTTTTCGTGTTTTTGAAAAGTTCAATAGCATTCGTTGATATAGTGTATCACCCGTTTGTCCTACATATATAACTTTTTCACATTTTGTACAATTAATCGCATATTTCACGCCTACGGTTTTACAATTTATTTGTCCCTTAATGGTATATTCTTTGCCGGTGTTGTCACAAAATACATTGGTTTCATATCTATATGAGCATAATGCACAATGTTTACCACATGGTCCACATCCATTAGTTTGTTTATAAAATACTGTGGATTCATTATTATTCGTTGGATACCAATTTTCGAGGGTTTCGTTGGACTAGGTGTACAACGAATTCAAATGTTCAACGAATAACATATTTTCAATAAGCTGTGTATACAGAGATTGGCAAAACCACGAAATCAAATATCCACGAATATGCAAGTTTTCAGCAATCCACGAAAATTGATACCCACGAAAATAAATGAATCCACAGTAGTAAATAATGCTTTTGGTGCAATCAGATGTCTTTTATGTTGTTAACCCGTTTAAATGCCACGATAGGCGAATCGGGGAATATTTTCATTAGTCTTTCGGATTTATGGAGAATTTTAAGATGTTTTCTAAGAATTGAATGTACATTTGGAAGCAGTTTGGAAAAAGTAATTACTAAAGGTACCCTGTTGTTTTCTTTCTTCTGTTTGTACTGTAACAGATCTTCTCGGTTTAAATTGTCGACTTTTTTCAATTGAACTTCAGTGGACGAGTTATTGTATCCACGTTTTCTTAGGTGCGTTTTTATTTCTTCTCTTCTTGTTTTGTAATCTTCCTCTGTTGAGCAAATTTTTTTGACACGAATACCGGGTCAATATGGTTTAGCATTTTTACAAAGTTAGGATGGCTTGACGACACATGCAAGTACTGGTGTTTGTCTGTTGATTTTGTATAAAGATCTGTTTTAAGTTGTCCGTTTTCTATGTGTACAAACACATCAAGGAATTCAATTTTTTTGTTGTGTAACGCATTTCTGTTTAAATTCTCGGATGCAAACTGTTTGACATTTCGTGAATTTTTTTTAATTCATCTAAACCATGTTCCCATATTCCCCAAATGTCATCAATATATTTCCAATATAAATGGTGGTAAATTGCTGTTTTGAAATACATTTTCGTCCCATTGTCAGATGTAGGTGCAAGCATAATTCATGCCTAAATTGGAACCAATAGCTGTTCCTTCGGTTTGTAAAAAGTGCTCCAGGAGCAGTGTTTCCGGTGACAACTCTCCCGGAGCAATCCGTACAGCCAAGCCATCAGGTTAAAATGGATTTGTCCATCGGGATCAAAATTAAACCATCATTTGGGGCAACTCAGACAGCAACTCAAATCAAAAGGTTATATGAACAAAAATATTTCAGAAGCTTTCGGTAAAGCAAAAGAAAAACACCGAACAAACCTTCTTGAAAACAAAGAAAAGACGGCACAGGCAAATAAAATCCCGTTTTTTGTTAGCTTCCATCCTCACCTGACAAATCTTTCATCAATTGTCCACAAACACTGGTGTCTTATTGAAAATGATCCTTCCTGAAAAGAGATTTTTCCATCACCTCCCGTTATGGCTTACCGCAGACCAAAAAATCTCAAAGATATTCTAGTAACATCCAAAGTGTCTAAACAGGAAATATCAACAATCGGAGGTTATAAACGATGCGGAAGGGGCAATCGAAGTGCTGCAAAGTGGCCAACATCGAAACCGAATTCGTCAGCACAGTCACAAAGAAAAAATACAACATATTTATAACAAATTGCAAAACGCAAAATTGCATTTATGTTCTAACGTGAGGACCTTGCAAATGACAATATGTTTGTGAAACAGAAACACCATTTAACATCCGACTAAATAACCATCGGTCAGTTTATACAAAAGAAAGGAACTGCCCAATTACGAGACACCTTTTAAGAGCAGGACATGATTTTGAAAACGTCACATTTTGAATCATTGAGAAAAATCAAAATTGAGATACACAAGGAAGGCAAAAAAGAGAGAGATTTTGGATGTACCTGTTACGAACTCTTGCACCTGATGGACTCAAGGAGAGAGATGAAAAAAAATTAAAAGCAAATCAAAACCATAATTATCTTGAAATCATACAAATTAATTTATAGAAATTCATACAAAAAATCCAACGTCTATAAATGAGTTAAACTTTTATTCCAACTTCATGTAGTTGTAGCTACAAACATATTTTATGTAACATCAATCAATATGTTAAAGTTTTCCTTAACTCTTGTATAGATTAAGCTACAAAAATATGTTTTTGTCATGCATCCGATTTCACCTTGAGCGATGCACACGCCTGATGAAGCTAATTTGTTTAGCGAAATATTGCGTATTTCTATTTAAAATCTAATAGAACTTTTAATGTATTAGTTAGAGTGTTTAAGTTATATTCTTAGACATTAAGGCCATAATAAATAATAGTTTTGTTTGCCAAAACGCTACTTTTTTTGTACTTACCCAGAAAAAAAGCTGCCGACTCAATTTCGTTTATTTTCCTGATTTGAAGAAGGTTTTTTTTTAATCAAATAGGCATGCACACTAATAAACATTTAATACTTCAATTTCTTTAAAAAAAAAAAAAAAAAGAAAAAAAAAAAGAAAATGCCTACCAACCTACACTGTCTCAACCTTTGGGTAGGGTTTGGGCAAACCAAAATATTTTTAAGTATGGCCTTATATAATTTAATTCAGTAACTGTATACGTTTATTTACTGATCCACGCTTAAATAGATTGAATGTTGATTGTTGCTATTTTTAGAAATTATATATAATGAATACGAGTCTTAATTGAAAACTACACGCGTTGGATAAAAACCGCAATTTTTATACTAGTGCATGGAAAACAAATTTCGTTGTAGAAGGGCCTAAAAACAACACAAACAACATTTTCCAAAAGACCAAAAAAGTGATAAAGTATATTTAAACAAAACGCATTTGACTAACAGGTCAAACAACTGATGTTCTTTAACCCTGCTGACTGCCATTGGCGATTGACAAATAGAATTGATCACAAGATGTAACAAAATGGATCTTAAAATAAATTTAATACTAAACAAATAAAAACTAACTTGTGGTCACGATGTTAAGCCACAAACATACGGTGTTAATAATTTTTAGTACACCAGATCCGGATTTCGACAATAAATGTCTCTTCAGTGATGTTAGGGATCGAAACGGTATTTGGAAGGCCATATAAAAAGTACCCTAATTTTTAGAAAAGTTCTCTCATTTTTAAGATAGACTCTTGAATTTTAGGAGTCAATATAGGATGAACAGATCATATAAACCGGAGGGAAAATATGATACAAGCCCAAACGAAAAAATATAAACGAGTCTAGATTGAAAACTACGTTCAAACCTATGATTGCATTGGATAAAAACCGCAATTTTAATACGTGTGCATGTAAAACAAATTCCGTTGAAGAAGGGCCTAAAAACAGCAAAAACAACATTTTCCAAAAGACCAAAAAAGTGATAGAGTATATTTAAACAAAATGCATTTGACTAACAGGTCGAAGAACTTATGTTCTTTTACCCTGCTGACTGCCATTGGCGATTGCCAAATAGAATTGATCACAAGATGTAACAAAATGGATCTTAAAATAAATTTAATACTAAACAAATAAAAACTAACTTCTGGTCACGATGTTAAGCCACAAACATACGGTGTTAATAATTTTTAGTACACCAGATCCGGATTTCGACAATAAATGTCTCTTCAGTGATGTTAGGGATCGAAACGGTATTTGGAAGGCCATATAAAAAGTATCCTAATTTTTAGAAAAGTACTCTCATTTTTAAAATAGACTCTTGAATTTTAGGAGTCAATATAGGATGAACGGATCATATAAACCGGAGGGAAAATATGATACAAGCCCAAACGAAAAATATAAACGAGTCTAAATTGAAAACTACGTTCAAACCTATGATTGCGTTGGATAAAAACCGCAATTTTAATACGTGTGCATGTAAAACAAATTCCGTTGAAGAAGGGCCTAAAAACAGCATAAACAACATTTTCCAAAAGACCAAAAAAGTGATAGAGTATATTTAAACAAAATGCATTTGACTAACAGGTCGAAGAACTTATGTTCTTTAACCCTGCTGACTGCCATTGGCGATTGCCAAATAGAATTGATCAAAAGATTTGACAACATGCATCTTTATATAAATTTAATACTAAACAGATAAAAATTAACTTGTGTTCACGATGTTATGCCACAAACATACGGTGTCAATAATTTTTAGTACACCATATATAAACGAGTCTAAATTGAAAACTACATTCAAACCTATGATTGCATTGGATAAAAAAAGCAATTTTTATACGTGTTGAAGGGTCTAAAAACAGCATAAACAACATTTTCCAAAAGACCAAAAAAGTGAAAAAGTATATTTAAACAAAACGCATTTGACTAACAGGTCAAACAACTGATGTTCTTTAACCCTGCAGACTGCCATTGGCGATTGCCAAATACAATTGATCACAAAATGTAACAAAATGGATCTTGATATAAATAACTTGTGTTCACGATGTTATGCCACAAATATACGGTGTCAATAATTTTTAGTACACCATATATAAACGAGTCTAAATTGAAAACTACATTCAAACCTATGATTGCATTGGATAAAAACCGCAATTTTTATACGTGTTGAAGGGTCTAAAAACAGCATAGACAACATTTTCCAAAAGACCAAAAAGGTGAAAAAGTATATTTAAACAAAACGCATTTGACTAACAGGTCAAACAACTGATGTTCTTTAACCCTGCAGACTGCCATTGGCGATTGCCAAATACAATTGATCACAAAATGTAACAAAATGGATCTTGATATAAATAACTTGTGGCCACGATGTTATGCCACAAACATACGGTGTCAATGTTTTTAGTACACTAGATCCGGATTTCGACAATGAATGCTCTTTAGTGATGTTAGGGATCGAAACGGTATTTGGAAGGCCATATATAAAGTAACCTCATTTTTTAGAAAAAAAGTACCCTCATTTTTAGATAAACTTTTGAATTTTAAGAGTCAATATAGGATGGGCGGTTCATATAAACCGGAGGGAAAATATGATACAAGCCCAAACAAAAAGTATAAACGAGTCTAGATTGAAAACTACGTTCAAACCTATTATTGCGATGGATAAAAACCGCAATTTTATTATACGTGTGCATTAAAACAAATTTCGTTGTAGAAGGGTATAACAACAACACAAAGAACATTTTCCAAAAGACCAAAAAAGTGATAAAGTATATTTAAACAAAACACATTTGACTAACAGGTCGAACAACTGATGTTCTTTAACCCTGCTGACTGCCATTGGCGATTGCCAAATAAAATTGACCACAAGATGTTACAATATATATATATATATATATATATACATAAGTATGTCTGAGTCAGTGACAACCCTACAACAGATGTATCCATCGGATCGCCATCAATGATGGTGATACATGGCTGTGTACATAATGTATATACAACTCGTCTAAACATCAACCCAACAATGTTAGATCTGTAAATTTGCTTTCGCAAATTTTTGGTTCTTCCCTCGCCGGGATTCGAACCCATATATATATAAAGCTTCAACCGTAAAGAGATATAAGAACTTGCAAGAACACTCTAATCATACGTACAATTCAATATACATGATGACATCATTCTATATGTTTTACATCATAATTTTGTTAATAAGGCTAAGGTATCAACATTAATACACAAGTTCTTATAATTATTTAGCGGTTTGTTAGAAATACTCTCAGGCAAATGTCATAAATCATTGTAATATAGACAAAGTGTCATTGATATGCTTTAATGCTTTAAGTTCAATTTCTTTATTTTAAGTGGATTTGCAGTTAATTTTCAAGAAGACAATGAAGACTACGACAATATTGCTTTGCAATTCAATCCAAGGGCTAAAACGTCGAAAGTAGTAGTAAAAACACGCATCGACAAAACATGGCAAAAGGAACTTTGCATTGAGAATGTAAATGTGAAAAGCGATTACTTCAGCAGTCCTTTCAAATTATCAATGGAAGTGAAAAATAAAAAGCATATTCTTATTTCTGTAAATGACAAATTAATAACTGGATATAATTGTAAAATTGACAGAACAAAAGTTAAGTATATTTGTTTGGGAAATGGTGTTAGCATTGACCTTGATGAATGAGAATAATGTAAAGGGAAGCTTAACTATGTTCACACATTACTATTTCTGTATTGTTATACATAACGAGTGTAACGTAATGATAACCAAATTACACCTAGTTTGACGGTTTTTCGCCTACGTTTATTTCTGATGTAACCAAAAGTTTCAACTCTGTGTTTATTTTGTAGATGTATTATTCTGAACTATATATATAGTTACAACAATTTAAAATTTTAATCCATATTGATTCATAGAAAATGGTTTTGAACGATCCGTTATGCTGTAATGAGGAGTAACCAAATTACATCACTATTGATTTTGTAAGAAATACATGCTCGGGAGTTTCTCGCTGCATATAAGACCTTTTGTTGTCCTTCTGCTGTTGTCTGTTATATGGTCGGTTTGTTGTCTCGTTGGCACATTCCTCATTTCCATTCTCAATTTCAATTTTATTGTTACATTTTTTATATGGTAATTTTTATACGATGATTTTTAATGGACGTCGCAGGGTGACGTTTACGTACATTTTTCTTTTACTTTTAACACTTCACCTGTTGAAATAGCTGTAAATCGTTTGTGTATATTTGAACATGTTTCCTTATGTTGAAGGACGTCCTTAAGGTCAAATCAAAAAAATACAAACTGTTTAGTTTTTATGAAAACTTGTAAGATTATTTTGTATTTTATACCAAATAGATACAATTTGGGAACTCTGTGTCATTTGGCAACCATGACGTTAGACGGCATATTCTGTTTCAATTATTCATTGTAAATGTACGAATTTTGTTGTTAAGTGTAAATATGAATGTTTTAGTGAATATATTTTAACAGACACTATTTCCTTTGTGTTATTTCCGTTGACAATAGATTACGCAAAGCTCAAAATCGGCCAAATGATTTTCAGATCAAAACTCTTAGTTGTGTTTTATTTAGCCTTGTAAAATTATTTCACATTTTATGTTTTTGAGTCGTAATAAAACTGTGCAGTCTGATATGAAATCTGGAACAATAAAGAACTAACCACAATAAAGAAATTACCATTATTTGAATTGCTTTGTAAATGGTTGCAAAACCATTTTTATTACGTCTAGCGTGTCTAGATTTCCTTTCTGCGTAACTAGTGGCTTTCAAGGATGTCTTTCCGAAACGATTTGTATTCCTGTTGATACATTTGTTCTTTCAGGATAATCTGAATACATATTGTATCGGTAATGGTAATAAAGTATTTTGTATGGCTCAATAAAATGATCATATCAACATCACTTTTGACTTATATGGGTAACTAGATCGAGATATAAATGTTTATCCAGTATGCTCCATAATATAAAATTGAAACCATGTGCTTCAAATTCTGGAATATATGAAGCACAATACAAACAGTCAAAATAACAGAAATCACAATTGATTGCTAGTGTTATCAGTATTTGGGAAAGTCTAAAACAGATGTGACATTTTACAGGAAATTTTAAGTTCCCAGGAAACTATTTTCTAAAATCCTCGAACATGTTTAACAGCAACAATCAACGATCTACCATCATGACCATCAATGCCATTTTACCTTAAATCATTCATAAAATGACATTAACATAGATATATCGAGAAATAAGCATGAATGAATTTAAAAAATAGATGACTATGCGGTATGGGCTTTGCTCATTGTTGAAGGCCGTACCGTGACATATAGCTGTTAATGTCTGTGTCATTTTGGTTTCTTGTGGACAGTTGTCTCATTGGCAATCATACCACATCTTCTTTTTTAAACATTAATCCAAGTTTACAATCTTTTCGTTTAAAATCTCAACCCATATTCTGATAAAAATGTGTAAGCGACTACGCAATGATTTAAAACAATCCTTCAGTAAAAGCAACAAAAATATGGGCAGTTTTATTTATCAATATTCTGGTATGAAATAATGCGGATTTAAAGATTTACAATCTAGTCGTACGTCTTATATGGAAAACCTAGAAAAGGTATTAGCAGTACATAGAAAAAATGCCTTTGTTAAGATTTTTCCGGTGCAGAAAAATACAGACTTCATCGTAAAAATATAAGTTAGTGATCATGTTCTTACACGTATTACTTGAACTCTTTTGTCAGTATAAAACTATTTGATGCGACAGTCATACACGTGAGAGGTTTAGTTAGCTATAAAACAAGGTTCAATCCACCATTTTCTACATAGGAAAATGTTTAAACCAAGTCAGGAATATTACAGTTGTTATCCATTCGTTTGATATGTTTGAGCTTTTGATTTTGCAAATGAATAAGGACTTTCATTTTGAATTTTCTCGAAATCAGTATTTTTGAGATTTTATTTTTGCTTTCATGTATCACATGTGTTCATAAACGTTTCTGTACACTATTCTTATTTTAAGGCTGAACAACAATTACACCTATCAACAGAGAAGGTCAACTGCTTGCTTAGTTGATTAATTGATAATTTCAAATCCTGGTACATATGCAAGACAGCAGCACATAATAAATTTCACCGGCTAAATGTAATTTATTCATGACACAAGTGTATTTGTCATGCTTTTTTTAAGCATACTATTGTAGACTAGACTCGATTGTAGCGTACGTAATGGTAATCGTGTTATATATAATTAGCTTATTTACAGTAACCGGGTCCAAAAAACTGCTGTTGAAGGTGTCCTTTCCATTGGTATTAGGTGTCAGACCACCAATTAAAAATTCCTATCTGTTTAACCAAATTTTGCAATTTTCACAGATATCTTAATATTTTACCTTAAGTTTAACTTCAAGGAAACCAGGTATATCCTGAATTGTACATGTATCACCTTTCAACATGCCAATTTTCAACTAATGTTTAAAGTCTTGTAACGAATTTCTAAACTTAAAAAGACAGGTACTACCAAAATAACTCCTGGTTTTCTGGAAATCCTAAATTAGTGTACTATGTAGCGCATTAATCCTGAATTTTTAATGCAAACTCATAGGCAAGTGAATTTTGGCTTAAAATGGTCTAAATATATTTCCCTTTCACCAAAAGTTTCATTCCTGCAAATTTGTTAGTTAGTTAAAGTAAACAATGATATCAAACGCACTATTTTGTGTCAAAGTAGGACAACTTTTACATACGCTCTAAATTTGAGTCAGTAATTGGTGGTCTGACACCTATTACTGACTCAGTAGTGAGCACTCATGCATGGACACGAATCATCGTTGATATTATCATTAAAGTCATTGATTTAATTTTGAATATAAATTAGTTGCTGCTTAGAAATACCTAGGTTGTTCTGCCACAGGGAAACATGTAGCACTTAAGTTGGCTATTTAATTGTTTTTGCTTAATTTCATTCGGGTACTAGAGATGAGTCTTTTGAAGTCGAAAGACGTCTCTGGAGTACACAATTATTGTGGTATCTACCAGTTTATTTATATAAATTGTGTCAATGACACTGCTAGTTGAGTTCCCAACCTTAAGGGTAAATATAACCAGCTTAGTAGTGTTGACATGATTTTTTCTGGGAATGGTCATTTTAATTAGTTAGATGTTTACAATACTTTGAACTGTTCAAAATACTCAAGATTTTCTACCCAAGAATAGATTAATTTTTTTTTGTCAAAACGTTTCGGAAATTTTTAGTTATAAATTATTGTAAATGAATGGAACATGTGGCATACAACATGTTAATTTATGTATCTATGACGAGTTCATATATCTGCGGAAAACTCTGTCGATAGAGAAAACTCAATTTCGATAAGCTTATAGTTAATGCAATTGTTTCAATCAAAGAGTCGAATAAAGAAAACAAGTTTGTTTTTGTATTTAACTCACGATACATAAAATCAATCATAGTTTTACATGCATTTACACAAAATTTTGTTTTAAAAGTCGGTATTTTAAGATAAACTACATGAATAACGATGCACATGTTTCAGATGTTTTAATCTGGATTAATAGCATTGCCATTCTGAAAATTCAAATATCTTTGTATATATTTCGCAATATCTTCTTTTCCACTCCAGTTTGCAATAATGATATCACGTTCATTGACTTTTGCACTTGCATTCAATAACATTTTAACAATATTCCAATATCCATTCATGGAAGCAAGGTATAACGGTGTTATTAGAGATGTGTTTGTGTTATTTACAAGTACATTGTGTCGAAGTAATATCCCGACAATTTCTTCAAATCCATTTCTACAAGCCCGTTGTAAACGAATATTACCATAACACGATATCAACAGTTTTGGCTGTTTTTTTAGAAGCAGTTTTGATACCTCAGCGTGTCCATTATCACAGGCATATTTAAAGCATTTCATGATATCGGGATTAATACCATGATTAAGAAACAGCGTAACTATGTTCGTGTATCCTTTTTGACAAGCAACTTGAAACGGCTCATTTGACTTATCTATTCCAATGGAGGATTCAACTAAGATCTTGACAGTATGTAAATGTCCCTTTGAACTAGCTGCGAATAATGGTGTCTCTGAATCAAATTGCAAGGATTTTAGCTGTTTTTTCCATAATCCAACAAAGAATGACACAAAATCGTCGAATCCAAATTTACATGATAGGACAAAAGGTTGTTTTAAATATTTTAAATCTGATTTATTCAAATGCTGCTCAAGATATCTAATGAAGGATTTTCTATAATATTGGTCTTTATTTTGCAAATTTTCAAAAACTCTTTCGTTATAGTTTTTAATTTCCATTAAAAGCCTTGCAAACAGTTTTTCGTCTAACGTCTGATTCAAAACTATACAGTCACTCTGAGTGTGTTCCCGAGATTCAAAATAGTCCAGTCGAAGTCGGCTTTCAAAATGTTCAATGAATGAATATTTCGCAAATCGTAATAAGCTATTTTTGAAGTTTATACCTATACAATTTACAACAACTTCGTAAATTTTGTCATGTATAAATGAAACACTCTGCTCTTCCGTTTTTACATAAATTCCTTCCATTGCCTCGAATCCAGACAATATCAAATTACGACTCATCGATTTATTTTGGAAACCCGACTCTGCAACCACGGTGTGCACAACAGTATATACATCTTCTATGTCAAAAGATTCATTGAAATGAACTAGAATATTTTCTCCTCCGTAAATCAATAACAGTGCAAGGCAGATGTATGATGGGTTTTCCAACTCCTTCATTTCAACAATCTTACTGGTAATGATTGCGTCAGGATTCAAGACAAAATCAAGAAAGCTTGTGCAAAAATGCTTTGTGTATAAGGTACAAAGTAAAGGTAGCTGTTCTGTTGTTAGCAAAATCTCATCATTTTGGCAAACATTAGTTTCATCGGGAAAATATAAACAACACATTTTTCGTCGTTCACTAAGGGATAATTTCAGTTCCGGTGAGTGCAAATTACATTCTACAATAGATGGTAGAATGTCTTTTATTTTGTTCACACCAACTTCACCAGACTTACATGTCATTAAAAATCTGCTGTTAAGATTTCTTTCTGCTATGTCTTTCATTTTAGTAAACATCGTATTCATGCCAACATGATCATTATCTGAAAATGACCTTTCCCACAAAAATCCGTCCATAACATATATAATTTTTAAACCGGTTTCACTCTCACCATAACCGTGAGGAAAATTTTGTCCAAAAGACATGTGGGAAACAACTAAATATCCAAGACTTGCCGACAACCGTAGAGCTGCATTTTGAGTCACTGTCGATTTGCCAGACCCAGATATTCCAGAAACTACCACAAACTGATTATGCATAACTGTGTCAAAAGTTATCCTCGCCGCAGTTGATAAAACAATGTTGTTACTGTTAAAATGTTCCCTCCATCTTTTTTTAATTTCATAATTGTTCTCTGAAAATAAAATATCAGAACTGAAACAGACCACTAAATCTAGCTGACTTTGAACAAAACAAAACACTACATTACAAGCACCAGGGGATTTGTTAACAATTCCTTTTAATGTTTAGTTTATTTTTTATAATTGCTAATATACAAATTGAATTCAGATATTCAGAATTCCGAGACAGAAACTCCAATAAGATAAGTCCATTAAAGTCATACGAAACTTCAAATTCATAAAAAAAATTGATGCAATAGTGTTCATTATAAAACTTAAGTACATATACTTTTTTTCTGACGAAAATTCTTCCATTTGTCCTCATTTACAAGAAGTGATCTTAGCGTGACCTAAGAAACGGAGTGAAAACAATTTGACGATTATACGATAAGTTTGCGTAAAAAAATATACAATCGTGCACAGAAGACAAAATTTATGATATATACATGCATTGGGTCAAAAATTGGATAAACATTACTTTTCACCAGTCACTTGTTTCATATGACTTTAAAACTAGTTATTCTGTTGAATCGTTTGTTAATTATCTATTGATTTGCTCATTGCACATTTCATCGCTGTATGATTTCCATAAAAACGCAACAAAAATAATAAGAAAATATCGTCCGCCGTCTGTCATAAGTCGTCCTTCGTCGTCGTCTGTCGTTAACTTTTATAACAAATCTTCTTCTTTGATACTACTAGGCCAAATTTAACTAAACTTGGCCACACTCATCATTAAGGTATCTAGTTTGAAAAGAGTGTCCGATGACCCGGCGAACTAACCAGGTTGGTCATCAGGGCTTAACATAAAACATAGGGATAACATGCAGAGTTTATATAATACCTCTTAAACCAAAGCATTTAGAGCAAATCTTACATGAGGTAATTATCAGGTCACCATTTATCTGGCTCGAAATGTTGAAACAGATTGGACAAACTCGTATACTTTTTTTTTATTAGATAACCGCAATATTGCGTGTTTCTTCATTTCAAAGGAAATGCACAAATTGAAATATACCTGATGACACACGTGTCCACAATTAAATGCACAGGTCAATAAAAAAAATGATGGTAATGGTGTTTTCATCATCAGAGCGAAAAAATGTAATTAAAAGTGTTTAATGCTTCTTTTAGAATTTGCATAGGGTAGTTAAAGTGATGAACGTGCTCGAAAATTCTAACAAAATGTACTTCGGTCAACACTGTTACACCCCAATAAATTCGAATTTACAAAAAGAAACATTTAATTCTTAAAAAGAAAAACTAGTTAAGATTCTCCACCAGTTGATACACAAAATTTACAACGCTATATTACTTCTGATTTAATATAAATATACGATTTTATCACTTTTTACAACGCTATATTCCTTCTGATTTATTATAAATATACTATTTTATCGCTATTATCTGTAGTTTTCCTTTGATGTTTTTTGTGATAATTTTCATATCACTCGTGTAGAGTGAGAACGAAAATTATCGCTAGTTTCTAAGGTCCTTAGCAACAGCGTAATAATCTAATTCATGCGCTAGAGTGTCGGCCAATCAGAAAAGATTAGCCGGAAGTATACAAAAAAAAATTATCGGATGACTGCGTGCTGAAATGTCAACAACAACTGATGATTTCTCGTTTTAATATTTTACCGTGAATTTCGCCGTTAAATAATTTATTGGAAGTTAATAAAAGTAATCAAATCATGTTTTTAACAAATAAAAAATGTCCTTTTTTACACATGTCTACTTCAATTAGACAAATCATCGTAGGTCTGTCTGTCTGCATGTACATGTATATTTCTTCGTCTGCTTCATTTTGATACGTAGAAACACCAAATTACAGCTTATCAACAGTGAAAATGGTCTTCGCAATATTTGAACACGCCGGATGGTCAGATGAAACATCTTTTTTCAAATGAATGAACTACCTAAGCGACTACATATTTATATCAAATAAGCCTCCGACAACAACAATAGTACAACAAAAAGAAAATGCATTATCATCGTATAAGATAGTTTTGTTTACTGAAATTTAAATTAAGTGATATTCGAAAATACAAATAATAGCGATAAATAGATTATTTATGTTTTTTTTAAACTGGATGCATTCGCCCTGAGATGAGATGAGAATGAGAAAATGCATCTCGTTTAAAAAAACATAAATAATCTATAATTATCACTTTTTACATGGTTCATATTACAGAAAAGTAAAAAATTGCCCAGAGAAGAATTTATGTTTCCTTTGAAATACTTTATAATTTAGCTGTCCTTAACAGTGGATAATTTATTGTTCAGTCGTTATCAAAAAATAACATTAAGAAAATGTTTTTTGATGTTTAATTTTGTGAAATTATGTATAAGTCTGAGCTTGAACACCATTTTTGTTTTTCTAATCTATGCTTGCAATAAGTAAAAGATTCTACAAATCTCGTGATATAGGCATTTGGATGGAGAGTTGTCTCATTGGCACTCACACCACATCTTCCTATATCTATTTGTATTTTGTCCGTCAAAATCTATAAAAGTTTCATTTTAATTTGGTTTATTTTCAGAAAACAATCTCGATAAATTAATAATTTTAAGATGAGCTGGACATTGATTACCTTTTTTATTATTTGGATATATCAGAGACAGGGTTGGCAAAGTACTACCCGCCCGGGAATTCCCGGGTGGGAAAACCCGGGTTTTCCCGGGCTGGGCAATACCAGAAATGGTTGGTACTGGGCATTACTGGGCTGTATGATTTTCTAAGCTTATTTTAACACAAAATAATAAAGACATAATAGTATTACAGCTAAATTTATACTTTTTATACAGATAACCATTGACAGTCATTTCCAGAAGAATGAAAAATTCAATTTCATTCTTTTCTATGTAGACAAGATTTTCAAATTTAAGGATACCTAGCTAATTACCAAGCATTTTTGCAATAATCCAAACTTTGAAGAAAAAAAAAATATTGTATTGTTTAAGTGGATTGTTAATTATAATTGTTATACATTTATATTGCTGAATAAACAACCTAAGGGGCCATGCCATTAACGTTTATATAATTGAAAGGGCTGATTATTGTTACATGAACAAAAATAAACAAACTGCATTCTAATCTGAAAAAACTAATTAATTAGTGGCAGTACATATACATTATTTAAATGTAACTTTTCTTACATGTATTTGTTAATTCTGAAAAGGAGTTATATTTATTAGAAAAAAGTTTTTTTTGGTTTTATATTTAGTTTTACCAATCCAGACAAAAAAAAGAGGTTATGAATATCAAAGACCAGTATTTTATATTACCCAGTATTGCACAGTATTACCCACTAAAACCCAGTAAAACCCGTTTTTTTCCAGTATTTCCCACTGGGCTGTGCAATACTCATAAAACCCGGGTTTTTGCCAACCCTGGTCAGAGAACACTTAAGTGCTGATAAAACGGCAATTTAAATAATTGGTATGTTTGGGTAGAATTAAAGGACAATCAAGTTGAACGTAAATGATCAATTTTTTTTGTATAATTTTTTTGTTTTGTTTGTTTTGTTTGTGCATGTACATGATGTAGTGGTTAATCTTTTCGTAGCTTTCTTCTGGTATTGTATACAAAATAAATAAGCTATTTTTAAAGGATCTCCAATGAGACAATGCTCCACCAATAAGGTGAAGACGATAGGAGTATGTTCAATAAGGTCCTAAAATGGTCCCCTTTTTTTTTGCGTAAATT
Organism: Mytilus trossulus; assembly: GCF_036588685.1. Lineage (NCBI taxonomy): Eukaryota > Metazoa > Mollusca > Bivalvia > Mytilida > Mytilidae > Mytilus > Mytilus trossulus. The sequence goes on along the minus strand of NC_086382.1, from coordinate 40,346,683 downwards.
TCAAATTCGGGTTAATTGAACAATATCACAATAAATTATAGCTAATACATTGACTAATACATTGATAGGATACAAGCCATTTTGTTGACACTTTTACGTTTCTGCGTTTCATTATAAAGTCACAAGTTGTACTCATATTGATTTTTCACGAAAAATCAATTAAAATGGGATTATTTGACAGGAAACATAGAGCGCATACGTCGACAACAAAGATCTTTTAAAATAATGTTTGTGAAGACATTTAACATGTCTTATTTGAATATTAAGCTTGTCGACGCCTGCGCTTTATGTTTCCTGGTCGTTTTTTTGGTTGAAATCGAGCTGATTTTGTCAAATTTCACCAAAATCTCTCATCTTGACCTTTTTTGGATGTTAAAATCAACGTGTTAGAATTAAACTTTGACAAAAACAGCTCTGTTAAACTTTCTCACATGTCTTTAAGGCATCTTAAAACAATTATTGTCTTGAAACCAGAAACTTTATAATGTGGGCCAAATATGACACTTACCGAACTTACTCCACTATAAGTCACCGTTTGGCCTTTAACACTGAGAAAAGTCCTTACCATACAGTCAGTTATACAAGACGGCGCAATGACAAACGAAAAAAATTCAAACGAGAATACTTATGAAAATGTATGTAAAAAATGGAAAGAAAGAAAAAACAAATATGTTACATAGCAACGACTTCTACTACTTAGTTACAGGCTATTGACTTGGGATATGCAAAGAGATAATTTGACGGGATTAAACAAGTTTGTTTGCGCTTAACCATCCCACTTACCTTGGACAGAGATGTCACAGTAAAGCACAAGTACACCCTATACAAATCAGTTGACAGAGGCTTATCTTATCAGATGAACACACATAGAAATACATATAACGAAAAAAATAGTGGACTTGGACAGGTCCTTATACATCTACATCATTTTCTTTCACTAAATAATTCAAAATTTGGTGACTATGTGGAACGCATCTCTCCCATTGAACTAGAGATAAAGAATACTATAGATACAGTTAAATTGGCTTCATATCTTGACTTACATTTAGAAATTGACAATGAGGGTCGGTTGAAAACAAAACTTTACGACAAAAAAGATGATTTCAGCTTTCCAATTGTGAACTTTCCATTGGTAAGTACCAACATTCCAGCAGCACCTGCATACGGGGTATATATCTCCCAACTGATACGATGTTCCCGTGCTTGCATTTCCTATTATTATTTTCTTGATAGAAGGTTGCTGCTCACAAGGAAGCTATTAAACCAAGAGTTTCAAATGGTGAAGTTGAAATCATCCCTTCGTAAAGTTTACGGACACCAGCACGAGTTGGTTGACCGTTATGGAATAAACGTTTCACAAATGATATCGGATATGTTCCTCACTACGTAACTACAATCCCCTTCCCTTTCATGAATGTGACCTACCGAATAAGACTATTTGCCGGATTTGATATTACATGAGCAACACGACGGGTGCCACATGTGGAGCAGGACCTGCATACCCTCCCGGAGCATCTGGGATCACCCCTAGTTTTTGGTGGGGTTCGTGTTGCTTATTCTTTGGTTTTCTATGTGGTGGCATGTGAACTGTTGTGTGTCTGTTTGTCTTTTTCATTTTTAGCCATGACGTTGTCAGTTTGTTTTAGATTTATGAGTCTGACTGTCCCTTTGGTATCTTTCGTCCCTCTTCTACACAGACTTAGTACAGATCTGAGAATACGCGTATTTACTGACAGTCTATTTAAAGCCAATACCAATTAAAGAAAAACATCATGCCCTTATATTATTGTAAGGAAGCTTGCTTGTCATGTTTCAGATTTTTTGTCAGATTTTCGAAATCCTCTGGTTTTATCCATTTGAATGCCTTGAAAAAATTTGCCCGGTGACCCCCATTTTTCTTTTTGTAAATCTTTTACATGTTTAATGATAAGCCATCTGTAAAAGTCTTACAACATTTTAATTTCTTTTTAAGTTTTTGAAAACTTCAACTTGTCAATGATAACGCTATGAAAAGTCAAGAATGAATATATTCCCGCCATAACTTCAATGGCTGATATTTTGAAAGCAAGCACGGTGACCTATATATTGTTTTAGCTCTTTTGATTCCTTTATTAACCCTTACTATGCCGTAAAGCCTATATTTAGGCTTTCTGTACTCCTTTCAAATGCCAACGGGCTTTATTTAGGCTTGACAACGGTTGCCTATTCACTGTATTTTGTCTGTTCTGTAACAATACACGGTACGTCACAGATTTGTACGGTATTACATTGAGGCTCGACACGGGGTTGAAATACTTGAATATTTCGGTTTATTACAATTATCAAACTTCTCATTGCCGCCGTTATATGACATTGACGTAATATCAAAATATGACGTCATACATGTAGAAACCATCGTAGAATAATGGCCGTTTCAAGAAATATGTGAAAGAAGCAAGCAGCTAGGACAACTAACCGTCAGTCTTTTTAAAACTAACATAATTATTCCAGTCAAGGAGAGCTGGGTTTTATAAGTTAAAAGAAAAAATATAGAACTAGTGCATATGTTAAATGAAGACAGATTATGATGACCCGTTTAGTTATCAATTTCTGTGTCATTTGGTCTGTTGTGGAAAGTTGTCACATTGGCAATCATAGCACATCTTTCCCCTCTTTCTTTTTTTAATATCATTTTGTTTTTTAAACTATGATGAAAAGACGTGATACTAGTTTAAATGAGGAACTCAAATTCTTAAATAAGACTTTTCATTTCAATGAAGTTAATTATGTTTTTTTATTTTATTATTCCAATAGTTTAAAAAAAAAAATTGCAAACCCTGCAACTTGAAAGTCCTTGAAATAAATGTTTGTGACTTTTTATCATAGTTATAGTGAACGGTCGTTTGCTCTTTTATTCTTCCGCTGACGACCTGCTGCCTGAAAATAATATTGTTGACTTCGGCACTATTTATCAAAAAATAGTGTACAGACTTCGACACAATACTTCCAAGTTTATACAACAAAAGAGCAAATATTTTAGTATATTGTTTCCAAAATAAAACCTTCTTTAAATTTAACATATTTCAGCAAATATCAATATATTTCAAAAAATGAAACTCTGATATGATGGAATAAGAACTTTTGCAATGAATTACACTTTTCACAATGCAAATCGATAAAAAGAGAGGGGGACGGAGGGTCCTGATCCCGAAATTCCGGGGTTAAAAACATGAAATCCCGAGGTCCCGAAATTAAAGAAATTTAAATTCCGATATCCCGAATTTCGACAAAAGAATTCCCGGATCCTGACGTCCCGAAAAAGGTCATGCCCCTTCCCCCTCATAAAACTATTACCGTTACTTTACAATACTGATAAAGGGTATTCAAGTACCTGCAATCAACTTCATTTCAACGTCTTACACATAAACGTCACGAATAACACTCTTTTTGATGACGTCATGTAATTTGTCAGTACATTTTGAAAATAAAATAAAAACAATGTTTTTATAATGTGAACTATGTAAACTTAATGTTTACAAAGTCAAGTACATCAACAGAGACATATACTAGGTCAGGAATGTGTATACGTATTGTATAATTTATGCGGAAAATATGCATTTTACCTCGAAATAATAGGTTTTTCTATGTATGAAAGTGATCATTATTTGGACTGAATTGTGACAGACAATCATAGAATAAAAATATGTGTGTGGGTGCACTCCCCCTTCTCCCACATAGGACAGTGGTGAACCGGCACACAATTTATAAACAAAATATGTATTATTGAAAATTATAACAATAGTATTACAATTTAACAGGAAATTCAAATATGGAATTCAGAAACAAGTTTGATTTTTTATTTTAAATCTGGGTCCCTTATTACTCGGCATATTTAAACCAAAATAATTATCAATAAACAAAACACAAATAAGACACAGTGTAGATCTGACAGTATTCGCACACTGAAAGCTAGTTCAAAACCACACAACATAAACTGTTCATGTCATTTCCGAAATCCCCAATAAGTTTATAAAAAAAATGTTTTTATGAATAGATATCGCATGCATGTTCAAAATCAGCTTTTACAACTGTTCAATATAAACATGTAAATTTTAAAATAGTTCGGATTTTGATAACACATTCTTGATCATTCTTGATGTAAAATAGGCCTAAATGTTTGATTTTCAATATTCAGGTTTAACTGATTTTTTATTAGATTCAAATTTAAAGAAAAAAATGCATCGCTTAAAATAACTACGGAACCCCTCAAATACTTTCAAAAAACCCACATTCAATTCTTCTGCTGCACCTCGGATCAAAACGATTTTTAAAACCAACTTAAGACAGTTATTGTTCGCGGCACGGTACATGCTTGTATACCTCCGGATGTGCCCCTTTCCGTGACGCTCTCTTATTGTGGACGTCATAAGAGCTACAGTTGTTTTTTTAAATACCCAAAATTTGTCTTGGCAAAGTATCGAATATATATACTAGTGTTTTAAAAAGTTAAGACCAGTTCTATGTAACCACCAAAAAAACCATGCCAGGGTATAACAGCAAACTGCGTAAAAATTTGCAGGAATAATTTATGAACCATTAAATCACTTTTTTTTTAAATTTTTTGTTCTTGTTATGTTTTGTTGCTATGGCTACCAATCATTAGATATGTGCGTACCTGAAAAGTACAGGTACAATAAAATTAATATTTTTCTGTTTTTGTGAAAAATTTTAAGGCACTTATTTTTTTTCTATTAAATTGCCTTGCATATTGATTGAAAAAAATAATAAGATTTTCAAAAGATTTGTCTTCATGAAAGGAATAAAAGACAATTTATATCAGTATATGTCATGTTGCCATCTTGAAATATGAATGTATATTTAAAAAAGCAGAGGGCATTTGCCTATATCAGTTATATGAAATTGTTCTCTAAAAATATGGTTTTATTTCTGTAAAAAAATTAGAATGGGATCATGAAGACATTTCGAGAAAACTGATTTTAAAATAACCAGTTTTCTGTCAAATTTGCTCTAAAATTATGTTTGAGTTGTCTCCCTTTGACAATTTTGGAACTCTCCTGTTGGAAGTACAAATAGGCGGGAAAACATAAACAAAGTTCCAGCAGATGATAGATCCAGTTAATTTAGTTTTACAGAGAAAACTGTTGATGGTGATTGTCATGTAGTATTTAAAAACTGTGGTATGACTTATAACAACCCTTGTATGATTTGCCATGCATGATGGTAGGGTTGAATGATAGCAGAACTTGTAATTTTTCTAAATCTTCCCTGCCAGATTTTCCCCATTTGGAATGTTCATCTGAACTGTATACTATTGACACTTTCAATACCGAGGATCAATCTATTTTTTTGACTTCATGTGGTATTTCACCAGGAACTGGGTTTTTATTGTTTAAAAACATTTGTTCTTCACACGTACATGAATTTCGAAATGCATACAAGAAACGATGTATGAAAAGACTCTGCAGTGTACCAAGTGTTGTATGTTACCATTCAGGCCAGAACTGCAAAACAGAAAGATATATATCATCTCCTCAAGTGAAAACTATATCTAACAACACTGGAATTGTTTTACCTGTTGGAACTGGTAAGTACGAAATTTATTTAATGCAGGTTTTCATGGGGTGACCATTAAAAAGGGGGTCATCATAACACTTTCTCTTACCTGCAAATTCCTAGAAAAACAAAATTCAATGAAACTTGCATAAAATCTTTCATGTTTTAAGCATACAATTGTCATTGTGCACCTCCTTTCTATTACAATGATTTTTATGGTGGTCCCATATGTATAGATTATAACATGCCCTTTTCCATATTGGCACTGGTATCATCCCGAGACTCCCATATCGGCCTCGAGGCTTTAGCCGAGGGTCGATATGGGTCGAGGGATGATACCCGGGCCAATATGGAAAAGACATGTTATAATCTTTTTATCACATATTTAAGTTCTGCAGAAAAGAGAAAAAAAAACGTAAATTATATCAATTCTATGATACATAAAAGGTAACATCTTAAGCAAATTATCACAAACGTGTTGTTAAGGATGCAATGACGTCACGTCATTAGGAACAGGGCACAATATGGATATGTCTTTTTTGCCCCGGGCAATTTTGAGGTTATTGCATATGCAAAACCTAATGTATTCATAACAAATATGTCATAAGCCATGATATTGCATTGGACATCACTACTAAGCAAAACATTTATGATCGGACGACACAATAGCCTTTTTCTTTACTAGAAATACAAATTTTATAAACCAACAGCCATTTGCTAATACCATATATGTTACTTATTTGGAGAAAACTTTCAAATTATAAAATCTGTCTCAGTGTGTCAATGCCTACAATGTCTACAGTAGGTCTTCATATAGATATAGGAAGATGTGGTGTGAGTGCCAATGAGACAACTCCCCATCCATATAACAATTATTTTTTTTAAAGTAAACCATTATAGGTCAATGTACATGATGTATGGCCTATTCATGCATTGTTTATCATCATTACAAATGTATGTATTATGTATTCATCCTGTATGCATTTAGCTTGCCTTCCATCTAACCCAAAGTATTTTTCACTATATTTACTTCAGTATAAAGTCACAATGCCTGATATGACAAAAAAATCAATGAAAAGAAGTTAAATTATTTCAGCATGTTACATTTAACAGACATATTTTATATTGGCCTTTTTAATCACTTACAAAACTTAATAAACTGTAATTAAGTCTAAAAGAATAATTATATATCATACATTATTATGTACTCGTGCATCTATTTTTTTTACAAATACATGTATGTACCAGGGTATGTGTTTAGGAGTCTCGGATTACATGTACATTTAAAAATACACAATCATGACAATATTTTCATCTATGATTTTGTTGAGGCAACTTCAATGATATTATTTTTTTTAAACTCAGGTCTTTGTACAAAGTGCAGAAAAAGTCTATTGAAACAAGCTCAGTGTGAGGAATTATCTTTAGATGTTTCTAAAATAGTGCAGGTAAGATCAAATATAATTATGCTTTCAAGGAAACTCTTGTACAAGTAAACAACAATTGAGTATTGTCTGCGGTATACAAAATGTATACATGTACATGCATTCACTGCACTTTTAATTCAAGGAATTTTAATATGCTAATAGTACTGTTTATGTTGAAACACCTACTTCAAGTTAACTTTTTAAAAATCACTTTTATTCATATTAGTATCAGATGGCAGATCCAGAACTTTTCATAATCCCTTGAACTGACCTAAGGGAGGGGGGGGGGGGCTCTGCAGTCATGCTTCAGTGATTCCCCACATAATCAACCAAATCCCCCCTTTTCCTGATACACCTACATTTTGTATGTGTATTAAGTACATCCTTGTACATTTATATATATATATATAGACTGCATGTCAGAAAAAATATGAAATTAAGGCAGATAATGATACAATTCGAAATTTATAAAATATGGCCACCAGAGACAGTACATGATTCTAATTTCTGAGTTTTTCTATGAAACTTTATGCCAGGTATACAATTTTTTTTTTTTACAAAATTGATGTCAAACTGCAATGATATACATGTTTAAAAATAGCTAGAGGGAAGTCAGTTAAAATATACACATTTTTTCCAGGTTGATCAGCATTCCTATTGGAGACACGAGACACATATATCTGACCATGAAATGACAGATAATGTACCAGAATTTAGCAGCAGAACTACAGTAGATAGCTATAGTCAACCTGACCATGTATGTTTACAATTGTATACTTTCAAATCCAAATACTACAACTGTGACACATCCAATTTCTGACAAACAAAAGCTTTACAGCTAATTTTCAAATGCATGTAGGGTAAGACTTTCAGTTTGGTTTGCTTGCTGGTTTTGTTTGTATAGTGACAATTTTAATTGAATTACTTGCAATCAAATTTAAATATGATATGTACTGCTTTGATAATGCATGCCTATATTGTTTGCAGATGTCAATCTTAATTACAATGCTTGAGCTAACATTTATACAAACAAAGCAAACAAGCTAGCCAAAGTTTTACTCTACAAGCATTTGGAAATTAGCTGTAATTCTTGCATATACATATACATGTACATGATGGTCAAACAAACTTTACACTAGATAATGGAAGAGTGCCCGTCACTGCCAATGAGACAACTCTCCATCCAAGTCACAATTTGTAAAACTAAACCATCATAGGTCAAAGTAAGGCCTTCAACAACAACACAATTTGCAAGTTTGAGCCTGATATTAAAAATAAATGCATTTCTTTATTGAATGTTTGCAGGTTGAAGCAGATGAAGAGCATACATGTTTGTCTATTACTTACAGGAGAAAAAGAAAGGTAAATACCAAGAAATGTTTTTGAAAGATATGATTAATATTGTATATCAGATCAAACATGTCATACTTTTCCATATTTAGATTTACAAATAAGCTATTATTTATAAACAACTAGCCCCACCATCCTTAAATTTTTCAAGCTACATGTAACATGTAGTTAAATCAGTAAAATCTGTGATTATTTACAAAGTTATATAAAAAAAAATTATCTTGTAACAGTGTTAAGCAAAAATTTGTTAAAAATAAAAAAAATAAGATGTTGTATGATGATTGCCAATGAGACAACTCTGCACAAGATACAAAAAAAACCCCAGCAATTAACAACTATAGGCCACTGTATGGCCTTCAACAATGATCAAAGACCATACCGCATAGACAGCTATAAAAGGCCCTGAAATGACAATGTAAAACAATTCCAACGAGAAAATTAACGGCCTAATTTATGTTCAAATAGGTCAAGGTCAATATAGTTGAATGCATTACTGTTTTAGATTATAGCGAAAGTTTAAAAATATGTCAAGTTACTTGAAGCTAAAATACTCTTGAATTTAGGAACATGGAGTATAAAAAAGTTAACTGTTAAAAAAAACTTGATGACATGTACATGTGTAACATACAACTGAACGTGTAAAACAATAATTATGCCCCATTAACGCAGCGACATTAAGGTGGTTTTCCCGCAAAATCGAATAAAAAAATAGTGCAGGAGTTATTTCCCCTATCTAGATCAGATTGTGTAATGGCGGGCGACTTTTGACGTTGCAGACACAGTAACAAATGTAGCAATAGGTAAGGAACGCGTATCGCATGAATAATGAAATATATGTCATATGGTGTCTTTTTTCATATTATAATGTATTTTCACATCAAGAAATAGAAATAATTTGAGTGAAAGCTGTATTTATCAAAAGAAAAATAGCAAGCGGAGTTTAAGCTCCGCCCACCTGTTTACCTTATTTGGAAAATCAATGTAGTTGCGAAGCTTGCAGTTTGCAAGTTGGTTAATTGAAAATAACTGAAGTAGCCGTGCACTTGTCAGTTTAGATTATAACGACCTGGTTAAAGTAACCGATTAGAACAAATGGAATTTTTTTTCAATATGATCCAATGTCAGGACAAAACACGACTTAGGTGTAATTTATCGCTTTCAGGTATTACAATCTAGAGATATATGTATACTAAAATGCAGAGGGCATGGCTTGTGCTCTAAGAGATTAGATTAAGGTTCCACTAAAGTCAAAATATAGGACACTTCATAAACATCTAAACTTTGCCTGTATTTTTCAACCTATAATGAATAAAGTCATTAACTATGAGAACATATATGTTCGGTGTCTTTCGTATTTTAAATAAAAAATGATGAGAATTGAAATGGGAAATGTGTCAAAGAGACAGTAACCCAACCATAGAACAGATAATAGCAGAAGGTCACCAACTTGTTTTCGTGTTCAGACGTTTTATCTTCTATGTTTCGTGTTTAGTAGGATGACTTGATGTGTGCTTCATGTTTCCCCTTATTTATTTTCCATGTTTCCTGTCATACTCTTTAATTTCTTGTGCTTTTGACATACATCATCATGATCATGTACATGACATTTTATTTTTTACGTATATATATAATAATTATTATCAGTATTAAAATTGAATAGTCACTGCATTCACTTTCCCTCTAAAATTAGAGTACATGAATGATATCAAATATCTGAACTGTGTCCCTGTTCAGTGTTCAGCTATATATATCCCCAGTAAACAGAATCGAGCCATAATGGTATTTGTAAAATTTTCATTGTGAGACCTCATGTCCAAAAGGCAGGGGAAAAACCACTTGTAATTAAGCTGTGTATTCTGTTACAACAGACAAGTGTGTACAAGCATGAAATGATGCAAATCATATCATTTATTAAATGGAAAAGGCCACAGCCTGTTTAGAAACGTCAATTTTGACGGTAGATTAAAGTCAGTCTGTCTGTTCCAGAATTGATTATTTTTGGTCGCATCTTTCTCAGGAAAATAACAAGGACTTCTAAAAATTGGTTTGAGGGTTTATATGAGTCAGCAATACTGTGTGATGCTTTTTCATATTCACCACTCAACAAATTCCTGTGTACCTTAAAATTCTTAAAGTGTATGGGGGTATCAAAAGTGATCAGTAGCTCACAGATTCACTTGTTTGTTTTATATTATTTTATATTTTTTGTGGAAGAGGGGGCTGGCTATTGTGAGCAGTGCTCTCAGCACTTCTAGTTAATCATAAAAATTACATTAAGACGAGCAAAAATGAGCAACATGCATATCCTGGGTTCATTTAATTATATCATATAAACATTAAAGTGTTTAATCCCGCTGCAAATGTTTGCACCTGTTCTAAGGCAGGAATCTGATGTACAGTAGTTGTCGTTTGTTTATGTAATTTATAAGTGTCTCTCGTTTCTTGTTTTTTATATAGATTAGACCGTTTGTTTTCCTGATTGAATGGTTTTACACTTGTAATTTTGGGGCCCTATATTGCTTGTTTATTGATGTGAGCCAAGGCTCCGTGTTGAAGGCCATACATTGACCTTCATGTATTATAATGGTTTACTTTTATAAATTGTTATTTGGATGGACATGATAGAGAGTTGTCTCATTGGCACTCAAACTACATCTTCCTACATTGTATTTCTATTGTATGGCAAAAGTGATTTTTTTTTTTTTTTTTTTTTCCAACTTTAAATATTTTATTTCACTACTGGTTGTGAACAATGTCCCTTAGCGCTACAACAATGACGCTAAGGTTCCTCCCTGTGTTGTTAATTCGCTAATGAAACCAGGGGATTTGATTAGCAAAATATATCTTAAAAGCAAAAGTGATTTCTTTATTTAAAGATATATATGATTCATTATGTTTAGTTTAAACATATTTATTTAGAGTGGATTGGGAAACAAGTTTTGCAACTTATATTAATCCCTTTCCACTTTGCGGGTGCGAGTCAGACATGGGGTCAATTACATTTGAAAGTAATTAATTACATTCAATTACAATTACAAAATCTTCAATTAAATTACACATTACATTTGACTTTTTTTACCAATGTAATTAATTACATTCCAATTACTTGGCAAATGTAATTAATTACTTCAATTACATTTGAAAGGAAAATTAAGATAAAACATTGAAAACATGCATTTATTCTATGATATGTACATAAGTATTATACATTGCTCTATAGTTATAACAATTAGACAGTGTTCAACTAGTATATACATTTTTGTATTGTGTCATATAACTTATTTAAGCATTTTCCCATTACATTTGACCATCATCAGCTTTTCAAATGTTCCATCAGCCAGTCTGCACCTTTCCGGCCTAAATGTTTTTCCAGCAGTGCTAAATAAGCGTTCAACTGGTGCAGATGTGGCTGGAATAGCTAAATATTGCACTTCTAACTTAGCTAGACGTGGTAAACGTTGACAGTTACTATGCCAATACAAAAGAGGGTCTTTTGACATATCAATACAATTATCTGACAAGTAATCATCCATTTCTGAACTTACAGAAATCCCTGAAGGGTTTCTTTTTCTTTCCACTGATGGGGCTGGCATGAAACTGAAAAGATCATACTTAGTGTCAGCTTTTTCCATCAAGTTTTTAAATTCTTCACTTTCGACAATAGAGAGTGGTAAAAGATCCCCAGCTATGAACATTATAAGAGCATTTGTCATTTCTAACTGTTTTGGATCAGACGGTGAATATTTTACAAATAAATGATACAAAAAAAGAGCACTATTTTTATTTTTTGAAATGATTTTCATTTTTATCCCAGCTTATTCAAATTATATATCTTAAATAAGTGATTTAGAAATCTGACTTCTTAAAACAAAAATAAACTTTAGTTTTAATCACAACTAATTAATTTAATAAACAAAATATTTTCCAAATTTAAATGTAAGCTATTAGAGGATATAAGATAAATGAAATCTGGTTAGAAATGAAAAAGAAGCATTATGAATTTATTAATTTTTAAAATTCTTATATAGTATTACCTTCATATGTGTAACAAAGTTGGATGTAACTTTATAACTTCCACTAATGAGGGTGCCACAATGCATACATTTTCCTTTGAAAGTATTTCCATTTTGGAAGTCATCAGGAACAGTAAAATGTTCCAGTACACTCTTGGAGCTCATTTTTAAATCTGATAAAATGTTTTCTTTCAACATTCATATATATAGTGAACAAATTTTGCAAGTGAGATTTTGTCATATGCATTATCCCTTCAAGAATTTAAACATGTACCTATAGGCCCTAGGGGTATATTTATCTCTCTCTAATTAGCCTTATATCTGTTTAACATAACTGTTATAAAAACAGTCATTATATAGTTTGTAATAAAACAAATAGCCAGAGGTTATATTTATTGGTTATTTAAGTCCTTGAATAAAGTTAATTATGTTAAATCAATGTCTTAAAATATCTATCTAAATCTACTAATTAAGGTCAAGACAGTGACTTCCTAGTGGTTTCTTTTAAAATTATGGCATGTGTCTACATTTTTTTTATCATTCAATACAAAATGAAGAATCTACCATGGTTGTGTTAATACAGAAAGTATACTGTGAAGGCTTTTCTTTGTCAGCTTACAACATTTGTTAAGATTATTGCTTTTAATAATTTTTTGAGAAAACACAAGATTTAATCTTTTGATCCAAAATTTCAAATGTAATTGACTTGTAATTGAAAAGTAATTGTCAATTACAGGCAATTTTGGCTATGTAATTAATTACATTCAATTACATGTAATTGAAAAAAATGCTCAATTACACATTACATTCAATTACATGATAAATTGTAATTAATTACAGTCAATTACAATTACATATTTCAATTACCCCATGTCTGGTGCGAGTGCTGCCTTGTAGAGGCATTTTCCTACTCTTTTTCGAAATCTACAAGGGTGTCTTTAACGTGCAAGAGATATGGCTCTCTCTTAACACGGGTCAGCCATTTATCGTCCCCGTCCGACGGACTATCATCGTTTCCTCAAGACCATACTCGCAAATGGTGTCAAGGGAGAGCCGAAAATTGAGTTCCTGAAATTTTCATCCCAAACGGGAATCGAACCAGGAACCTTTGTGTTAGCAGTCCGATGCACTAACCACTACACCACGGCTCGCTCATTATGTTACAATGTATACTCAGGTTCATAATATTTTTGACATATAGCTCTGTAATTTTTTTCACTACTTGTACATCTTTGGATTTTAAATGTTTGTCTATGAGCGTTCCTGATGAAGTTAAATCCAGACTCGGCCAGAAAAGTGCTATGGACGCATGAAATTATTGAACGTGTTGTTTTCAATTTTTCATGCTCCTTTATTTAAAAATAAAAGTATAAAATTACATTCCCTTTTTTTTTTAGGTCACCTGACAATAACAAGGACTGAGGTTACAGTATGCCATTCAAGCTGTGATGAAATATAAAGTAATGGTTTGAATTTGGAGAGCTTCATTACATGTATTATAGACAGGTAAATTGTTTTATCCTGCAATTATCCGACTATTGTACATGTACAATGGGACGACTCTCCTGAAGGGTCCATAGTTAAACAGAAATAAAAACTATATGTCATCATTTAGGCCTTATGGCCTTCAACAATGAGAAAAACACATTCTGCCACATTGTCTTCTCTAAAAGGCGCCAAATCATAATATTAATAAACCTGTTGAAGGAGAAAACTAATAGCCTTATTTATGTGAGAAAAAAGTGAATGAACAAACAAACAAACTAACAGCAACAAACAACAAGTGCTCAATTAAATATTACAGACACATACATAGTCAGGGGTACTACATGTACTTGTACAAGTTTATTTTATTTACTTGAAGTAGTAAAAAAAAAAACACATATAACACGTATAAGTAAATAGATAATGTTTGAATAATCTAGCCTTAATTTTCTCAAAAATTTACTTGTACTTGTAAGTAAACCATGTAAACATTTCTTTCAATCCTAAAAAAATCCTCAAGTTTTGAGATGTGAATCATGCCTTTAATGATTTTTCCAAGTTTGGCTCAATTTTTTTTATTTTAAGTTCAATGTTTCATCTCATTATATAAATCCATCAAAGAAACTGATTGAGCAAAGATCTTGTATATTTGTGCAAGGCCTTCAAAAATTGCTCCTTTGAGGCTTGTAAATGAGCAGTGTTGTGAAGATAACAGACAAATGGGATTTTCATTGTCTATGAAATTACACTTAAATGATTGGTAAAGACATCTGCAGAGAGTGCACAATTTAAAATTCGATTAGAGCAAAGAAATCTCAAGAATACAAGAAAGAAAAAAGGATGATTTTTTTACTTATACATTTGTACAAGTAAAACAAGTACAATGTAAAACATTCTGAATGTGTAAGGGACATAACTATGCCAATTCACTTGTATAAGTATCCTACAAATTCACTTTTTTTTTCCATTCTTCAAGAATTGCAATACAATAGTTAATGTACTTATTAATTAATATAAATCATGATCAATTTCTGAATTCAAAATGAAGTGTCTGTATATATATGTACCAGCAATAATATTTATTTACACAGACATGACAGATACGCCTATAATCATGATAATAATAATATACTGAACTTGCTACATGTAGCTAAAATTTCTTGTGGATAACTGATATTGATCATGTTGATATTGAAGTATTCCTGTCATTGTTCACATTTGGAAAAGGAGATACAAAATAATGAAGTTCAACATAATATTTAAATATTTATTACATAGTGCGCCTTATTAAATTGTGTTTGGAAATTTTTTTTTTTTGTTCAAATGTTGAATGAAGACATAACTACTGGTAAAAAAGGACGAGAATTATTTTGTAAGCATTTTAACAGTACTTTTTTGAAGAAGTGTGTTTGCACTAACTTTTGATTACTTTTCTCATATTGAAAATTTCATTCGATATATACATTGTACTTGTATTATATTTGCATTTTCATATTTCAGGGATGAAGACCGGCAGTCAGACACCAGTTAAAAGTTACTTATAACTCATCATGGCCATTATGGAAGATCTGATTAAAATTTGTTTAGAAAGCCACCAAATATGTCCATGAAAAATAGAAAAATGACAGCAATTCTACATAATGCACCGTACTAAGTAGAAGCATTGACTGTTTCAAAACCAAATGAATTGGAATTTAGTGTATTGATGCTGAAAGAAAGAGGAATATTATTAATTGGACAATTTAACTTCTTTTTCATCATTATTGAAGTTGATGTATACCATCTTAAAGAGTTTTTACTTCAGTTACAAGGAATACCAAATATACATAATAAAGGCAGTTTGGAGATTTGTGAATATTCTTAAAATAGGAATTTCAAAAAGGATTTCAGTTAAAATATTGTATTTCACGGATGTCAGAAATGTAATTTTATGTCTCTTTCATGAAATGTTTTAAAAAATCTGCAATATCTAACCAAGACGAGTGAGAGATCTACAGATAGACATATGATATTCAGTTGAACTGTAAACATGGTAAAGGGGAATTTTGAAATATTCATTTATAAGACTTCTATGAGTGTTTTGTTATTTTTATGGCAATTACAGGAAACCGATGTAAAAAGTAATTCAATATAGATATTAATCCTACCAGAAAACCTACAGATATCATATGTACATTTCAGACATATACAAATTACATCATGTACATTGTACATGTACAAATGTAAGCATGCAATTCACTGATGCACCACCTATGTAGTTACATGTACATGTAATTATAAAAGTAAGAATATGACATACATGACATATGATTGCCAATGAAACAACTCTCAATCAGAGAACAACTAGTCATATACATGTATTAGCCACCAGAGAACAAGAAAATCATATTTTGTCATGGTTTATATTTCAATCTCATTTCATAACACATACTCGCTATACAGGTTTACAAAATGTTCAAAAGCATTATAAAGTGTTTTGATTGCAGTTGTTGGTCATATTGATGTTGGCCTTCAATACTGAGTGAGACCTCTGTACAAATGTACAAATGTAACATCCACAGAATGTTTGAACCAAAAAATGTTGGATATTTATTTTTGCTTGCATTTATCATGTAGCTGCTCTTTTGTACATATGTACATTTACATACATGTTCATATGTATTTAATTTTCTACTGGTATACATGGTATACTTGGAAACTTGTGATTGAATATTTCCACAGTATAAAAATTTCTTATATCTAGCAAGATTAGCAAATGATGTTAGATATACATATACCGCATTATATTACCATATGCATACATAAAACATTGTACATGTACATTTGTATGGCAATGAGACAGCATTCCCAACACACAGACAGAAATTACCTTCTATATATTTTAAATTTGAATGTATCATACATGTAATTATGTAGTACAGCTAGAATTTGATTAAAAAAAAAGATGATGTGGTATAATTGCCAATGAAGTTTTGATTAACAATTAAGTTGTGTTATTTTTTGTGATTGGGTCAGGTAAAGATTAACCCATGAATTTTGGTAGGCAGTACATTGTAGTTCTATAAGTGTTAACATGGTTAACCCGTACATACTGATACATTGTATCATTTTATGAGTTTCCGTCCGACTATTTTCTCCTTTCCCCTATATCATGGAAATCGATTCATTCTGATTGATCTGACATTTGGGATTGTGGTTATGTATAAATTATATTAAGTTAGTTATTTCTGTATTTAGATGTATATTCTGGTACATAAAATTTCTTCTATTAGGACAGAAAAGAAATACAATTTCAGTTGACTCCAATCTCAGCAGGTGATAGGAAATAAGTTTTCTGATTTTAACATCTTTAAGATGAACATGATGAACCTGAATTAAAATATTATGGCACTTAATAATGAAAACACAATTGATTGATTGTGCTGAATGTCACATAAGCACATACAACTATTTCTTTGCTGTCCATTTGTATTTGTGGACACTTTGCACAGAAGGCAGGAATTTAATATGAAATGAGCGGCAGTAAAAAATAGGTCACTATTTCCAACTTCATGATAGAATTGTATTCTTTGATGTCTTTTGAGGTTGAGAAATTAAGATGATATATTTACAAGGCTGCAGATTGAATCATAGGTACACTGTACATGTACCTAAATCTGAAACAAATCAGATGAGATTAAAATAAGTCATATACAATGTATGCATCTGAAATAATTTTTCAAACTGATATTTCGCTTTATATATATATATATACATGTAGTGGAAGCATAAATTATAGAGCACAAATTTGTTTTTTTTTAATTTGGGGTACTCAATGTCTTATCTTTTAATCTTTACTCCAAAAGGTAGTTTGTGCAAATATTGAAACTCACACATTCTATGAAAAAAGGAATTATATCCCCCATGCTAATGATGGTGAACAAATTTTAAAATGTATGCCTTTGAATTACAAACATAATAAAATCAGTAAAAGTAGTGCAGAATAATTTTACCAAGTAACTAAGGATATTAGAATAAGTCAAATACTGCTCCAGATTGGTTGAAAGGGAATATCCTGTGTAATAAGACGCAGGAAATAACTAAGGAGTCTGACATAATAAAAAAAAGCAAGCCATACAAAAAAACTGGCATAGCAGCTGGTGAAAATAGATGCAAAAGAATCACCAGAATGAATCTAAAAGTGACAATTTAATCATGATTTACAATTTATACCAGTCACACTTGATAAGCAGGAGATATTCAACAAATAAAATCTCGATCTATTGATGTGATGCAGGTAGGAGTTAAGTATGTTTATAATTTAAACATTAGCAATGATCACCAATGACACACCCAACTTCTTTATAAATGCAGCTTTTTTCATTAAAATGTTAATGATTCACAATACACAAACACTAGAAGAGACCTAGTAGGCTAATCTATTAAAATTTATATAATGAACTTTTACTTGCAGAACGAGAACTGTACAAGCACACGAGATGCGATTCCGGATTTGAACCCAAAAAAAAGGGGGAAGGCTGCATGCCCCAACACTACATGCATGTAAGCCACGTATGGGGTGTAAAATAATGACCGTGTAGGCTTATCTATTAAATTAATTTATATATTGAACTTTGACTTGTAGAACAAGAACTATACAAGCACCCGAGATGCGATTCCGGATTTGAACAAAAAAGGGGGGAAGGCTGCATGCCCCAACACTACTTGCATGTAACCCACGTTTGAGGTGTATAATAATGACCTGAATAATTATTTTTTTTTGCCTTCAATAATTTAAATAGCAATAAGAGAATAGTTGTTTCAAACTTCGCACAAACATATTATTAAATGAAACGCCGGTGAAAACAAAATATACACGTAGTTTTCCCGTCAGCCGATGGTTAAACAGAAAACTGCGCAAAATGCTGAAACGGAAAGCTAGGTTGCACAAACATGCTAGAAAAACTGGAAGTTACAAAGAATATAAACAATTCCAAAAAGACTGCAAACGCCAATTTAGAAAAGCAGAATGGAACTATATTAATGACATCATCAATGCAGGTTTTGAAAAGAATAGTTCTAAACCACTCTGGAACTACATGAAAGCAAAGAAACAAGATAATATAGGAGTAGCACCACTAAAGTCAAATGGAGGCCTTACAAACGACAGCAAAGAAAAGGCAGAAATTCTAAATAACCAATTCAAATCAGTATTCACTAAATTAGATCCGAACTCACAAATACCACCACTAAAGAAAAGATCAACTTCAAACATTTCAAAATTGGACATAACATCAGAAGGAGTACAAAAATTATTGAAAAACGTAAATCCATCCAAAGCAATGGGACCAGACGGAATACCAAACACTGTCCTTAAAACATGTGCAGAAGAACTCGCACCAAGTATATCCGCCATCTTTCAAAAATCAATTGACACAGGCACTCTCCCTGAAGATTGGTTAAGTGCAAACATAGCTCCAGTATTTAAGAAGGGGGACGTCCACGCAGCTGAAAATTACAGACCAGTTTCACTGACCTGTGTATCATGTAAGCTTTTGGAACACATCATCTGTAAACACATCCTTAAACATCTGGAAAAGCACAAAATACTGACAAATTTAAATCATGGATTCAGATCAGGTTACTCTTGTACAACACAGCTCTTAGTCACAACAGAAGACCTACTAAAGAGCTTCGACAGTGGCATTCAACTCGATATGGCTATACTCGACTTTTCAAAGGCTTTTGATACTGTGCCACATAACAAACTTTTGGCAAAACTAAACAGCTTCGGAATAGATGGAAATCTGAACAAATGGTTAGCAGCATTTCTGCAAAAACGATCAATGCGGGTTGTTGTAGAAGGTGAGCACTCAGAATACGCCCACGTAGACTCTGGCGTACCACAAGGCACAGTACTAGGACCGCTGCTTTTCCTATGCCACATCAACGACCTCCCGGAAAGCGTAAAATCTCAAGTTCGTTTATTTGCAGATGACTGCCTACTCTATCGAGAGATTAAAAACACAAAAGACCACCAAACTCTCCAAGAAGATCTAAAAGCTCTGGAAGTATGGGCACTAAATTGGGGAATGAAATTCAACGCAAAAAAATGCTATATAATGAGCTTCAGACAAAAATCGACACACTTCTACCAACTAGACAACCACATACTAGAACAGGTACAAACTAATCCTTACCTAGGTCTTAACATATCCGATGACCTAAAATGGACCAGCCACATAGGGAAAACAACAAGCAAGGCAAGCTGTACACTAGGGTTCCTGAGAAGAAACTTACGCCAGTGCCCCCAAGAGTGCAAAAAACTTGCCTACTTAGCCATGGTAAGATCCGTACTAGAATACGGTGCTGTCATCTGGGACCCATTCACCATCAGGGAAATAGAAAAAATAGAAAGTATACAGAAAAGAGGAGCACGTTTCATTCTGCACGACTATAAATCCAGAGACACCGGATGCGTCACAAATATGCTTTCTAAGCTAAAACTACCACCTCTCCAAGAGCGAAGGAAACATCAGAGGCTGACTATGTTCTACAAAGTGGTTGAGGGATTGGTGCCGGCTATTGATCCAACAGATTATCTACAAAAGACAAGAAATAAACGCCAAGTCAAAGCAAAAAACTTTAGTGACTTCCAATATTCAAACATAGTGGAAAGACAAGAAACCAGAAATAGCAGATCGTATAAATTAATAGACTGCAAAACAGACATTCGAAAGAACTCTTTTTTTCCAAAAACAATAGTTGAGTGGAACCATCTGGACGAGGTAACTGTATGTCAAAAGACAGTTGAGGGTTTCACGGCTGCCCTCCAACGGTTGGACTAACCAACCCGCTCTCCTTCCAGTGCGCATATATCCGAGATCGGATCCTGCACTGTGTAACATACAGATACAGATACAGATACTACTAGAGGGTCTTTCAAACGCTTTTTTCGTGCATTTTGGGCGATTATGCTACTACATGTTAGAATAATTGAAAAGTGCAGGTGCAAGAGCTATACCAACCCACTTCATTCTGGTATTGGTAGAAAGGCCACATTTCAAACTTTTCGAAAAGGTATTGGTAGAAAGGCCACATTTCAAACTTTTCGAAAAGTGCCCGAAGTGCCAAAACATCAATAAATTGATTAAATTATCCATGTTTTATTGTTTTTTAATTACAAAACCTCTAATGAAAATTAAGTGGCAGCACTTTTCCAGTAAAACAAGTTATCCTGATTACAACGATCCCAAAATCAGGGCGATCCGATTTCATCTTGCACCTGCACTTTTGACTTTTTTGGGAAATGTCTTTACTTTCAGTTTGAAGTCACGTGACACTAGTGTATTAATATTTTTCTAAAAATAAAAGTTTGTAATATAAAGAAGAATAGACCCTTTTCCCCCCGATTACTCATATGACGTGTATTTTGGCTTTTAGACAGAGAAAACTAACTCTGAGTTCAATATGATTTTTCTTGTGTATAAAAATGGAAATTTTCTTGAAACGACCTTAACACCCCTGCGAATGTGCATTATGATTCCTGGTCTGTGTGTCCGTTCGTCTGTCATGTCTGTCTGACTGTCCCACTTCAGGTTAAATATTTTGTTCCAGATACATGAAGATATTTTGATGAACATGATGAAGTTGAAGTCCAATCAACTTGAAACTCTTACTCATGTTCCCTATGATATGATCATTATAATTTTGAGGCCAAATTGGAGTTTTTATGATGTTTTCACTGTCCATTAAACATAGAAAATGACAGTGCAAAAGGGGCGGGGCATCAGTGTACTAAGGATACATTCTTGTTGGGATTTGTTTTTTCATAAAAAGATCAGTTTATTAGTCACTCAACCTTATTTTTACACTACAGTGATCAATATCAATTAATGTACAATGTAAATTACAGGCGAAAGAGTGTTTAGATGATTTAGTCCTCAGTCAGGAAACAGACCAGTCACTTGCAGGGGGAAGTCAGGTTTCAGAGGCGTTAGTTTGTGTGATTGAAAAATTGGATAAACTTAAGGAATTTTTAAGCCTGTGTAGAATTAGTCCAGTAAAGAAGATCCAGGGACCTTTGGAGAGTGCTAGTGTAAGAACCATTCAGAGATATAAACTCAAGGCTAGACAGTGCCTTAACTCTGTTTTTGAAACAATTTGTCCAGGTGAGGCACCATTTCTAGAAGCTGAACTTTATCCAGAATCATTGAAAGACAATACCATGAAGACTCTTCTAGAAATATACACTAAGGCTGATACATGGATGTTCAGACGACAGGTCTTATCTATCCTCACTGAGCAACTAAACTATGATGCATTAAGAAAGGTAAGGATTATTCTTAGAAATAATTACATGTACTATATTTTTGTGAAGGTTAATTTTAGACTAAATGTCTTACATTTAATATCATCTGTCCTTGACCTCGTTTTTATATTTCATTAATCATTCAATCATTGTTAGGTATTTGTGTTTTGGTCGGATTTCCAAATACTTAAAGCAATAGGTCAGCTATGTTTAGTGTATGGAACAATTAATATAATTGTAAAGTGTACATGTCTGTCTGTAAAGTATTATCTGACTTGAAGTCATTTTCATGGTTCATTGGTCATTGAATTTTTTGGTTAAATTTGTCAGTTAAAATTACTACGAAACTGATAGGCGAACTCCCTTAAGACTAAAACTTGTCCTTTTTGTAGTTATTTTGTATGTTTTGATATACAAACCTGTTGCATCTAATATTGCTCAACGTCTCGAATGAGACTTACTTACTGATGTCGTATTTTTCCATGTGAAGCTTTTTCAATATAGTCTTATCTTGGTGTTCGGTTCTAAATAAATCAATTTCTAAATAGTGTTTCTCTTTCAATCTTAACATTTCTTCTTTCACATTATCAATTTCCTGCCTCGAAGTTTGCATCTCGTTAAATATCTCACAAATTATTCTTTCATCTGAAGTTTCCAGCCTTTGTTTCAAGGTTTGGCATTCTGAATATAGATCTGAGCCTCCAATGCGTTTAATTGCCTGTAAGGGTATATTTGAAATGTATAGAAATGAGAATGGATCAGAGTTTTATTTGAAACAATTCACGTTAAATACTTTTTAACAATGTTTTTTTTTCATTTTTTTTTACATAAATTAGGCCGTTAGTTTTCTTGTTTGAATTGTTTTACATGGTCTTATCGGGGCCTTTTATAGCTGACTATATGCGGTATGGGCTTTGCTCATTTTTGAAGGCCGTACGGTGACCTATAATTGTTTATGTTTGTGTCATTTTGGTCTTTTGTGGATAGTTGTCTCATTGGCATTCATACAACATCTTCTTTTTTCTATATTTAGCTGACTGCCTAATTGTTTGGTTGGACAAAAACAAATTCCGTCAATTATGAAATTTCTCTCATAGTGCAGCTCCCACATATACCATTTTGAAACATATAATCTCAACGATATGTCTACCCTCTCGTTACTAGTCGAAGGTTTCAGCATTAAAATTTAATACCGCAGACGCGCGTTTCGTAAACATATGATTCATCAGTGACGCTCAGATCAAAATTGAAGAACGCCTCCGGGTGCGGGAATTTCTCGCTGCATTGAATACCTGTTGGTGACCTTCTGCTGTTGTCTGTTCTATAGTCGGGTTGTAGTCTCTTTGACACATTCCCCATTTCCATTCTCATTTCTATAAAGCTACACAAGAACAAAGTTGAACAGCATTCAGGACTCAAAATTCAAAAAAGTTGTGCAAAATACGGCTTAGGTAATCTATACCTGGAAAAAGAAAATCCTTAGTTTTGTTAACAGGAGGAAATTTAAATATAGGTGTAATACCACAATTGGTTTCCATTCTTAGTCTTTGTTAAAATTGCCCTTTTCAATGAATTGTGCAGAAATTATCTTTGTTTTAAATAAAGAAATATTTGGCATGAGTAAACTTTTTTGGACCTATTTTCGTATTTAACTGGATGTAACGTACCATGATTTGGGTATTACCTAAACAAAAGAAAAATATCATATAATTTTCATGTCAACACCAAAATGCTGACTAATGAGCTGGTGATACCCTCGGCGACGAAACGTCCACCAGCAGTTCTGTCGACCATGTGGTATGAAAAGTTATCATAATTTTAATCTGATACTCCAAACGCGCGGTTTGTTGACATAGCACTCATCAGTGATGCTCATTTCAAAATATTTATGAAGCCAAACAAGTACAAAGTTGAAGAGCATTCAGGTGCCAACATGGTGTGCCAGATACGGCTGAGGTAATGTATATCTGGAATAAGGAAATCATTAGTTTTTCAATATAGTTGACGAAAAACAAATGTCGTCACGGTATACTATTTCATTTTGCAATAGGCTGTAATTGTCGGGTGGGTTTCATTACCGAATGTCGTAAAAATAACGGAACTATTCCAGAATGGTAACGGCAAAGACGGTTTGTTTTCGGCAATATATTGTTTACGACTTTGTGGTGACAATGTTAGAACATTCCACATCAATGATGGTAGTAACCCGTCTTTTTAACTGATCGTGTCTTGGAGCCGGCTGAGTTCAAACGGGAGCAATTTTCGGCACTGTGTGAACGCCGCATGCAATAATTTTATAAGCATATGGTATTGACCTTTTCCTGTTAAAATAAAGTTTGCAAAAATTGTTGACTTATCCATAATTTGATTAAACTTCTATATGTGTCCTTGTTTCTCCTGCTCTGTGCAAAATTTTAAACATCAACTGATTAACGCAGAAAAAAAAGTAATCCGTCTATGAACATATGCATTGTTATTGTGGTCTACATTATTGATAATTTGTTATCTTCATTTGTTTGAGGTCTAGGTCAATTATATGGCATTAGGTTAATACGATTTACTGGCTAATGTTTACAATTTTAGATTGGTTATTATATATCTGTATATTGTTATGAACGAATTAACATTTGAATGGTGTCGATCGTCTCCAGAGTAGTAACATTGCAAACTGTACTTTGTTAAAGAATCGTCAAACAGAAACAACAAATCTTGAGCAGACCAATGAATCCTGTAGGAAGTTTTTGCGTTTTTTTTTTAACCATTATAAAACAAAAGACAAAATACACGGTTAAAAGACGTTGGCCGATTAAAAATGCACACATAGCATGAACCCATGTTCATAAGATGTATTTGTCACAGTGGCATGTACGCAGATACCAATATTAATTTTGACAAAAGGGAGGGTTTCAAGCAAAAAACTAAATTGTCATGAAAACAAATCAAAAATTATGTAAGAAAGACTGACTGACATTACAGTCCAGAAGACTGTAGAATATAAAAGAGGGATGAAAGATACCAGAGGAACAGTCAAACTCATAAATCGAAATAAACTGACAACGCTGTGTTTAAAAATGAAAAGGACAAACAGACAAACAATAGTACACATGACATAACATAGAAAACTAAAAAGTAAACAAAATGTCTAACATCATAAACATGACCTTTCCCTATGGTTTCTGGATATGACGCATTTATGGTTGTCAGATACTCCGGAAGGGTATGCAGATCCTGCTCCACATGTGGCACCCGTCGTGTTGCTTATTTGATAACAAAGCTGGTAAGTAGTCTAATTCGGTAGGTCACATTTATGAAAGGGAAGGGGATTGTCGTCACGCCGTAAGGAACACATCCGATATCATTTGTAAAACGGTTATTCCATAAACGGCCAACCAAATCGTAATGGCGTCCGTAAAATTTATGTAGAGATGACTTCAACTTCGCCATTTGGAACTCATGATTTAATCTAACCCTCATAATACATGTAATATATTTTTATCACCTATAAACATCATGATTACAAATGAATTGCCAAAGAATTTTAACACTTATCAAAATACACCATTTAAATAGTAACTGAGAGAGCAGTAACTCTGACACTTTAGAAGGGGTGAGCTGGTGGTTATTCGTAAATAGTAACCCATTTGTTGTTCCTAAAAAGCAGTGTCATTAAAATTTCTAGAATTTTTGTGACAACAAAACGTCAAAAGTCAGTTTCGAGAAAGAATAATTTCTTCAATCAATCGGTTAGCATTTGCCTCATTATCATGTTTATGCCTAATCACTTAAATAATATATAATTATAATATGAATATGTCTTTTTTGTAGGTAGAGTCAATCTTTATTAAACATAAACAATTTCGCAACAGATTCTGTTAAAAAAAAGCAGGAATATGGATGTTATGTTGCTCTGCATACGTCACTTTAACTGCGATGCTGTTACTTATGGTTTCATGTTTGGTTAATGCGATAACTCAATATTTGAGATTGAACTCCGACGTTAAGCATAAAACAAGCCAACGAACATAGGTGATATTAACCTTATCATGATTATGACACATAAACAACATCTCCAACATATCTTTACATATAAGCTGTATGGCTGTTTGTCTTTGAGTGTTTTTGGCATGATACCCTTTCATCGTAACATCGTTTATGCCTAGCGAAGAGATAACAAATTACAACAAGGAAACAAAGTGACTCTTTGATTTACTTTAGGATAGGACTTTGTAAAGTCGTATTCTTACCTGTGTTATATCAGTCCATATCAAAATGAACGACTCTGAAGATACTTTGCTTTCATTTATGTGACTAATCCAGTTTCTGTAATACTTAATTCTCCCGAGATCAGCTGCAACACTCGTGTCGTTTGTTTGTGGAGTCTGATCGTAAACATTGATTTCTGTTAAATTTCTCAACAAACAAAGCATTAATGATATATCAAATTTTCTTGATGATGTTCCAATGTCTACAAAATAAAACTATACCTGTTAGAAGATTTAAGACACAGAGACATGAAAGTCTTAATAAAGACATTTTATTTATACAGAATCTATGCTTGTTCTGTTAAATATATTTAGAAGTTTTGATAAATGTGCATTCCTCTAAAAATCTATTAAAGGTAAATACATAATTTTATTTTCAAGAAAAAGATCCACTAAAACAAATACGATTCCAATCATACTACATCTCCCTTTTTTACACCACAAGCGGACCATACATGTGTGATTATTCATAAACGAAATTTACTATTTACAAACTCTTTTGGCATAGCGTAAGAATATAAATTTGTACGCTTTTATTATTTTTACCATCGATATTATGAATAAATTATGATCAGGAGCGCGAGGAAGCTCTTCATTACCCGAAGGTCCAAAACTTTTCGATAAATATGTTTTTGTTGCATTCAGCCCAGAAAGCGCTCAACACTCATTTAAACACGGTATACTGACGATTTTGTGGAAATTTTAGGGATGACCAGTGTTCATACTCTTAGTCATCCTAATTGGTGATTGTTCCTTTTTTATTTTGTTTGCAAGATAAATATATTGTTACTGCATATTCGAGTAAACCAGATACTCACCACTTTTTGGGTACAGTAGATTCATTTGAGTTTGGTTCAATACTCCCTTGTGTAGCAGCTGATTGATTTTTTTGGCCTCCTTTTTCAGAGAAGTTTTTAAACATACAGGATGAAATTCTTTGTCAAATATTTTACGCACAGCTAATGGCGAAATTCCTGTCAACACCAACTGAATAAGTATGTAGTTTTTTTCGTCATCTAGAAATCCCTCCATCGCAATTTTTTGTTCAAACGTAAAGTCATTCGCATCTGATAATTAGCATGTATATTAATATTCAGGTCATGGTTAAATACTGTAGGTGCTTTCCAAACCTTGAAAATTGCAATCAAATAACAGATTTAAATATTATCCACCACTTACAAATTTCTTAAATCCACCATACAGTTTTGTTTTGTTTGTCGGTGGTATTTCGGTTATTTACTTGCATAAACTTATTATGAATTGACGACCTCGCTTGACATCTTAACGAGAGACAAATATATTGTTGCAGAACCCAAACTGTATGACTACAAAATATAACTTAAACCTTGGTTATATGTATAGCTACTAGTCTTTTTTATGTTAATAACACACCGAATATTGGACCGTATTTCTTTCAAAGATAATCTATCATTATATCGCATATTGTCTTCGTGGAACCATATCATAAACATGCCACTAAACCATTAATATGTTCATAAAGTTCAACTTGTTTACAATCTTTTCATCTGTTTCTGTGAAGTTATTTTTTTTTCAACTAATTAATGAACTTTCAAATATCTATGCGAAACCATATTCGACTATAATTTAAACAATCATTATAATAAAATTTCAAATAAAAACATATTTCATTTAAAGTAAATCTCATACCAATAACAAACAAAAGTATGTTTACAAAGAAGTCTCAATGAATAAACAAAAGAAAATTTACGGCTTGCGAGTTATTGTAATTAAAGTGTTAATCCGTTACAATCAGTCATGTATGGTTGACCGTAACATGCGTAAGGCAATTTACTTTAATTTATTTTTGTTCAGAAATATAATCTGACCCACAACTTAAGACCAAAGTATGTTTCTAAGTTTGTTACAAGTCCTGCAATTAAAACATCCTCTCTGAAGGAACGGACTATGCTAGTATTTTAGCACTTATAGATAAATCTAAAAATAAGTTAAGAAGGAATGAATATACGTTGGGATAGATATATTTTTTGTTAGTATAAGGAAAGATATTTCAAAGGCTACATTAAAGAGAGGAAATGTAAAGAACAATATCTCAAAATTTATGAAGGGCAAACGAATATCTGTTCAGTACTAAAATTAGACTCAAGTATTATGTATTCCATGCGAGTACTTGAGTACTAGATTATCTGTTTCCATTCCCACATTGTTTATGCAAAACTTTTGAAATATATCATGTAAGTCAACAACAACATTGTGCATTTCCATTTCTACCATGTGAGGTAGATACATTTCAATTCATAGATGTTTAAAAATTGAATTCTTTGCACAAATTTACTATTATAGCTAAGTGTTCCGTCATATAGATTTTTTCGTATTGGTAACAGCCCTTTTATTGTTTATAATTTGTCACTACACATTATCTTTTAATGTACAAAAATTCAATTAAAATCTTGAAAATTTAGAATCATTTACCCTGTTTACCAAAAAACAATTTTATACTTCAATTTCATTCTACCTTTTTTGTTTTCCCTGTTGTGAACTCTTCAGCGACATTTTAAAATAGTATATTCTTTTCACTTTAAGACTTTAAGCCAACTTTGACCATCAGTTTAACCGTTTTTATTATAAACTTACCTTGTGAATGAATTACAAATTACTAGACATAAAAAATGGGAATTTATACATATAGATGTCTGATATTACATTTTAACATTTCATCCATGAACGAACACTTTCAATGTTGATTGAGTTCAGTGAATGATATCGATAAATGAATTAGCGTTGATTTTTCTAAAAGAAACCGTGACCCCGGCTTGTAGAAAAGAATGCAAGGTTAATGAATAGGCCGACGAAACAAAAATGGTTTGATATGAAAGATATAAGCACAGCGGAGACATATGAACAATCATTACGGGGATATATATTTATGCATGTTAAAAAAAGAGGGACGAAAGATACCAGAGGGACAGTCAAACGCATTAATCGAAAATAAGCTGACAACGCCATGGCTAAAAATGAAAAGGACAAACAGACAAACAATAGTACACATGAAACAACATAGAAAACTAAAATATAAACAAAATGTCTCACATCATAAACATTACCTTTTCCTATGGGTTCTAGATATGACGCATTTATGGTTGTCATAGCAGACACGCGCTACAATCGAAATAAAATATTATTTTATTACCTTGTTCGGTGTTCTTTATCGCAGATTTCCAATTATGATTCTGCCCCTGTTTTAACAAGTCCTGCAATTAAAACATCCTCTCTGAAGGAACGGACTATGCTAGTATTTTAGCACTTATAGATAAATCTAAAAATAAGTTAAGAAGGAATGAATATACGTTGGGATAGATATATTTTTTGTTAGTATAAGGAAAGATATTTCAAAGGCTACATTAAAGAGAGGAAATGTAAAGAACAATATCTCAAAATTTATGAAGGGCAAACGAATATCTGTTCAGTACTAAAATTAGACTCAAGTATTATGTATTCCATGCGAGTACTTGAGTACTAGATTATCTGTTTCCATTCCCACATTGTTTATGAAAAACTTTTGAAATATATCATGTAAGTCAACAACAACATTGTGCATTTCCATTTCTACCATGTGAGGTAGATACATTTCAATTCATAGATGTTTAAAAATTGAATTCTTTGCACAAATTTACTATTATAGCTAAGTGTTCCGTCATATAGATTTTTTCGTATTGGTAACAGCCCTTTTATTGTTTATAATTTGTCACTACACATTATCTTTTAATGTACAAAAATTCAATTAAAATCTTGAAAATTTAGAATCATTTACCCTGTTTACCAAAAAACAATTTTATACTTCAATTTCATTCTACCTTTTTTGTTTTCCCTGTTGTGAACTCTTCAGCGACATTTTAAAATAGTATATTCTTTTCACTTTAAGACTTTAAGCCAACTTTGACCATCAGTTTAACCGTTTTTATTATAAACTTACCTTGTGAATGAATTACAAATTACTAGACATAAAAAATGGGAATTTATACATATAGATGTCTGATATTACATTTTAACATTTCATCCATGAACGAACACTTTCAATGTTGATTGAGTTCAGTGAATGATATCGATAAATGAATTAGCGTTGATTTTTCTAAAAGAAACCGTGACCCCGGCTTGTAGAAAAGAATGCAAGGTTAATGAATAGGCCGACGAAACAAAAATGGTTTGATATGAAAGATATTAGCACAGCGGAGACATATGAACAATCATTACGGGGATATATATTTATGCATGTTAAAAAAAGAGGGACGAAAGATACCAGAGGGACAGTCAAACGCATTAATCGAAAATAAGCTGACAACGCCATGGCTAAAAATGAAAAGGACAAACAGACAAACAATAGTACACATGAAACAACATAGAAAACTAAAATATAAACAAAATGTCTCACATCATAAACATTACCTTTTCCTATGGGTTCTAGATATGACGCATTTATGGTTGTCATAGCAGACACGCGCTACAATCGAAATAAAATATTATTTTATTACCTTGTTCGGTGTTCTTTATCGCAGATTTCCAATTATGATTCTGCCCCTGTTTTAATAAACGATAATAACACTTTTGAACCCGACCAAACTACTAATGCCGATTTCTTCAATATCCCTTGAATTGTCGCTGGAAATTAATAAACAAAAGTAGTTAAAATTTGTAAAAACATTTATTAAATCACGACAACAATCATATATTGTTAAGAAACCGTCCACTCAATCCGTTTCTATTCTGATTTGTATCTTTTGCATTGTAAAAAATGACCGAATCTGTTCCCACAACGTCCCGATTTTCCAGAATGTGATAGCAGACAGTAATCAGACAGTGATCCGACGTTGACAGAAAACATGTTATTAAACTATAGCCATATTCGGGTTCATCAGGTACTGTCGGAACACAATCTTATCACAGTCTTCTGTATCGCAATGTACACGGATTTGTGTGGACTCGTTATGCGGCCTGTAATTGTCGGGTGGGTTTCATTACCGAATGTCGTAAAAATAACGGAACTATTCCAGAACGGTAATTGCAAAGACGTTTTGTTTTCGGCAAGATATTGTATACGACTTTGTGGTGACAATGTTAGGACATTCCACATCAATGATGGTAGTAACCCGTCTTCGGCACTGTGTGAACGACGCATGCAATAATTTTATAAGCATATGGTATTGACCTTTTCCCGTTGGAAACTTCCTGTTTAAAATTTAGTTTGGTAGTTAACACCTCTGTTTTTACATTACATGTGCATTTCTATCGTCGTTAAAAGGTTTATAAAAGAATTAATCAATACATATCCCAATGATTTAGTGTTTAACGCCATGGACATTCACAGAAGATAATGCTAGTGAAATGACAAAACAAGAATGTGTCTAAAGTACACGGATGCCCCACTCGCACTATCATTTTCCATGTTCAATTCACCATAAAATTGGGTAAAAAATCTAATTTGGCATTAAAATCAAATTAAAACGATCATACCATAGAGAACATGTGCACTAAGTTTCAAGTTCATTGGACTTCAACGGCATCAAAAACTACCTTGACCAAAAACTTAAATCTGAAACTTTCACTTTCATATTCTATGTTCAGTGGACCGTGGTGTTGGGGTCATAGTCTAATTGGGCTCTTTAATTTGATAGATCATATTATAAGGAACATGTGTACTAAGTTTCAAGTTAATTAAACTTCAGCTTCATCAAAAACTACCATGACCAAAACTTTAGCCTGAAGCGGGACGAACGGACGGACGGATGGACCAAAAAACATAATGCCCCTCTACCATCGTAGGTAGGGCATAAACATGTATTGACAGATAGTAGGATAGTTAGAATTTAACCTTTTAAATAATATATTATGGTATGAATAGATAAAAGGGGCACTAGCTGTCAAATTCATGGTCACCGATTTGACTAAAAATCTTATATTTGATTTATAACTATGTAAAACATTTATCCAAACTATCAAAAGTCTAAAATAAACAGTTGCTTGAGCATGGGGAAGATAATATATAGGTTCTTTACGTGTGTATTTCAGTCCAGACGCCATCTAATTACCTATCGATTTGACATCAGATGACCATATAAGCGATGTAAACATAAATAAAGATATGAATAGATTAAACCAACACGTGCAATCGGATTTTTATAGGTCTGTTTGATTTTATCTTATAAATTAAAAATAATTGTTTCTCATTGTTTTTAACCGTATAAGAATGAATTTATGTGCATCGAATAAGTAATCAAATGATTTACCGTAGTTTTACTTTCATTGTTGACATTTTTTTCTTTAAATAACCAGTACACATACAATGCATGCGTTGCCAATCTCTAGCTAGGGGTTAAATTGAAGTTCTGATGAATACGGATTTAAAGTGGTCGACTCATTCACTTGCAAGTGAATAACTAATTATCAATGTTTCTTAGCGTAATTTGACATAATTGAAACTTTTTGGCTGCAAAAGGCGAGTTGTTATTTCACTATTTCACTTTCATTACTGATTGAACAGAAAAAAATCAAACTTTAGATTTTTTATATATCTCGTAGCTAGTGCCCCTTTAAGAAAGCTCTATAAAGAAAATAAACGAAGATATTTTTTTACATCCCATACACAATTGATAAGAACTCAACTTTAGCTATACTTAATTTGTTGATGAAAAAATTGATTTTCTTTCAATGTAAATAAAATTCAAAGATATTTTCACAACATGAGATAACCTGTAGTATTAAGTTTGTTTAAAAGTTCTATGAGTTAACTACTCAGATAACAAAGTAATTTCCGCACTTTAAGTGCAATTGTACCGTAAAATGTAAGAATTGAAATATCGTATAGGTAAAAAAAAAACAGTACACATTTTGTTTTGAATATCACATACCGATGTTACAATGATGAAATTTTATGCGACTGTCATACATGTGAAATGTTAAGCTAGTCATAAACACACTTTAATTCACCATTTTCTACATGAACAAATGCCTGTTCTAAGATATGAATATGAGTTATTATCCATTTGTTTGATGCCCTTGATCTTTTTATTCTGTTAGTTGATTATGAATTTTCCTTTTAAAATATTCTCGGAGATTAGTCTGTTGGTGTTTTATAATCTTTTTCATTATAAAAACAAACATATTTGATACAGTCTGTATTGCTTATCTGTAACTTACAGATAAGCAATACATGCATATAGACAAAGCACATTAACAAAAATGAAAGACAAGAACATAAAAATTTATAATTATAGCTCCTTTACACAATTAACCATCCTTAGCTCTCATGTATATCATTAGGGCGATCTGGGGCCTTACTTACTTGACTTGTCTTTTATTTTACTATTAGAGATTCAATTAAAACTTTTAATACTAGTATATAAAAAAAGAAGATGTGGTATGATTGCCAATGAGAAAACTGTTCTTTGCAATTTCACCCACCTGTTCATGGCAAGGTTTCGTAGCAAAAAATATATGTTTAAACAAACAAATAAGTGAAAAATGAATAAAGTCAAGTGGAAAGGCAAAACATACAATGACCGATTTGATGGTGTCTTTATAGTTTGCTTGACTTAATAATGTTACATGTATTAAGCAAACACTCTGTCCTATTCTATATTCTTCTGACTTTATTTATTCCAAAATGAATTCTATAATATCGCATCCATATTGTTTGTTGATGAATTCTGAAGTCGATGACATTTTATAAACTAAAATGGTTGCGTAAACATTTAACGACTTCTTCATGGTCGTTCCATTCTGCAACATTTATATCACGCTCATGCACTTGTGCATTTGACTTTTCTAACAAGTTCACTATATTCAAATGACCTTTCATCGAAGCGTAGTATAATGGTGTACATGTATTTGCAGCGGAATAAGGATTCTTTACAGGCAGATTGTGTCTAAGTTAAATTCTGACTACTTCCTCATGTCCATTAGTACAAGCCATATTCAAAAGAGTTGAGGGACCACTAAGAACGCGCATCTTCTCTAAAAGATTCGGTTCTTTTTCTATAAGTAGTAAAACTATGTCGGTAAAGCCATTAGCACATGAATCAATAAAAATACGAGTAAGATCTTGATAGACACATTGTGTTAACAAAAACTCCATAATATGCAAGTGACCTTTGTTGCAAGCAAGCTCAATTGGCTCAGTTCTTTGGATGGCAATGTTCTTTTGAGAGTCTACTAAAAACTTGACAATATCAAAATATCCCATAGAACATGCTTCAGATAGCGGTGTTTCAGTTTCGGATATTGAATATTCTAACAGTCTGTTCCACTTTCCAACAAGATACAATATAAAGTCATTATATCCCATTTTACATGATAGGAGAAGGGGTGATTGAAAATAATCTATATCTGATTCAGTCAAATGTACTTTAAGGTATTCTATAAAGGCTGTTCTATAACCTTGATTTTTATTTTGAATGTTTGCGAAAATCCTCTTTTCGTTTCCATTTCTTATTTCCTGTATAAGCCTAGCAAATAATATTTCGTTATATGTCTTATTTAAAATTATAGAAGCACTTTTTCCGTTTCCTCAGTTGCAAAAAAATCCAATCTAACACGGTTTGCAATAAAAGAATATTCCGTAAATTTTAATATACTGTGTATAAATTTACCCCCAATACATGATATAACAACGTCACATATTTTTTCGTTTGTAAATGACAGAAGATATCCTTCCCTTTTAACATAAATTCCTTCTATTGCATCCAATCCTGACAGTAAAAACTTATAGCTTGCAGTCGGTGTATTTTTAAAATTTTGACTCCGATATAACACTCTGTAGAATAGCATGATAATTACATCCATATTTAATACATTCACTTAAACCATATTTTGTATAAAAATCTTTTACAACCAGTAACAGAACAAGAAAGATATACGACGGATTCTCCGACTCCCTCATTTCTTCTATTTTACTAATTATTATCTCGTCAGAGTTAAAAATGAAATCTGGAATTTTGCTGCAAAAATGTTTTCTATAGAACGTACAAAGTAGCGGTAGTTGCTGTGTCATACATAAATAATCATAATCCTGGTGTACGGTGTCCGCCTCATGAATATATAAATCAAAGATATGTTGACGTTCATCAAAGGATAATTAAGAAATAAGTCTTTCATGCCATGCTCTATGTTCATTTTAATATGGGTAGGCATTATATTTGTTAATATCTTAGTACCGAGCGTTAGCAAGGTATTAAATGTTTACAAATATAATGCCTACCCATGTTAAAATGAGCATAGAGCATGGCATGATAGAAATATTTCGATTCTAATAGGGATATTTTGAACTTTGTTCTTCGAAGCGGACCTATAGTAGACGCTTGAAACGTCGCCATTTTGATTGATGAACAAAAACGTTATAGAAAAATCATCAGTTTATTAATAAAAAAAAGAACAGAAAAATTGTAACTTACTTTTAGAATGTTTTTGTTTAATTTTCTTGCGAGCAACACCAACAAAAATGTCCATTTGTATCTCTGATGTTGTTTAAAAATTCATCTGACGTTGCAATTTCAATTGTGACGTCAATCACGTGCAGCCCATGTTCTATTCGAATTAGAACATGGTTTTGTACCCAAAGCTAAAGAAGCACGTCATATTAGAATGACAATTCGGGTGAATGTAAATTGCATTTTACAATAGATGGTAAAACCTCTTTTGTTTTGCTAATATCAAATACATGTGGTCTACATGTGAATAAAAATCTAAAGTTTTGGTTCCTGGCAGCAATATATTTAGCTCTTTCTAACTTTGAAGTAAATCTCATGTGATCGAAATCTGATATTGAAAATTTTCCAAAAAATCGTCCAGAATGTACAACACTTTTTTGTCAGGTTTTCGATCATGATCTCGAAATATAATGTCTTAATCATTGGTTGAAGACGCGGAAATAAAAAATATGCCTGGCTTTCCGACATACGAAGAGCTGTGTACTGAGCCAACGTCGTTTTTCCTGACCCACACATTCCAGAAACTGCTACAAACTGATTGTGTTGAATTGTTTCGAATATCGAAATCGCCGCTTTTGATAAAATAAACGTTTCACTGTTTAGTCGTTCCCTCCATGAGGTGAAGGACTGCTGGTCTTTAAAGAACACATTTTGACTGGCAATTTAAAAAAAAATGTATGATTAAGATTTGATTTGTAGGGAAAATATTGCGTGTTGCCTGTTTCTCAAGGAAGAATACATGTTACGGTTAGCAGTACGCTCTGATACGTAAAGAACGGTATATTGACCCAAACCTCAATATATTTTTAAATTGAAAATAAGATAAACCAATACATTAAGGCTATTTAAGTCGATGAAGCCATGTTTGTCTACCAAATATGATGTTGTTAAAACATTTAAGGTGTGTAGTTTATTCCGTATATTTATAAGCTGGTAAAACATTGCTATATACACCATATCTACCATTCTTAGTAACTTTATAGTGATTAATATCATCTTTACATAACAAAATATAACATGACGCCTTACAGAAAACAACTTGTGTTATTTTGCAATTCGCCTAACAACGTGATACAAGTTGCAAATGGCACCTGGGAAGACAGAGGGCGATTGACCTCGACATTTTCTTGAACCACGTATACCTTTTTTTTATTTAGCAAAACAAAAATAATGGCTTTCTTTGCGATTTGTTGGTATTAAAAATGGAGCTTTACATATCAGAAAGTTGTTTCAAAATCGATAACTTCATCAACACAGTAGATATTGTTTTAATTAAAGGAATTCTTGATTTATTATTATTTTCCATTTCAATTTGCTTCATTAGTACTTAATATATCTTGGCGACGATACACATTGTGCATTGTTAAGTTAAAAAAAAATATGTCACCCTTGATAGTGATATATACTCCATAGGCGGATTCAGGAGGCCCCCACTTTCGTGGAAAAAAATGGTTGATTATATAGAGAATTGCAGAAGCATGACTGGAGCACCCCTCTTTTGGTCAGTCACCCCTCCACCCCTTAGGAATAGTTCTGGATCCACCTCTGTCAATCTAATAGTCTTCTGTGTAATTTGTACTAAGGTTGCACTTGTATCAAGGGAAATATTTGTATTATGTATTTATCTATCTTATCTATATTCTATATATAAAGCTTTAGCGGACGGAAATAGTTACATATTTACACTATGGACTATCCACCATGTTTATAGTTTCTTTCCTGGTAAGTTCTATATATTTTATCACGAAGTAAAAAATATCATACAGAAGTCAAAACATCACTATGTTTAATGAAGATCATACGCTAGTTCGAATATAAAGTTTAAACAAACAAGTATAGAATGCACATATTTATACTTCATTATAGAGAATGTCGATCCCCAACAACACTAAACCGATCGAGACAACTATAGAAATAATGGACATGATTTATTATCAATTGAAATTAATTTGAAATACGGTGTTAAAGTCATATGAAACGAGTGACCGATGAAAAATAATGTTCTTCCAATTCTTCAACCGATGCATACAATCATCATAAACTTAGTCTTCTGTGCTCGAATTTATCATTTTTTTCGTGTAAATTTCGTATAATTGTCAATTTTTTTTTCAATCGGTCAGTGTTGTTGTAAAAATATGGCAGGTAATTAAAGTTCGTGTTTTGAAGCCGAAGTTTAACGATTGTCACCTGTTTGTCAACAATTGACGAAAAATAAACAAAAAAGCATGTAAATTGAGCACGTGTTTAACATGTAAATTCAGATTAAAGTTTATTTTAAGGACATCGATGCGTATTGTGGTCACCGGATTTTTACGAGATGGGTCACACTGAGGTCACCTTGCATATGGAAAATATGTCGGGGGAATTGCTTGCTGGAAGGAAGCTATTCAAATTAAGTAAACTTCTTCTAAATATGAATAAATTAAAGAATTTTCTTCAGAAAAAAGTATATGTACATAAATTTTATAATGAAAACTATCCATTGAGTTATTAAAATCATATGCATTATTTTTTTTTTAATTTGAGGTTTCTTATGACTTTTAAATATCTCTTATTTTAATAAACAATTATCTCGATTATTACTTCTTAAATGTAATGTATTTTTTAATGCAATCTGACTCGTATAAAATGTAAAAAATAGTGCGATTTCACTGTTTAAATTGCAAAGAGGAATATATCAATCAAGTTTTAAGATCTCACTAATAAAGGTGGTTATCATGCGTATTTTTACAATAATAAGCTTAAGGGTAATGGAACACATTTGTGTAAAAATAATTAGTAAATGATTAATCAAAAACCTAAAAGTAAAACAGATATTCACATATCAACACTGGTGTCATTGTGGTTATTAACAATATAATAATTTTACTTGTTGTTGCAATCATTCTCGTCAATGGATGTCTACACACTAAACCGATGTTATTTCTATTTTCATTTTCGAGTGAACATTGATGTTTCATTTGAAATAACTAATAGTTGTGTAAGTGGTTTTCTGTTTACAGTCAATTTATTTTTTCACTGCCATGGCGCTTTTTCCTAAATTACACATGTTTCCTTTTTATTCCTTTTTGATATCAGTACTAAAACTCAAAGTCCTATATCTGGAATCTAGAAGTATAGATAAAATAAATTAACATTTTGTCTTTGAAACTGACTCTATCGGGAATAATACCAAGCTATCTATGTAGCTAAAAATTAAGCTTACTTCTGATTAAGGTTTATGTACCCTTCTGTAGCCATTTTTGTACGAATTTTTTAAACCTCAATTGTATCAAAACTACAGATATAATGAATAATAGAGATAGGCCATGTAGTACATATTTCAAGGGGAAACTTGATGCAAAGCATTATTTTTTTACTGTTTCATTGCATTTGATAGAAAAAGAGGACTTTGTGGCAAATAAATCAAGATTTTTATAGAAAATCCACAGCCTTTAATACAGAGATTTTTGTTATAAAATTTGAAACATAAATTACTCACTTGATTTTCTATGATTTTCTATGATGTGCTAGTGTTTATTTTTTACAAAAAGTTCTAAGCAACCTGTAAATTCCAAAACACGTCGTGCTGAGTCACTAAAGTCGAGTGCACCCTAAAAGGTGTACCTGATTATGGCCTTATTTATATTTGTTTTAACCAATAACTACATTTATAAACTTGTTTAAAGGAAATCAATGCTAGCACTGCATGCAATAATCCTATATTTATCAGTCATTAAATTGCCAAATATGAGAGTACAAGGATAAAGGCTGTGGATTTTGTATAAAAATCTTGATTTATTTGCCACAAAGTCCTCCTTTTCTATGAAATGCAATGGAACAGTAAAAAAATAATGCTTTGCATCAAGTTTCCCCTTGGAATATGTACACAATGGCCTATCTCTATTATTCATTATATCTGTAGTTTTGATACAATTGAAGTTTTAAAAGTTCGTACAAAAATGGCTACAGAAGGGTACATAAACCTTAAGATTGAAATAATATTTTGTGTACAGTTGTATCATCAAGATGGGACATCTCATTTCCATTGAAATAATCGACTCCTCAAACACGATCGATTAACATTAAAAATTGAAGCATAACTTACATGTTAGAGTACTTCTTTTTTGATTTCAACATTTCAATTTACATATCAAAATAAGAACAATCGAGACAACAAATAACTATATTTATCATTTTACAGGAAATCTGATAGATTGAATTTAGTGCTCTCTCCAATACAACGTTTCCCATATACATATGAAAAACAAGTCTGACTGGCAGCAGTATTAATTAGAAATGGAGTCTCTTTCAGACGACTTAAAAAACTACATAATTATACAGTGTATATTGACAGGAATTTCACCATTAGTTGTGCGTAAAATATTTGACACAGAACTTCACCCTTCATGTTTAAAAAGTTCACTAAGTAAGGAAAGGAATAAGATCCAACAGCTGAAAAAAGATAGAGTTTTGAACCAGACACACATGGATCTGCTTTATCCAAGAAGAGGTGAGTTTTTTGTTATGGAAAGTAAAGTAATCGAATCATGTTAAATGTTTTTAAGAACAATTAAACTCCAACTGTCAATTCTTTCATACGATATATTGTGATATAAAATTCTGAGGTAAAATCTATACTCCTTTGTGTCTCAGTTTCGTAACTAAAGATTAAAGAAACAACAGATAAAGATTCTCCTACATTGTATATATACATCCACATTATCAGCGATCATCGGAGTTCATGTATCAAAATTCTTGATTTAGATTTTAAAATTATTTATTTTCCACACATCAGCAGCAATATACTAATTTCATCAACGACAGGGATTATATTATATCTCATTAACGATATTCCAGAGCTTGTAGTTAAGAAAACAATGAACGAGCATTGGTGTTATAAAAGAATACCTCGTCCTTTATCTTTAAAAATTGATCGGAAGGTATCATGACCAAACAGATAATTTTTCAGTGTCTACTTAAATAAACCAAAAGATTTATGTTTTCTTTGGTCGTATTAATTTTGACCTGAGTCGGTATTTTTACATTTCGCCTGCAAGATTTTTTGCTTTTTTTACATTTAAACGATG
This sequence comes from Mytilus trossulus, assembly GCF_036588685.1. Classification (NCBI taxonomy): domain Eukaryota; kingdom Metazoa; phylum Mollusca; class Bivalvia; order Mytilida; family Mytilidae; genus Mytilus; species Mytilus trossulus. Next base: position 40,305,776 of record NC_086382.1, on the reverse strand, counting down.
TTTGATTCTGACACGAACGTTTTTAAACAGTTTTTTTTTTTTTTTTATTTTTTTTTATTTTGCTTAACCTTGTTTCAGTACTTACTTAGATTTTACTTTATAAGGAAATGTATACTATATACGTCATGGACTATACAAGAACAAATACGTGGTGGTGTTGACGTTATAGTCATAGGGTCATATTTGAAATAAACTCTCTACCATATATTTTGTGTTAGCGTCTATGAGTATGTTTGTTTTAAAATTTTAGTCTTTCTGTTATATGTCTGTGATGTAAGTTTACATACTTGTCACTGCTGGATCTTAGTAATAAGAAGTCCACATGTTGAATTCAACTTGACAAGTTGCTTATTTGGTGATAAGAAAAAAACACGTGACCGATTATGCAAAATAATATGTCTATTTCAAAATCGATGTCCATATCAGTCGTTTGTTTCCTTGGCCACAATGTAGGCTGATCTGAACATCGATTTAAAAATAGACCTATGTTTTTTTTCCGAAATAGTCACGTGGATTTACCTCATCCTCAAATAAGCAAGTGGTCGACTTAATCATTTAACAAGTTGAATTCAATATGTCGACTTCTTATTACTTTGTAATTACATTTATTCTAGAAAGTCGCCTTGTAATACAATGTTTTCTTCATCATTCAGACAATTTGACTCCACATGATGATTTGATTCCAGTTTATAACACACAACATAACTAATAATTCCGACTTATTTGCAACAAAAGAACTAACAATGGGTGTACCATATGAGATTTTATAGGCTCTCACTTAACGTCAAGTTAAACCTATTGTGTCTGTCATAATTTTGCCAAAACCATGGAACTATAAACACAAGTAGTAGAGTAAGCTAGCTGTTAATACATGTTTTACCCAGTATTTTCATCGGAAAATGTATGCAATAGGTAATGAATCTGGAAATGTTTATCATTTGTTCTGTTGATTTGTAGCGTTTGATTTTGTCAGTTTGTATGGACTTGTGATGTACCTTGTTTCTGTTATGCAAGTACAAAATCATGCTAAACCAGCCTATCGACGTAGTGACTAGAAAAAAAAACGGCACATAAATATTTTATGATATATTTTATTTGGACAAAACAAATAACTAAGGTTGATAATGGTAACTTCAAATTAAGAAAGAAACATAATAATAAAACATGTGTCAAATATATTTAAAATTAAGTGTACGCTCTTTTCGTTAACAATACAAAAGAAACAAACAATTCATGATGATTCACTAAAATTCCACGCATCATAGAACTAGAAAAGGTTTATTACAGATTGTTTTGTTGTCCTGCTAGTACAACCGTAAGTAAAACGTATGGACTTGTGATGTACCTTGTTTCTGTTATGCAAGTACAAAATCATGCTAAACTAGCCTATCGACGCAGTGACTAGAAAAAACAAACGGCACATAAATATTTTATGATATATTTTATTTGGACAAAACAAATAACTAAGGTTGATAATGGTAACTTCAAATTAAGAAAGAAACATAATAATAAAACATGTGTCAAATATATTTAAAATTAAGTGTACGCTCTTTTCGTTAACAATACAAAAGAAACAAACAATTCATGATGATTCACTAAAATTCCACGCATCATAGAACTAGAAAAGGTTTATTACAGATTGTTTTGTTGTCCTGCTAGTACAACCGTAAGTAAAACGTATGGACTTGTGATGTACCTTGTTTCTGTTATGCAAGTACAAAATCATGCTAAACTAGCCTATCGACGCAGTGACTAGAAAAAACAAACGGCACATAAATATTTTATGATATATTTTATTTGGACAAAACAAATAACTAAGGTTGATAATGGTAACTTCAAATTAAGAAAGAAACATAATAATAAAACATGTGTCAAATATACTTAAAATTAAGTGTACGCTCTTTTCTTTAACAATACAAAAGAAACAAACAATTCATGATGATTCACTAAAATTCCACGCATCATAGAACTAGAAAAGGTTATATTACAGATTGTTTTGTTGTCCTGCTAGTACAACCGTCAGTAAAACATTATTGACAAATACCAAATTACCACATACAGGAGTATAATGGCAAGGTTTGCATATTTTAAACATGATGTTTTCAGACTTTCCTTTTTAAATCTTATTCTATCACCTTTTTTGGTGGTTTCATATGCGATTTATAATTTAGAGATATATCCCTTAGAGAGATATTAAGAAGCAAATAGGTAATTCGAACTCTAAACTCTACTTGATAAATCAGATCAATAATGCTGACAATAAAATACCAATGTTATCAGCAATAATGTTGTTAGGGTCCTGCTTTAATCAAAATTTTGATCCATACTTGTGTAGCCTTGCAATGTGTTGACTTTAAACTTTAAAGTATTGATTAAGAGTTATCATCATATGACGTGCTTCTTTCGCTTTGATAAAATTTTTGATATATCTATACTTGACCCAGACTCAGAATTATACACAATAATGACTTTTACAATATACCTCCTACATAAATTCACATTATGTATTGGAACCTACTTGCAAATGCCTTGTCGATTCTATTGTTTAAGAAATTGCATTTGTAAAAATACTACATAAATGTTATTTGGATGCATAATAAAACAAATAATGTACTAATCAAAATGAAATACAATTCGGCGAAGGTTCATTAATGCTTTGGCGCATATAAGTCTTTTCAAAACACGACATCGTGCAAATAGAACTGGAAGACCTTGAGGTTTTGCCGTAACGTGAACATCGTAATTTGATATGGCTTAAATACAGATAATTTATTAAACAACAAGACATATAAAAGAGGGACGAAAGATACCAAAGGGACAGTCAAACTCATAAATCTAAAACAAACTGACAACGCCATGGCTAAAAATGAAAAAGACAAACAGAAAAACAATAGTACACATGACACAACATAGAAAACTAAAGAATAAACAACACGAACCCCACCAAAAACTAGGGTGATCTCAGGTGCTCCGGAAGGGTAAGCAGATCCTGCTCCACATGCGGCACCCGTCGTGTTGCTTATGTGATTACAATCCGGTAAATAGTCTAATTCGGTAAGTCAAATTCATGAAAGGGAAGGGGATTGTAGTTACGACGTAAGGAACATATCCGATATCATTTGTGAAACGGTTATTCCATAACGGTCAACCAACTCGTCATGGCGTCCGTAAAATTTACGAAGGGATGATTTCAACTTCACCATTCGTAACTCTTGATTTAATAGCTTCCTTGTGAGCAGTAACCCTCTATCAAGAACATCATGATAGGAAATGCAAGCACGGAAATATCGTATCAATTGAGAGATATATACCCCGTATGCAGGTGCTGCTGGAATGTTGCTACTTAGAAATGGAAAGTTCACAATTGGAAAGCTGAAATCATCTCTTTTGTCGTAAAGTTTTGACTTCAACCGACCCTCATTGTCAATTTCTAGATGTAAGTCAAGATATGAAGCTGACTTAACTGTATCTGTAGTATCCTTTATCTCCAATTCGATTGGATAGATACGTTCCACATAGTCACCAAATTTTGAATTGTTTAGTGAAAGAACATCTATATAGCGGAAAGTAGAGTTAAAGGATATTGCTAACTTCTTATCTTTCTTCCTAAGAAGTTCCTGCATGAAGTCAGCCTCATAATAATAAAGAAACAAGTCAGCAAAAAGAGGGGCACAGTTTGTTCCCATTGGGATGCCGACAGTCTGTTGAAAAACACGTCCTCCGAACGTAACAAATATGTTGTCAATCACGAAATCAAGCATCTTGATAATATCGGTTTCAGAGAATTTTTTGTTTGAATCAGAGTGATTCTTTACAAAGTAGGATTTCTCCCTCCCTAAGACAAGATACTTGTATCTACGTTGGCCATTCTTTTTTATGACCTGACATGTGATTTGCAAAGTAAATTCAAGCTGTAGTGTATTATAAAGCACGTCTAACTGTTTTCATTCCAATTCTTAATTCATTTTCTTTAATAGTAGAAAGAAGGGAAACAGTGTGTATAATAACATGTATAAGTAATAAAGTGCTTTTTTTTTTACATTTTCGTGTTCAGATCAAAACTTTGCCTTGATTTTTGAAACACAGCAAAACGACGTTTTGACTTTTTAAAGTTGATTCGTTTCTGTTCTATTTATTGCCTGTTACTTAAAGTTATGCTCCGTTCTTCGTCTAGTTTATTGATAAATCAATTAAAACCTGTTCAGATTCCTGACAAACATCATATATAATAGTATCAAAATGAAAAGACAAAACCTTTTAAAGGAATATATATTTTTCCTTACATATCATTGTAATTGAAATACTTGTATATATTTTTTTTACGGATATCATATGTTTCAAGTTATGTGATTGGATTTGTTTTGAGATATCAGTATATCTTCAGGAAACTGCCAGGATACATACAAAGTTGTACCACCTCAGGAATCGCAGCATAAAATATGTTTCAATGTGAAGTTGTTAAAGGCTATACAGAACACCAAAAGAATATCATAGTCTAGCAAATAAAATAATAATGAAGTGTATCCGTCAATAAGAAATTTTAATTCAAAAGCACGCCATTTACTACCAAAATACCTAAAATTATTATTAAGTATTGCATACATGATTAATTGAATTATTTAAAAATCAAATTAAAAACCCATCAGGAATCTATGAAATATCAGGTTGATGTATTCACCAGTAAAGTCAAGCAAACATTAAAACAATAAATATGAAATTGGAAAACTTCGCTGAAAAAAATTCTTAAGGATGTTTGCTACTCTGTTTAAAAATAACAAGCTTTTTTAAAAGACTGTTATAAATTGAAAGTATATAAATAAAGAAACTTAAAAAGCAGAAAAAATGGAGGGTCCGTGTGCTTGTTTTCGAGATATAAGCCGTTGAAAACTAGGCGGGAAATAATTATCTCTAGATTTTTCTTTCACTTAACATTGGCACCTGTTTGTTTTGAATACTATGAAAAAATAACAAGGATTTTATAAGATTTTGAAATATGGCTTTTTAAATAAAATGTAATAAAAATATAAAAAGAAAAGTAAAGGGTTAGTGGGCAAAATTTTTTACTGTTAATACATGGATAAAACCAGAGGATCACGAAAATCTGGCAAAAATTCAAAAAGAAGAGGAGCAAACATCCTTAACGAAAGTAAAATGTTTGTCAAGAAAAAATGCATTTATATGAGTTATCCAGAATATCAAGAGACTATATTATGTATGGATATATGAACTGCATTAATAATGTTTAACAACTCCTTACAATAAATAAATGGTACTGATGAGTAAAAAAATAAAAATTTTGACATAGGTAATCTATAATGAATGTGTAATTTAGGTCTCCGACAGGGAATATAATGTGACATTCCTGGCGTAGGGTTTATATATTTTCCCCTAAGGCTCAGGAAATGTAAACCCTCAACTTGAATGTCCCGATGTATACCATAAGACCCGAATGACATAAAATAAATAACATAATGTATTTGATGGGCATTAACTTTACTTCATGATCGATTTCATTAAGTTTAGTCAACTGAAGCAATTTTACATAGCTAAGAATTGAATACTTTGTAGGCATAGAACCTTCATCATCAACATTTGACACATCAATGATGCTTGTTTTGTTGAAACACGTTGCTAATATTGATATGGTGTATGATCAGATTCCACAACCAAATGAGAAAAATAAATCGGCTGATCTCGGCAGAATTCGTTATTATAGAAACGAGTTTGCTCACATGAATAAATCTGAGTTGTTGACAGAATCTTTCAATAGGATCTGGATTGATTTAACTGAGGTTAGTTTATATTTAGATTGAGACTTCTTTATAATACAAATAAATATGCTTGAATTTAACAAAAACAATCACGGAAATATAGGCTCCATTTAAAGCTTCCTTGGGCATCTCGTTGTGTGATGAAATTATATGACTTTTTTGTCATCTTTAAGAAGTTCGTAGAATAGTACGTTAGAAATTAAATCTGAAAAAAAACAAACCTTTAAATTCTGATCATATTAGATTAATTATAAGGACGCAGATTTCTGTTGAGTCAAACAACGATTAAACTGTTTCCTTTATCTTATTTTTTTATTTATATGACTGTATTACATTAAAAGTATAATAATCCAATGAAAATAGTTGGTACAGAAAGGTTTATTACAATTATATTTACAGGCCATACAACGCTTAGGAGGACCAGAAATGTATGAAGAATGTCATAAATTGAAACAAAAAATTGAGAATTCAGATCAAAGAGTTCTTATTGAGATTCTCAACGAGATGCAAAGTTCAGTAAGGGAAACTGAAAACTTGAAAGAAGAAACTGAAAACTTGAAAGAAGAAATTGAAAGATTGAAAGAAGAAAAAAAATTGGAGATCGATTTATTAAGAGTACAACATAAAGAAGAGGTTGAATTGCAAGATTCTTACTTCAATAAGGAAGATTTTAGTATGTATTAATTATTTCAGAAGGTTAGAAAGCAATTCTTAAAAATAACGCTCTCATTTTCACCGATCTTCGAATGGAGTAAATGAGTGTATGGGTTTTCCCACGGAAAATGATTACAGACACATATTTCCAAATATTATTACTTACTTAAATGCAAAAAAAAACTTACTCTCAAATGCACTTGACCTAATGAGAATATTCAGCTACTTCCGGTTTACAGAAAGACACATATGCCAACATATAGTTTAATTCACACTGATTAATATTAAATTCGACCAATTCTTAATATAAGCAATTGTTAGAAAACATGTGGCCAGGGATACCAGATGAGGATATGCATATGTGCATAAACCACATTAACCGATTTACTTTTTTATAGAAAAAGAAACACAGACTCGTTTCTCTTTAATCTTTTTTTGAAATAATCACATTATTCAAATTTCAAGGATATATGAGATTCTTTGAAAGTACAAACATAGATTTTGAAAAAGAATTTAGTAACAAAAATACATTATCATACATTAAGTAAATCAATTTTATATATATGTAAATAACTCTAGAAAATTAATTTATTACTAAGGATTAAAATAAAATATACTGAATTGGTCCTGAACCAAACTGATTTTAAAAAAATCAATAATATAGGGTTATTGCATGAATATCGGGGAATACAATCCCGAGTAGAACTTGATATTGCACGAGCTTGCGAGTGAAATATACGTTCTACGAGGGACAATTTCCCCAAATATTCATGCAATAACGCTTTAAGAGGTTGTCCAAGTTAATATCAGGCAAATCCGATGATATGGGTGGCACAACATAATTTTTTTCCCACTGAAGTTTTGGTTCCATTGCAATGTTTATATCATACAAAAGAGATATTTTTGAAACAACAGTGGATGGCTCAGAAAATGATTTTAAAGTTCACTAACAATGCAACAAAATTTTGTACCAAATGAAGAGTTATCTCTCCTTTTCAATGAATTTTCAGTGCTTTCTATGTATTTTTTTTCTCTTTATTTGTTGCAGTTAATAAAAAACCCAAATTAAACTTTGAGAAAGAATGAATTTGTGATATGAAATTAATGGAAAAAAAATTAAAACAAATTATGTCATGGGTCATCCACTGCCTGGTTTTTTCATGGACCCTCTTAATTGTATAGCAATATAATATTTGAAATTAAAAGTTGGTTTCAACTTAATTTTGACGTTGATGACGTCATGAATTTGAAGATTTTTAAATGCACTAGTGCAATATTAGAATTTATTGCACGCTGACTTTTGGTTACTTTCTGTGGGAAATATTATATTGCTATACAATAATATCAAATACATTATGTACTATTCAACGCAAATTAGTCAATATCCTCTGGATGAGCGTCTTTTGATCAACAATAATGTGCAAGGAAAACAAAAGGCGAACAATGAAAACAAACTGACCGGCACAAAATTAAAAGAACTATTCACGAACCTTTTCAAAATCTAATTGGTCGAAAAATCATCAATTTCACATGCTTTGATGGGAAAATATTCACATTATATTTAAATTGTAAATGTTTGTGTCAGATAACTAGCTTACTTAATGCCGATTCCAAAAATATTTAAATTTTATTCACTCTTGCTAAAAGTACGGCAAAATAGTTAATACTTACAGTGTACAAAATTACGTTTCTAATATTATTTGAACCCGACTGAATAAAAAAAAAAAAGTTATATTTCAGCTGGTTGACCTGCATCAAATATATATGTGTTACCAAACGTAAAACATCTCGTATGATAATTAGAGACATGAAATTTATTCAAAAGTCACTTTCAATCTCAAATGATAGGTTTATTTATGTCCATTACAAAATTATATGGTATTTTTCATTTAAAAGTTGCAACAATTGTTACTTCCAGATTTGTCTGTGTTTTATTTGCATAATTATTTTGTTACTTACCTATAGCGTCATCATGTACCATGTGAAGGTTATCGTCATTGAACCTTAAATTGAAAAATTATCATGGGCAATAATTTCTATAAGATATCATTATATTGTTTCATATCATATGTTTTGAAACGTCGCACCGTAAAGACGTAAGTCAAAAAAAAATCATTGGAATGCAAGGTTATTCACATGGCTTACTACAATAAATTTTATAAAGGATTTTTAAAAATGTTTTCCGAAAAAAATAAGATTCATGTTTTTCTTAGAAAAAAGATGATAAGCTTTAGTTTCATTAACAAAAAAAAATTAAAAAGTAAATTGAATGGATACAATTTGTTTTACATTTATTTTCATTAAAACGCAAACGATTTTTTGAGGGGATAAACTATGCACTGCAAATGCAATCATGTTTTATACTACAGAATGTCAAGGCGAAAGATCAACGACATATCTAGCACGGCAGTGCCATTAGGTTCTGCACAAATATATACAAGGAAACTATTATTATAGCTGGGTTTTTTTCTATTCATTTGTATGCTAGCGGATCGGAGTGTCGATCATAATAAGGTCTGGAAAACACTCCAGTTCAACGAGGTAACCTTGCCCTATATATCGATAGAGATTTAACACAACACTTTAATTTTACTTTTAATGTTTTCCTATCAAGCAACAACACAAAATAGCCCAATTTCAAGTCGTCTGTGAAAACTGCAATAATGACAATTAGACGGAAGATTCTGTATATTTTATTATATAACGTCAAAATCGTATGTGGGGACATTGTATCCGACATTGTTTTAGTGTTATCTGATATCTCGCATTTTTTTACGGTATTAAGAATTTCACAAAAAATAAAGTTTAACACGGGACAGGGATATCATATTAAAAAATAGGTTTTATTGAGTTTTACCTAATGAAAATGGTCTGTTACATATACAAAATAGCAGTATTCCGAATGACGAATTTAAAAGCTTTAGAATGATATAGTGTTACGGTTTATGGTATAAGCTGTAGGTTTGTACATAATACTGTTTCAGGCTACTCAGTAAACTCTATTTTTTTTTCGCGTTTGTCGTTTACTGTTAGCCAACGCGTATACAAAGACATTTGATGAACATTGTGTATACTTATATATTGTAATTGTATGTAAATATGGTTAGTAAGGTATCTGGGAATAATACAATAGAGTTCGTCTTCACTGTTTGACCATGGGGGTCGGTTTATCCTTATTTCACACGTTCCCGCTTTATTACCTTGTTATTTTATTAGCGTAAGGCATGAATAATGTAACCGGGGCCCATACATGCTAAGAGTAAGCTTATATAAGTCCCGTTTGTCCATTTCCCGACTCGACAGAATGTCAACATTCCGATCGCCGCCATTTGCATCACTATGTTTATTGACGTCGGTGACCTAATGACCTGATATCAGCATCCAATCAGCATAACGTAATTTGCCCACCATCTCCATAGGGGCACGAGACGTTGGTGGGACAGAGATATAAAAGCAAGTGCACAACAGTCTTCAGATAGACTGCGGCCCGCTACCAGGGCAGTCACTCCTGGTAGCAAGGAAACTTACCAAAGGCAAAGCAAACCAAAAGTGCCGCAGTCGATGCAATACTTGTACCTTTGCATCCCCGTTGCATAAATGTACCAAACCACGATTGACCTAGATGTTTTACTACGCTTACTACGTTGTTGACAAACGATTAACGTACCAAAAATGGGGGATCTCTGTATATTTTATTAAGGGCTCTGTGGGTTTTTCATGGGATTGATGCTTGTAATAGTATTGATTGTTTGTATATAATAAATTATGAAGCTTAATTAATCTTGTTGTCTGTTGTGCATGTAATTAGTAAGTCAATGTTAATGAGTTTCTGTGCTAACATATTTAGATCAGTGCCTTAGCCGTTTTGCCTGCTACGCTACCATTGTATTAACCGTTTTGCCAGATACGCTACCAGTATAACTTATATTGTAACTCGGCACCAGAGTTGACAGCTCTATATTAGAATTTACCAAGAATATAGTAATCAGTGTTAACCTTATATAAATAACTTTTCCTTATGGGACATCCCCGTCCCGTAACATTTGGTGTACGGCGGTGGGATACGTATAAAACCACTCCTCGAGAGTTTAGACTTGAACCAGTATTTTTTTATTGATGATTTTTTTTACTTACTTGTACAACAGATTTAATTTAAACAATTAACATGAGTAGTTGCGTTAGCCCTTCAGAAAATTTTGTTCCTGACAGTCGTGCATCTACCCCAGTTATCGATAAATCTGGTGCATCAAGGCCAGATGATGTAGTAAATACCATGAATAAAATAGTTGAGCTCTATACAAATATAGTGAACCAGTTTAGTAGAAATTTGAATACCTTAGGGGACCGTTTTAATACATTTGAAACGCAGTTAAAGATAAATAATGAAAAAGTAGAAAAGCTTGAAAATCTTTCTTAATCACCTTTAAGTAGTATATTGATAATAGAAGACCAAGTGGCAAATTTGTGTATGGTTGTTTTAGATAAAATACCAAAAGTTACCAATGATTGTTCATGTGAGATTGGAAGTTCTAATGTTACCAATAAAGTATGCGGGAGTGGTGAATCAAACCAGTTGTCTAACCAAGAACCAGTATGCTATGAAAAACCAACGGGGTCAATTGTTAATTCATGACTTGTCAATTTGTAACTTGTAACTGTGTGATTTGTAATGTATATTGATGTTTTGAAACTTGTCTATTTGTATATTGATGTTTTGTAACGTGTCGATCCGTATATTGTCAATTTGTATATTGATGATTTGTAACTTGTCGATTCGTTAAATGTCAATGTGTGAAATGTCAACGTGTGAAATGTTGTACTATGCTAACGATCATTATGACGACAGATGGCGCTCGGTATAGAGCTGTTATTATGTGTATAAGCCTCCTGTAAGTATGTGCACGGCCATATGGAATATATACCAAAGTAATTTAAATCAATTCTGTACACCACATATATATAAAAGAAAACAAATAGATAAATGCGTTTGTTTGTTTTATATGGCAAAGCAAACCAAAAGTGCCGCAGTCCATGCAATACATGTACCTTTGCATCCCCGTTGCATAAATGGACCAAACCACGATTGATCTAGATGTTTTACTACGCTTACTACGTTGCTGACAAACGATTAACGTACCAAAAAAAGGGGGGTCTCTGTATATTTTATTCAGGGCTCTGTGGGTTTTTCATGGGATTGATGCTTGTAATAGTATTGATTGTTTGTATATAATAAATTATGAAGCTTAATTAATCTTGTTGTCTGTTGTACATGTAACTATAGCTAGTAAGTCAATGTTAATGAGTTTCTGTGCTAACATATTTAGATCAGTGCCTTAGCCGTTTTGCCTGCTACGCTATTATTGTATTAACCGTTTTGCCAGATACGCTACCAGTATAACTTATATTGTAACTCGGCACCAGAGTTGACAGCTCTATATAAGAATTTACCAAGAATATAGTAATCAGTGTTAATCTTATATAAATAACTTTTCCTTATGGGACATCCCCGTCCCGTAACAATATAATACTTTAGAATATAAATTTCAATGTTTATTATTTAATAAGATGAATATGTCTTGTCCGTGATTGAAAGAAACACCAGTAGCGTGCATTATTTATGTATATTTGCATCACAGTAAATTAAAAATGGTCCACTAGTACTTTAATATAATTATTCAAATGTTTATGAGAAGATATAGCAGCCAAAGTGAAAATTAGGAACATGACCGTTACCTATTTCCGTAAAAAAGTCACAAAAATACTGAACTCCCTGGAAAACTCAAAACGGAAAGTCCATAAACAAATAGCAAAATCAGACGCTCAAACGCATCAAACGAATGGATAACAAATGCCACATTCCTGACTTGGTACAGACATTTGCTTATGAAGAAAAGAACCTAGGTATATATGGGTACAGTTTATTGCTTGATAAGACATACCGACAAATTTAATTGATAAGGATAGATAACTTATATCAAATTTTACTGGAATGCTTTGTTTAAAAGCAGTCAAAAGTATATGAGATTTGACGAACAATGAAGTTAAATAAAAACGTCGTTATAAGTTTGGTTATGTTGGAAAGTAGCAATACTAGCTGTGTTTTATGAGATAATTTTTACAATAAAAACACTTCGAATAAACAAGATAGGTGCAGTTTCAACAGCGTAGTCATTGCTTGATATTATATCAAAACATCTAAAGGTTAACTTGCAAAACCACTTGATACAACAAGATAATGGTTAGGTTCGAGCTACTATTTATGATAATCAGAACGTACACAATCAAAGTTCTTTCGGTAGAAAAGTGGTAAAACTTATAACCAACATAAGATCAATATTTTTTCTTAAAGAAGTTAAAAGACATAATCCGAACCAAAAAGTCCTTTTTACAAAAAGATTTAGAACAAAATGCAAAAGTCTTTCAACAAGAAGGTGAAATAACTAAATAATCACCAAAAAGTCCTTCCTAGGAGAAGTGGAAAACTTTATTAACTATAAACTACAATGAGTTTTCGAAATACAGCCGTTCGATACATCAATAAAAAATAATTATTTTCTTTCTTTAATTTGGTGAAATTGTTATACACGTTGAAGTCACCAATACTCTGGAGTAAGCTTGAAACTATATTGTAGTTTTAACTAATAATAAAAAACAAATAATCAATTAAACTTAAAATGACTTTGTCCTCTTTTGGAGGTAGCACATTCTTGCCGGCCTCGTGTTGCATGTGAAATTATTGTTACCTTCGTTTAAATTGATGTTTTCATCACAAATACTAAACAGTGTGACAAAAATCTAGTAGAACTCATATTTCAATCAGTTAGTTTCTCGACTTAACGCTACAAAATAATGAACTTTCGGAGAAATTGAACCAAAAACAAACTTATTTTTTTCTGTTTGTTTCCTTCTATAACGAATATTGATAATGACTCTTTTTTCATTTGTTTATTATACGTTATAAAAAGAATGATAAATGAATAAGGTACTTGTTTCTGATTTAATATTTTTATTTTTTTTATTTGCAGAACAAGACACTTACATGAAAAGAAAATGGAGGGCAAAACTACACAAGGAAACCTTTGTTTTATCAAAAACGGCAATTTCAATATTCGAAACTATTCAACACAATCAGTTTGTTGCAATATCTGGAATGTGTGGGTCTGGAAAATCGACGTTGGCTCATTACACCGCTCTTCGTATGTCAGAAAGTCATGGATATTTTGTCGTTCCCTTTCCCTCAGCCACTTGCGAAAGATTTCTTCAACTTAATGATCACGGAATACCCGACACAAACATTTTATACATTCTGGACGATTTTGTAGGAAATTTTTCAATTTCGGATTTTGATGAAATACAATTGACCTCAAAATTAACTAAAATTAAATCTATTGCAGACAGGCACATTAAATGTAAGTTTTTATTTACATGTAGCGACCATGTAAATAGTATGAGCAAAATAAAATACGTGTTACCATCTATCATAGAATGTAACTTACATTCATCCGAGCTGTCATTATCTCCTGATGAGCGTCGAAAGATCTTTGATTTATATATTAACTGCGAGGACACTGTTTATCGTGATAGTGAGTTTTCAAGTTCAAAGCAGCTACCGTTACTTTGTACTTTATATAGAAAGGATTTTTGCAACAGGGTTCAAGATTTTTTTATGGACTCTGACAAAATTATAACCAGTAAAATAGAGGAAATGAAGGCGACGGAGAATCCATCGTATATCTGTCTTGCTTTGTTACTAGTTGCTGGGGAGTTAGATATCAAATATACTTTGATTGAATGTGTTATATTTGGCGAGTATTATACTTTTCTACACGATGTAATATCGGAGTCATGTTTTATAAATGCACCAAAAAGTCGTAAGGTATTACAGGTGGGATGGAATTCAATAGAAGGATCATACATTAAAAGAAAAAAGAATCAACTGTTGTTCATGCATGAAAAAATTCAAGACATTGTGGTGTCGTGTATTGGAAAGCATTTTATAACAAGTATACTCAAATATTCAAAATATTCATTCATTGAAAACCGAATTAGACTGGAATCTTTTGAAATTGAGGAAACAGTCAAAAGAGCTAGTATAAGTGTGAATCAGACGTATAACGAGCTTTTCTTTGCTAGATCTTTAAAAGAAATAAGATCTGGAAACAATAGAGTTTTCGCAAACATTCAAAATAAAAATCAAAGTTATAGAAAAGCCTTCATAAAGTATCTTACTGCACAAATGAGTGAATCAGATATAGTCTGTTTGAAATTGCCTCTTCTCTATTCGTGTACAATGGGATATGATGATTTTGTATCGTACTTTGCCAGAACGTGGAACAGGTTATTAGAATATACAATATATGAATCAAACATGTTAAAGACACCATTATATGAAGCATGTTCAAGGGGTCATTTAAATATTGTCAAGATTTTAGTATCATCTCAAAAGGATAGAGATGCACAAAGAATTTTATTTTCGTCTATTATACATGCTTGCGAAAAAGGATACACAGATATCGTTGAGTTATTGTTAACACATAGTGTCCATCAAGATATAATTAGTGGTTTTGTTGCTGCCTGTGAAAATGGCCATAAAGAAACAGTGTTATTTCTTATGAAATTACCCAGAAAGAAAGAACAAAAATTTTTGGGGTGGGACTTTTTTAGTGGCTTATCAAATGCTTTGGCTAGGGCTTGTAAAAATGGGCACGAAGAAGTTGTCCAGATTTTACTGAGCCACAATATGCCTGTTAACAATCCTGAATCCACTGTCTCAACACCATTATACTTCGCTTCAATGAAAGGTCATTTGAATATAGTCAAATTGTTATTAAATGCAAAGGCACACGTGAATGAATGTGATATAAGTGTGGCGGAATGGAACGACCATGAAGAAATTATCAAATGTTTACGTAACCATTTTAGTTCGTAAAATGTCATCGATTTCAGAACTCCTCATCGAACAATACAGAGGCGATAATTTAATTTAAAAGAATTTCTGGTATAATCGAAGTCATGCAGTAGAAAATAAAATAGGGTAAAATGTGTGTCTTTTACATGTGATCTTAATAATATGTCAGACAGAATATCAAGACACCACCAAATCGGTCATTGTTTGTTTTGTCTTCGAGAGCTTGCCAAGAATAATGATCAAAGTTTTAATTGAACCTTGTATACCAAAAAAAAAAGAAATAGCAAACAAACATGTCTGTAGCCCCATATTGAGTTAATGATATAAATAAGAGATAATGTTGGCCACTTGTAAAGAGTTTTCTCATTGATAATCAAACCACATCATCTTTTTTATAATACTCTTACCTGAGTTACACTTTCATGTCCATAAAGGGTACCAAAGAGACACGTAATTTTTATGTTGGTCCGTTTTAATCAACAATACAATTTGTTTCAAAAATTTAATCGAGAAAACATATGCCAATAAAACGGGAAGCGTCACTCATCTCTAAAAAAACATATATCTTAAAAGTAATTAATAAAAAGTGTTCGTATATATCAGCTGTATTTGTACAAAGCTAAGAAACAGGTGTACTGCGAGCTTCAGCTTTCACTGAAAGAAAATTATTATTTCATCATAACACCCCATTTCAAAGTAAAAGCACAAAGCAATTAATTTTTCTTGCAATTATTTTAACTGTATTCCTGTCATGTGATGGTGTCCTTTTATTGTTGTATTCAACGTTGTCATAAAAACGCAAGGTTTGGCTGGCCACAAAATCAGGTTCAACCCACGATTTGATTTAAATGTACTGTACCAATTCAGGAAAATGCAGAAATAGATAATTTCTGTGTGTATTATCTTGCCGTTTGATTTGTTTAGTGTTTCTGTTGTTTCGTTGTTTTCCTCTTATAGTTGATGTGTTTCCCAGGAATTAGTTTGTAACCCACATTTGTTATCTATTAATCGATTTATGACTTTTGTCAACGGTATATGACTGATGCCCTTATGCAAACTAAACTGGTATAATTTTGCATACGCTTCAGAATTTTAACGTGAACACGACATTTGTTATACGATGAACATGCTAAAATTGAATACGTTGAACGATTGATTATGTGTGCTACAAATGTACAGATTCAATTTTTGAATTTTGCTTAGATTTGACAGAATGAATATAGTTCAAATTGAAGACTGGCACCGTAGAATATGGAGTTAATTCTGTGGTTCATGTTCGTCTGTTAGCTGATTTACTTTATTTTGCTATAAAGAAATGCTAGACAGCAAACAGAACGTAAATTCATATACAGTTCACACAAGGTTAAGTACACGTC
The DNA here is from genome assembly GCF_036588685.1 of Mytilus trossulus. Classification (NCBI taxonomy): domain Eukaryota; kingdom Metazoa; phylum Mollusca; class Bivalvia; order Mytilida; family Mytilidae; genus Mytilus; species Mytilus trossulus. Next base: position 40,289,067 of record NC_086382.1, on the reverse strand, counting down.
ATGTATGATGAATCTGAACTTCACATTCTGAAGTCACAGAGGTTAACATTACACACATCAAAGTAGTCCACAAACGTAATTTCGGCAGTGTGCGATATCTATATAGTATACATATTCAGGCATGCGGTATTTGTATGATAAGACACACTATTGCAGGATGGAACTTTTACGAACAACTTATATTAATTTTACGATTGCATTTTGTTCTCATTATGCATTTTGATTTACTTCACATCCATTTTACTGCTTTGTCAATCAGATATCTTACAAGAAAATGAACACGTCTTAGAAAATGCATCTTTTTGTTTATCATAAACGACTACTTGTTTATTAATGCAAGTTATATTTATGTTTATAAAGATACTATTATCAAAAGAAAATAAACATATTATAGATTTCAAGCGTTGGAAATGGCTTCCGGTATTCACCTTCATTTTGAACGCTAAAAAACGATTTTTTTTAAAATGAAATGATGTTCTAGTATAGAAATCGAAACAGTATTAAGACTAAATAGACATTAATAAAATAGTCAATTAAATTTGATGTCTACGCTGCCACACTGAGTTGAAACCTTACTCTCCTGACAATCTCCCAATTCTAAATCTTTAAATTGTCAATTTTATAAACGTTTGATTTGAGTCATGTAACTTTTGATACATTACATGTTTGACCCTGTGACGGTGACATTTGAAAACAGGATCTTTCCGATTTGAATTTTCCTCGAAGTTAAGTATTTTTGTGATTTTACGATTCACTTCCGAAGTACAAACTACTAAGCTGTTACTAACCTGGAACTGACAGTACCATCACCGATTTCGATCCAGTGCATTATAAAAAAAATCAACTCAATAAAAATTGAATGCGTCCGAAGCACATTTAAGTAGTTATAACATTTGACAAGGTTTTAAACGTTTGAGATGAATATATTCGATGAATAGCTGTTTAAATTTCAATGTTGGGTAGAAAATTATCGATCATGTTAATGCAAACAGTATATTTTATGACGTATTGCTTCATTTATACTTCTTTATTAAATGCATTTCCAATATGTACGCTCCCGTATTGATGAGTATTTTGGATTCGCGACTAAACACATCAAAATAATGGAAGCACAGACTTAACGTAAAGAAATATTGCAATGATTTGATTCTAATTCAGATTGGCAAGTAAGGGCGTACCCGAAAAACAGCTTGAGGTTAAGTGACTGTATTTCAATAGTTATAATAAATATACACCTTAATTATGAAATAACGATCGGAAAATGCATCCTATCTGTAATTTTCATCCTTTTAATGCACTTTTAGTAAATTTTATGACCTAATTTGACGAAATCAGGTAAAAAAATGGTGTTTGTTATTTATACTTCTTGACTAAATGCATTCCAAATATTGAAGTGCAAAATTGAAACAGTTGTCCTTCTCGGGCAAAAACCGGGCGTTAATGCCCTCCTACTCTTTGCAAACTGGAATAAGATGTTTTACTGGATAGGGAAAAATATTTTGCCTTGTGAAAGTTTATCCAGGTCCACCAAGAAGTTAATACAAAAATAAAAAACGTGCATTCTCTCTGCAGGACGCATTAGATTTAACGTCCACCTTCTTGGCAATATGTACACACCGCATAGCCAAACGGAAGTCCCACTTTGACGACGAGGTATGTACAGTCAGCCAGATTTGGACCTGTAGTGACTATATGTCTAATCCTTATTCCAGTCACTTTCGGGGTGGACTGGCAAACAACTTTGATTGTCCCCACTCCTTTTGTTTAATTTAAAACAGAAAACGTTTGAATAATACTCCCTTCTGTGTTGACAAGAACTATCATCGATACGGTCATAATTAATATGAACTAACTGTTTAAAAAAGTTTAAAATACGAAGTCTTTTCTACCTCAGGAATAAATTACATCAGCTGTATTTTGGCAACACTTTTGGAAATGTTTGATCCTCAATGCTCTTCAACTTTTTACTTTTATTGGCCTTTTAACTTTTTTAGCCTTTTGTACTTTTTTTATTCGAGAATCAATGATGAGTGTTTTGTAGACAAAACGCCTGTCTGCCATAAATACAGAACTGCAATCTGGTATATATGATGAGTTTATTATTGATGTTATAAATGAATACATTTAAATCACATCAATGAATTAGAAACATATTTATTTTTCAAATAGTTTTACTATTCACTTATCTTATGTGAATGATGTCAATGATAGCCAGTAAATATGATGTCCCTTCGGTATCTGTCTCCGTTTTGTATGTGCTCCGAGCTACCATATATTCACCTATGCAATGTTGATGTCTCCGACCTACCACATATCTACCGATGCAATGTGGAGAGAACAAGGTGGTGTCAATAGCTACAATTAACTTGCAATTGTCAGATTAGCCCGTCAATAAGTGACTTATGATTCATTTAAAAAAATGGAAAATGTTTATCAAACTATTGATAATCAATTTTATAAGAAAGTGAACTTCATTTTTTAAAAAGTCCATCGGCAGATACAAAGAACGTGTTGATAGATAGTCCGTATTAACTTCACAAATAATACACGATGATCTTGAATAATATATTCTAGGTAATGAATACTGATAACGTGTTATTTTATTCCTCTACTTGTTTTTGTAAAATTATTAATTTTACTGTTTAGTCTTTTTTGGTAATATCCATTTGACGTGGTTCCTTTTCATTGTGTTATTGTCCTATGGTAAGTTTTTGTATTCTTCTTTCTCTTTGTTTTTACTAATGTGCTTTGTCAATATGCCTGTATTTGTTTTCGTTGTTGATATATTTGTTTGATTTGATAGTTATTAACATATAAAAACAAGTTTAGCCACTTTACCCCTTTTTTGACATTATTACCTATTGTGTCTGTTTGTTTTGTTAACACATCATTGTAAATACAATTGAATTTTATCAAACTGTCATACAAGTGAGAGGTTGACGTAGCTATAAACCATGTGCAATCAAGTCAAGAAAATGACAGCTGATGTCCAATCGTTTAATGTGTTTGATCTTTTGATCTTGCTCTTTACTGTAGGACTTCTCGTTAAGAATTTTCTTCTCCAAAAAGGTATTTCTTTTATTTCACTTTTTGCTTATAGTTTTTATAAGAGGTACATACAGTGAAGTATAATAAGATGATCTTAAGATTACAACAGAATCGTTGTTATAACTTTTGAAAAAATATACTTAAGGTAGATTGGGTGTCTAAATTATAATCCATAGAATTTCCTAATAATATGACAAAATGTAGTTTATATCCTGCTTGTTTAAGAACATTAATAAAAAGAATGGGTCACCGGACTTATTTTCACACTACAAAATTGTCAATTGTTGTATAGATTATGCATGGAAAACCCAATTTCCGGTCATAAAACTAACTACACCATAGAAGTTTGAGATAAAATATGAGAAGAAAGCTCAAGTATTATTCTTTCAGATAATAAGAAGAAAAAATAGGGTCACCGGACTCGTTTCTTGCTACATAATAAAATGGATAAATTCCTAACACATTCTATTGTAAAGTAACACTATCTGAATTATCTGCCCTTGCATTTGAGTTGTCTCTCCTTATTTGGCAAATTTGGAAAAAAATGAATCAAGCAAAAGTATTTGTTATTTGGTAAAATACAACCATAAATATGATAAAACATGGCATTTTCTATAGCATAATGAAAAATCTTGCACATGAGTTACCTAATAATTTCAAGATTTGCACATTTTATCAAAAATATAGACCTTGTTTTCTTGTATTTCAAAATTCAAAATGGAGGCAGACACCCTATCTACCTTTTAAGAAGTATATACCAAAAAAAAGTCTCTACAAACATTTCTTCTTTGCATTTTTGTCCTTAACGCCAACTCATACTTTTTGTAATTTTTTGTAACTCGTCTTCTATAGAAACTGTTACATTTGACAATAATATGGAGTATATATCTCCCATTTGATACGATATTTACGAACTGGTATATCATGATTTCCTGTATTAGAGGGTTGCATTTATCAAGGAAGCTATTAAACCAAGATTTCAAATGGTGACGCTGAAAACATTCCTTTGTAAATATTATGCACGCGATCACGAGTTGGTTGACGATATCGGACATGTTTTTAATGTCTAATAATATAAATTACAATTGTCACCTTTTTACGAATGTGACCTACAGAATTAGACTTTTTACCAGCTGTATATCAACATGTGAGCAACATAACGGGTGCCATTTATGGAGCAGGATATGGTTACTCTGCCGGAGCAGCTGAGATCACCACTAGTTTAGGAGGGTATTTGTTCTGATTAGTCTTTAATTTTCTTTGTTGTGTTTTGTGGGTTTTTTTCAAATATGAATAACGGAGGTCGTCCATATTGATAATGTTTTATTTGTATAACAAACAATTTACTTAAAAATAATGTATTTTATCGTGTGTATATTATGTTAGTATTAATTTTTTGTAATGTTTTCTTTGTGTAAACTAAGAAACAAAGACATGAAAAACATTTCATAAAAATCAATGTAGAGCGGTTCTAGTTACAAGTTAACTAAGTGATGAGCAGACCAGCCACAAGGTAACTTGAGATCAGGTCTTGTTTGATCGGAGTTGTCAAAATCAATGTTAACTTATGTTAGCTTATAACAGGACTGGTTCGAAGTTAACTTATATCAGTAGTGAGACTGGTTCCAAGTTAAATTTTTAAAAAAGGTCCTAGTACGAAGTCCGTTTTTCAAGTAAACTAGATTGCGGTCAACAATGAGCAAAGCCCATACCAAATAGTCAGCTATACAATAACCCGTAAAGACTAATGTTAAAAAGATAAAAACAAAAAAACAAAAAAAACACAACCTAATGGCCAAATTTATGTACGAAAATGTTAACTTGAAACATATGCAACACAGCAACAAAAGACGATCACTTAATTATAGGCTCCTGAACTTTGACAGGCACAAACATTTAAAAAAAGCGGGATTAAACATTTAAGAGGGTAATCCACTCGCCCTTAAAACTTCAGACAGTGGAGTAACAGTACAACGTAAGAACGAACTAGTTTTGCTAGTTTGCTTAGCTCATAAGATGGATACAAGGCAGAACACTTCAAACAAAATACACAGACCGGACGTGGCAGGATATTTGAATATTTACCCATCATTTATCAGGTCAAAACTGTCAACTGAATGAAAAGACAACCAAAAGCGCGTAATTAATAAAATCTATACAAAATTTAGTCCTGGCATCTGTAATGAGTTAATTTACAACCACTGGGTGAATGCCACTGCTGGTGGATATTTGATTAACCGAGGGTATCACAAGCCCAGTAGACTGCACAGAAGTGCTGACATGAATTATCATTGTTATGGTCATATCTATAAGTTTACTGTTTACAAAACGTTTGATTTTTTGAAATACTAAAGCTTGCCTACCTTTGTACTTTATTTTGGCCTTTTAACTGCTTTGTATTCGAACGTCACTGATGAGTCTTTTGTGGACAAAACACGCTTCTGTCGTGGATACAAAATTTAGTCTTGGTATACTGTGTATTCATTTATTTTCGTGGGTATCAATTTTCGTGGATCACTGAATACTTGCATATTCGTGGATATTTGATTTCGTGGTTTTGTAGATCTCTGTATATAAAGCCTATTGAAAATAGAATATTCGTTGAACATTTGAATTCGTGGTCCACTTGTACCCACGAAACCCACGAAAATTGGTATCCAACGAATAATAATGAATCCACAGTATATGATTAGTTTATCTATCTATAGCATCCAAATAATTGTTTACACCTCAAAAATAGTTTAATTCCTATATTTTCACATGTTTGATTACATAAGTTAATGGTGAGTTCTTTGATAGAAGATAAAGAACTAGTTAAATGCACTACAAGATTGTGTTATACATATATTTCTTCATCCGATTAGATGTTATAGAATATATCATCCAAAGTGTAGATTAATTTTTACAACAAAGGTAATCAGTTAACACTTAATTTTGCAGAAAGTAACTGTCCCTTTGGTATCTTTCGCCCCTCTTTTACAAAAATACAACAATTAATCAACACTTATCAAGATACGTAGAAATACAATACCGACGAAATTCTCAACATGTGCCGGGGACACATGTTCAAGTGTAGGGAATAACTGATTTTTTTCTTACCTTTCCTTAAAATCTCCACCATTTAAAAAAAAACATCTAAAATAAAACGCCATTTTAGGTATTAAAAAAAAACATAATAAAATTACTATCAAAGATACTAAAAACATTCTAGTATACAGTAACTTTATTATAGACACTACAAACAAAAGAACACATTTTAGAGACATCAGTTCTTAACTGATGTTTATATCTCATCCATCTATTCAGAAAATTCGAAAATAATATAGGATAATTGCAAATGATCGTAGGCAAAATAAGCAACTCTAACCATGTGGACAAGTAATCATGCCGTACAGTCCCCAAAAGACATGACATCTCCTTATTTACTGCAGTTCAGCTACAAAAGAGGCATGACTATGTGTACATGTAGTATGATTGATTCTAATTAATGGTTTGATATCGAAGGTCCTGACCCAATTATAACGTCTCCGAATACGTGTTCCTGGAAATTGACATATAGGCTATTCATGCTGTCATACATTCGTGTCGTTCAAATATTACGTACACGTACAATAAACACGATGGTCAAAGATATCCTGAAGGATAGCACGACCCTTAAGCGGCATAAAAAACTACTACTCTAGTAATAACAAACTTAAGAATGTGGAAAACATGTGAACGATTTGGGTCACATATAGAGCAGTTTTTGTGACACGGGAACACCACCAGTTTGAATTTTCTACAGGAGTCAATGTCAGATAACAAAATATAAAACACACTCTGTTTATCGATCAATATAAAGTAAAATGATTCATTGATCTCATTTTCATGAGAAGATATAGTTGGTAATTCACCTAGACATAAACTCAGTAAAGACCCGTCTAAATTGCATTGAATTGATAAATTCAACAACACTTGTCGGTATCGTTATGATAGTTCGTTAAATAATCAAGAATTTTCTAAACATACTGCCGAAATTTACCCAAAGAAACCTATTTGCGATAAATAAAATTTAAACGGTGATAAATGTCCTTTCCCTTAACTGGCACCAACTAACGGTGTTTATGTTTCACGACTCGTTCGCTATGCCCGTGTCAGTTGTGACGTTTTCGATTTTAACGAACGTAATCTACTTGTTACTGGTAAACTATTAAGCCGGGGATTTTGTTACCTCATATTACTTCACTAATATTCTTCCGCAGATATAAAGATTTGGTTTTGAAGTTTTGTTGCCCCAAGTTATTTCAAATGGGACAGCACAGTCTCATTTTACAGAAATATTGTTTACCGTGCCTTGAAATACAAAAACAGTCGTGGTAAACTCTTCGACCCTAAAAATAAACTTATTCGAAAAGGTTACCAATTCAATACTGTAATCAGATCATTGAATATTGTTTGTATTGGTATTAATATTGATGTTGTTATAATTAATAAAATAAATATTATTGTTATATACATAAAGAAATTTATGGATCTACAATCTGTCTCTTCTTATACCTTGGCATTGTATAATGTCATGCATTTCTCTGTTTATGATGTCTTTACATTGAATCAATTGTATGTTGGAAGTGTTTTGATTGGTATTTTTTCTAAGAAACATGATTTTTGTCTACTTGTTGGGGGTTGTGAACTAGCTGTCAGTAATTGCGAGTTATCCCAGATATGTAATGAGTGTCAATTTGTTGTTGGGATATTGAAGTACACGGCCACGTCCACTCTGTGTAGTATTTCTAGTTGTATCAATCTTATGAGTTAAGTTTCTTTTTCACCTGATATTTATAATTCGTTCTAATGTTTGACTGTTACACTAATGTCTCAGGTTAGGGGAGGATTAGGATCCCGCTAACATCTTCAAGCCGCCACATGATGTATGTATGTGCCTATCCCAAGTCACATGTTAGTTTTTCGTTCATTTTTGTACATAAATAAGACGGTTAGTTTTTTCTTGTCTGAATTGTTTCACTTTTGTCATTGCGGGGCCTTTTAAAGTTGACTATGCGGTATGGACTTTGTTCATCATTGAAGGCCGTCTGCGCATATATAGTTGTTAATTTCTGTGGTGTTTTTTTTTTTTGTCTTTTGTGGATAGTTGTTCCATTGGCAATCAAACCAAATCTTCTTTTTTTTTATATAAAATACATTTTTTTACAATAGGGATTTTTTGGGGAAAACTGTAATTAATCTAGAAAACATGCCTCACAGTTTCAAAACTTTTCGTCACAAAACCTTTTCAGATATAATTTATTATAAATAAAATGGTGAGAGAACAACTTGAGACAAATCTTGACGATCATGAAATTTAGGCTATATATTGTTTGAAAAGTAAGGTATCCAGTACAAAGACGAGACATTGTTATCGCCTTTCTTCTGTTTCAATATTGTAACGCAGAAGGGCTATGTTTAGTTTTTGTGTACCTTTAACTGTGTAAAATAATTCATATAATAGTGGGACATTGTCTGTTTATAATTTAACCAGACAAAGTTACACCGATATACAAGAAAAGACTGTACTATCCAGACAAGAATACTAAATACAAGAAAAACTTTTTATAAAGCCACAGCACTATGTTATCTATAAGGAATCGTTGAGTCCTTGGCTTTTGGTGAATATGAATACGAAAATTTAATATACAATATCTCATTTATTAATGACGTATATGAAATATCTATAATATGTTAACAAATGAACTGTTTTATTATAGTCAATATATTTCTGGAAAGCTGCCTGATCCTCTTGCACAATGTATTCTTCTGCAGAAAAATATTGAGTACCTTATATAGATACGGAAAAAACGGACAGTCTTTTTTTTCTAACTGAGGGTTGTTATGACGCGGTAATGTTTTCTATTATCACCTGAAATAATAATACATCTGTGTTTCAATATACTTTACGAAAAATTAGTAGGTATCTTAGATTTAAGTTCTTCTGTATGGTGTAACTGGCTAGTCAGTACAAGTATTCTATATAATTTATTTGTTGTTTTTATTCGAAAGTAAACACTATATAATGTATAAGGTATCTAACGCCATACGTTTTTTCCTTGAACGATAATTAATTATAGATATATTGCTTGTTCTGTTGTATTTTACAAGTATGTTGATTTATCAATCAACACTCTCAAAATCCAGCCAACAGTACAAGGGCTGTAAAGCCAGTCAAGGTCGTTAAAAACTTCCATTTTTTGGAATAAATAACTTATAGCATTTTTTGTAATTATACTACTAATAAAATTGAGAATGAAAATAGGGAATGTGCCAAAGAGACAACAACCCGACCATAGAGCAGACAACAGCAAAAGGTCACCAACATGTCTTCAATGCAACGAGAAATTCCTGCACCCGGAGGCGTCCTTCAGATGGGCCCTAAACAAATATATACTAGTTCAGTGATAATGAACGCCATACTAAACTCTTATTTGTACACAAGAAACTAAAAGTTATAATGATACAAGACTGACAAAGGCCAGAGGATCCTGACTTGAGACAGGCGCAAACATGCGGCGGGGTTAATCATGTTTTTGTGATCCCAACAACCCTCCCCCTATACCTCTAGCCAATGCAGAAAAGTAAACGCATAACAATACGCACATAAAAATTCAGTTCAAGAGAAGACCTAGTCTGATGTCAAAAGATGTAACCAAAGAAAATAAACAAAATGACAATATTACATAAATAACATCAGACTACTAGTAGTTAACTGACATGCCAGCTCCAGACTTCAAATAAACTGATTGAAAAACTATAATAAAATTGTAATTGGAATGGGGATTGTGTCTAAGAGACAACTGATTGAAAGATTATGATTTCATGATATGAATATCAGGCACAATCCTTCCTGTTAGGGGTTTAGTATCATACCATCATAACATATATGAGAAGAACATAACCCGTGGCATGCCAACAACTGGTTTTTGAATAAATGTGTTAAGTTCCGATGCAAAGACCCTATAAGTGAATCAATATGGACGGCCGAATATGCAATCTCTAATGCCCTGACAACAGTACCGTAACTATATCCCTTCTTAATAAGTCTATCTAAAGGTTTTGTTAGTTTCTGAGGTGAATACTGACATTTTTGTGCTTTATAAAGAATATTTCCATAAAAAAAATGGATGTGAAATACCTGAACGTATAAGATGTCTGCATGTTGAGCTATATTTACGAATAATGTCCTTATACCGATGATAAAATTTAGTAGATGTTTTACAAGTTTGTGATATCGAACACCCTGGTGTAATAAATTTTCAGTACTACATAAATTTCTCTCATTAAAATCTAAAACATTGTTATATACACGAGTGAATCGTCCAAGTTAAAATATATAAACACCGTAAGATGGTGACAAGGGAATGTCACCATCTAAAAATGGACAATTAACGATAGGAAATGAAAAATAATCTTTTTTATCATAAATTCTAGTATTAAGCTTTCCGTAAGTGATATATATATCAAGATCGAGGAAAGGGCAGTGGTCATTGTTAGTATTAGCTTTCTTTAAAGTAAGTTCAACAGGATAAATTTCTTTAGTATACATACTGAAGTCGTTATTATTGAGAGCCAAAATATCATCCAAATATCTAAAAGTATTATTAAAGTTTATCATATGTTGGTTCGATGGGTCTTTGCTTATTTTTGTCATAAATTGTAACTCATAGCAATACAAAAACAGGTCCGCAATAAGTGGTGCAGAGTTAGTCCCCATTGGAATTCCGATAATCTGACGATATACGGATTCCCCAAAGCGAACAAAAAAGTTATCTGGTAAAAATTCAAGGGCAGATATAGTATCAAAGCATGTCCAATTGACATAGTTCTTTTGTTTATTGCTACTAAAATATGACCTAAAATTTTCGGGAGGATTTCTTATTAATATAACAAATAAGAGGGAGATCAGTATTATCAAAATATCCAGGAATGTGTTCTTTAACAGAATGGTCGTTAAAAATACCAGCAATATTTACAAAAGCAAAACCTTTATTGACATACTTTATGTTAATAAAATGTTTTTATGATCTTCAGGACGATCAATTTTATGACATAGTTAAGAATAACACTATGCCATTATAATTTGAACGATTTCCTATTTAGGACTGTTTATGAAATTGTGTTGCAATCCTCTAAAATTTTATTTAACGTATTAATCAGTAGTGAACAGAGCTTTGATAACAGATAATGTCTGCCGTCGGTTTTTTTTAAAATAGAAATAAGGTTTAAAATATTGATATGGTTGGTCCGAAATAAGTCTATTCACTTATTCAAATTCTCCGTTAAAGTGTAGAAAACTTGACAATAATTTATAATATTGTCTTAAATCAGCCGTGAAGTAAATAATATCCTTTATGTTTCGGAACTTTTCACACGAAATGAATATAAATATATGTTTGTCTTAAATATTATGTATTTGCTTGAGCTGAATTTATATTTAAATTCAACTTTTTTACTTCTAAACCTTAATTGTTATGTATGAACACCGTTCACAATTTATTACGTAACCAAGGTGCAAGTAAAGGTTTCCTCTTTGTATTATTAAAGTAATTTCTCTTTCAGAAATATTCTGTCTCTAGAAACCTTTCCTTGTTTCTCCTTTTGAAAAATAATAAAAACTGCTCCTGCCTTCCACTTAGCAGTTTTCTTTTTCTTAAGCTTCGTTTCCGCCTTAATCCTTGTAGCTAGACTACCCAACACAGTCTGTACATGACGTTTCATAATAATAATTACGTGATCTATCCTCGTGCCTCTCACGAGGTCCCCTATTGTTTCCTCATAATCAATCAGCCAATCAGAACCTGATTCCTACGGGAAACGTCATGTTTCCGTTTCCTCCCTTAGCATACTTTTGTAAATATATCTTTATTCCGTATTTACGTCGTAAAACCTGAATAATTATATTCTACGCGCTTATACAGTGTGTGTCTCTTTAGTGATGCACAACATTAAAGATAAATATCAAACAAAGAACACTATATCCTGGATTCAACACTTACTATTATAAATTATCTGTGACCTATTCAGTGTTAAAAGTTTTTGTAGATATGTCCGGAACGTCGTGAATCTACGGAGCCCCGCTAGGGACATGCAAAGAAAAAAAATATATTGTGCGCACAAAATATTTTATTGTGCGCACAGAATAATATATTGTGCGCGCAACTTAAATATATTGTGCACACAAAATAATATAGTGTGCGCACATCTTAATCATATTGTGCGCACAACTTAATTATATTGTGCGCACAACTTAATTATATTGTGCGCACACTTTAATTTTATTGTACGCACAACTTAAATATGTTGCGCGCACAATATAATATTATGTTCGCACTAAAATAATATAGTGTGCTCTCAAAATTAGGAAAACAGTTTTCACTTGACAATGACCTCATTTTATTGATCAGTAAACAACATGAACAAGGTTATGAAGTGTTCGTGGTTTAGACGAAATCTCAGATACAAAATACAATAGTCCGAGACCACAATTATTTCGTAGTGCATTTCTTTTAGCACATAAGTGAAAATTAAAAAAATCCCACCTGGCTTTCTCAATGAAATTCTTACAGTTTGGTGTACTACTTTTGAGACAAATTATATCAAAACTATAAAAAAAACAATTTATCGGCTTTAACTCAAAATATGAACAATTTTATGAAATCTTTTGATAGCTTCCGGAGTGTTAATTTTTAACCTTTTCAAGCTGGACCAAATCACTACTTTCGTTTCAAATTCTGGACCAAAATTTATTTACCGTGTAATTTCAACCCCTACTTGGAATTTGAGGCATTGAAGATGGAGAAATAAATTTGGAAGGGGTATACAAGTCAATGGCAAGTAACCCACTGTCAACACTAGGTAGATATAGGAAGAGGTGGTGTGAGTGCCAATGAGACAACTCTCAATCCAAATAACAATTTAAAAAGTAAATCATTATAGGTTAAAGTACGGCCTTCAACACGGAGCCTTGGCTCACACCGAACAACAAGCTAAGAGACTGTATTTGTCCATTGTGATCTCGGACCATATTTGGGTGAATTGAACTATTTTAATGTCTAAATGCCCACTTGACAGGTGTCATCTGAAGTTGACCTCATTTTCAGGGTTAATTTGTCCCGCAAAGTATTTTTTTGTGTTTTGGTGTATTTCTCAGATACTATACTATATAAGCATCTCCGAATTGGTCTATTTTTCAGATGCGATAATAAAGCTTTGATTTAACTGTATTTAATGTACAAAATAATTATAAGGCGCGCATGTCGCATAAGGTTGGTTTCTCAGATACATTTGGTTCTTCAATACATCAAGAAAATCCTGCACACAAAGGAGTGCTTCAGCTGGCCCATACACACAAATCTGTACGTCATACTAAACTTCACTTCTCGTTTTTTATATAGATTATACCGTTGGTTTTCCCGTTTGAAAGGTTTTACACTAGTCATTTTGGGGACCTTTTATAGCTTGCTGTTCGTTGTAAGCATAAGCGACGTGTTGCAGACCGTACCTTAACCTATAATGGTTTACTTTTTTAAATTGTGACTTTGATTGAGAGTTGCAAGTCTCAATTGCACTCATATTGCATCTTCCTTTATCCATCCAAAGTCCTGGTCTTAAACATTTTCATGAGATCTCAACCGTTCTTTGATACCTCTAGCCAATGCAAATAAAAAACCCAAACGAACTGAAATACCGACAGTAAAACTCAGTTTAAAAGAAGTCCGTGTCCGATATCATAGGTAACAAATGAACCTAACAAAATGCCAATGATACATAAAATAACAAAGGACTACTAGCAGTTACTAACACGCCAGCTTCACACCTCAATTAAACTGATTGAAATATTATGTCTTAATCATATGAATATCAAGGACAATCCCTCCTGTTAGGGGTTGAGTATCATACCATCATAAAACATATGAGTAGAATATAACCCATTTTTGTATGAGCTATATATATATGTATATAGTTATCTCATTGGCTATCACATCGATCGCGATCAATCAGGCCACAATTGTTTGAACAAATGATGCCCCTTAACGGACCAATTTTAGAAAAAAAAGAATCATAATTGTTGCGTTTTTTTTCAAAATATTCCACTGAGGAATACATTTTCATTGACTTTTCCTAATTTGCTACGTAACATTTCAGTTTTATAATGTATACAAACAACATTCTGTAAAATTGTATAATGAAGTCGACAAAAAATAGACACTATAAGTGACCTCTTGTCCTCTCTTCTATTACTCAGAACGATACTATAACTTGATTTGAAACATTTGTACACACCAGTTACTCTTATGAATGTTAAATCATAATAATCATACTGTTTTATGTCGGGAGCTTGTTATTCAGTGGTTGCCGTTTATTGTTGTGGTTCATATCTGTTTATCGTTTTGTTATAGTCATTTTTTGCCTTTTAGGTCTTTTATAGTTTCCTGTTTAACGCTCCGTGATGAAGACCGTATTATAATCAATAATTGTTAACTTTTAAAAAACTATGGTTTTGATGGAGAGCTGTCTCATTGGCACTCATATTGCATCTTCTGATTTATACATGTACTCTGTTTTATCTTTATTTGATCACAACTTTATGGTGAATTTCTTAGACTAAACACATCGTCACATTACAAAAACGAGCAGTACATTTTGGGTCAAAACCGTACTTAATCACCGTCAAATATAGTCATCTTTGATATATAAAAAAGAAGGTGTACGTGTATTCAGTTTTAAGTCGATTTGACTAACTCTTCACTTTAACTCTGATATCTTTAGAGAAACCACTTAATCATTGAAGTTGATGACACTTGAACTTCATCATGAACTATAATAACCAAATTGTTTACCATAAACAGAGACGACCGGATGGACGGACGTTGACTTTTAAATATAACGACCATCTCTAACGTCGACGTAGCATAACAAAGTCGTGAATTGAGTAGCATATCAGTCTTGTGTCAATCCACATAAACAAAATCTTGAGATTTTCAGACAAAGTATAATGCATATTAAGTGCAAATAGTAGTTTTATATTTGTTACTAGAAAACAGGTAAAACCATATTATCAAAGTCTACATAAGTTCGATAGTGTCCTCGCTTTATTGTCAAGTCTGTTTCAAACCGTTCCAATAACTTCTGATATAAAGTGGAGGCTTCCAACGCATCTGTTGGTAAACCAAGTGTCAGACGAAATAAACGTAACTTTTTCAGTATTCAGGAGTTTATACAAATGCAGTGATGAGTATTTCCATGTAATCTAGCACCATTTCAAAAGAAAACCTTATGCACCTCTCCATTCTGTCACTTATAAAAAACGACATTGAAGACCCGTACCATATGTTAGGTTAAATAATTTAACGCACACTATATTATTTTGTGCGCACAATATATTTAATTTGTGCGCACTAAATGTTTAAGTTGTGTGCACAATATATTTAAGTTGTGCGCACAATATATTTAAATTGTGCGCACAATATATTATTTTGTGCGCACAATTTATTTAAGTTGTGCGCACAATATATTTAAATTGTGCGCACAATATATTATTTTGTGCGCACAATTTATTTAAGTTGTGCGCACAATATATATTTTTTTTCTTTGCATGTCCCTAGCGGGGCTCCGTACCTAGCAGGGCTCCGTAATAATAGACCAAATTAATACTGACGGGATCTTTTAAAGTACAGAGTCACGTAATAAGAACAAAAGAAATACAAAGAGTCGCATATACAAAACAAACCACAAAAAAATGAAAGCCAATACACACACATTGACGAGATGTATAAGTACCGAGCCACGTCAAACGGATATCACATAAAACATAAGTTACAGCATTGAAAGTAAAACTTCATTCAGATTCGCTGAATAAACTTTCTCAAATGACTTGATATAAAAAATTATTCACTTGGCTTAATCGAAATTCGGTTGTTAAAATTGTTAAAAATAAAGATTGAAGAAGCTTTTTGTATTTTGTTGTAAATTCTTCAATTAGACAAAATGCACGTTTATAGACGGAACCACTGTGAAAAAAAATCAGCACATGCCTCTGTATTATAGGGTACAAGGAAATTTAACGAATAAACTAAGTAAACTAAAAGTCTTTAGACGGAAATTTGCAAAAAAAGTTATCGCTTTTCTGTTATATTTATTGTTAAATTACCAGATCAGCATTGATGTTTTTTATCCATGATTACCCTCCTACCTTTTCCACCTCCCCCATCTAAAAAAATGAAGAAAGAAAATGAAAAAGTATAAGTATCGTAACAAAACATAAGAGGGCTGATAGATAACTCCCAAAATATCTAACTATAACATGAAATGTAGGGGAAAACAAGCAAAGAAAACACATCATCAAGAGGTTAGTAATACATGTATCATTCTAATGGCAACAGTAGTCTAAATCAGTACCTTTACAATACATTAATTGATATTTAGCTCTAAATGGCACATAGTCTTTCAAAATTGTGAATATCATTAACAGAATCAAGCATCTATTTAAACACATATGTAAACTGTCAGAGAAAAAAAAACCTAGTTACTTGAAATATACAACAGTATGTACCATTTGGTCTGCATGAGACAAGAGTTTTGATGTAAATATGGGTTCTACTTTGTGTTTGTTTATGTTATTTTTTGTACGAACACGTGAACTTAAAAGTCTTGTTATCATTCGATTGTTTATCAGTTCTTTGAATTGCAATAGGATGTCCTTCATTAACAACGTTTGTACGGTTCTATATCTTCTACAAGTTGTTTTCGATCGAGTAAACTACACCGTGCAAAGTAATTACCACTTAACGACACTGTCCACAAATTGAACTTTTTAGCATGATAATTGTCTCCGTAGACCACAAATAGGTTGGTGAATTAATGTTTGTGAAATAATTATATTATGTAATATGTAAAATATCTCTTTTATTTATAGAAAAATGCATGTTTATAGAAGGACATAAGGTGAAAAATGAAACACTGTACCCTGTATCATAAACAAAAATTATGTTTAATGTCAGATATAGGACACATTTCCCCATTAATCTCAAAACGCTTTTCAGAAATATATCGGTTAAGTTTTATGTAGCGTAAAACGACAAATAAAATCAGTATCACTCGAAAAATCTAAAAAAAAAATTAAAGATTCATGGAACAATAGAAATAAGATCAAATCAATACCCGATCCCCTAACAGAAGGAAAAAAGTTTTCAAGAAGACAAATAAAGTCGATAGAATAAAAAAGTATTTAATTATGCACAATATTTGAAAATTTAATAAAACGAGTCTAAATTGAGAACTACGTTCAAACCTATGATTGCGTTGGACAAAAACAAGAATTTTTTATACGTGTGCATGTTAAACACATTTTGTTGTAGAAGGATCTAAATACAGCACAAACAACATTTTCCAAAAGACCAAAAAAGTGAAAAAGTATCTTTACACCAAACGCATTTGATTAACAGGTCGAACTGATGTTCTTAAACCCTGCTGACTGACATTGGCGATTGCCAAATAAAATTGATCACGAGATGCAACAAAATGGATCTGAATATATAAGTTTAATACTAAACTGAAAACGATAAATTTGTTTCCAAGATGTTATGCCACAAACACAAGGTTTCAATTGTTTTTTGTACACCAGATCTAGAGTTCGACAATATATGTCTCTTCAGTGATATTAGGGATCGAAACGGTATTTGGAAGGCCATATAATTTACCCTCGATTTCAGATAGAATCTTGAATTTTAAGAGTCAATATAGGATGAACGGATCATATAAACCGGAGGGAAAATATGATACAAGCCCAAACGAAAAAATATATACGAGTCTAAATTGAAAACTACGGTCATTGATAATACAAATGTATGTGTGTGTATGTGTATGCATACACATAAGCAAGGGTATATAAGGGTGTTTAAACGTGTGTGTAGGTATATGTGACGAATATTTCCCCCTTATGACGATGTTTCAAAATTTTATCGGTGTTATCTGCAATGTAACGTAGCATATAAAATATGTCTCTCCAAAACAAAAGTTGGTTGAGTTTATCCAGTGCAAAAGTAAGCATTTTTTTTTGTAATTTAGTAATTATGTTGTTATGTCATAATATTGTGAAGTTGTTTAATAAATTTGTTTTAGAAAAAAGTGAATGTATATAGAAGGAAACATTGTGAAAAAATAAACAGGATACACAAAATTGATTATATTTTTTTTCTCGCCACCATTATATCATATGA
Source organism: Mytilus trossulus (assembly GCF_036588685.1). NCBI lineage: Eukaryota > Metazoa > Mollusca > Bivalvia > Mytilida > Mytilidae > Mytilus > Mytilus trossulus. The sequence goes on along the minus strand of NC_086382.1, from coordinate 40,270,774 downwards.
GCATAAGATGAATGTAACAATTTATCGTGATGTAAAGGAGGACACTGTGTACTATAAATTCAGACGCAAAACTGTGTTCAGCAACTACATCTGACTTGTATACTTTCGACAAAAGAGCAAACAAGGTAATTATACTTTCATATGTTTACTGTTTATATTTTAGAAAGCCTTTGGCTGTTGTCTGCTCTATGGTCGGGTTGTTGTCGCTTTGACACATTCCCCATTCCCTTTCTCAATTTTATTTCCTTTGTTTAATCATCTGTTATATAAATGTGTTTTTTTTTAATTTGAAATAGTTGAAAGCTTTTATTACACTATTTAACTACAGTACTATTGGAAATAATGCAAATGGCAATAAGTAAATACAGTCTCAGGAATAAAAAGGGATGAAACTATTTGATGTATATTATAGCACGAATTCCGCACTCGCACTATTATTTTTTATGTTCAGTGAACCGTGAAAGTGGGATAAAAACTCTTAATTTGTTATTAAAAATGGAAAGATTATATCATAGGAAACATGTGTACTAAATTTCAAGTTAATTGGACTTTTAACTTCATCAAACACTACATTGACAAAACAAACTTTAACATGAAGCCGAACAGACGGACGAACGAACGGACGAACAGACCAGAAAACATTATGCAATGGACATAAAAAGTTCAGACGTATGGCAATCATGTAAATGAAACAACTGTACATTGAAGACCACAAGACAAAACTAACGGCTGATATTTACTATAAAAACAATAAACGAAAAAACATTTACGGTATATGGCAACCACCGAAAGCCTCTCGACGAAAAAATGTTGTAGGGTTTAACAGATGTGTTAACGCTCAAAACTCCACTGATAGTTGTGGTACACAGAAAATCCATGTACAATACTTTATTATTTTTTAGGAAACCATTTCAATATGAAGAAATTAGCTATTGTTGGAGCAATGTTTGTTTTACTTCTGATCTATTCATGTGGTGAGTAAACACATTTGTTTATTTTACATGCTTTATTTGTTATTTATGGAATGTCTGTAATATTTTTTCTGTCTATGAAGAAATAACATAAGAAATGTGGTGCACACTGAATAACGCGCGTAGCGGGTTATTTAACAGTGTGCACCACATGTTTAAAGTTATTTCGAGTTGACAGAAAATTATCACAGTTATTTCTTATAATGGAATTCTTAATTCCATTTTAATCTGTAGAAAACCCATGAAAAAACGTTGATGACGTCAAGATCATATGAATAAATTATGTTTCTGTGCTGATAACAAAATAACGTCAGCCAATCAGAAGACGCGTTACATTCAAAATTAAATTAACATTGTATCATCAAGTATCTTATTGTTTCATGACAAATCGTCATCAATAGATTATAGATTTCTATTAGACAAAATCTACAGGTCACAGTGAAAGGAAAACTACAAAGATTTATTTGATTTATGCAATGGGATAATGTACAGACAAAGGTTTAAATATGTTAACCAAGAGGGGATGAATCTGTGGGAAACTTTCATTTGGTTTGCAATCATAATTACTAAAAAAAATATTAAATGGTTATTATTATTCAGTTGAATATATATTTGGATCATAAAACATGCTGGTGTAGGTTTTATTTTAATTTTAAATAATGTCCTTTATCATCTTTATAATGGAAAGTTTGTTTGTAAATGAAAAACAGATAAAAAAGTCAAAAAGGTAGAAGTTAAATAGAAATCTAAACTAAATAGCTAAATGACAACAACAGATAATCATAGCAACATTCAACACAGAAGTCTAGCATGTTTTTGGATCAAGCACAAGAACATCATCGTTAAAGGATAGGGAACCAAGAGCTCCAAAAGGACTGACGAAAGATCAAACCTGTTATCTGGTCCTTAACAAGCAGAAAGCATATTGAAGAAGCATAAATTACAATTAGTCTCAAATCTATAAATAAACGTTACATTTGATTATTTTTGCTCATTAATCAACAGAGAGTGAAAGAGAAATGAGTGATGCATTACATCATCATTTTAGTAGGTTATAGGCTTGACATTAATACAAATTTTGAATTGATTTTGATGGTAAATTGAAAAACGTTTTCTATTTAATTGCAAAAGAAAGTATCATAATTCGAAATGCTTTACATAGAATAAATTAAGTGCAAACCAGATGACATGCTCTTATAAGAAATGTATGTGAAGACATAGTCATGAGTGAGCCTTCACGATTGAGATATCAAACTTGAACATATTTACGCACATCATTTAATCTAGTATGTTTACTTCATACGTGAAATTAAAACATTTGTTTTAGCAGCTTGAATGTTTTAATTTTTTTGGTTTCTTTTTATTGATAGGTAATTGACGTTTACTCCTATAATAGAATGAAAACTAAATGATATGATGAGTGAATTTTATTGAACACAATACGTAAACACACTGTTTTTTTTAAGAAAATAACAAATGCAAAGATGCCTTGCTGTTATTGCTATTCTTCCATCTCTACGTCAGTTTTAAAAAAAAATTGTTGCCAGAGAAATAACATGTTTAGTGTGCAAATTATCAAATATTTTTATATCTGTATGCTTATTTCACCTGTAACCACACACACAAACAAGACAATAACACTCAAAACCAAGGAGTAAACAAAGGCTTCAAAAATCAAAGGACATTTACATCAACGTGTTGTTCATAAATAATAAATAATGAACAACACAAACTCTTCTAAAAACCGGGAATGAAATCAGGTGCTCAGAAAGGGTTAGCATTTCCTGCACCGTATACAAATATTATGATCACAATCATATGTTTGCACATGTGTATAATGCATAATCTGTACATGTTGAAATCAAACCTTTGCATTCAACCATTTACAAATTATTAGAGGGGTGAAATTAATAAGATTCTATCTATAAGAAGTAAAAAAAAATCAATGTTCAATGTTGCTGTGACATATTTGACTTACTTGTAAGACGTCTTTTGTTGCTACAAATCTTTCAAATACACCTTTCAGTGAATGAAGTACAAGGGGCGGAACCCAAAAACAGTGTACGGGTTCTGAAGTGTTCTAAACACTGCAATACTGCCATTTACGAGAAGAAAGTGTAAAAAATGTTGTAAAGAGAATGGAAAGAAACACGGACGATGCTTTTCTGTCTTTTGTGTGTGTTGGAACTGGCCATAAGGTGTAGGGTGAGTATAACTAATAATTACCATGAGATGAGAATAACCAGCTATAACTAGACCAATGTCACCCCTTGGACTAAGTTAGATGTACATTTGTGAACTCCTTTAGAGCTTGTCTTAACAAAATATTTCTGAGATAAAGTTGGTTCATCTTCAGTCACTGCAAATGAAATATTCTTTAGTCTTTTTTTGTAGGGGTCTGTAATGCAGTGATTGTCTCTGATCTTTATCGTTTTCGTTCATTGCTTTTGTTTTTCGTTACGATGTATCTTATAGATTAGTATACATTGTTAATTATACTCATTATTGCTGGACGTGCGGTTAAATATACTTGTTTTCATCTGCTTATTCAGTCGTTGGTGGATAGTTAGTAATAATATCATACTAAATTTTATATTACATCTTGAAGAACTTTGTACTTACCATTTATGTAATTTGCAGTAATTGAGTGCATTAAGGACTTGGTTTTGTTTAATTTTTGCCTTAATTTTACGGATTCTTTTTACAACTGAACTGGCAAATTTCCACATTTAACGATTTAAGATCGAACCACAACGTGCATGACGTGATCCAATCAAAATTGCATTGTTCGTCTATGATTAAACAGTCCTGATTATTTCATTTACCATTGGTTGTTCACAATGATTAGTATGCATATATATTTACCATACAAAAAAAGTAAAATAATGAAAGTTCCAAAAATTCTGAACTCCGAGGAAATTCAAACGGAAAGTTCCTAATCAAATGTTAAAATCAAAAGCTCAAACACATCAATCGAATGGATAACAACTGTCATATTCCTGACTTGAATGGTACAACAAATTTAGAAAAAATGACATGGTGGATTAAACCTGGTGTTCAAGCATGCTTAACCTCTTACTTGTATGAAGTACAGTCGCATCAAATTCCATTATATTAATAACAATGTGTGAACAAAACAGACATAATAGTTAAAATAATGATACAGCAGTCAGCATTTCATTGATTCCCATTCTCTATTGTACCACCAACTTCCTCCCTAATTCCCAAATTACATCATACAAAAAAATCAAAAAATATCTAGATCTTTTCTATTCATAGTTCATCCTAAATACCATTATATGAATGTTAAACACTTTATAATTAAGCTAGTGATTATCTACTTTATTTAGGGATTCATGTGATTGTCTATTTTATTTGTAGAAAGCATAAATAATATAACTATTTTCTTTTTTTAGAACAATGAGCCCTAAGAAAACTGCTTTCTGTTAACAGTTGGATTAATAAAGAAAATTATGAGACAAGATGTCTTGTGTTTTTCCTAACAATATACTTAAGATATCCCTTTACGCTTGGTGTTAGAACATAATGAGATTAGCTCAGTACGTTAAGTCATATTTTACCCAAGGCGTCGATCATAATTGTAGTATACATGTAATTATGAAAAAAAAAGATTTCCAAAGGTTCAAATGTCTGGTTGCTCGGAAAGGTTCATTTATTGTAATGATTATCTAAATGTTTTAATAATTTATTAAGAAACATAGAAATGACTAAAAACTTGAGAAAAAAAAATACTCAAATAATACCACAAAAAACTGGTGCAAAACGGACAAAATATTTAGCAATTCCTTTGGAAAGGATAGGGATCGGGGTTGACCAGTTATAGTAAAAGTTGATTATACAAAACGTTAAACTTCTTCAAAAACTTTGCTGAAAATGAATAATTTCAAAGTCAAGAAATATGACTGGTCAAATAATTTCATAATAACAGGTGCACATGCAACATTAACACCTGTGTCATTTTTCTGCAAAATTTTAGTTAAATGAGTTGAAGACTAGAGGAGGCATTGTTTGTTTTTTTTGTCATGGGTAAGCATCATGCGTGCTGCTTATATTCGGTGTTTTAAGTCTCATTTTAATGTCACAATTGCAGCAAAATGGGCGTGAGAAGCCTTCGACAATTGGAATATATATTCAATAACTGTTACCAAATCATGATGGCGCCAATATAAAACTTTCTTAGTGAAGACTGAAACGTTACTATTGTGATTTATTATTTTGATAAGTAAACTTATTTAGAATTAGCTATACTTTTTTAATAAAAAAAAATCGTGAAAAGAAATGTACGTTCTTGAATATCAAATCAGAAAGTCGTCCTACACAAACGGTACTTGCTGTTTGTAAAAACTTTAAAAAAAAAGTTGTTGACTGATGAGTGTAAGAAACCTTTCAACACGATTGTTCTGAGAGTACCGTTGGTATAAAATCATGATTAGTTTGCTTCTTGCATTAAAGCAAAACAGTAGTTCTATATAACTAACAAAGGTAATAAAAAAAATCAGTCTAATTTTGAAACTTAACATATATAAACTTTTCTGTATTCAATAAACCAACTTTAAACGTGTTATGTATTTATGACTAAGAGAAGGACTACGATGTAGAGAACACATGGAAAATCGGCCTTTTAAGTTTTCTTTTTCAAGACAAAGTTGGTTAGTTAGAGGTATTAGAAAAGCAATTTTGATGAGAAAACCAATCACGTATAAACAAATAATTAAACATTAAACACCATTACAAAATAAAATACGAAAATTCAGGTATAATCAGAATATAAGAAGCGAAGGATACAAAGGGGCGACATTTAGAAGAAAAAAAACATTGAAAATAAACTGACAACACCATGGCTAAGAAAGGAGAAAAACACAGACAATTGATTAACAATACACAAACAAATCACAAAACGCAACACAAACCCGACGCAAACATTGGGATGATTATAGGTTCCCAAGGCCCGGAAGAATGAGCAGATCCTGCTCCACATGTTGCACAATTAATCTATTATACAACACAAAGAGATAATACAAAGGAAGCATTCGGAAATCATAATTATTTAAAAAAAAAAAAAAGATGATCTCATAACCTCAAATAAAAACGCCGACAGGACAATTTCAATAACAAACGCATTTTGGTTCCTGTGGAAATTTCAAAAATCAGAGCTAATGTGCAATACAATTCGTGTGTTGACCCCAGGATTAAAACATATATAGACTCCATAGTGTGTTCGAAGGATCATGAACATTGTGTAATGAATGTAGTATGGGCTGTTTTCTGTATGATTTTCCTTATTTGTATATCCATACCAGACAGTTTTCAAGCAATTATTGTTATTTTTTTCCAAAATATTTGGTGCACGAACTTGGTGGTTGAATTTTACGACGAAATTGAGCCGAAAGACACTAAAAAAAAAATTCCATTTGCTGATTAATGTCAATAGCTTCAGAAAATGTCCACTGAAAGCCTAGTTTGAACAAAATGTTGAGGAAATATGTGACATTTTCATGCGCCTTTATGTAATATTATACTAATGCAGGATGTTGCCCTGAGTACACAAAAAAGAAACTATATTTCACCATTTTGACTTTTCAAAATCACATTTATGAAAGATAATGATTACACACATATAGTGTAACATACAGACACAAACAGTTAGGTCAATGTATAAGAAACTTAGAAAGCCAGGAATGACAGATGAGTAAACATGTTGTGGTTCAATTTTAATGTTATTTTCTTTAAACTGTGGACAGTTTAACTAATGTCATAATCGATAGAAAAAAGTGTTTGTGGTTACGACCAGTTCAAAATATCCGTAGTCATGTTTGGCACTGAAATTCGAAAGGTCAACAAGGTTTGATGTTGTCCGTAAAACCGTCTGAGGGATACTTTTAAATTAACAACTTAAAAACCCCTTGAAGCAATGGCTTTATGGTAAAATGTAACCTTTTAATAAAGAAATTACGATAGAAATGGCAAGCCTGGAAATATTACATTATATAATTACCTGGGATATATATATATTCCGTGTGCAGGAGCTGCTGGAAAACATTGAAAGTTTATAATTATAAAATAGAAATTATCTGTTTTGTCGTAAAGTTAACGCTATGACCTTTAATTGTTAATTGCAAGATGTTATTTAAGACAACCTTAATGCCTGTCCCAAGTCAGAAGCCTGTAATTCAATGGTTGTCGTTATTTGATGTGATACATATTTGTTTTTCGTAAATATATTGTACATGAATTAGGTCGTTAGTTTTCTCGTTTGAATTGTTTTACATTTTGTAATTCAGGGACTTTTTGTAACTGACTATGCGGTATGGCCTTTGCTCATTGTTTAAGCATTTTCATAGATAGCCATTCTGGAAACAATTAAATAATTATGAAAACATTAAAATAACAAAAATAATGAACTCCTAGGAAAATTCAAAAATAAAAAAAGTCGATAATCAAATGGCAAAATCAAATGCTCAAACACATGAAACGAATGGACAACAACTGTCATATTCCTGACTTAGTACCGGCATTTTTTAATGTAGAAACAACATATGATTTTAGTTGGTATTTTGAAAATTGAAACAACTCTTTGTTCCCGTTGTTCAGAAACAACTCGTTGAAAACAAATCGGACATCAGTTTAATTTTCTAAATGTCAATAATTAAACATTTTTTCAAGAATCATAATTATAGAGATGGTGACACCAAAAGGGACTAAAAGTAAAGGAAAATTTGAACAAGGAAATCATATATAGCTTTAGACGAAGGGGATTCCTATTTTTGATTCCCTCCGGCCCCTGTATAGTATTCCAAATAAAAACAAGAGACAGTTCAAAAATACTTAGCTATTGTTTAAGTTATATACCCCTAGAATAAATATATAACATCCATCCTACTAGTTACATTAACGGTGCAATCTTTACTGCACCGGATGTGCATTTTGTCATAAACGTCACTTAAGTAATTGACGAGCCCAAGACACTTGATTGTGTTTGTTTATATATCATAAAGCTTTCAAGAATTTACAGTATGAATAATAATAACATTTACACCTGCATATACTTATATTTGGAATTCAACTGTAAAAAAAGTACTATGCAATTTGAAAACAAATCATATGTAACATACCAAGAGTGTATTTTAACGATGTTGGAATTTCGCTATGGGACGTTTAAGATACGAGTGGCTTGTTATCGTCAAATAACAACGCTCTGTGTCAAACGATAATTATTTTTCTTAAACAACATACATTGTAGCTGAAGCTAGGCAAATAACAGTAGCAGAGCTATGTATATATAAAAAATATTTGGCATTATTGTTAATGAGACAACTGTCCACAGGAGACCAAATGACTTAACATCAATAGGTTACCGCAAGACCTTTAACAATGAGCAAATCATATGTTCTTAACAGAATATCCGCTGTATTTAAATGACCAGATTCATATGTCCTCGTAAATATTCAGCAATATCTTCATGGCCGTTCCACTCCGCAACACTGATATCATGCTCTTTTACTTTCGCCTCCGCTTTCAATAATAGTTTAACAATATTCATATGTCCTTTCATTGAAGCATAGTATAACGGTTCACGTGTATTTATGTCACCATTATTGCTGACAGGAAAATTGTGTTTCAGTAAAATCTTGACAATTTCGTCATGTCCATGTTCACAAGCAATAAGTAAAGGCCCGTTACTATAGAATGTTTCTTTATTCAGAAGAAGTATCACTATTTCACTGTGGCCGTTTTGACATGCATTTTGAAGGGCAGTGGAAAGATCTGAGTAGATACCATGTGAAAGTAATAACTCGACAATGTTACTGTATCCATTTCTGCAAGCAACGTCAATTGCAAATGTTGGATATCTACTAAAATAGTCCATTCCTGTGGATGATTCAATCAAAATCTTAACGATATTAATATGTCCCATTGAACATGCTGCAGATAATGGTGATTCTATTCGATAAATTAATGAAGGTCTAGATTGCTCTTTCCATTTTTCAACTATGAATAAGACGAAGTCATCATAACCCAAATTGGACGATAAGAAAAGTGGTGTTTTGAAATATTCTACGCAGAATTCAGTCAGATGAATTCTGAGATATTCTATGAAGGCATTTCTAAACCCTGGATTTCTATTTTGTATGTGTACAAAAACGTTTTTATTTTGACGCGAAATTTCTTTTAAAAGTCTTTTAAAGAGTTGTTCATTATAAGTCTGATTTAAAATGATAACAGCACTGGGGCTACTGTCCTCACATTTATAGGATTCTAGTCTTATTCGGTCTTCAATAAATGAATATTTAGCGTGTTTTAATATGCTTCGTATAAAGTTCGTGCCGATATTCGATACAACATTTTCGTGTATTTTGTCATGTATAAACAACCATTTGTTTCCTTCTCTTTTAACATATGTGTCTTCTATCGATTCAAATCCCGCCTGTAATAGCTTCCGACTTTTCGGTGTTGATTTAAAACCTGACTCTGCTATGACGCTCTGTAAAATAGTATAGCCCTCGGAATTTGTATATTCATCCTTCAATGTTGTTATATGGAGTTCTCCTGCAACTAATAAGAGAGCGAAACAGATATATGATAAGTTCTCTGATTCTCTCATTTCATTAATTTTATCTGTTAAAACTTTGTCAGGATTTAAGAAAAAATCTTCTATACTGTTACAAAATTGTTTTCTATATAACGTGCAAAGTAATGGTAGCTGTTTTGTACTTAGTAAAAAATTGTTATTCTGATAACCATTGACCTCATCATTGTCAGGGATATATAAGTCGAAGATCTTTTGACGTTCTTCTCTTGATAATGACATTTCCGGTGAGTGCAAATCACACTCTACAATAGATGGAAGATAGTGCTTTATGTTGCTTACATTGATTGTATTTGGTCTACACGTAATTAAAAACTTGCACCTTATGTTAGTTGCTGCTATACGTTTCATTCTATCAAACATCAAATTCAATTCAAACTGGTCCTGATCTGAGATCGAAAATTTTCCAAAATAATCGTCATAAAGATATAAAATTTTGGGGCAGGTTGTTTCATAATTATTCATTGCAGGAAAATCACTACAGAACGATGGCCATTCGGAAACGACAAAATATCCATGACTTTCTGACATGCGCAAGGCTATAAATTGAGCCACACTTGATTTACCAGATCCGGACACTCCAGAAATTGCAACAAATCTGTTATGTAGGATTGTCTCAAAGGTATTAAGTGCTGCTTTCGATTCAATGAACTTTTGACTGTGAAGTTGTTTCCTCCAATTTCGTTTAATTTCAATGTTTTTCTCTGCAAAAAAAAAGTTTTTCATTTTAATAAATTGTTACACAATATGATCTTGTAAAAGAAAGGGGGGCGAAAGATACCAAAGGGACAGTCAAACTCATAAATCTAAAACAAACTGACAACGCCATGGCTAAAAATGAAAAAGACAAACAGAAAAACAATAGTACACATGACAGAACATAGAAAACTAAAGAATAAACAACACGAACCCCATCAAAAACTAGGGGTGATCTCAGGTGCTCCGGAAGGGTAAGCAGATCCTGCTCCACATGCGGCACCCGTCGTGTTGCTTATGTGATTACAAATCCGGTAAATAGTCTAATTCGGTAGGTCAAATTCATGAAAGGGAAGGGGATTGTAGTTACGACGTAAGGAACATATCCGATATCATTTGTGAAACGGTTTTTATTCCATAACTCGTGATGGCGTCCGTAAAATTTACGAAGGGATGATTTCAACTTCACCATTTGGAACTCTTGGTTTAATAGCTTCCTTGTGAGCAGTAACCCTTTTATCAAGAAAATCATGATAGGAAATGCAAGCACGGGAATATCGTATCAATTGGGAGATATACCCCGTTTGCGGGTGCTGCTGGAATGTTGCTACTTAGAAATGGAAATTTCACAATTGGAAAGCTGAAATCATCTCTTTTGTCGTAAAGTTTTGTCTTCAACCGACACTCATTGTCAATTTCTAGATGTAAGTCAAGATATGAAGCCGACTTAACTGTATCTGTAGTATCCTTTATCTCCAATTCGATGGGATAGATGCGTTCCACATAGTCACCAAATTTTGAATTGTTTAGTGAAAGAACGTCATCTATATAGCGGAAAATAGAGTTAAAGGATATTGCTAACTTCTTATCTTTCTCCCTAAGAAGTTCCTGCAAGTAAATTGATGTTGATAAATGCATTTGCTTATAAAAAAATATTTAAATGTATATGTACTACCAGATGAAAGTCTGATAATCACAAAATTTGATCAATATCTACTTTGACCATTGCTTTGGACTGCCACGAATTTACAGGGAGATGAGAGTTATTTGTCCATGTTGCAGGCTAACCATACAAACAGTTGGTTTTGACAGCAAAAGGAGAATCGTTTCTGTGGTTTTACGTTTTTCATGATGTAGCTTTGTGTCATAAGTAAATCAGTTTCAGTTAGTGCGTTCCTTGATGTAAGTACTGTGTTATTTTACATAAGGATCAAAGGATTGTGCAATACTAAGAGTTATATATAATTTTAAAAAGTAGCCACATTCGATGAATTCATCATGATCATTATAATGTTTGATATCCTATGATACAATTACACTTACCAATGTCATATTTATGCATGTTTAACTCCTGCAATTGAGCTCTTTCCTCTTCTTCCGCTCTTAATAAATCTTTTTCCCATCTGTGTTTTTCTTTTAATCTTTGTATCTCCTTCCTATTACTTTGCATCTCGCTGAAAATCTCACAAATATAATTTCTTTCATCTAAACTCTCCATTTTTTTTACTCACTTCGTGGCATTCTCTTAACAAATTTGTTCCACCTAAACGTCTAATGGCCTGTAATACAAAGGCAAATATTTTCTTGAATAATTTTGTAAATCACTTTAAACGGTCTCTCTCTAGTTTTATATAGTAGTATATTCGTATGGTATTTAGTTTAACTGATCGTAATATTTGACTAAGCATTAGTTCGCATTCCATGCAGAAGACTCTTACTCTGTCGACACAGCCCTGCCTACATGTATTTAGCAGTTCATGCGATTCAAACAGTTTCTGTTCATTATCTTGATGTGTTACTTTCTAACCTATTGATGATATCTTAAGAAAATTAAGATTCGGTGTAATTTAAAAGGAAGGCTTGAGAATCAAACATTGTATCAGATTATGTCTAATAATCTGGCACAATTACTTGTCGATGTGTAGGGTTTTTATTGGTTCTATATTAATTTTGTCACTAAAGGGAAATGTTGGTAAAATCGTATGGAACGCGAATATAACTCGAAAGTTTATTTTATACAATCTCAAATCCGTCCCATCTTTGTTTTTACATTTACATAAAAAGGGCGTTTAAAATATCCGATATTGTTCCTGGATACTCAAAAATCCGAATAAGGAACGATATATAGCTCGGTCTTTAAGATGATGAACTTAATATGTTTCTATGATATTACAACCATATTTTTTTTTTAATAAAGAGAGTCTGAAAGCATAATAAAAAGCAAACAATGTACAATATTTTCGACAAATATTAGTAAATACATAATGTTACCTCAGTCAGATCGGTCCAAATTAAATTGAAAGATTCTACAGATAAGATACTTTCATTAAGGTGAGCAAAATCGTTTCTATAATGCTTAATTCTGCTGAGATCAGCTGCAACACTTGTATCTTCCGGATCCGGAGTCTTTTCATAAACACAAATATCTGTAAAGTTCTTCAACATACAAAGCATTAACGAAACATCAAACTGTGTTGATGAAGGTACCTGGCCTACAATTTTAAGAAAATCTGGCTTAATCATTGTTAATTATACATCCCTGGCTTTTTTCGGAAAATACTCGTCACAAGTTAGAAATATGGCAGCTGTGTTTCACTTGTTCGTTGATTGGTCATGTTGATAGCGTAGGGTTTGGTTAGTTTTTCATGGATTTCTCCGTTTTGAATTCGTCTTGGAGTTCAGTATTTCATACTCGGAGTATGAACGTTCCAGATGACGGAACATTCCAGAAACGCGCAAAAAATCTAGAAAAAAGTGTTATTTTTAAATTTTACTCAAACGTTAACGAAATATCTCTCATTTTTAAGTGAAGTCTACCAAAAAAAAAAACATACTGTAAACCAACTAATTTTTGCGAGCAATTTATTTTCGCTACTTTCACGAGTAGACATATAACGCGAATATAGATCGTCACGAATATTCAAGACCTTTCCTTATCACACTACATCAAGTAAAAAGAAAATCGCAAAATTTAAAAGTTGCAACGAGGACTAGAAAGGGTGAAACGTGAAATGTAGATCCGCGAAATTAAGTTTGATTACAGTATGAGTGTGTTTTGTTCTTCTCAAGTTTTACTTATAAGCAATATTGTGATACTATAAATTCAAACAAGATACGTCAGAACACAAAAAAAATCTCACCCATATGGACAATGGTATAGATAATTCAGGACCACGTCGATCTTATTTTATCATTGTCGCCTGCAAACAGCAACAGAGTTTTCCGACATAAACAGAAACATATTGTGAAAAAGGTACACATAATTGTTCATCGCTAACAAATGAACAATAAACCATTCGAGATAAAACGTAATGTTTAAAAAAAATCATACCCTTTTTTGGATCAAGAAGATCGATTTGTGGTTGTTTTAAAACTCCCTTTTTTCTCAGCTGATAGATCGTTGGGAGTTCTTTTCTGATAAATTGTTTCAAGCATGAAGGATGAAATTCTTTGTCGAATACTTTACGCACAGCAAATGGCGAAATTCCTGTCAAAATGACCTGAATGATAATGTAGTTTTTTTCTTCATCTGAAATTGCTGTCATTGCAACTACACTTTCAACAGAGCTTCAAATCTGTGGAATATGCGTTTTTATTCTAAAATGAAATTCAAAATGGACAAAAAAAATATGTCAATTGGAATACCTTTTCGTCAAATTACGTCTGACCTGAAGATAATATCGGAGAAATATGATTTTCCGACTTAATGTACAAAACAATTCTTCTTTCGTTTTACAGATTCGTAAAAGATGTTTTATCATAGGTTTTCATAACTGCTATTATCAAATTAGAAAACTCAAAGTAGTGGCACAAATGACCATACAAAAGAGGAGAACGACATCAAAGTGATATTAAAACTCATTACTGAAAAAACAAACAGATAATGCATATAATTTTATTATCTTAGCTATATTCGGCACAACTTTTTGGAATTGTGGGTCGTTACACTACTTGGTCGATGCCAGTGCCTGCTGGTGGACGTTTTGTCCCCGAGGGTATCACAATCTCAGCAGTCAGCACTTCCGTGTTGACATGAATATCAATTATATGGTTATTTTTATAGATTTTCAATTTTCAAACATCATGAATTATTCCAAATACTAAGGATGGTGTTTTTTTTATTTATCTCAAATAGATTTTAACTCAAATATATTAATAGCAGACTTCTACTTTGAGATGACCTCTTTGTAAGTTATATGCATGTTTGTCAACTGATATACAAATCAATATGAAATATATGTTTTGCAAAGATTAAGGAATAAAAGATGTCACAGGTTTTTTCTCAGACATGTTTAGTTGCATATAATCAATTGATATAGAGCTTATGGTATATTAAGATTTTCCTACATGGAAAAGATAGTCGTTTTAAGCTGCAAACAGTTGCAGTGAAATATATATAAAAAAAGGTTACGTTATAGGAACACATGTACATTTTCACTCATATTCAATACGTTATTTATGGACCTGTTACATTGTATTGACACTCGGTGAATCTAAATAGGTCCACATATAACGTATCGTCAAAAGTCAAATGTCCATAATTGATAAATATGTATCCAAAAGAAAACATATTAAACCAAATTCACAATAGATCAAATCATTTTTAAACTTCAATATTATTTTAACGACTTAATTTCTTGACTTGTTCATCGAAGATTGTTAGCAAATGATAAATCAATTTAACATTTAAAACCGTACGTGATGCACCAAATTTATTATTATGTGTTAAAGTCTATTTTGAATAGAAACAATTGTGTGTATAGAGAGCAACTCTGACTTTTAAACCATTGTTTTACCCTCGTGGCGTTATAAAAACAATTAAAGTATTGTATGAACAATATGTTTTAATGAGGGATCCTTCGTTTCTGTATTCTTATTTTTCTATGCCATTTTCTTCAGTTTTCTTTATAATGTGTGTCCCTTATAATATATATTCTTTAAATATAACCACCTCATTATTCTCTATTCTTATTTTTTTCCTTTTTTCTCTCCATTATTTATATTTCTTGTCAATTATCATAGTCTCTATTCTGTAAACATGATACACACCCCGTATAATGGAATGACACAACAATGAAAGAAAGAAACAAATTATAAACATGTTTTGAGCACAATATCAAAATATTATAAATATATAACAATGGTATTTACCAATATGGAGTCACACTGCAATCAAAATAAATCCTTGTACATGTTGTATTTGATAATAATTAGAATGTCACATGCTTGCCAATGTGACAATCACCCATCTAATACTGAAAAACAAAGTTCTATGATGTACATAACATAGTATTTAATATATTCATAAGATTAAGTAATGTATACTTGTAAGATGTAACAGGTGTTTCCAAAACATATGATTCAACTAAATATTTACTATTGATTATGTTGACTTCCGGTACGTTTTGCTGAGGAAGCTTTTCAGCTTTTTCCTCAGCCATGCCAACAAAATACAACTTAAAAAAATACGTTTTTCTGTAAACCTTTGTTCGGCTTATTTGATACCAGAATAAAAAGATATGTAAAAACGCTCATCACACAAGACAAAACTGTCATTTTAGCAGAAAATAGTTATGTTTGATACCATATTTGAAGGCGTTTACTTAGATAACATAGTAAAATTGTAAAATGTGTGTTATTGAAGATGAATACCATTTTGTTCTTGTGTGTCCATCTTATAGATCTGTACGAACACAATTTTTACCAAAGTACTATTGTCATTGGCCTAATAATACCAAACTATTAAATTTACTACAAGCTTCTAGTAAGTCTCTTACGATCAAATTATGTAATTATGTAAAAGCTGCATGGAACATTCGATCTTCTATAGTCTCATAACTTAATTTATATGTCATTGTATCATACTATAATTGTTCTCTGTTGTCTTCATGTTTTATATTATGTAATATATGTTGTTAATTTTGCCATAGCATGTCTATGCTTTGCAATAAAGATTCATTCATAGACACACATGGGGAGGGGGTCATGTCATGATACATTTTAGGAAATAAATATCTTTATAAGTTCACAAAGAATAGAATATTCATTCATCTATTATACTTGAAGAGTTAAAACTTTTATAGTTTTTTAGTTTAAAAGTGTAGGTATGTCCCCCTTAAAATAAACGGAAGACTATGCGGACACTAATATCGTTACATTATTATTTGACCACTGATTAAAGAAAGAGTGTTTTCCTCTAAATTGCTGGTTTATCTGAAGGTCCTTTCGGCATAGATTTCGTACTACCAAACACACAAACTTATAACTACCAAATATATTTACTGTTGCATCCCCTGCAAATATACTCTATGTCGCAATCAAATGGCTGTCCAGATTGCCTTTTCCTGTGTAAACTGGACCCTTAAATTAAGAAAAAAATCATTGAATAAAAAAGTCATATTATCAGTTTATTGTCGATTTAAGAGTTTGAATGTATCTCGTATATCTTTCGCCTATCTTTTGAAGCTTCATTTGAATGTTCTTCTATTATATCTATATTTTATGAAAATTCAATGAGTTAACGTCCATTTAATAGCAGTGCGTTGGGATGATGAAAGTGTTTCTTTAATTAGTCATGTTAGTGGCGTCAAACAAATTGGTATTCTGAAAATACTCCAAAAAGTAAATTAAATTAGAAAATATTGAACTCCGAGAAAATTCTAAAAGGAAAGCCCTTAATCAATGGCAAAATGAAAAGCTCAAACACATCAAACCAATGGATAACAACTGTCATATTCTTGACTTGGTGTATAACGCGCTTTTTAGCAATCTGAAGTCCAGACATGACCCGTTGTAAAATGTTTAGTTTCATTCACTGTGGTATTCAGCAATCTCATGATATAAAAAATAAAAATAACATGCATGAATACCGAACTCCAAGAAAAATTCAAAACGGAAATCCCCTTATCAAACGGGAAATTCCAACCAAATGGGAAACAACAGTCCTATATATGTTTTTCATATTTACAAAACAACTGTTTGCCTCAGAAAATAAATCTTAAGACAAATACCTAAAGTCTATGTGTATGTTGATGTTCGATTCTTACTACATTTAAGGAAAAATAAAGAATGTACTCTGACTTGTAATTTGACCTTCCTGTATCTTTTTTTTATATTTTGGACAATTTTTTCTTTTTCTTAATATATGTTGCACCCCAAAATATCACACCCTATTCTTTAATTTTTAGTGCTGAGTCCCTTTTTTCTTCATTTATTTTTTACTTATTTTTCTTTATTCTGTATCTCTTTTCTGTACACACGATCCAGATTTTAATGTATTCACTCGTTGAATATATATGCATATAATTCAAGCAGACAAAGAATTTGAGAACAAACTGAATTTCACAACTCTGTTTACGGAGCAAAACAAATCGTTCCGACAATTCAAACATGGATCTCCTGAAGATAATTTACATTTACTGGCCTTCACCCGTTTCTCAAATTGAAAGTGCTGTATGTTGTTCAGCGGTAATTTAAAGCGGCTAGCAAACGAGAAAAAGACACTTAATCAGAAACTAAATGGAATATTGTCTTCACATAAAGAAAGTCTGACAATCAAACAATCGGGAAAACGTCATCTAGGCATCTTACTCGTCTAACCTACTGGTATGAAAATAATCAACGAGATATATGTTAGCATGAAGGGAAAAAAAGGGCAAGCAAACAAGAAAGTTTAGCATCAAGGACCACGAAGGTCAAGCAAATTAATATCATTATGTTAATTTTCCACAAGAGTGAGTACAAGGGAAAAACAAAATATTTTGTATTATTAAAAACTTATTATAACTTAAAGGGGCACTAGCTGTCAAATTCATCGATTTGACTCAAGTTCTCATATTAGATATACAACAATGTCAAACATTTATTCAAATTATAAAAAGTCTAAAATAAACAGCTAGCTAGTTCATTGACTCCATAATATGTAGTTTCGTTTACATATGTATTTTTTACGTATATACACTATCTAATTAATTATCGAGATAACCCGAAAATAACCGACGGTAAAAAAAAATACGATATAAATATAAAACTAATTATATAAAAATAATTATAAATATAAAAATAATTATAAATAAATAAATGAACCTCGTGCAAATGGATTTTTTTTCTGACCGGCAGTTTGATTTCATGTTTAAGGTTTAAAAAAAAAAAAAATTTCGATTTTACCATTCAAGTTAAGATGGCTCTTGAGTACAAAAATTTCAGCAAAAATATTTAACCATCATTTTTTCATTGCAAATTTAATTATTTAAACTATTAGTTATTCCTTTATGATATGGAACAAAAATCAACCCAGATGACTTTTAAAATGTTTCTATCATTGAAAAAGTTCCAAATTATCTCCCCTTTGTGCAAAAATACCATTTTTAGGCATTAAATTTGAAACATCTTTTTAAACTCATCGATCGGTGAGCTATATTGTTATGCCCCACCTACGAAAGTAGGGGGGCATTATGTTTTCTGGTCTGTGCGTCCGTTCGTCTGTTCGTCCGTTTGTCTGTTCGTCCGTTTGTCTGTTCGTTTGGTCGTCCGTCCGTCTGCCCCGCTTCAGGTTAAAGTTTTTGGTCAAGGTAGTTTTTGATGAAGTTGAAGTCCAATCGACTTTAAACTTGGTACACATGTTCCCTATGATATGATCTTTCTAACTTTAATGCCAAATTAGAGTTTTTACCCCAATGTCACAGTCCACTGAACATGGAAAATGATAGTGCGAGTGGGGCATTCGCGTACTGGGGACACATTCTTGTTTATTATAATTTTCAAATAAACTGTACATAAACTATAAATAATTGTAAAATTTAAGCGATTTCTGTAATTAGGTTATTTTTTTTATTTTGATATTACCTCTATTTCTCCTATTACATGTATTAGCTCAACAGAAAAAAAGGACATTAACAGAAATGTATGCTTCTTCCGGAGGCAGATTGTGAGTTTAATGAACGGTGACCCCATTTTTTTTTTAATTTAATTTTTCTTTTAAGTATATGATAAAGTTCATTTTATTAAAAATATCTATAGCGTAATCCTATATCAGAAAAAAAAGATTTATACCCAGGAGCCCCCTTAAAAATGATTTGTTGTTGGTCGCATTAAATTCTGGGGGATTTTTCATAAAATAGATATCATAAGATGTAGTTATGTGTGAAATTTAATTGTTTATTTGGCCATAACTTCGTGAGCGTTGTTTTCATTTTCTGATGGTTAAAACACAATTTCATTTTTCAGTACAATTCAGTTTAATCAAGTTGGTTAGAATACATAAAGCAAACTTTTTCGGTAATATTTCTTCGTTTTCACCTTTTCAGAAAACTAAAATGAGCGCGAAGAATATCATGACCAAATAAACAATAACACTTTTCGGCATCTTTAATAATAATATCATGGTATTTGTTTTACATGTATACGGCATTGTCCGTGTATTCAATAGTCAAGGTTATATGGTTTTTTTTTAAATATTGAGTTTAATTGAAATGATAGGAATTTATTTTGTCCCATGACTATAAAGTAAAAATTGACTCTTAAAATACCACAAACACGAGTGTGTTTTGAACGTAGTTTTCAATTTAGACTCGTTCACACATGCACATCGTATATAGGGTCGTCCTTGGTCATCATCGTGTTGTGTTATTTATGGTTTTTATCTTAACCAATCAATCTAGGTGTCGCTCTGGTTTGTTGCTTCCGGGTTTGTCACAATCATGTGAAGAAAACTGTGAATTTCATCATTTTGCTATTTAAAATAGGTTTAGTTGACTCATTTCTAAACAAAATTATACATATCAAGGTGTTAGCATACAAGAAGTTGAAGAAATGTCGTTCTTCTCAAAGAAACCAACTGTAGAACGTAAGATTATTTAAAACCATAAAAATAAACGGAAAACTGTACATAATTTTTTTCATAATCACTGTCAACGTATATTTGCGGCGTATATTTGTTCCACCTAACAGAAGTTCCAGTAGAAACTTTATTATAAACAATGTCATAATACCTGTACCTGATGGAACAAATATTCTATACTATTTATTCCGTTAGGAACATCTACTGTAATATTTACTCCTGTGGAAGTAATATTCCAGAATATTTTTTCCATTTGGAACTTATATTATAAAGGAACATCTATTCCGTGACATCACAACATATTATATTTTTTGTTTTCATAAACTACATATATTTAAAAAAAAAAATGTGTTTTTATATGAAATAATATAAAAAAAATGCAGGTGACAAATACTTTTGGCCATGTACATGTACTGTACATGTATTTATGCTATGGCGTGTACATTGTGAGTTGACTATACATTTC
The DNA here is from genome assembly GCF_036588685.1 of Mytilus trossulus. Lineage (NCBI taxonomy): Eukaryota > Metazoa > Mollusca > Bivalvia > Mytilida > Mytilidae > Mytilus > Mytilus trossulus. The sequence goes on along the minus strand of NC_086382.1, from coordinate 40,250,195 downwards.
GTCATTTGTAGGTAATGTTAAATCTGCAAAAAAAGAAAACAAGACAAAAGTCTGTTAAGCTATTTATCTAAAGAAATAAGTGATTTTCAATCAAAGAAAAAGTTCTGTGTTTAATAGAGTATGAAAGTTTTCAACTCTATCTTATAAGAGGGGGGCCTTTAGTAGGACTCCATGATCAGGTGTTTTTAAGCTCAGGATATAGGGGTTAATCCTTGCGTGATCTACAAATTCTATTTTCCAATATCGGGTTGTCAGGATTTCATGATAAACACAGTCATGATAGGTTTAATCTATGTTTTGATGATAGATTTTAAAACTTGCTTGTTCCAATGGAATAGGACTCTTCATAGTTAGTTCAGCCATATTGGATAGGGGGCAGATTTTTAGGAAGGCGGTGGAAATAGTATGAAAGTGTGGGAAATCCTACATGTATGTGTGTTTCCAAGCACCATTTTTACCTCTGTTATGAAAATCTGCCCCCTATCCAATATGGCCGAACTATTGTACCTTGTCAAACAAAAATAAACTTGGAGTCGATTTGTTTCTCTGATGGTGGCCATGGTGAAATGTTTTGTTACTTTACCATGTATCTACATACATGTAGCTGATTCAAGTTCTAAGAAGTCTGATTAGAGAATAATATGCTTTTATTTGAGAAAGAATCAGTTTTAGATTAAACCAAATGGTCTGTCAAACATGTCAAGTGTGCAGTGTTTACATTGTGTATGCTCAATAGAAATACATTACATGAGGACAAGGAAAACAAGCATCTATTACAATGATTTGTAATGAAGTACATGTATATGTTTTATCCTATATAAACTATGTACACTACACATTTGCTACATATATATATTTAAATCTTATTATTTTAGAATCAATAAAACAGAATGACAGAGTTCTTAGAAAAACACAGAGAGATTTAGAAAGAGACAGACATAAGCTGGAACTTGAGGAAAAGAAACTTGTAATTAATTTATCAAATATTTTCTTACATGTCATATATCATGTATATGTATATATTTTAATTTAAACCGACACCCTTTACCATGTTTTCTACTATTCTCTATAAATTATCAGGGTTCTCAATAAGGCGAGTCCATGTACTCATCAAAATCTGTCTGGACTCACCATTTTTAAAACTGATCAGTCAGGGGTGGAACTTAAACATGTGATTTTAAAATCACTTCTTTGAGTGATTTTGACTGGGAAATATTTTAAATTTTCACACAGACTTCAAAATCACTGAAACAAGTAATTTGAGAAGTTAAAATTTAATCACTTAAATAAGTTTTATAAAATAAAATTGATATTTTTCCACAAGCTTGATTTTTTCATTGGTAAAAAGACCAGAATTCCATTGAAAAAACAGCTATGTACATGCAAAAATTGTCATTTGCTTGATAAGTCCACCAGTTTTTACAGTTTATTTGAATATGCAAAGACTGGAATAATTTGTAAATCAGGACATAACCTTAAAATAAATCATTCTAATTCTTCTAACACCAATCAGGTCACCTAATGTTGTTGACCTTTGTCTGTAAGACTAAGAGTAGTTAATGAATATTTGATTACAGAACAATTCCCAAAGGTACTTTTAAAAGCTTTAAAGCACTAACTTACTGCCCACGCCGCCAAGTCACTGGTGAAATTGAAAAAGATAAAGGGATAATTGATTTATGTAGGAAAATTATAGAAAAGTTTGTGAAAATATGGAAAGTCACTGAAATTAGCATTTGAAGAGCAAAGAAAACAACAAAATCACTTAAATAGGTGATAATTGAATACAAAGAAATCACTGAAATACATTTATGTAGGTGGTTATAAAATTGCTTGTTAAAGTAGCACCCCTGACTGCTGACGAGTCCACAGATGCATCAAGATTGAAATATTTTGTATAAACTGCACACAGTTTAACACAAATATCAATATTTTATAGCAAAAGTTTAAAATTTATCTGAATTTAATGTCATTTCATTGCTCTATTAGGAAATGGAGATTAAAACAATATAGGGTTATTGCATGAATATTGGGGAATATTGCTATGCAATAATACATTTTATGGCATAGCAATATAATATTTCCCACAGAAAGTAACCCAAAGTAAGCGTGCAATAAATTCCAATATTGCTCTAGTGTAATAAATCTCCAAAATTCATGAAGTCATCAATGACAAAATCTTAGTTTAAACCAATTTTTACTTTCAAATATTATATTGCTATACAATAAAAAGGTTATTGCATGAATATTGGGGAATATTGTCCCTCGTAGAACATAAATTGCACTCACAAGCTCGAGCTACAAATGTATATAAAATTCTACTCGAGACAATATTCCCCAATATTCATGCAATAACCCTATAATATTGTAATAAATTATTTTCTTCTTGCTGTTGGACTCATCATGGCCAAAAATTATGATATACAACATGTACAACAAATTACAACCACTGAAATACTGACTCCTGGCATGGAAAAAAGTAAAATAACAAATCTACAAAACTCTAACCTTAGACAGTTATGTTACACATTTAACAGTACAACATAAGATAAAAATCTCAGTCTTATCAGTTTCCAAGAAAATCACAACAATTTTACATCCTATTTGTCTAATAAGTGAAGAATAACAATATCACACAAAGCTAATTTTCATCATAAAAATAAAATTGGGAATGTGTCAAAGAAACAACAACCCAACCATAGAACAGACAACAGCAGAAGGTCTTCAATGCAGCGAGAAATTCCCACACCTAGATGCGTCCTTCAGTCTATGCCTATATGATGGTTTTGACTAAACAAATGAATGTTTTATATTTTACAGGAATTGGAAATTAAAAAAGCTGCTAAACAGAATAATAAACAGGTAAGAATTTGGTAAGGTAACTCAGGTTACTTCTACAATAAAAGATTAGGTAAATTCCCTACCAGTATACTTTTTACCTGTCCATGGCAAAGTTCAAATTTGAATATCACTTCCAGGTTCCCTTTGACAAGAATTCACTTGCCACAGGTGACATGATAGTGTTCTCCTGATGCCCTTAAAGATGTTAAAGCACTGGTGATATATTTCTTCCGTGGTGCTATCTTGGATGATTTTATAATAGAATGTATACATGGTATAGAGGGCCATGATCATGATGGTGCTTTATTTATTTGGAAAAATAATCTTGTTAATTTCCATGGTGCATTTTGAAAATTCTGAAGAAAACACTGAATGAAATGGAAACCTAAAACAATGTTGTTATAAAAAGGATAAATAAACAATTTTAACATCTTGTATTTTGTTCAAAAGGCAAATCGTATTCTACAATCCCTACACCAGGACCATGAACATTGTAACTCAAGGAAATTTATATTTTCCCTTCAAAAAATTGATGGAGACAATTGCATTTGAATATAGAAAAGAAGATGTGGTATGATTGCCAATGAGACAAACCTTTACATTAGACCAAATGACACAAACCTTTACATTAGACCGAATGACACAAATTTAGCAATTATTGGTCACTGTACAGCCTTCAACAATGAGCAAAGCCCATACTGCAAAGTCAGCTATGAAATAAAAATGTAAAACAATGCAAAAGAGAAAACTAAGGGCCTATTTTATGTACAAAATATGAAAGAAAAAAAATATGTAACACATAAACAAACGACAACCACTGAATTACAGATTCCTGACTTGGGTCAGGCACATATCTACGAAATGTTGCGGGGTTAAATATGTTAGCTGGGTGTTCTCTTTACTTGCAATAGGACCAGTGATTAGAAATTCAACAATTTATTAGGATCAAAGAATTTTTATGAAACAAAAGGTTATTTGATATTGAAAGGGACATTTTGATAGAGAAATATTAAGATAATATAAAAAAGAAGATGTGGTATGATTGCCAATGAGACAAGTATCCACAAAAGACCAAAATGACACAAACCATTAACATAAGTAATTTATATCTAAGTAATCAATAGTATTGTACTTGAAAGTTTGTGTAATTCATTGAAGATTGAAATTGACATTGCTCACATTATTATATAGAATGTTATTAAAAAACAACATCAATTTTGTTATCTGCAAAATATGTTCAATTTGCATGAATGATTAATTATATAACAGTATTTAAAACACAGGTGTCTAACTGAATTCTCTTACTTATTTTAGGCATGTGTAGTTCTAGCAAAACAATTAGTAAATTTGAGGAAACAGAAGACAAAGAGTTTTGCAATGGGCAGCAAAGTAGGAGCAATAGGCAATCAACAGAAGGTAAGAATTATGACAAAACATAAGTAAGCCGTATTTTTATTACAGCTTAAGGAGGTAGACCTAGGTTAAGGGAAATAACTCATAAAATCATCAGTTTGTGTCAACCATTTTCAAAAAATATATTCTAAGCTTCTAGGTTACATTGTACATAGATTATTTTCAATCTGTGTCAGGTAAATGTTTAAAATACATTGATGAATTTGACTTTTACAAACGCTTAACTAATTTAAAGAGTTATCTCCCTGACCAAAGGTTTACCCCCTTAACTCCTTATGTGTGTTGTTTAAATCTGGTAATATTGTATTTGCCAGATAACCACAAAAGCTGCTTTAAATTCAGAAATACATAAGTCAATCTTTTTGCCACATGATCATGAATTTAAAATTGAGAACAGAGATGGGGATTGAAGAGACAACAACCCAACCATAGATCAGACAACAGCCAAAGGCCACCAATTGGTCATCAATGTAGAGAGAAACTCCTGCACCTGGAGGTGTCTTTCAGCTGGCCCCAGAACAAATATGTAAAATCATACAAGACAAGCAAAGGCCAGAGACTTCTGACTTGGAACAGGCGCAAGTTGTCGCCTGGTTAAACTTGTTTTTTGTTTACCAAACTATCAGTATTTTCACTATTGTTAGTCTAAGTCTTTCAGTGGGTATATAAGTGAAATATACGGTTCACTGAGTTAAGTAACACATTTTTATTCATTTAGAGAATTTCTATTAATTAAATGACAATTTGAGTTACAATATAACTGAATGTGCATTGAAAGAATATGATATTAAAAGGAGACGTGTTATGATTGCCAGTGAAACAACTATCCCCCAAAGATCAGACAAAGTGGATGAAAGCAGAAAATCAAATCTAAAATGTTTCAACATGAAAAGTATGAAACAATTCAATTGAGAAAATAAAGGCCCTAATTCATAACAAAACAGTTTACAAAAAGCAAATATCAATGAACATGACAGGCTTGAACCAATAACACCACTGAATTACAGACCCCTGACTTGGGACAGGTGCATATAGAATGGCTGGGTAAATCATGTCCTAACATTGGAGAATGGTGTAACCGTACAACATAAGAACAAATTAGAAATCTCATGAGATGAATACAAAGCAGAAATACATTTACAATGCAATAGGACCACAAACAAGACGTGACAGGGTATTTATACATCCCTTACAAAAAATATGCACAACATAAATAATTGAGATTACTCACAGTTACTGACGGATGAGTTTGTTTTCCAATCAACTTAGTTAAACAAAATTAGATTGATAGAAATGTTAATTAGAACTGCATTGCTAGACTTACAATGGTACATGTATCTGAAGCAATTTACACTATTTGAATGTTTTATTTCAGTTAATGCATTCTAATATGAAGATGGCTGGTGCAATGGGAACTACCACAAAGGTAAGAGTAATGGCAGATGTGCTTTATTTGGTTCTCTGTTTTGTGTCGCATGAATGCATAATTAGGCAATTACACATTGGCGAAGTAATAATATAAAAATATTTGTGTTAATGCATTTGCTCTATTGACAACTCATCTTAACCAACATGCAACAAATATTTGTATATTAAGGGAAATAACTCAAGATTTATTCTGAAATTTTGTAGGTTTCATGGATCTAATGACTAAATGGGATTCACAATGTTGTTGTTGGAAAATGTAGTCTGTTTCCCATCCAGTATTTTATTCGTGGTTGTTTTTATGAAATGTGGAATCTTGTTGATCATTGCCAATTTAATCTTTGAAGAATGAAAACTGTTGATTTTCTCTCTCATGTCTCTGTTGTACTATTGTTTTTGTCTTATTTTGTTGTTTACTTTTTTGTCTGTGAACCCCAGTTCACATACATGCTTTGTACTTGTATTTTTGTCAATTTGATAATTGTTTTTTAATTGAATAAAAAATAATAATACAAAATGTTTATTTCATATTTCCAAAAAATAAAAATACAAAATGTTAATTTCATAATTCATGAAATTATATTTTACAGACAATGCAACAGATGAATAAAGTTATGGATCCAGTAAAAATGGCAAAGACAATGCAAGACTTTGAAAGAGAGAATGCTAAAATGGGAATGACAGAAGAAATGGGTAAGCTATTTGTAGATTATTGTAGAGATGACCAATGATAATCTGTCTATTGCTAATTTACCATTGACGCTTTTATTAATTTCATTGTATATCGCTCTACTGTGCTGAGAAAGGAAATTATCAGTCAGTAAGATCTAAGGAAATTTGGTAAAATAATGATAATTTATGATATACTTGAAAATAAATGTTTAAGAGAAGGTTAATAATCTCAGTCTGCACCAAAATCTTTCACACTGCTAGTCTTGAGAACAATTTTCTAACATTTTTATTATAAGTAAGAACAAAAATTTGCATAGGTCCAAAGAAAGCCCCTCCCCCCTTAGAAATAATCTGAAAAAAAATGAAAAAAGGAAAGTTAATTTGAACTTAAATAGCCTTTTAAGTTGTAATTTCTTAATGAAATTTATGAAACTTGCCAGATTTTTTTTTAAAGATTAACTCACAGCTGACTGAATAAATTTAGCAATATTTTCAAATTCTTTGTCTCATTTATTTACTGATGAATGGACCTAAGTTTAATTTGCAGTTAGCTTCAAGAAAGATTCAAATGATGAAGTATAATTCTATTAAATCATTCTGGAAATTTAAGAAATTTGCACAGAAGCTTGTTTATAAAATAAAGAAAATCAGCTATTCTAATCAGTCAGGACTTATTTTGCATTTAAAATTGAAACTGTCTGAATTAATGGTTTATAGAAATAAATATCTTGTTAAACTATCTTTGATTAATGAAAATATGGTAGATGTTTTATTTTTTATGATAAAGCAACCTTTATTTTTTTTTTCATTTTTCAGTATTTACTGAATCCGAATAAACTTGTTTAGCATTTTGAATTTGCATATAGTCTTGTATTTAACTTTTGATACATAGATATAACTTGTTCATTCCATCATATAATTAGGAACATTAATCTCAGATAAACGCTTTGTGAAAATCAAGAAATAGCATTGGAGGAAAGAAATTATTAGATTCTTTAAATGTTTTCCCTATTTTACCATTTAAAGGCCTTTGCTATTTTTTTGTCTTTCAACATATTACACCTTCACTCTGGATTTTGCAGAACCAATTACAATATTTGATCCACATGATCCATAAGAAAAATATTCTTACAAAAAATATTTATAAAGTCATTTTTCATATTCCTGACTTTTTACTGGCAGTCAAGTAGGAGCAGCCAAAAGAAGTAAAATCTATTATATAATCAGTGCAACTTGGAATAAAAATTACTGTTTTCTGATAATTTTGTTGTGTATAGAAAACATTAAACAGTTAATCCATAATGTCCATATGTTCAACCACAAGATAAGTAACCTATTGAAAAATATGAAGAATGGTGCCAAAAGAGCATATTACAAATGTATGAGTATGGTTAAATTAGATTTTGATAGAATGTTATTTCTTCTTTTTGTTTTTTAGTAAATGACACATTAGATGATATTCTAACAGAATCAGGAGATGAAGAAGAAGAAGATGCAGTGGTATCACAGGTTCTGGATGAAATTGGTATTGAAATCTCAGGAAAGGTATGCAATTAAATATTTATTGAAAAATATAAAGGGACATAACTCCAGAATAGTGAAAGTCACTCAACCCGATATTCAAACTTGATATGTGTTTGGTGGTAGTTAGCAATGTGTTTAGGCCAAAAAAATATATGTCTGTTTCCTGCTTCCAAGGCAAACAAATCAGGGTCAATAGGTCGGGATTTTTTTAAATTTTTTTTTATAAATTTTTGCACTCCCTGTCAGGATTGCGGTCGGTTAAATGTCATGTTTGGTTATGGTCCTGTACCCCAAAATGATTTAGTCCCTTTAAAGAAGCTTAATTGAATAATCCTCCCAGTGCTGACATTTTTTAAACCTTAATTGTAGCACATTTGTGCTGGGAGCAGCCATTTTATTGTTTGGGCATAGTAAGATAAAGATCTGAATCGGACTGGTAACGATTTTTTTCCAGATTTGACTATAAAGATCTAGGGTCTGGGGGTTTGAGTCAGGGTCAGTCGGGAAACAGGAAACGGACATATATTTTTTTTTTTGCCTTATAGTCTTGTAATATAACATTGAGGTAAACTAATGCTAGAGAAGGGAAATTAATTTTGGGACTAACAAACAGACATACAGATGGACAATGATGTAACTTATTGCCTCAGTGGTCGTGGCAGAGGCATACAAATTAAATATATGGCTTTATTTTGATAGTATGTGAAGTCAGCAGGTTAATTTCTTAATTGAAAAATTTGAAGTAATAAAGTTTTATCTTGCTGATGATGATTTTAAGGGTTTTACAAAAAAAGATATAATTTGTACATCTCTGAATTAAAAACTAAATTGCCAGTATTCTTTTACTTCACTTTAAAAAAAACCAGGCATTGATATATACTTCATTTAATGCTTTTTCAACCCAAAAGATGGTGTTGGCAATTGTTTTTATACCCCCCACTTTAAAAAAGGGGGGTATACTGTTTTACCTCTGTCTGTCCTTCCGTCAGTCAGTCCGTCCGTCCCATGAATATTTTTCTTCGCATTTTTCTCAGTAACTACTATACAAGGATTTCTGAAATTTGGTTTCAGGATTTATATAAGTCAGCTTTACCGTGTGATGCGTTTTCAGATTGATCACTTGACAACTTCCTGTTTACCGAACACTTGTATGATTTTACACATGATAGCCAAGTTGAAAATTTTCGTCACATTTTTCTCAGGAACTACAATACAAGGATTTCTGAAATTTGGTTTCAGGATTTATATAAGTCAGCTATACCGTGCGATGCGTTTTCAGATTTATCACTCAACAACTTCCTGTTTACCGAACACTTGCATATTTGTACACTATTAATGTTAAACACTTGCGGCAAGGTTATCATCAGTGAGCAGTAGCTCGCAGTTTCACTTGTTATGTATTGGTTAGTTTCTGAAAACAAGTTAAAAGGGACATCTACTTAAATAATGGTGTTTTATTCATGATATCTCTCAATATAAACTGAATTAATGATAGCAGGGTGTCAAAAGAACCTTGAATTCCAAACTCATTTTTATCAATGAGACATGGGGGCTTCAGTGACTTAGTGGTCAAAGTAGTTGCACAAGCCATTTAATACTGAAGTTGTGAGTTCAAACCCCGCTCCTGCAGGTGCACTGGAATCTTAATGGACTTGGATTGACAGTTTTCCTATCAGTGTTCTGTGTTTTTCTCCTAGCACAATGGCTTCCTCCACCCATAAAAACTTGCGGCCTTGAAATAGACCAAAAGCGGTACAGAAAATCAAATCATTCAGATAACATTCAGACGTTCAGAGCATCATTAAATATTGAAGTCAGATTTATTTTAGAATGATCCCAGATGTCAAGTTGAAATAATCTTATTTTACTCAGTCTTCAGTTTTCTATGTTGTGTTTCATGTACTGTTGTCAATATTTTAATTGTTGATCATTTTTTGCCATGGCATTGTACATGTGTACTTGAATAATATTAATTAATTTTAATATCTCATCTTCAATAAATATTATGCAGAATTTGCCCTCTATTGACATTTTTTCTTATTTTATCCTTCTTTAGATGGTAGATGCACCTTCTGCGCACAGAGGAAAATTAGGAGAATCTTCCAAGTCAAGAGTCACGGACGATGATATAGAGAAACAATTAGCAGCACTGAAAGATTTATAGGTGTAGATCGTGTATATGTGTGAAAGTGTGTGGATGTGTGAGTGAAGCTCTGAGTGAATGATAACTGCATACAGTTTGATAAACGGTGATATTTTAATGTTTAAGAGCAAGCTAGTCTTGGCATTATTTATTTTACTGTCATTATTCTGTTGAAAAACAGACAATTGAATGAAGCATTTTCTAAAGAAGTAAAAACATTCAAAATGTGTCAAAGAAAATAAATTAAAAAAAAGACATATACAGGATATATTATCTTGTTAATGTCTTAAATTTAATTATAATAATAAATGTTTTAAAGAAAGATTTGTCTGAGTAGTAATATATAGTTTTCAACACTGCAACAAGTGTATTACGATACAGTTAAACTTTATTAATTAAAGCACAAGTCTTGCAGAGCTTTTGAATAATTAAAATTTTACTGTCGAGAGTAGAGAAATATTGTAATACACGAGTTATAGTGACGAATACGAATACTTTATTTCTCATAAAACTACAATTACATAGTTATAGAGAACATACATAAATATAACTATAAGGTACAATTTTTACAAGCATGTGTGAACAATACAATGAAATTAACTTGGAGGACTGACTTTCACATTTATAACTTTGATAAATTTACATAGTTTTTCTAATATTACAATATTACATGAATTAAACAGTTGATCAAACTTATAGATATTAGGGTTAGACCAGCAGTATGTAGGTAAAAATTTCTTTCTTTCAAACATAAAAGATCCACAATTCATAATATAATGGTATCTTGACAGAATCTGTTCCTCTGATGATTTTTATCATTCTTGTTCAAAGATTTTCAGAAACTTGTGTTCTTTATAGGTCATCAGACAAGGTCGCCTTTTTTCGTGACGTCACAATAGTAAAATTCAGAAGAAAAACAAAACATTTTGACGTCATAATCATTTGCAGAGAACAGATACTTTACTAGTGAGGAGAAATATCTTTCTCACGCCGGTCAGGAAATGTGAAAATAACACAAAATTTGAAAAAAGTAAATTCTTTATAAATTTCAGTCAATTAACACATGTTAATTAGTCCATGTATTGGTTTTAGAACTTTCAGAATTCATTTCATATTTAAAACTTTTTGTAAAGATACTTATGTCATATGAATTAGACTTCATTCTGTTTCCAAAAAAAGAAGCTATTTTTCTAGGACTTTCATTTATTGCATGAAAAATTGGAAGAGAAGTTTTTTCTTGAAGTTTTTGATTAACCTGTTGTACATCAGTTAAGAAGGATGTGATGTTCTCTTGATATTCAAGTTAATTAAGTGAATGTGTTTTTTTTGTATTACCACCTAAAATTTAAATTATTTTAATTTGTTTACAGGTTTGTTCCTTTGTGTAAATTTTGTTAACAATTTGTTGTTATTGAATTTGTTATTTGTGGATATGTATGTATGAAACATTTATATCATATTAAAGTAAATAACAAAATTAAAGGGCATTTGCTGTCAAGTGTTTGAATGACAGATATTTTAACTATTGTAGCCGCCCACTAAATCATAGTCAACCAATAAAACATAATATGCAAATCAATTGCAAACAAAACGAGGAAAAAGTATATTGTATTTTCATTTCACATTCTGTAATTTTTGAACTGATAATGCACTATCTGTAGTATGTTTAAATATTGCAGAAGTTGTGTAATTATTCTGGATTGTCATCTATTTAAATTTTTAATAAATTATCAAATCCAATTTTAAGATTGTTTATTATTTTTAGCTCACCTGGCTTACAGGGCCAAGTGAGCTTTTCTCATCACTTGGCGTTCAGGGTCGTTAACTTTTATAAAAATCTTCTTCTCTGAAACTACAGGGCTAAAGTAAATCAAACTTGGCCACAATCATCATTGGGGTATCTAGTTTAAAAAATGTGTCCACCAAGGCTAAAAATAGAACATACAGGTAATATGCAGTTTTTATATGACCACATTTTTTTGGCATTGTATAATGCTATTGTGTAATCATGACGACGTTGTTTTGTGTAATCGTGACGACGTTGTTTTGTGTAATCATGACTACGTTGTTTTGTGAAATCATGACTACGTTGTTATGTGTAATCATGATCCGATATATACTCAATTAGATGCATAAACATTTCTTGAATAAAAAGCTCATTCCACGAATGAAAAATATAATTTAACTTACTTACCCCCAGTGCGCATTTTTTCCTGAAGATATGCATGTTGTTATCAATTATGGTACCTCAATCGGAGTTGAAAATTCTTTAAAACTGAGTATCCATCATAGCAGTACTTTGGCAATTGAAAGACTTTGAGTGTGAATTCACATTACTATTAGACGTGCCACGATACTTTACTACCCCAAATTCATGTATTTGGTTTTGATTTGTTATTCTCATCGGATTTTGATTTGTTATTCTCATCGGATTTTGTCTAAATTAATGCTTAGTCCGTTTCTGTGTGTGTTACATTTTAATGGTGTGTCGTTGTTCTCCTCTTATATTTAATGCGTTTCCCTTCGTTTTAATTTTATTACCCTGATTTTGTTTTTCGTCCATCGATTTACGAGTTTATAACAGCGGTATACTATTGTTGCCTTTATTATAACAAGTAAATCTTCTTTTCAGAAATTCATTTTTTTTTTTAATTCTAATAAAAAGTAAAGTTTAAACATAAATACAGTAAATGAATATTTGCAATTAACTGTCTTCGATTTATGTGTCAGAATGAAAATAGATAGTGCACTTGATTATAGGAATGCTTAAAGGTGCCGTGGTATAAATTTAATTGTAAAGTTCAGAGGTTATCCTAAATCTTTCAAACATTAAACGAAAACCTTTTAAGATTCCTCTTTTATGCTATGCGTGATACATGTTATTTAAAGTTGAATAAAGACAATTATTGAAAAAGTTTTAAATATGTCCTTGCGAAGTTCTGATTTCTAAGTTGATATAACATTTATGTAAGCAGTATATTGAATGCAGTAATTAATGTGGAGTTCTAAATTACCAAAATGTGACGCAAGTCTGAAGGACTCCCTTTTATTTTCAATGTTAAATATTTGTAATCTTTGTAGAAAATCTTCGTTTCTATGCCACACGTCCAATTATCCCGTTCCGAGGGGTCCTTAAACTGCTAATTGTAAATACATGTTCTATAAACTTATATTTTCCCATATTAAGGTAACTATTTTCAAGATACTTACACTGAGTAATTATTCAGGCATGAAACTGTGAAAAAATAAAAATAGCAAAAATACTGAACTCCGAGGAAAATTCAAAACGGAAAGGCCCTAATCAAATTAATGGCAAAATCAAAAGCTCTGAACATTAAAGGAATGGATAACAACTGGCATATTCCTGAGTTGGCACAGGCCTTTTTTATGTAGAAAATGGTGGATTAAACCTGGTTTTATAGATAACTAAACCTCTCAGTTGTATGACTGTCGCATCAAATTCTAGTGGATGTCAAGCACATATCTTCTCAAATAAATGAGACATTCATGATCAAAGTTCAAATTTCGCACACAAAACATCACTTTTTTCACTTTTACCACTTAATTTGTCAATATGTATATATTTTTCAACATAAAATTGAGAATGGAAATGGGGAATGTGTCAAAGAGACAACAACCCGACCAATTAAAAAAAAACAACAGCAGACGGTTACACACAGGTCTTCAATGTAGCGAGAAATTCCCGCACCCGGAGGCGTCCTTCAGCTGGCCCCTAAACAAATATATACTAATCAGTGATAATGAACGCCGTACTAATTTCCAAATTGTACACAAGAAACTAAAATTAAAATAATACAAGACTAACGAAGGCCAGAGGCTCCTGACTTGGGACAGGCGCAAAAATGCGGCGGGGTTAAACATATGTTTGTGAGATCTCAACCCTCCCCCTATGTATGTAAAGTCAATTGTATGACTTTTGTCTTCTCATTGGTATAAACCATACAGATTATCCTTGTATTTTATGCAAGAGATATCATACCTTAATACGGTATCGAGCTTCCACGGAACATTAACTTGTTTAACACAGAACACCTTAAAACAAAGGACTTACCATGCAGAGCTTTTGAAAACTTTTTAAAAATACCTGAAACACGCAATGTTACGTTTGATGTCACAGAAAAGAACGAAACCGATTATTTAACAAATTGATGTTTATTTAAAAATTAACATAATCAATTTCTGCTTTACTAAAGTGTGGATAGTGATATTTTAACATATACATTTTTTTACGGAACGCCATAGATGCCTTATGATAAGAATAATCATATACATATTAAATTAAAGGTTGACATATAGCCATTAGCAAATTTTCTATACTATAACGACATTTGACACTACTACTCGTGTCAATTTGCTTTATCACTAAAGTATATTTTTTTTATTATATAAAGACGTTTTCATATAACATCGAGTTATTGTTTCATACTATTCTGTCATTTCATTTTGACATAAAGATATCTTGATATACTAGTAACATGGAGCCTTTCTCATACTGATTTGTTATTTTACTATACAATTATGTGATAACAACTTCAGGGGTAGCGTATAGGAGTGTTGCACACATTTTTCCTTTGACAGAGGTTGTCTCTTCGTCAGACATTAATTAGGCCGCTATACAATATACATTTTAAAATCCCAAAATTCAACGAATTCCTCCAAAACGATAGCAAATTCTTCGGCTTCCATGATTCCAATGACTTCGACAATGTTTTTGTGTTTGAAGTTGAGAAAGGCTTCAAACTCAGTAGAGGTTTTGAGGACTACGCTTTTGATGTGGTGATAGCTTCTTCAGTAAGAGATACAACGTTTGAAAGTCCAAGGTTCAATAAAAATTCCATACCATTTAGACACATTTTTGGTGCCTTCATATGGAAGGGTCATATCAGCAGAAGATGCATATTTTGAAAGTAAAAACACGGATCGATAGAGAAACGTTCTGTGATGCCTGTTTGGAGAGGTCATATCAGCAGGTGATGTTGAAAGTAAAATAAGGTCGATGAGGAGGGGTCATATGAACATGGAATGTTAAAAGTAAAGAAAGGGTCGATAGAGACACTTTTAATGGTTCCCATAAGAAGGGTTTTATTAGCAGGTGATGTTAGGTCGATAACGACAATTATTGAGGTGTCTATAGGGAAGAGTTATATCAGAAGTTGGTGTAATAAATAAAGAAAGGGCCGATAGAGACACTTCTCTCTTGTTCAACTTTCACAAATAATTACCAAAAAAGGCTGAGTATGAAAATATATTCAACATGCTGAATGTATGGAACGCCATAGCTGTCTTATGTGTCTTTTTTATTGCTTTTCTATTATAAGATGGTGCTTTTCTATTATAAGATGGTGCTTTTCTATTATAAGATGATGGTTTTCTATTATAAGATGGTGCTTTTCTATTATAAGGTGATGGTTTTCTAATATAAGATGGTGCTTTTCTATTATAAGATGGTGGTTTTCTATTATAAGATGATGGTTTTCTATTATAAGATGGTGCTTTTCTATTATAAGATGATGGTTTTCTATTATAAGATGGTGCTTTTCTATTATAAGATGGTGCTTTTCTATTATAAGATGATGGTTTTCTTTTATAAGATGGTGCTTTTCTATTATAAGATGGTGGTTTTCTATTATAAGGTGGTTTTCTATTATAAGGTGCTTTTTTATTATAAGGTGGTTTTCTATTATAAGGTGCTTTTCTATTATAAGGTGCTTTTCTATTATAAGGTGCTTTTCTATTATAAGGTGCTTTTTTATTATAAGGTGCTTTTCTATTATAAGGTGCTTTTCTATTATAAGGTGCTTTTCTATTATAAGGTGCTTTTCTATTATAAGGTGCTTTTTTATTAACCCCCAGGGGTATAAATGTGCATTTCATTAATAAATAAATAAATTAAATAAATTAATAAAAACTTTGAGCTCAAAATATTGACTTGAGTAAGTTCACCAGCACACTAGAAGACCTGATATATAAAATATTTATTACATGTATTTAATTAGATTACTATCTAATTTTGACACCTGTCGTAATCACTAATCGAGCAAATAATCATTTCATTTAAGTTTTCACACCTGAGACATCAAATACATTTAATTGAATTAACTTATATAATCAGATGGCAATCAGAAAGATTACAGTGAATTGAACTTTTTATTAAAGAATGCCAAAACTGGCTCTCTCTTTTTTTTTAAAGATAAAACTAGATAGCTGACATGGATTAAATTAAAGTGAGACCACCAATCTGCCGGTATCAAATCATTTGAAAAAACAACAACAATGTATTCCAATATGACCTTTAACATCGAAGAAGTAAACTTGCATTCAGTCGTGTTCAGACACTTTACAATAGAAAATAATTACATTAGATGTAAGTTTCATTATAATACGTTATTCTGATTGGCTAACATGTTATTCCGTAAACAATTGCATCAGACAATAACATTTATCATGCATGATGACACGAGGTCCCACAAAAAAGTGCACAGGTGAATTAAATAAAACTGGATAGAAATCGTGTTTTCATGATTTTAGCTAAAAAAAATGTAATTATAAGTATTGAATACTTCTTTTTGAAACTTTATAGGGTTGTAAAAGCGTTGACCGTGCGTACATTTTTAGAATGAAGCGCTTCCGCGCTTCATACAAAATGTACTTCGGTCAACGCTTTTACCACCCAATAAATTTACAAAAAGAAGCATTCAATTCTTAAATAAAGGACGGGCATCGAACACAAAGTTACTTTTGTATAATACTGCACTGTCACTAACTAGTCTGTCACTATATTTAAATTTAAAATTGAGGCAAAATATATTCACCATTCGGTGAGGGGTCTGGCGGTCGATCAAGACCCCCAGAAGCCTTGAAAAAAAATACGCAAAATCGTGCATCCCGAGAGCTTCTCGGACTCTTAGGAGGCACATTATTTGAGTGTCCTTTCCCTTGGAACCTCAGTCTCCAAAAACAACAAAACACCAGCCAGGTTAAAGACATCAGCCAAGTTAAAAAATACCTCAGTCAAAACAGAAAGGTTGTATAAACACCGAAATCTACTAAGATTGAGGTATGCTGATAATGGCAGTCAAGGTCATCAGATACTTCTTACTGACAGTCAACATTCTGTGAAGAAAGAAAATCCTGTTAATATATTTAAAACCAAAGACCTAAAATACAATTATAGATGTGCGAATCTCTTCATGTATCATATATGTCTCTGTTAAACACATCGGCGAATGTGAATTCAGTCCGGTCAACTTTTTTTAGCAGAAACATATTTGTTTTTACTATAAATTTATATTTTCGTATAATTTGTTTTTAAATCTCACAGATTCCTGAATTACTTGGACAATTATTGTCAATGATATTAACACTTGTTGTCGACAAGTTGAATATATGTACAGCGTATAACGACGAGTGTGAATACCGTCCGGTCAACTTTATTTGCTCAAAAATATTTTTTTTTCACTTATTTTGTTTGATTTTCATAAAATATATTTTAATATCTTTAAGGTCTACAAATATTAAACCAATCTACCGAATAACAAAAAAGTTATGACTATTTATATCTCGTCCGGTAAACCGTCTTGTCACTATCCGGACAATCGTCTTGTCATTAGTGGTTCCCCACACTCCCGGTTAATCACGGGAACCACCATCACATAATAAAAAAACACCTTATAATAGAAAAGCACCTTATAATAGAAAAGCACCTTATAATAAAAAAGCACCTTATAATAGAAAAGCACCTTATAATAGAAAAGCACCTTATAATAAAAAAGCACCTTATAATAGAAAACCACCTTATAATAGAAAAGCACCTTATAATAGAAAACCACCTTATAATAGAAAAGCACCTTATAATAAAAAAGCACCTTATAATAGAAAAGCACCTTATAATAGAAAAGCACCTTATAATAGAAAACCACCATCTTATAATAGAAAAGCACCATCTTATAATAGAAAACCATCATCTTATAATAGAAAAGCACCATCTTATAATAGAAAAGCACCATCTTATAATAGAAAACCACCATCTTATAATAGAAAAGCACCATCTTATAATAGAAAACCATCACCTTATAATAGAAAAGCACCATCTTATAATAGAAAACCATCATCTTATAATAGAAAAGCACCATCTTATAATAGAAAAGCACCATCTTATAATAGAAAAGCAATAAAAAAGACACATAAGACAGCTATGGCGTTCCATATGAATGCAAAGAATATTTGGATCAGATTAATACAGTCTCTTTTCATCATTCATATAATTTATCCAAAAAAAAGCAGATTCCTTCAAGACCCATTTTTGATATTTTGAAGATGATATTTATTTATGGAAACAATCTTCTATTACAGCTTCAGTTTCCGGTGCATGGAGGGAAACAAAATCGTTCATTTTTTTCTGAATTTTTTTCTGGACTCATTTTTTCTGTTTGATTATAGGTTGATGCTGAATTGAAACATATATATAGATTTTAAAAAATCTTGCATGTTTTTTGGGGATATCAATCCAGGAAAGTGGAAGGATATCATGTTTACTGGAATTAGTGCTGCCTAGGTAAAACAGCTCACAGAAAGTAGAAAAAAAATGTTTTGACTTCAGGGTTACGTATTTTTTTATTCTTCGTGGCATTATTCATTTTTTTTTCTCGAGCAAATCCCAATTTCACATAAGTACAGACATGATATGAACATGAACATTTTTTTCTATGTAGAATTTTTTAAGTTTTTTATTTTCAAAGATCAGCTGTTTTGCATGCAAGCCTATGGAGCAGTCAATTACAAGACTGCAACCTTATGTTTACACCAAAAGTAACTCAGGAGCAAAAATATGGTCACTTTGTGGTCTTCTTAAAACCAAAGGTAAATCATCTGTGATTCTTATAAGTCCGTTTTGGTTGTGTTGAATGAAAAAATACGTAGCCAAGTCTGGTTAGAAAGGAGATGTTTGATCCTATGACTAGTGAAGAGATAAGGTTCTATGCACTGTGAAAAAAGAACTATCTGAAGAGTCCGTATGTGGACTAGCCTTTCCGGCAAGGCGAAATCTCATTTTTTTCTTTTTTATCCAATATATAAAGTGGTATGATTGCCAATGAGACAACTATCCACAAAAGACCAAAATGACACAGACATTAATAACTATAGGTCACCGTACGGCCTTCAACAATGAGCAAAGCCCATACCGCATAGTCAGCTATAAAAGGCCTGGATAAGACAATGTAAAACAATTCAAGCGAGAAAACTAACGACCTTATTAATGTAAAAAAATGAACGAAGAACAAATATGTAACACATAAACAAACGAAAACCACTGAATTACAGGCTCCTGACTTGGGACAGGCACATACATAAATAATGTGGCGGGGTTTAACATGTTATCTTGTAAATTACCATAATCAATCAATGTATCATTACTCCTGATATCAGTGTAAATTAAATATACTCTTTCTGCATGTGCTGTTGTGGTGTATGTAGATTGATAGGACAATGGTAAATTGATGAAATGATTATTCGCTGCCGTATAAAGTTTAAAGAATAAAGCAAATGAACACCCGTGATATAGAGGTTCCACTGTAATAGGTCCTAGAACTGAGTTCACAGTTATCGACCTTTGATTTTCGTTGCCCTTGTCCACGAATGTAGTCCATAGTGTGGTCAGTGTGGGTTTTTTTCCATTTTTTTGTATACCCCTTCCAATTTATTTCTCGATGTTTTATGCCTCAAATAGCAAGTAAAGTAGTGATTTAGAAAGTAAAGTAGTGATTTGGTCCAGCTGAAAAAGGTGTTAAACAATTAGCACTTCGGAAGCTGACAAAAGATTTCAAAAATATAATGGAGAAAGCGCAGGTAAGTAAGTAAGCATTTAAAGCAATAAGTATAAGAACACCAAGCCCATTGGACCTATATGCAAACTACTACTTTTCTTAAACATGTTAAATATAAAGTATAATTCCTTAATTCATTTCGTGTTTAATTATTGAGTTTACTCTATATGTATCCGTAAATTTCAATAACTTGATTAATTCAGTTCAAAACTCGTTTTATAAAAGATAAAATGGCCATCGAAGGATATTGTTCCCGACGATTCCTTTATCTTAAGAATTCGATGTATACTAAATGTACATAATCTAAAAGCATAATAAATATTTCACTCTTCCTCTAGCTGGTTATCTTAACAGATACAGTGCATTGTGTGCATATCAAACACTTCTCCGTATAACCATTATGTAAACATGATAAATAAAATATGAATCCATACAAACTTTATATAAAATGCTTCGCTATCCTACCTTTATATACAATTCTAATTTTATATCTTTATTGATTTTTTACTTTAAAGAATATGTTTATCTTTACCTAAAATGATATCAAAGTCATAAAAATATGTTCTTAACTGCCGCTTTGGTGTCGGAAAAGACAATCAAAATAGCTTACGATGTTTAAAAAAAATATTGTGAATTAAATAAAAATATTTTTTATTTCGATAAATATATTAATATAATATTAAATGTGCGCCATGAATAAGTCAATAAAGTCATTTAAGTTTATCACTCAGTATTTAGATATCGACATATATCAGTTTACCCGTTCAATAACAAATCGTCTGCTACCAAACTGATAAATCTGGGTTATACACTGTTGCTATGACGACCAGTCAAAATGTAATTATCTAACAAATAATATCAATAGTGTAAATTTCGAATAAATAGAATTACACTAGTTGTTCGGTATGTAAATAAATTCTATTTTAAGAGGTACACACACGACGCCATTTTATACAAAGTGTATAGTTTGTGTACAGTAAAAGGTAAGGTGATAAAGTTGCTAAATTATAATTATCTAAAACCACATTTTTTAAATGGACACAATCAGTTTAAACTTTTGTGTATAATGCATATATTAGAAAATGCATTTCACATTTCAGTGTGGGTTGTACAAATAATAATATTTATTTAACAACCATGTGTGTTTAAATGAGGGCCCTCATGTGGTTTTTGATTATGTGATTACTTGGCCGTTTTTTTAATGATTATTTGATTATTAAGCCAAATATTTCATGATTAATTGATTACCTAGGACTGTATTTTTAGTTTATGATTATTTGATTACTAAAGATAAGCAAATATTTAATGATTATGTGATTATATTGGCAAAAAAATGGTGATTATGTGATTACTAGGACCCCCCCCCCCCCCATGAGGGGCCTCTTAAATGCATCGATAGTTTACAGGTGGATAAATGCAATAAATATTATTAATGATTTGCGACATTTTCTGTTGTTATTGTTTAACCCACTTTGCTGTTTCAAAGATTGTTTAAGAAATAATTCATGGGGGCTTGAATATATCGTTATTTTACCACGGGTTGGCCCTTTATGACAAATATTTTACCCTGAGCGATAGCGAGGGGTAAAATATCGGCATAAAGGGACAACCCGTGGTAAAATCTAGATATATTCAAGCCCCCATGAATTATTTCGATTCTAATAGGACAAATACGGCAATTTTTTTGAATCGAAGCGCTCTAGGTGGAGGCCATTTTTTGCCGTTCCCATAAATAAACGCACTTTTAGATTGGCGTAAAAGAACAGAGCAAACATAATAAGTGACATGCTCAAACTATTCACAAAACTTATTTATATACATTTGGATGAATTTTAATGATAACTTATATATTTGTTCTATGCATATAAAACAAAAAATGGGTTTATACCACATTCTAGCATCGTTTGTTAACGTTTCCTTGTTGTGATGTTTTTCGGTATCAAAAGCGTGTATTTTCCCGTAAAATGCTTAAACTATAACGTCATCATTCTATGACGTCGGGTACTTCATTCATAAAAAAACATATGACGTGGGAGTACGATCGGAACAGCCAATGCAATATATTCATATTTTACCACGGGTGTGTACTCAAAGCGTTTGAAGGACGTCATGTTAGAATTATATATATATATACCTAGTCCAAATAATTATGACATTTCGAAAAGCTATTATATTTTTTTTCTTTGACTCCTTACATGTATCGACAGGAAAGCGTCAAACAAAAATTTTAAAATAGCCTTCCAAGTCGTCATAATCATGATAATTATTTGTTCTAATGTATACCATGTATGTGGATCAACCATCTACATGGTCTATTCATCATGTTCAATATGTTATTAAGATTTCGCAAACTTGTATTGCATGTGCATGTTAATATTTACACAATTTTGTCTATTACATCATGTGCATGCATGTTAGTGTTTAACCTATTATAAATAATTCTATACCAGAAATAATATATTGGCAAGGAAGAAACACGATAAACGGGCCGACCTATTTTCGTGTAGGATTTTAGCCGACCTTGCAAAGTATGTATAGCCAGTCAAAGACGTTAAAAATTTCCGTTTGTTGTGTAGGGCTTTATTCTACATATTCATGATTATGAACTTGCATGTAGTTCAGTGTTTGTCTTGTAATAAATGTATACATGTGATTTATTACATTTATGATCTTGCCTTTTTGCCGAGTTTATGTGGACCCTTGCTTAGAAGTTGACACTAGCCATGCTATAGATAACACACTAATATTACCAAGGAGATGCTAGATTATTAAATTGCTGCTCTTCATCTGACATACATTTCGCAATGAGGGCTAAACATGATCTCCAAAATAGCGCTTTACTAGTTAGTACTCATGTTGTATCGACTTATTGACAGAAAAAAAATATGAAACTAAAAATAATCGAAATTTCATCATGAAATCTTTTAAAATGATAGAATTACGAACATGACGAAGAAACTTATGACACCATATGCGAGTATGGTCTTGGGAAAACAATGATAGTGTACAAAAGAGGACTACGATAAATGGCTGACCCGTGTAAAGAGAGAGAGCCATTATATCTTGCACGTAAAATAGTAGTTTTCCGGAAAAAGAGCAGGCTAATGTCATTGAATGCCGCTACAAGGCAGCACTTGCACCCGCAAAGTGGAACTGGGATTAATATATTAAGTAACTTTATTATTTACAATAACTTGTTTCCCAATCCACTATGAATAAATATGTTTATACTAAAATAATGAGATATGGAAAATGAACGTATCTTTTTAATAAGCCAAGGTGGGTTATATATCTATTACATAGTTCACAATTAAGCTATTAAGAGGTTGTTGTCCCACACAATGGGGTATGTGGTACGTGCTCATATTAAATTTGTTAATTCCGCGTCAGCATTTTTTCGCTTTACCGAGTCAACATGGTCAATGTAAGCTTAAGTAGTAAAGCAACTGTGTGTGTCTTTTATTGTATGGGAGGCTGTCGGGGCATGGAAGTAGTATATTGACAATATAATACTTCCATGATCTTACTCAGTGTAAGATATTTTTGTGTTCTCCTGTATTTCCTCGTACATGTTATATGTAAAAGCCGCGTGCTAGAAATAAATAATCAATACTGAGGTATCAATTTTAGTGGATTTATCCAGACTATAGACATGATGTGGATCGGAGCTTTTAGAAAATATAATTTTGAACTAATATATATTAACCTATAGCTGTACAATATGTAACCTATGGGAATGCAACCAGAGTATAAATCCCAATAACCGAAAATTATACCATAGCTATCCATGGTATAATTTTCACAATTATACCATGGTTTTGATGTATAAGGAATTCAAAAGAAAAAAAGTCGAGACCTGGCCGCGGCCGCCTGAATTTTTTGATAGAAACAACAAATTTAGTGTGTGGCCACTAAGCTAAACTGCCCGCTTTGCACCGACTGAAATAAATGATTGCTTAGGGTGGGAATCGAAACCACATACATCAACTCTGTTGTCCTATATTTAATTTTATATGAACCAAGATTCGCTCAGGACTAGAACAAACAAAAAAGGTTTAAAAATATGTTGATTTTCGGTTATTAAATGGTAAACTTCCTGTAGGCTCCACGGTACAGCTACATTTACACGAATCACATCTAACCGTTTGTTTGGCAAGGCGGGTTAGTTTTAGGGGATTATGGGGGGGGGGGGGGGGGGGGTACGCCCCTTTTGGAAAACTTTAAATATGGTAAACAAATAACCTATTTTATTGGCTTGCTTTACCCCCACCCACACTTTTAAAAGTGTTTGATCCACACCCGGTTTATTATTGGCTTGATTTACCCCCACCCCCACTTTAAAAGTGTTTGATCCACACCCGGTTTATTAAACACTGCTGACATCTAGACTTTTAATGGGGCTATACTCTATGTTTGACCGTTAAACTTAACATAAATTAGATTTTTTCCTTTGATGTTTTTATGAAATAATTTGCTTAAAAAGTGTGGTGAGGGAAAACCATGGTATATTATATGCAAATTAATGTTGTACCATACATACTTTGCTAATTAAATATGCAACTCAACTAGAATTCAAAGGAAAAAAGGCGGAGCTTCAGCCATGGTATAACATATTCATGTTCATGTTATTCCATGGCTGAAGCTCCACCTTTTCAGTTTTAAATGTATCCGCCTCTTAAATATTTAGAAAACTGTTAAACGTACTAAAAGGTCAAGATCTTCATTTGTTTTCATTTCATAACAAAAAGCAATAAATAATGTGTACCCAAATCTTAAGAAACCTTTTTCAAACTATATACTAGGATGGTTACGAATTCCCCTAATTTTGGAAACAATTACTATATGTTTCTTCTTTAAGTTGTGAAAAAAATGAAATGTGAAACTATCATTTCCTTTGCGAAGATCCAATTAAATTTCGATTTAAAAAAGGGGGTACCTATAGAAAAAGGAATAAATATCGGCTAAAAATATCTGTGATTTTTTTGCGATCAATTAGGGGAACGTACACTATCTACGATCCCTGGATCCGCTACTGTTTAAATACAGTGTTTTATCATTAAAATTGTGTTTTAATAAAATTAATAATCTAATAATCGAATTAATAAAATAACGGAAGAAAGCAGTTTGTACGAAAACTAGAAATGTACAAATATGCATTTTTCAATGAGATGCAAATTCTGTAAAATATGATTAATTTGTATGATACTTGAAAACAAAAAATAACAATTCTTACCGCCATTAGAATAATTATTTATTCCTTGTCCGACGCTGGAATCCGATATTTTTGTTTACCTTAGTCTGATGACATTATGAAGTTACTTGCACAAGCAACCATACACGGGGCGCAAAACTAAATAAAAATCGGGATAATCTGACATTTCCTTTCCTTTTTGCAAATTCAGGGGTTCTATTACATGAAATACACAAAAGATCAAACACGAGGCGCAAAAGTGACTTGCGCGAGCTTCCATTTCATTGGATAAAACTGTAACGTGATCAATTTCCAATATAAGTTGAAGGTCTTGAAGCTGTCAATCATTTTATTTATATTACAAATTTTATATACCATGTGTCTTACTCATTAACATATTTAAACAAACTCATCTTTCGGATTCGTTTGTTTAAATATGTTAACTCGTAAAAACCATGGTATATATAGTACATAGCGTTTGTTTACTCTATACAGGAATATATATATACTTTAAATATGCTGATCCCAGCTCTAAATGAGCGATTTTTTTTTCTTTTGCTTTAATTATATCGTCGTATGTCAATGAATTTCATCGAGAACATTTTGACATCCAATTCAATAAATGTACGCCATGTGCAAAAGGTGGATATATACTTTATCGGGACTCCGGGATCGGGTGTTTTTAAGCTCGGGATTTCGGGATTGACCCTTTCTGGATCAGGGATTTTTTTTTCGAATTTCGGGACCTCTGGATTTTGTGTTTTAAGCCTGGCAGTTCGGGACTTCGTGTTTTAAAGCCCGGGATTGCGGGATCAAGACCCCTCCACCCTCCCTCATGGACTTCTGGTTTAAAGTTAAAAGTGGAATAATTCATACAAACTCTCAGACAAATTCTTGTGAAAATCATTAATATAAGAAAATTAAAACATTTTGAAAGCAAATAATAAAATTAAAAAAAACTACCCTTTGCAGTTCAATTGTACTTAAGTTAGGGATTGCAGCAATTTTCCAAAATATCAGAAATCTGTACTAGAAAGTTCTTGTGTCCTTATCCAGAAAATCTTTTCGTCACCACTGTAAAGATGCATCTGTCGCTGTCGAAAAATCTTTTCAAACTGAATACCCGCTGTTTCTGAAGCCCGCGCTAGTTTTAAAAAGTAGGCGGAGCCTTAAGTGTAAGGTCCGAAAAGGGTTATTTTACAGATTCTTATTAAAACAATTTGAAATTTTCGATGTAAATAAACAAAAATATATGAAATACACAATTTTTTTAACAGCGAAAGATACAATAGGTTAAAACAGATATTTCATATTTTTTGGAAAGTTTTGTGGTGTTTCGTAAATTATACCATAGTTTTTGTTGAAACCCGTCGGCAACCTCACTCGACTTCGTCTCGTGAGGTTAATGCCGGGGGTTTCAACAAAAGCTATGGTATAATTTACGAAACACCACAAAACTGTACATGTCCAAAAGATATGAAATATCTATAACTTAACATGATTAACATGATTAAGGAATAGAGAAGAATGGGCGAAAAGAATAAAAGAATTGACATGAAACAGTTACGAATATAGTATAGACTTTGTTTAATATAGTTTTAGCTATTTGCTACTTACATTATAATTTTATTTTGAACCAAATACAGATTTAAAAGCTACACTTGTTTACGGTTAAACTTTGTAAATTTTAAAAGTGTCACTTAAAAAAACTAAGGTTAAACTTCGTAAAGTTTAAACGTGTCACTGAAAAAAAACAACTTATATCTCTCTTACCACCAAAATCAAACCTACCAACAAGCGAGAGTACACAAGGCTACCAGTCTTATATATACTTTGGTAATCAACATGTATAGTAATAAAATCAAACCTCACAGTGCTCCTGTTGTCCCATATGACGTGACTGTACCATGGACAGCAGTTTTGAAAAGCACTGCTATCTGCCATGAACAACAATTAAACAATGTTTTAATGCTATAATTTCTAAACTCAGTGTCCATATTTCTAAATCTCTGTTGACATTTACACGATTTTGACTTTAATGTAAGCACTAATACCCTTAATGTTAGAATGAGTATTAATATTTTTTTTTATTTTTTAACAGAATTTAATGGTATTACATACCTTCAACAATGTCAGATCAAAGAAACCAATCTCAAGAAGCGACATCTGTCGACGAAGACGACAATGACGTCATGATCACTGAAGTAACATCAGCACCTAGTTTTCCTACTATACCGATCCCCAGACAAACAACCACAATCACCAGGAAACATATGCCGCCTACCATGCCTACAAACGCGCTGAATGTTATGACAAAAATGGGACTAAATACAACAAATCCTAAGATTTTACAAGCATTAAAGGTTATGCAAGGGACCAAATCCAAGAGAGGACCAAAAGAAAAGGCTTCTTTCCAGAGATACATATACTGCCTACCAGATAAATCTTCTAAATTACCAAGATTTTCATCTTCAGATGAAACTGAGAGAGCTGTTGTGAAGCAGCATCAAGACCAAGGATTTGGTAACAGAATTGTTTGTAATAGTTCAGAAGCTGCGTTCGAGTAAGGTGACATTTAATCCTGTTGGAGGTTTTTATGCCCCCACCATGGCGAATAGGGCATTAGGTTTTACCCTTTTCTGTCTAAACGTACGTCCGTCCGTCCGTCCCTACGTCCCAACATTGGTTTCCGTTCTCTAACTTAAGTTTGACTCACCCAAATGTATTGAAACCCATACACTGAGTGCTTGTTACCACACAACACAGATCAAAATTGAATTTGGGTAGCGTCACCTTTACCATTCTAGAGTTGGAATACCCCCGTTACCAATGGAACACTAGCTAAATTACTAATATGTTTTTGTCGTTTTGTGAAGTCAAGAATATAATTATGTAGTTTACTTCCTAGGATAGATCATAAACAATGATAAAATAGAACATCAAAATGTATATTGTGCGCTTAGATTTCTTGCTACATGTACATAAAACTCCAACTGATTGAACTAATCAATGACGCGTCGTGGTGGTAAGACCCAAGATGTTTTCTCTTGCAGCTAATGTCAAGAAGAGGAACTTTGATAAATCGACAGCTTCTCAGTTTTTCATTGGATTTTGTGTCTTATTCAGCCATCTGGTTTGTTATAATTCATGCTCATACTTGTATATCCTTTCACGATGAGAAAACATAATAAAATTTATCCGGTAAAATATTTATATAGGAAGAAGATTAGTTTAAACATATTTATTTATAGTGGGTTGGGAAACAAGTTTTGCAACTTATATTAATCCCTTTCCACTTTGCGGGTGTGAGTGCTGCCATGTAGCGGCATTAGCCTACTCTTTTTCGAAATCTTCAAGGGCGTCTTTAACGTGCAAGAGATATGGATCTCTCTTAACACGAATCAGCCATTTATCGTCCCCTTCTGACGGACTATCATCGTTTCCTCAAGACCATACTCGCAAATGGTGTCAAGGGAGAGCCGAAAATTGAGTTCTTGAATTTTTCATCCCTGACGGGAATCGAACCAAGAACCTTTGTGTAGAAGTCCGATGCACTTACCACTACACCACGGCTCTCTTTAATAAGGAAGAAGTTGTGGTATATATAATTGCCTATGAGACAACTCTCCACATATACATGATATAGTCAGCTATAAAACGCCCCGAAATGACACTGTAAAACAATTTAAACGAAAAAACTAACGGCCTTATTAATAAACAAAACAACAATCACCGTATTTCCATGATTACAGGCTCATGATTTGGGACAGGCACATACATACATGATATAGCGGGGTAAAATATGCTAGCGGGATCCCAACCCTCCACCTAAACTGGGACAGTGGTATAACAGTACAACATAAGAACAAACTATAAAAATCAGGTTGAAAAAGGCTCAACTCATCAAATGGACAAAGTTTAACATACAAGTGGACGTAAGCGGGTACGAGTGCATCCCAACAACAAAAAGACACTAGGTACAGATCTGAGAGTTTGCAGTTAGCTGACAGCCAGTTCAAAGCCACTAACAACTAATAAAAAAAATCATGCATCGAAGACCAAATTATCAATCCGTGCACATCCAAAAGACGTCATAAACAGTCAGAAAAAATATGACCTTGTGCAATGTTGAGATACAGGTATCGATAGATTGTAGATCCATGAATGTGTATATGTATATAACATACTGGGAATATTTAGTTTGCTTTTAATTTACCGATAACACAATCAATATGTATTCTAATAAAAGCAATACTCAATGATATCATTACAGTGTTGAATTGGTAACCTTTTACAAAAAGACAATTTAAAGACGCGATAGGTTTACCAGGATCATTTCTAAATTACCAGTCAACCGGTTAACAACATTTACGTAAAATATCAATAAAATATGAACTTTTGGAAATTGATTATATGGATATCATTGCTCTTTTTTGAAAGGATACCCCGAAAATGACTACAACTCAGGCTTGCCATCAAGGACAAAATTAAATCTGAATTTAACACAGAGAGGATTTGACTCCTTTTTGAGGAACACCTACCCTAAGCTTGACAAGAAAAACTACGACATTTACAAGATAGATAAACAAAGACGTCTGTTGCGGATACCAACCTATACACCACGAGCTATCAAAGACACAAAATACCAGGGCAGCTTGATTATAATTCCTTATGTAAGTAAAAAGTTAAATCACAAAAAAACTGAACTTAGAGGAAAATTAAAAACGGAAAGTCCCTAATCAAATGGCAAAATCAAAGGATAGAACATAACAAACGAATGAACAACAACTGTCATATTTCTGACTTAAACGTCATTCTGATATCTCATGAAATCTTTATCACAAACAATTATATTGCTTAAAAAAGAAAACAAAGGTTAAAATTTGCGCACAATATTAATGAAAACCTGTTTAATGTCAAGCCCCGAAACAGTCCTTCATAAAAAAAAATCAATTTATAAAGACCGTTGTTTCAAGAATATTTACGGGACCGGGTTGTAGGGCTTGTGGAAAATGGTTTACAGTTTGTAGATCACATTCATTTTTTGGCATTCAATTGTTAAAGCGAAACATTCGCCAATGTATACAGAAAAAAAACTTTAAATAAGTTATGCATTTTAAAAAAAGTGTCATTATTTAAAAAAAAAAGTGCTACCTGTTCATGTACACATTATCAAGTTTAGTTGTCACTGCTGTTAAAGAAACCAACCACAGTATTTAGTTGAATCGATAGAAATACGTTCAACATGTTCAAGAGAGTCCGAATGGGTGAATATATAGCTAGCACAGAAAAATTAACTGAAGAAAAATGAATAGATACATTTAATATTAAGCCGAAAAGCAAGAAAATATAATAGTGAGCCCAACGTATAGCATGTGTCAGAAATAATAACATTTGGCCAAACTATTAACATGTGTACAAAAAATAAAATATTGGGCCAAACTGGTACATGTGTAAGGAAATAGAAGAAGAATTGCAAAACATGAACAGAATTTACAAATTAAGACCCTGTATCCATACCCTCATACAAACAAAACAGCATGCGTTTAGAATAATGTATTTGTTTAACACGTTAAACATTTTGCAGGATGATCCTAGCGATAGACCACCAGGAACCTTATACAGATATGCAAGTGGACCAGAAGAGTACTTGTTTGAATATTCAGCGATGGTTAGTTCAAGAAACAAAGAAGGTGCTCTTAATCCAATCCAAACACATCAATCAGACGAGACTTCTTTGAACTATTCCGACCAACAGCAGCAACTTACAGATGCTATAACCTCCAGCGTAAATACGATTCTCACTCATGAATCTCAAAATAAGGTACTTATTCCCATGTTATGATTTCATTGATGTTAGTTTTATAAAGTTGAGCTTTATACGATGTTAATTTTTCGATAAGGGTTGGTATTTTACAATGAACCAGCACACCATATCTAAACATGTTTTTATGGTATTGATGCTGGGACATTATTGCTTCATATATGCTTTAGATCAAGAATAATTTTCTTTGACTATATTCAGATAGATAATCATGATAATTGTACTAATTTCTAAATACTCTGTAATTGAACACAGGGAGAGTTTTATTTATCGAATAATCAGTTGTGAGGATACTGACGCTGGTACTTATTTTACAAGCATACCTTACCCGATACTCGATAAAATATTTGATATGTATACGCCCGTGTTCTGGACTTATTGTGTTCAATCGTTTATCGCACGTCCGTCCATCTATCCGTTCGTCACGCTCATTTCGCAGCTCTTTATATATGTTTGCTTTAATTTGATCATGGTTTATTTTCAGATTATTTTAAAATATGATACTACTTTAAGTCATTAAGTATCTGTTATTGTAAACTTCGCAAAATAAACTATCGCTACGACTTCTGTCTTAATGGAATCATTGAAAATTTCGTTTAGTTTTCAAATCAAGGCACACTATTAAAAGACATACAATGTACGGAACAAAGAGCACACACACACACACACACTCAATCATATTAAAACTCCGACCAATATCAAATATTGGGATCGTACTCGTATATATCATGTATATGTAAAATTGAGAATGGAAATGGGGAATGTGTCAAAGACACAACAACCCGACTGTAGAAAAAACACAACATCAGAAGGTCACCAACAGGTCTGCAATGTAGCGAGAAATTCCCGCACACGGAGGCGTGTATTACTTGTACGTAGCGGATATATTATTAGTTAGCAATAATTCAAAGTTGCTCTGACTTAATTGTTTTTATCAACATTTGGTTTCGATAAGTGCATGAAATTATAACAATTCATAATTTATTGGATTGCTGTATGATCCTGTATTAAAATTACATACACCTTACGTATATCATTCATACATAAATGTATTTTATTTCTTCAATAGAATTCCGAAGCCACTGAAACTGAACAGTTCGTTATTAAAATAGAAACTGACAGCAGTGATGCAGAAATGGAAACCAGAGTGAGTTCGAGTAAAGTGATACAGGAAGAGTTACCACGTGAAACAACTCACAAAGAGGCTGATACGTCACAGCCAGCAGGTCTCAAAGGTATAAACTAATATTTCGTTGATAATGAATAGTTTGTAGCATACTAGACGTCCACCTTTTAACTGATGTACTGCATACTTCGGGAACATATAAAATATTAAAAAAAAACCATTTCAAATATATTGTTTGTCATAAATCGATAAATGAACCCCCAAGCAAAAACAATTCTCTTTTATCTGAAAGATAACAAACTATAGGAGTATCTCCCGATCATAACAAAGAAGTAGGTCCGATAAAGGCTAGTTTTGGCCTCACATTTCAGGTCAAACTGTCTGACGAAAGATTTTGAACACTTCTAAAACACTTACATGTATGTATCTTTTCTCTAGTCGATTCAATTAGTTTATGTGAAAGATTTGAACTGGTTTAGTCATAAGAAACGCCCAAATTTAAACTTAAATTAAATTTGAAAAAAAATATCAAATAAACCATAAAAGTCACTTTTCAGATGTTAAAAAACGAAAGTGGACACATTCGTGTTCATCCTCAACCTTTAAATATGTTATGTAATATCATCAAATACAACATATATTTAAATATAAAGACTGAACCTAAATGCAGCCACTTCCATTTGAGACAAAAACCGTCTAAAAATTACCTCAAATGCTTAACCTGTGAAGATTTCAGTAATATTGCATGACTTACTTATACTCGTACCCGATGTGGATTGTTTTGTCAAAACAATCCATATTTATGTAATGTACTTTCCAATAAATAGCTGAAAGTTTAGATTTTAATAACTTTGTAAAATTGCTTTATTTTTGGGCCAAAAAGGCGTCTTACGTGGCCTTTACTCTTATACATTATAATTTCATACAAATGAATTAATAACACCAAGTGTTCATTCATTCTTTTATGATACGGGGACAAATTATAATAAAACACTAAATAACACTATAACAAAATCAACGGTACCAATTTTGTTGCACCAGATGCGCATTTCGACAATACATGTCTCTTCAGTGAGAGGCGAACGCTACCAATGGAACGTATATACTATTCCCAGATTCAAACTCATAATCGAAAATGAACGACAATTCTCAAATATAAAAAGACAAACAGACAAACAACAGTACACAAAACACAACATAGCTACGTAAAGACTGCATACGCAACACTAATCCAATCTAACACTGGGGGGGGGGGGGGGGGTACGTTAAGACTATTTTTTACCAATCTTCCATCATGCTGTACTTTACAAGAATGTAGAAATTTTTTGTAATGGCAAAACCAATAAAATAAATTAGACTATTTTGATACTTCTTCCTTTATTGTGTGCCATTAGTCAAGAGACTTTCGTTTTCTTTCAGATCTGTTTGGTATTTTTGAAAGAACTGAATACTTAAGAAACCAGTTAAAAGACAATGTATTTTATATCCACATCGACGATAATGATTTGGTGCATAGTATTTTGCAAGTGTACAGACAATATTTGAATATCTTGGAACATAAAGTTGTCGTCTGCTGTATCAACCACCAGGTGAACGAAAACGAAAGACATCAGCAAAATCCGATTCAGCCTTATTTAGTAAGATTTTGGGACGAAATCTTCGATTTATGTTTCGAAGGAGATAAGGAAAAGATTCCAATATGTTCTTCTGATATGCCTGAGGATATTTTTCTAATTCTAGGTCGTGTGATGTATCATGGGTTAATTCTTCACAATTATTGGCCTGTCAGGTTTTCGCAAGCCTGCTGTTCCATCGTTATAACAGACACCGTTTCAGATAAACAGCTTGCAGAGTCATTTCAAAAAGTGTTGTCTGATGGCCAGAAAAACGTTGTTGCTGCAGCGAAAGCAGAAATACGATCTGGGGTTGCAATATTCGACCTAACTACACAGGTAAATCTTTGTCGGACTCTTCGTTCATATGGAAACACAACAAAACCTGAACCAAGTACCTTAAACGAGTGTTTAATGAAATTAGCGAAGTTTTCACTGATTCAAAGACCATATTGGTGTTTATCTCAGATAAGATGTGGTTTACAAACAGTTCATGGAAATTTATTTCAGAACGTTGAAGAAAAAGATGTGTTCATGTTTTATTCGGCATTAACCCCATCTGCATTATCCTTATTTGATAAAATTGTGTATTTGTTTTCAACTTGTGACGAGGATCCTGAACTTGAAATCGAAGAAAAAAGAGTGAAAATTTATTTGGAAAATTTCATAATGAGTTTTCATTCTTCAAAACTTTCTAAGCTTCTTTTAAGATGGTGCCAGGCAGACTGTCTCAATAGTACTCACGTTTATGTGAGGTTCGCCAAATCATCAGTTTGTCAAAGACCTATTTTTGACGCGGATGTCTCTACAATGACTCTGTCGTCTGTTTATACGTCACAGGAAGAGTTTTCACTCATTATGTCTCAAGAAATATAAAATAAATTTCCTCTTAACAAGGCAAAAAGTTAATTTTATTCCATAATATATAAAGCCATGATGTACATGCATTGATATAGTCTTGGGATAATAGTTGAAGTTGTCCCCTTTTCCGAGTATCATATTGTTTTTTGATGGAAACTAGCTCTGCAATGATATTACATATAACGAAAGAACATTCTTAAATTTCGTATATATATGTTGATAATAGATTCATAATTAACATGATTAAGCACACTACGAATCATGTACGACAGAACAATTTGAATCGGTACCTAGGCGATTCGGTGCATTACATTTGCGAATTGCGTATTACTCAGTCTTAGTTTTCCGATTTGTAGTTTGTTGCCTGTTATTTGTTTTTTCGTTGATTTGATATTTTTTGCCATGGTATTGTCAGTTTATCTTCAACTTATTAATTTGAATGTTGCTTTTGTATCTTCTGCTTCTCTTTTGAAAATGTTTCGGGCTTTCTCATGATTCTGTTGTTCGCCATGGTTTCGATATTGATCGGATGTCTTATGCCCTTAACAGTGTGTAATTCGAGAAAAACTTCAAACACAAATCGCAGAATAAAGAAAATTGGCATAATGGTACGACTAAACACATGTTTTTATACGTAGCGGTAATGAAGTTTAAGCCTTACGTACTCCACAATATAGGTCTCCGTTAACACCTACAATTGCAATAAGTACAATTGCCCATCCCGGTAAGGACACGTTTAGGTTCTGGTCTTTCGATAAGAAATTCCCAACGCCAGTATCGATATTACGTTTGCACGATTGACCTTGGTTGCTCAAAAGATTAACATGACCAGTCATGGTCGTTATGTCGATTTTAGTGCTGACATTAAGTTCCATACCGTTATATAAAGTCTCCAGATCATCTTCATTAAATTGAATACCAAACTGACCAGAACCTGAATTAACTGTCTTGTTATATCGTGACCACATTAATAAACGATATACAAGTTTGCCTCTGCTCAGGGTCAAATAGTTAACAGTGTCAATATTCTGAAGCCTCATTCCTGTGCTAGAACTATTTCTTAAGGTAACAATTTCTAGAAAGAACCACGGAAATGCATCCTGCAACTGTGATATAAGATCTGGCTCCTTTTTCGATTTCAAAGCTTGGGTCATAGCTTGTCGGTAATGTTCGCAAGGTTCTATTTTGCAGTTTTCAAAAAGTTTGGTCAAAGTTTCTCTCGAATATTGTAAATTAGATATGCATTCGTCTTTATATGTTTTAGATGCGTTCCCGTAGATTAAAGTTTCAGACGTGACCATTGATAAACAACCTTCGATGTATATACCCAACAGAAAAAGGTAAACGTCTTTGATTCTTTTCCAATCACAATAACCGGTGACTTCAATAATCTGATCAAACAGACGTTTCTGTATAAATGTTAGCTTGTTATTGCTTAGAATGTTTCCGATTTGTCTGACGTAACCAAATTTAGAATAACAGGTTTTAACTCGGTCCGTTTCAGCTTGATTTGTTGGGTGTTCCAGAAAGAGCAGAAAATCATTATAACAATTCGATATTTCCCGTTTATCATTGGCCACTTGATTCTTTAAAACTGACAAATCTATCTCGTTAGACAATTCGTTTACTCTTGTTCCAAGACTTTTAATATTTTCATTTAATGTTTTTAAGTTGTAATTTATTGTTTTCAAGTTGTAATTTATTGTTTTCAATCTACTCTCGACACCAATCGTGTTTTCTTGCTTACCAGTGATGAGCTGAATAATGTCTCCTAAAATTGGTATACTTTTGATTAGAACAATAGCAATAGCTCCAGCATCTTCAAGCTCATTGTTATGATAGGCTGATTTCAAATTCGAAGTTGTTGTCGCAAGTTGTTCAACCACAAGTTCTGCAACAAAAGCAGGGTTGTGTTTATACAATCCATGTCCTGCCCTAGGCTCAAATTCGTTGGCAATTGCGATATGTAAACAGCAGACATGAAATAATGCGATTTGAATCTGAGTCATCTGCAAGTAAAATCAGAACAAACAAGTATACATTTTTTTATAAACATTAATTCGGAAAACTTGTCTATATCAATGGGAATTATCTATAATACTAAAGGAAGAAACCAATTTCAATGAGCCGCAACTCCTCTGAAACCATACAAAGTCGAAAAAAATGTGATAAAGTGTTTTTCAACAGTTCTTGTCTTTTTTTTCACAGAAAACGGCAGTTTTTGATAAAATATCCAATTTCGATGGCTGTTTTTTTTTTTTTTATCTATATCGTATACGCTCTCGCGCATGTTCAGACGACATACTGCCTGCAGAATTTAGCTTTTTTTTATATATAATATAATAGAGGACAATAATGTACAATAAAAATTATACCATTCCAGTCCCTTTTGCTTTCTACATACTAGTAAATCATTTTACCAATAATTAACAAGTTAAGGGGCGAATCCGATACCAATTCCAAAAGTATATGTCACAAAATTAACTGATCCCTGTTACCTAATCAGTATACGTTCTGCCTCTGTTAGTAGATATACAGTTTATTCTCATAAAACCATGCAAATGCAAAGGTTACAGAGACTCACACATGCAAACAAGAGAGCCGTGGTGTAGTATGAAGTGCATCGGACTACAAACACAAAGGGTCCTGGTTCGATCCCCCGCTCCGGGAAGAACATTTCAGGGAGTGAATATGCTCTACCTTGACACCATTTGTGAGTATGGTCTCTAGAAAACGGTGAAAGTCTGTCGGAAGGGGGCGATTAATGGCTGATCCGAGTTAAGAGAGATCCATATCTCTTGCACGCAAAAGACACCCTTGTAGACTTAAAAAAAAAGAGCAGGCGAATGCTGCTACAAGGAAGCACTTGCAACCGCAAAGTGAAAGGGGATTCATATATGCTGCAATAATTTGTTTCCCAATCCACTATAGATAGAAATGTTTAAGTTCAATGATGTATTCGGTATTAGGTATGAAAACGCATAATAATAACACCTGGACTTCTTCATTTTACAGGGAATAACTGTGCACCTTATATATGTTATAATCGGTGCAACTTTACCAAATGACAATACGAACTCGAAAAATCCAGGCTAAAAATAAGATGCAGGTTATTTCATCCAGTCACGGACCTGCGATGTCGCGGATATGGTATAGTTTGAGAGAAATGAAAAGTAACATATGGCTGCAAATACATTATAATTTAGTCCTGAACTATTCGTACGATTCCAACAAAGCCGGGCTGAATTTAATATCTAGACTGTTCTTCCATTGTAAAATTTTAGAAAGATAAAACCAAAACTTTTTGTTTGGCAAATTTAACAAATTTACAATAATT
Source organism: Mytilus trossulus (assembly GCF_036588685.1). Classification (NCBI taxonomy): domain Eukaryota; kingdom Metazoa; phylum Mollusca; class Bivalvia; order Mytilida; family Mytilidae; genus Mytilus; species Mytilus trossulus. Next base: position 40,212,380 of record NC_086382.1, on the reverse strand, counting down.
CCAAATGGTAGGTCCTTATAAATCTAAAGCGTCCGAAGCAGTGTGCTACTTTACCTTTATCAGGAGCGCTCAAAATCGAAGAACGCTCAAAACCGAATATTTGAAAACCAAGAATGTCTAAGAATCTGAACAGAAGTACAGCTATATAATCAATATGGACATAACAAAATGACCAAACACATCTCAGGCCAACTTTGCCTGAGGGAGCTGTAATCTTAGTTACTGATAAAGAGCAAAATTTATAAATGGACAACTTTTTAAAGGTTTGTTATACATCACGTCAATTCCGAAATACTGACTGAACAGAGCAGGCGGAAACCCGGTTGAAATAGAACAAAAGAGTCGAAGTTCTTTGTTAGAGAAGGCGATAAATGCTTACTATAATGTAACACAAATTTTAATTTTTTTTAGAAACAAATAAAATTACAATTTTCTGCTCAAATACGAAGTGTCTTATTTAAAAAAAAAACACCTTTTGCATCAGTTACAATTTATCTATCCCATTCTGTGGATTCATTTATTTTTGTGGGTACCAATATTAGTGGATTAAGAAAATCTTGCATGTTCGTGAATATTTAATTTCGTGGTTTTGACGCAGTCTGAATACAAGCCTATATAAAAGTTGACGCAGTAGAATACTGACTGTGAACGGATGATACCCTCGGGGACTGTTATTTAGAACGCAATATATACGTCATTTGTCACTTTAGTAACGCTCGAGACAAGACAGTTGGAAATATTTTAGATATTTGTTTTTATATCTTTTTTAGTGTATCGATAAAATAAATCAGTATGCAGTTTAATACTATGGGCAGATAGCGTTTGGTTATTTCTGAACCAAAGTCTTTTAATCAACGTTTTCATATTTAAAACCTTTCTACCTGCTTGATACCTTCTATTTGTTTATAATATACTATCTGGAGTAAAACCAAATGGTTTCAAATAAAAAATATGAAATTCTTTCAAATAAATTTTCCGAGATAAAAGGTTTGGTAATAGGTATTTCAAATATCTATGTTTGCATATAATTATTCAGGTAAAATGTGTTTTAAATCGCATAAACACATCGAAATAACGAAACACGTACGAAAACAAATATCTGTGTCAATAGCTATGCCAATATATTGAATAGTTTATCGAAATAAAGAAGGTAAATCTTTTTTAGCACTGATTAGGTTGTCTTACAAAGGTAAACATCGCTGATAGAAACGATAGACATTCGAAGTTCCCATGTTGAATCAGGTCTTATAAAGGAAACTTGTAAAAGTTTGTCTTAAACATTTCATAACTTCGTCAATTTTCATGTGATCTGTCCTATTTCTTTATTAGGCACACAGGGGAATGCGATATTGATTAAAATCAATGAATCGTTTAACGTTATGAACATGGTTAAAAAAAGGAGTAATAGTGGCTTTGATGCTGTTCCATCATAACAATCAGCGAGACATTAAATATGTGGGTTTTCAAAAAAAATAATTGTCGGTTATTTTAAATTCGCTGGGGTAAATACTATCGTGCCTTATTCTCTACCTTCGTATCTGTGAATTCACCAACGGGTTAATTTTTATTGTAAAATGTAAACATTACATGACAGATCATGAATTTAATCTTTAACAACATGTAAAAAGAAGTTACTAAAAAAACTTGCTGTGTGGGTATTGACAATAGATACATACTAGTATATAAAGATATTCTAACTATGTCACTTTATTATGTTTAGAGGACACAACTTATATACTCAACGCAAATATTTTTGTTAGTGATATTTAAGAAACATTCACTTTCCCTATGCAATTTAGTAATATTTTATGTAATCCTATTGATTATGTGTATCAAAATCCTTAACAGGAAATTCTGTTGTTACTACGACGAAATCAGATCATTTAAGTTTAAGCTTGTTCGTTTTTGTTAGATTTTGTTTTCTCTATTTACCTTTTTTTTCAAATGTGTATCGGTGCTTTGAAGCATACCTGTATGTATTACTCTGTTTCTTCTATCTTGCTGAAGTTAATATGAAAGTGTACATGATGTTACAGAATAAATGAGACACATTTTCGTAACTATTCTAACAAATTTAATCGAAAACGTACAAAAGTAATCATTGGTGATAACTTATAACTTAGTTTACCAGAAACGACTTGTGTCTACATACCGTATAAACATCGCTCGAATCAAATCAGAAAAAAACTTTAGGACCATAACAAGGTTAATGAGAATTAACAATTCAAAAAACTTTATTCATATCTGGATGAGGCAGTTTATGCCTGAGCAAGAATACTCTAAAGTGTTTTTTTTTTTTTAATTTTAAGTTTTATGAACACTACATTTATCAAAAAAACATTTCAATCTAGATATTTCTTGTCAATTCAAAATTGTGTGAACTTTATTTGTTGTCTTCATCAAAGAAAATCTAACAGAAGTGGTATCTACCCAGTAGTGGTAAAATGCCATCAAAGATCCCTGGCTTTTTCTTTGGTACGCTAGACCTCCGTTTATTATACATGTTCTGCTATAGGCTTATCAGTGGGCCACAAGTCCCGAAACAGTAAAAAAAACAAAATCTAAACGAGATGAAAGATTCTGATAACCAAATATTTCAATGCAATTTACAAATTCTATCTATTGTCATCGGGGAGATTTAAACCATTATGTTTACCATGATATATAGTAATATTATGTTTTATAAGTAGAATATTTAGAAGTAGATGACATCATAAATGAAATCCCATTTTGATTTTGATTACTAGACAGTGATACGATTTTCTGGATATTTTTATCACTAAGAACGCTTTAGAAACTCATCATGGATACGTGAATTAATCACATGATGTTTGTTCGATCGTTTACATTGTTATTTTGTTTTCATATCTGCGATGAGATCAAATACATTTTTTCTCGAATAAATATTGCGACTTATGTTGAGGAACCTCTAAGGTTATGGGTCTCGGTGGTCGAGTTATCTAAGAAATGGAACTACAATATCACTTTCCTGTTAAACCTACGGTTTGTGAGTTCAAATCCCGCTCAGAACTCGACTCGAAACTTTATTGACTAGGATTTGTACGTTTTCCTTCCGCATGTACCGAAGGTCGTTTGTTCACCACGGATACACCGATCCGGCTTCCTACACGAATATAAATAGATTAAAACTGACCGCTGCGATATAGCTCGATAGTGTTAAACGTGGTGTTAACAACTAATCAAGCAATCTTCGGATAGGCTTTCATTCCAATATTCTGCTAATTAAGAGTTTTTTACCGTGACATTAAAGTATCAAGTTTTACTTTAGATACAGTTATACTATTAATCGCCAATTTTCCATTTGTTATATACTACGAAATATTTTAACTGAAAAGGTATTAAAAAAAATTACCCCAAGGCAAATAAAAACAAAAGATGTCCATAAAAATTTTCAAAGCAAACTCTATCAAGCTAAAAGGATCTTACCTTGGGTATTTGTTGACTGAATATATCTCAAGATCTCAAAATATCTTTTGTTATCAGAAAAAAAATCAATACCGATTTTTGATTGAATATGTAAATCCCTAGTGTAACTATATATATTACTCTGCATTTTTCAGGAAATATGTTATTTAGAAGTCATGTGGTTGTCCAGTCTTTATGTCTTGTTGTTATTGTTGTCCTTCCCTTTTATTTTATTTTTGGCCTTGGTTTTGTCTGTTTACTTTGGACTAATAGTTTTGAAGGACCCTTTGGTATATTGTTCTCTTTTTCCGAATTTAATTTGTCCAATTTGGTTCGTAGACTAGACAACCACAGCATTACTAAATATGGGGATGGAATCATGAGTTCTGGAAATAACAGTTCATGTTGAACAACTTTTATGCCCAAGCAAGCAAAAAAGTCAAAATCTGGTAGGATTTGTATAATGTATAGTTTTGTTTTCTCTCAGCGTATCCGACATGTGTTCTTATCCCTTTTTTGAAATGTAAAATGTTTGATATTCGATAGAGTTAATTGTTATATTTTAACTGATTGTTAAATTTTGTATTATTTGATTATCCAATCCCACGATAATTTCCTTGTAAACGAGTTAAAGCATATTTGGGACACGTTAGGCCGTCGGGTACAGGCAACCGAACCACCTTTGCAAAATTTACGTAAGTTGGAAGCAACGTGGCACCGGGAATGGCGGCAAATACCACATTAGGCAATCGACGACTAACAGGAGGGATGAGACGCAGGGTTGAGACCTGCATCCAATCACGTTGTGGTTTTACCCGAAATTGAATACTGAACAATGGATAACGTTAACCGACTTATAATGGACTTTTTTTTTAAAGTGAAATGACATTAGTATCATGAATAACGAACTCAGAAGATCCATACTTAAAATAGACACTTTTTAGTGTTAAACTGGACTTGTGGTTTTGTGACAATCTTTTCATTAAATTATCTTTTTTGTTGCAATTTGTTGTGTATTTCTTAAAGATAATGTTATGTCCTTACAGTCTGCGTTAACAATTATGGCACCAATTATCCCAGGATCATTGGACTCTTATCGTAATATTTGTCAATTCAAAAAGACGTGGAGGTGCTTAACTTTTTTCTTTGTGTATATAGTATAACTACACGCTACACATAAAGATAAATAAGACAAAATCGGCTAAAGCTACAACCGTTTGCGCTATAAATACCTTAATCAATAAAAGACGTGCCATACTGACAAAATCTGTCAACATTTTGACATTTGTAACATCACTGTATGTGACTATCATTTAATATTAGCAACCTGACATATGCTACATGTGGAGTAGGATCTACTGACCTTTCCGAATCTTCGCAGATCCCCTCCAAGGTTCGGTGGGGTTCGTGTTGCTCATTCATTATCTTTCTTGTGTTTGTATAGTCATGATAGTATTGTCTTTTCGTCGTTTTCCTTTTGCTATTGCATTTGTCAGTATGATTTCGACTTAAGAGTTTAAAATGCATTTGGGTAATTCGTCTCTCTTTATTAAACTTCCCACGAGCAAAAAATGGACGATTTATTTTTATTTTTGACAACTTGCCTTTTGGGAGCACATTATGTCACATCAGATTGTGTTCAATCATAAAATTTTAATATGGTGTTTTGTGACCATGTTTGGGGTGTTTGATTTGTTTTCTTTTGCCTTGATGTTGCTTGTTTTCGTATATATTTTTCTTCATGAAATCGTTATTGTCATATAATTCTATTTTAAAATAAAACACACCAGAAGTCATCTTTTAATGTTGATCCATAATGTGAGTTTTGGAATTCAAGGGAATTAAACAAATAATTTAAACCATACATTTAGTAAAGTATACAAAGAAATCGTTTATTTCTGTTTATACATCCATATTATCTTTTGTTTATAAGCAATCAAAAACATTGGTTAAACATCTACCCACCTCTCATTTTAAAACAACAAAACACGCAAAGAGCAACAGCGATAACAACAACAATTGCAATGACGGCTATTGCCCATCCCGGTAAGGAAACGTTCACATTCTGGTCTTTTGATAAAAAATTCTTGATTTTATTCTTTAAGTCACCGTCCGTCTTCCCATCAGTATTGATGTTATGTTCACATGCCGATTTTGACAGGTTAAACGCATTTAGGTGACCACTCACTATCGTTTGGCCATTTGTAGTGTTGGTTAGCAGTCCCATTCCGTTATAGATACTCTCTAGATCGTCTGCGTTGAACTGTATGTTAAACTGACCAGGACCAAAATTTAGTGTTTCGTTATATTGTGACCACATTAGTAAACGGTACACGAACCCTCCTTTACTCAATGTTAAATAGTCAAAACTGTCGATGTTGTGAAGCAATAACCCTGTTCTTAAACCTCTTTTTAACGTAACAATTTCAAATAAGAACCAAGGAAACGAATCTTTTAATTCAAATGTGACGTCTGCTGCCATTTCCAATTTCAAACTCTTTGTCATAACTTCAAGATAACGATCGCATGGTTCTAGTTTGCAGTTTTCAAAGAGTGTGGTTAAAGTTTCTTGTGCAGTCTGTAATGTAGATTTGCATTCGTCCTCGTATGTTGTAGAATCGTTTCCGTAGGTTAAGGTTTCGGATGTTATGAGTGATGTGCATCCTTCAATGTATATGCCCATGAGATACAGGTAAACTTCTTTGATTCTTTTCCCTTCACAATAACCGGTGACTTCAATGATCTGGTCGAATAGAGGCTTTTGCATAAAAGTAAGTTTATTATTGCTAAGAATGCTTCCAATTTGTCTTACATATCCAAATTTAGAATAACAATTTTTTACTCGGTCTTGTTCGGCATGATTTATTGGGTGCTCTAGAAAAAGTAGAAAATCATCATAACAATTCGATATTTCCCGTTTGTCGATGGCCACTTGATTTTTCAATACCGACAAATCTATCTCATTGGACAATTTGTTTACTCTTGTTCCGAGGTTTTTAATATTTTTATTTAAAGTTTTTAAGTTGTTATTTATTGTTTTAAGTCCATTCTCGATATCAAACGGGGTATCATGCTTACCAGTGAAGAGATGAATGATATCTCCTAAAATTGGTATACTTTCAACCAGAACGAGAGCAACGTCGCCAGCATTTTGAAGTTCGTTGTTGTCATAGGCTGATCGTAAATTTGAAGTAGTTACTGCCAGTTGTTCAACAACGAGTTCAGCGGCAAAGGCAGGATTACGTCTATGTAAGTTATGTCTTGCATTTGGCCCAGACTCGGTAGAAATAGTGATAGCAAAACAGGAGACAACAAAGAATACCGTACTGGTTGGCAACAACTGAAATAGGAAACAAAGTGATCTAAGTATTGTTTAAACAAATCTAAAGGTAATGAAGATGCATGTTCTACGTTTACTCAAGTTTTATATAGAGGAATCCATATACTTACATCGTGTATGTTGTTTTGCTGAGAAATTTGTTTACTAAAGAAGTATTAAGAAAACAAAAATCTTTTATGCATATTCTTTACGGTTTCATGATAGTGCATGCTTAAGAAAGGCAAAAGAAATACCATGACCCTTTGACCGTGGTTATTTCCTCTTTGGATGACAGAGAACCTCAAATCAAAAGATCGTGACATTTATCACTAATGGCTTATCGATATTACTCTGTAATTAGTTCAACCCTGTACACCACAATTCCCCATGTGAAATTGAAAAAGTGTCTTACGAAATCATCCACAATGTGTTTCAAAATAGAAATGGTAGCATACGCTTTTTATTACTTAGAAAAATATGGCATGTTTTGTTAATAGTGAACAAAATGGTAAAACATTCTAAACAGAGGAACAAGTGATCAGTATGCTGATGTTGCTTATTGACAACATTTTTGAGGTAGATTTTTTCAACAAATTATCAGCATGCCTATTGGAACAAACTGTGCACCTCTCCTTGCAAATCTCTTCTTATTTTCATATGAGTCGCAGTTCCTTGAGACACTTGTCAAAACAAGAAGATAACTGAGGCCAGATCATTTAATTTCACATTCAGATATATTGCTGATGTTCTGTCAATTAACCGTCCAAACTTTTCTGATTGGGTTACATTATTATATTCTCCAGAACTAGAAAAAGAAAACAAAAACAACAGACATGTCTTCCTCTGTCTCATGTTTGGAATTATACCTCGAATTTGATATAAGCGGTCATTATAACCAGAATATATGACAAACGAGACGATTTTTATTTTTAAATTATCAATTTCACCCACCTCTGTAGCAATACACCAATATTGCCTGCATATGGATATACATTTCCCGACTCATTCGGTATTCAAGAGCTTGTAACTGGTACTCAGAATTTTTGAACGTCACCAGTGTCTGAGTAGAAAGTTTGTGTACAAGGGTTTTACCAAAGAAAGTATCTTGTTTTTTTTCTAAACTTCACCGGAAGATAACAAGACATTGCTGATTAAAGAGGGGCGAAAGATATTAAAGGGACACGCACACTCATTAATCGAAAACAAACCAACAACACAACAACCAAAGACGAAAAGGCAAACAGACAAACAATATTCTGTATTAACTTCACAAATATTACATTATGGTCTTGAAGTATAAAGTATAGGTACTGACGTTGTTTATCATGTTAATTGCGTGTTAAAGTGTTCTATTATTTGTCTTTATAGATTGTTTCTATTAATTTTTATCCTACTTTTTGTTATATTCATTTGACGTGACTTGGTTCATTGTTAACTTAATGAATCCCGTCATTATGTTATTTAATGAATGGCTATTATTTATTTTGAATTTAATGAGCCATAAAATGCATTTTTGACTCTTCATATTTTACATAATCTGCGAATCGGATTATGTTAAATATGAAGAGTCAATAACAAATTTTATGGTCAATTTTCGAATTTTGGCACCTCTTCCATCTTTGCTGTACACGTATTGAGCAGACGACAGGAGTTGGGGAGGGGTGGAGTCATAGTTTGGGGGCTAGATGGGTAGGATAATACCTTTACAACATTTAGAATAACAAATGATTGAACAAAACTTTATTGTTTTGCCTTTAAATTATATTGCTACGAATGTATCAAGTGAAAGAATTTTCAAATCAATAAAAAAGTAGTTCCGGTAAAAGTGGATGTGTCGCGATAAAAACTGACAACATTGATACTTTTAACCAATCAGAAGACAGTTAATAAACCAAATGTATTTATTGTGCAATGGTAAACTCTATTTGTATTCTTGTTTTTCGTATTTGCTAATGTTAATGTTTTGTCTGTATGCCTTTTTTATGTTGACTTCTTTGGGTTTTTTTTTATTTTTTTTTTATCAAGATTTTAACACTATGTATGTTGACTGTTGGACCCTTATGTTTGATATTTTTATCTGTAATGTCGGTCTTTGTTGCCGATATAATGAATTGTATGCGACTGTAGTTCAATTAAGAGTTTTAGCTAGCTATAAAACCATGTTTAGTTCATCAGTTTTTCACAAGAAAATACCTGTACCAAGTCAGATAATGGCAGTGGTTTCCCATTCGTTTGATGTGTTTTAGGTTTTGATTTGTCATTTGACTTTCCGTTTTGAATTTTTGTCGGAGCTCGGTATTTTTTGTTATTATTCTTTTTAAGAGTTATATTAAATTTCAATTATGTCAAATTCATAAATGGAAGTAACTATCAGATAGAATATTTAGATTCCTTCGGTTAAAAATTATTTTCGACCACCTGATGATATAAGGAGCACTTTTGAAAATAATTTTGTGGTTATCTTTTACGGTTGAGTAGGAGTAGTGCACACACGTAAACACAGTTTAGGGTGACTACTCTTACAGGAGGTGAAACAAATATATTAAATCTATAAGCGACATTTTGAAAAAAAAAACATAACAGGAAAGAAATTTGGCGAAAGAATAATAATAATTAGTATAAAATCAAAAGATGTTTATGCGAAAAGGCATACAAGTGTGTGCATCTATTCATTTCCTTACAACAACTTATTATTATGTGAAAACTGACCATCCCCTTGTAACAAAACAGTTGTTGTTTTCACGTTTTAATTGGTTTAACATTCTGCCATGGCCGGAAATTTTATAGCTGACTATACGGTATGGGCTTTGCTGATTTCAAATGCCGTACACTGACTTGAAGTTGCTTGCAACCATGTCATATGGTTTATAGTTGATACTTGTGTCATAAGTTATCATTCCAAATCTCTTAATTTTCATATCGATGTTTGAACAAATGTAAATTCTGCTATGACTTGTAAAAGGGAAATATACTTTCTCAGAGGACTCCCTTGTTAACTACAAATAAAAATATTCGATGATTGTATACCAAACAGAAATGTATGGAATATGTACGTGCAATCCAAACTAAAGAATAGGACATGAAACAATATGTTTTGTTTTTCTGTCTTGATGAAGGTGATACAAAAAGAAGATGTAGTATGATTGCCAATGAGACAAAAAATTTAAAAGACTAGTTTGGGTATTTCTCTAATATTTGTTTCAAAAAGGGATCTTAAAGTGGACTTTTTACTCTATGTTTATTTTTAATTTTATTTATATTATTCAATATTTCATTCACTTGCTTGACTAGACTTCACCTGATTCATAAAGAGAATATACAAATTAAATGATAATACACTTATTATAATAACACGAAAAAATCAACTACACATCCACATCGACTGCTGTCTTTTTATCAACCGAAAAATATGAAGATGTCACTATTTCATTATTTGAAGATCACTTTAAAGATATTAAGATAAATCATGCCCTCTCCTAATATGATGGTCGAGAAATAGATACCGTTTTCTTTTTGCTACGACCGAAAGGTCAGTATCATACTATTTTTTCCGTTACAAAAGACAAGTGTCATATGCTCTTCTAGATTCAAGGACATGAAGATATATTTTTATCTAAACATTACGTAATAAAACTTTGAACTGATACGGAAAGATTATTTGTTTGATTTATAAAATGTGTTACATAATTTATTTGTTTTTTATCTAGTCGATTTTTTTTATATCACTAAATAATATAAAGTTAAATTATTTTTTTAGATATAAAAACTGTATATACACCACTACAAACCTATTAAACATAAAGGCAACAGTAGTATACCGCTGTTCAATACTCATAAATCCATAAACAAAAAACAAAATCGGGATAACAAACTAAAACCGAGGGAAACGCATTAAATAAAAGAGGAGAACAACGACATAACACGTAAATGTAACACACACAGAAACGTACCGAGCATCAGACAAAATCCAACGAGAATAACAAATATAACATCAAAACCAAATATATAAATTTGATATAGACAAGTACCGTGACACGTCTTATCGCAATGTGAATTTACACTAAAAAAATAAGAGAAAAACAAACGACACAACGTTAAAATGTAGTACACACAGACACGAACTATAATGTAACAATGGCCATATTCCTGACTTGGTACAGGGCATTTTTGAAAGTAAAAATGGTGGGTTAAACCTGGTTTTGTGGCATGCCAAACCTCGCACTTTTATGGCCATATGAAATATAACATAAAAATGACAACACAACACCACAGGACTACAATATAAATAAATAGGAGAACACAATTGACAAAGAATCACACGAACAACAGCCAACAAAAGGCAAGAAGTTAAACATTTTAATACGCCAGAAGTGCATTTTGTCCACACAAGTCTGAAATAACCTACATACATGCATGTACTCATCTGAACTGTTGTTTTTTTTCTCGATCAGTCAGAATTGATCTGCATTTAACCTAAACATATTTGAACCCAATCTTAACCATACTTGACTGTAATGATTTGTAATTAACCCCTTTCTTTGTCATTAAAAAATAGCCTGCACTACTAATCAACCAGTCTGAAACCAGTCTTCACCCATCCTCGACCTGTATTCGACTAATTGACCAGTTCATGATTTATTTTTGTTCAGTCTGAACCATTCTTGATCAAAGTTCTGAACAATATTCAGCTAGTCTGAACCATAACTGACCAAAGGTCTGCCTAGTACTCGAATAGTCTTAACGATACTTGACAAACAAACTTTTTTAAAAAGTTTACCTGTTTAAATAACGTTCTTTTTAACTGACATGACAACAGCTACAATAAAGTAAAGACATATAAAAAAAGGTTTTTACATCCTTACCTATACATAATTATCAGATTTATCAAATCGAGAGTCTGAGTTTTGTTACACATATTGCGTCGCCAGTAAAACTGTATTTGCGACCTTCAATTCTACAATTGACGGTGACAACTCTTCAACTACAGTACTGTTATTCCTTAAGTTTAAGAAAAACAGAATGATCTTTTAACCAGTAAAACACACTTGTACTAAGGTAATAAAAGCTTGTTGAAGTGCTTCTTGTAAGGTATTCCATGTCCTTCATTTTGACAAAACTCAATTAATCAACCTGAATTTGTACTGTAACTTTAAGAAACCTAATTTTTTTTAAAGGTTTTATCAAATATTATATGAAAGCTCCATTATATTAAAGACTTGGTTTAAAAAAAAAGATGTCATTTTCTAAATTTGTTAAGTTGCTTGATATATTAGTACAATAAAAAGAAAAATTCCCGTTATTAACTAAACATGACTGACAACACGAATCTATGCCAGTCTCAAGTAAGTAATGTTAATGATTTTCCAGTAACCATAAAATCTATCTGAAACATTCAAAATATAAAAACAACAGTAGTTTACCACTGTTCAAAACTCGTAAATCTATGGACAAAAAACAAAATCGGGGTAACAAACTAAAACTGAGGGAAAAGCATTAAATTTAAGAGGAGAATAACGACACAACATTAAAAACACAAACAGACACGAACTAAGCATTAGGCAAAATCCGATGAGAATAACAAATATAACATCAAAACCAAAAATATGAATTTGGGATAGAAAAATATCATAACACGTCTTATAGTTATATGAATTCACACTCAAAAACATTTGAATACCCTTGAAGATATTTGAATAATGTTCGAAAGTTCTAGCATTTTTGATGTACATAATGTAATGTGAACATTATCTGTAAAACATGTATAAAAAACACCATTTAGCTTAAAACTGAACTTATTTCATGATATATTTTTAATCTGAAATTCATATTACTAAGAATGGTTCAAACTACAGCTGAAAAATATCTTGTAAATTTCAGACCAATTCAGACTGGTCCAGTAAAAGTATGCAGTACAGTCGAGTACAGATATAGGCCTAGTTAGTTGGATAGGGCAAAAACGATACATTTGAAAAGATAATGTTGGGTTGGATGTTATTGATAATATGAATAATAATCATCCAATTATTATAGCATAACAATATTAAAAAAAACACGTTTATAGCATATGTTTGTATTGACATAGCATCTCTGAAAAGTATCATTAAAGCACTAGGTTTTTTATGGTTTCTAAAATTATCCACAAATATTGACATTTATACTGCAATTCGACATTAAAAATAAACGCAAAGCAATTTACCTGGGATCAAATCACGTAAATCGATTTAAAATAGACAAATCAAGGTATTAAACTAAAACTGAGGAATCGCATTAACTTAAAATAGTAACGAAACTATGTGCTACAACACGGTAAGTGTCTCCTGTTATGCACCAGCACCTGTAATGAAACCACACTCAGTCAAAATGTCACAATCGGGAATAAAACACAATGAGTAACATTACAGATATGACGTCAATACTGGTATCCAAAGATTTAAGTTTCACAAAAAGATAATTGACGACTGAAAATCGAAAATGTATAAAAATGTTACCTCGAAAAAAGTTTAAATATAAGTCAAAACATTAAAATATGTTGTTAACATTTCCACAAATGTTTGAAAAGATTATTGATGTTAAAAATCACTAAAAATTCCGGTCGAAATGTCACTGAAAAAAACTTACCCATTGGTTCAAAATAAACAAGAAAAATACATAAAGGACTTTAAAAGATGATATCTGTTGATAATTAATTTAACATTGTGTGACAGTTCTATTGAGGTTTGAAATAAACTTTAATCACAGACTCTCAAATTTACGACTTTCGTCACAGATACTAATAAAAATATAAAATAAAGAATTTCTGACATAAATGTAAATTTGCGAAGTCTTACCATAATCTACTCATTTGCTGTACCAGTGACTTACTTCAGAATAACTACTGATAACAAATTATCTGACTTCCTCATAGTAGTATGAATATCTGAACTACTATATATCCAATGTATACATGCTTTAACCTTTTATCGGATACTTAATCAAAAATAAACAATGCACATAATACTCTTAAATCTAAAAACACGTTTCAGCCACCTCAAACCACTTTAATTCTGAGTCGGACAAATTTTAAAGGGGCAATAACTGTAACATTCATGTTCACCGATTTGAATAAAATTTTGATATTTAATTTATAGCATACTTAAACGTATATCCTTATTGCTAAAATTCGAAAATAAACAATTTACAAAGCATTGGCTATATATCATAATTTCGTTGATATTGTAGTATAAACGCCATTAAATTAATTATCTAGGTGATCTTCGAAGCCTGCCGACAATATAACATAAATGTTGATATAAATAGATAGCGAACTAGTGCAATTGAATTTTGCTTGGTCTGTCTGAACTATAATACAGTTAAAAATATATGTTAATCAATGTGTTACCTGTATGAGAATGAGTTTTTGTGGATCGAATCAGTCGATCAAATTGTTTACCTTTGTTTCACTTTCAAATTTGATATTCTTTTCATTGTTGTAACTGAACACGAATAATGCATGCGCAACCCATCTCTAGCTAAGGAGTTTTTAAAAGTCAAATGAATACTGATTCAATGAGGTCGAAAAAATCACCTACAATTAAAACATACACTCACAAGTAAATAATTCACCAGCGATGTTTTTTTAGCTTACTTTAATACAATTGAACCTAACTGTTTGATTTTTATATCACTTTTTCACTTTTATTATTGATTGAACAAAAAAAAACATATTTGTCGTAGCTTATGCTCCTTTAAGAATTGAAATGTCGATTTTTATAGCTATATAGCTTGTGAAACGATCTTGTTGTGTAAAGTGTAGGCAACAGTAATTTATCGATCCTCATAAATCTATTACGAAGACAAACCAAAGTAACAGACAAGAACTGAGGGAAGCACACCAACTACAAAAGGACCAAGAGCAAGTGTGTGAACAATGCAAGCGTCTCTTGCACACATCATGGTTAGGACTTCATTTGCTATAAGAGTCAACTCTCCAAATTATGAACATGAAATTATAAATTTATAAGTATGAGTTGTTTTCCTTAGGAGTGACATACATGTTTACTGCCATTGAAACGCAAATGTATATCTGCACAAATCTTTTTTCCTACATGGACATTTCTAACCTTTTATTTGGCTAAAGCTTTTAATAACAATAGCTATTTTATTTAGTTGTTACATCGAATCTTTATGACCTTTAACTGTACATACTTTACATTTGCAGTATACCATTTGGTCTGGTTAAGAATTCGAACAAGTATTCAAATTGCAAGAAAAACAACTTGTTTAAAATGGTTTAATAACGAAATGTGGTCGAATATGTGTTTTTGTTTTTCTAATATAGAAATTGAAATGAGTTGTTTTACATTTGATGAAACCAAAGTACGGATATTTTTGTCAACGTCTAAATGTAGCTCTTAAAAGCTTAAAAAAATAATATATAATTACATGTATAAGGTATCATATATCAATAAAATTTGATGTACTCTTCAGTTTATGTTCTTCATAATAATTTTCTGCTTGGTTTAAAAAGAATAATTTATTTTAAATATATGTCTTAAATATGCATTTTTCTAAGATTTGGACAAAATATATGATACGATTTTTTTAAAAACATATTTAAAAGAGGGACGAAAGATACCGAAGGGACAGTCAAACTCATAAATCTAAAACAAACTGACAACGCCATGGCTAAAAATGAAAAAGACAAACAGAAAAACAATAGTACACATGACACAACATAGAAAACTAAAGAATAAACAACACGAAGCCCACCCAAAACTAGGGGTGATCTCAGGTGCTCCGGAAGGGTAAGCAGATCCATCTCCAAAAGCGGAATGATGAAATTGTTTTTCGTAATAAGTAGTCAGGTTGATAAGGAAAAGATAATGGTGAAGGCAGCAGCAGGCAGACACATTTCGTTGATCGTTTCGATAAGGAAAAACAGAATCGTCAACCATAAACAGGTACACAATGTTTATCGGGTTAAAGATTATTTATATTTAACATATTGTTTGTATCTATTAAAATTTAGATAAAACTGAACTTAAAAAATCGACCTCATACTGTTTTACATATTGAATGTGTACATATGTTTTAATATCAATAATTATAGCGCTGTCACGTGCCAATCAACAGTTTATGTTGGTCATGTCTAATTGTAGGTTAGATGTCGTTCAGTCCGGAATGTTGACAATTTAAAACGACTCCAACCATTGTGTGTAATTGTCCTCAAGCACATTTTAGCTATGAATTGCGGTTGAGTATATATGAATTCAAATTCGAATGTTTAAATAAATTGATAAACTATTAATGTCCTTTAAAACTTATTTTTATTTTTAGTGATCGTATAATATTAGGAAAATGTCTATGGCAAACAGTTTCATTATTAATGCAATTATTTATTTATATGTTTTAGATGAGTGGTTTTTATTTTAATGTTAAGTTCAAATTCATTAACATATACTTTTTTTTAATATGTGACATGCATGACGAGATGCATGCATGACGAGATCATTGATAGTGCGTCTACAAATTATTCAAAAATATGTCAGTTTCTGGTTTGATGGAACTCATTTGAAGACATTTCATAATATTAATATTAATAAGTGCATTTGGAAAAGCAACACTTTCAACTATTTCATTTAAGATGTCATCTCCATTAAAAGTAAATAAACAAAATATGCATGTATTACGGGGCGCCGAATGGGACTCTTGTGGTTTTGTACAAAATTCAATTCTGTCATAACAAAATCATTTTTGTCTTACAAAACTATGTGCTACAGACTTGTTTTGTGAGAACTTCAATTTTGTGATTACAAAATTCATTTGTGTAGACAAAATTCATTTTTGTCATGACAAAATTCATTTTTGTAGACAAAATTCATATTTGTCATGACAAAAGTCAATTTTGTCTTAAAGGTATGCAAATATAAACATATTTGCATACAAAATTGACTTTTGTTACCTGATATGGAAATTAAATCACAAAAGTCAATTGTGTACGGTAAGATTCAATTTTGTGAGACAAAATTGACTTTTGTGAAACAAAATTAACTTTTGTGAGACAAAATTGACTTTTGTGAGACAAAATTGACTTTTGTGAGACAAAATTGACTTTTGTGAGACAAAATTTACTTTCGTGAGACAAAATTCAATTTTGTCATTTTTGTTGAGACAAAATTCAATTTTGTCATTTTTGTTCAGACAAAATTCAATTTTGTCATTTATGTTGAGACAAAAGTCAATTTTGTTGAGACAAAAGTCAATTTTGTAAATTTTGTTGAGACAAAAGTCAATTTTGTTAATTTTGTTGAGACAAAAGTCAATTTTGTCAATTTTGTTGAGACAAAAGTCAATTTTGTAAATTTTGTTGAGACAAAAGTCAATTTTGTCAATTTTGTTGAGACAAAAGTCAATTTTGTAAATTTTGTTGAGACAAAAGTCAATTTTGTGACGACAAAATTCATTTTTGTGATGACAAAATTCAATTTTGTAACAACAAAATTGACTTTTATGAGACAAAATTGACTTTCGTGAGACAAAAATCAATTTTGTTCAGACAAAATTCAATTTTGTTAATTTTGTTGAGACAAATTTCAATTTTGTCAATTTTGTTGAGACAAAATTCAATTTTGTCAATTTTGTTGAGACAAAAGTCAATTTTGTCAATTTTGTCTCACAAAAGTCAATTTTGTGTAACAAAAGTCAATTTTGTGTAACAAAAGTCAATTTTGTGTAACAAAAGTCAATTTTGTGGTACAAAAGTCAATTTTGTGTAACAAAAGTCAATTTTGTGTAACAAAAGTAATTTTTGTGTAACAAAAGTCAATTTTGTATGCAAATTAGTTCACAGAAACCAAACTAAACTAATTTAAATACAAAATTGACTTTTGTCGCTCAATTTTCAAATTAGGTATCAAAAGTCAAGTCTGTGTAACAAAAATGAATTTTGTCATGACAAAAGTGATTTTTGTCAGCTGATAGATAATTTTGTATGACAAAATTTCAAATTTGTAGTATGATACAAATTTTGTTAAACTGAACTCATTTTTGTTGAACAAAAGTCACTTTTGTCCGTACAAAATTGAATTTTGAGTACAAAACCACAAGAGTCCCATTTGGCGCCCCGTATGTATCAGCATTTTATAAAATAAAGACAAAACAAGTCAGATGTATGTTTGTTAGAAAATTAAGATATTTAGTAGAAAAAAAACATTGCGAGCTCGGCTTGAAGACTACTTGAAACGATAAGAAAATTGATAAATGACACTTCCTTTATGGCTTTTCAAGCACAGCTTTTATGAACATCATTTTGGTCCTAGATGCTGTTCATCTTTGTACTAGTTTCGGCTTTCAAACTGTTGTATCTGGGCGTCACTGGTAAGTCTTGAGTGGACAAAAAGCACTTATGGCTTATTAAAATTTTAAACTTGTTGCCTTTTGTTAGCTATTATTCGTGTGTTTCTTTGTCAATTGTGTTCTCCTATTTATTTATATTATAGTCGTGTAATGTTGTGTTGTCATTCTAATGTTATATTTCACATGGCCATAAAAGAGGGAGGTTTGACATGCCACAAAACCAGGTTCAACCGACATTTTTTTCCTTTAAAAATTTCCTGAACCAAGCCAGGAAGATGGCCATTGTTATATTATAGTTTGTTTCTGTGTGTGTTACATTTTAACGTTGTCTTTCCGTTGTTTCGTTTGTTTTCTCTTATTTTTGAGTGTGAATTCACATTACTATAAGACATGTCACGGTACTTATCTATCAAATGCATGTATTTGGTTTTGATGTTATATTTGTTATTCTCATATGGTTTCTGTGTGTGTTACTTTTTAATGTTGTGTCGTTGTTCTCCTGTTGTATTTAATGCGTTTCCCTCAGTTTTAGTTTGTTACCCCGATTTTGTTTTTTGTCCATGGATTTATGAGTTTTGAACAGCGGTATACTACTGTTGTCTTAATTTCTACCGGGGGAGGCCATCACTATATATATGATACCAGGTATGTTCCTACAAACGGGGTTGCATTTTCAGCTAAAGTGTCTGAAATGTGGTTATTTATTTTTTCGTCTTTTCGTTTTAAGAAGGGGTTAGATTTGATCATCCATCACTGGGTTATAATAAATGAAACTCTAGATTACAAACAGTGCCCAAATCTATGATTGCGTGGGATATACAAATTTCTTGGTAGAGGGGTTTTAAAACGGCACAAACAACATTTTCCAAAAGACCAGTAAATTTTAAATTTTTTTTTTTTAACAAAAACGAATTCGACTAGCAGGTCGAACAACGGATGTTTTTTAAAACATTGCTGATTTTCATGAGATTGGGAAAAACACAAATCACCTGATGTAGCAAAAAAAGATCTTACTTAATATATTATATATATATCAAAAATTCAGAAAAAAGCTATTGTAAGAGATTTATTTTGCGTTTTTTCATACCCATTATATATTTTAGATTTTTAACTGAATTTATAACTTGTTTATCAATGCATAATTTGAATAATCCGGAGGCAAACTTTTTTCACCAATTTGTCTTTCATGGGGTATGGTATCATAAACCATCAAAACTTGTTTGAAACGAAATCAAGGTTTTAAACAACTAGAAGAATACCCTTATCAATGTTTAGACCTGGTACAACCTTCCTCGTACCATAGACAATTAATGGAGAGAATTGTGCATAAAAATGTGAAACCATGACATTTTAACTATAGAATACACATGTTCAAAGCAAGGAACCATTACATTAGTGAATTTTACAGTTGTTTTAAGTTTTTTAGCCAAAAGAAAGGTCCAATATTTTTTTAAAGATTCGATTCTACGAGGCGTGTCTTCTTTTTCAAATATCATAAAACTCCACAGGAATCAGCTACATAACTTCATTATTTGTTGAATCGATAAAGCTACTATAATTACAGCTTTTACTATATGAAGTGAAACACTACATTATTTATTATTATTTATCCAAGTTATTCTGATGCAGGTATATTGTTGTTACAGTAGATTATTTTTCAAGAGTCCTCTGACAACATTATTAAATTCAGAGAACTTACATTAATTATAATCATAATACTTTAACTTACGATCTATTATCATCTAAAACAAAGAATAGAATATGTAAGATTCATATCCGCGCGTATTTTCTTTATAATCAATAGAGTCTTCAATCTATAATTTTTCACTTGATGAAATTTTATTCAAATATTTAACAATAATAATACATCATTTAGTAACTGGTGAAAAAATCGGACATTTACATGAAGTCACTTTCAGAAATGCAATGTTAGTTTAGATAGGTTAAATATAAACTACTTTAGTTTAAAATTAACATCATACCAGTCTATGCATTTGGTTCTCTTAATAAAATTTTATTCATATAAATACAATGAAAAATTCACCAGACAGAACCTGGTGTCACAAACAGACAGTTACATATCAACTTGTTTAGTTTTAAGTGAATAAAATTGAGAATGGAAATGGGGAATGTATCAATGAGACAACAACCAGACCATAGAAAAAAACACAACAGCATAAGGTCACCAACAGGTCTTCAATGTAGCGAGAAATTCCCGCACCCGGAGGCATCCTTCAGCTGGCCCCTAAACAAATATATACTTGTTCAGTGATAATGAACGCCATACTAATTTCCAAATTGTACACAAGAAACTAAAATTAAATTATACTAGACTAACAAAGATCAGAGGCTCCTGACTATGGACAGGCGCAAAAATGCGGCGGGGTTAAACATGTTTAACCATGTTTAAACATCTTCCTATATCTATTATGAGATCTCAATCCTCCCCCTTTACCTCTAGCCAATGTAGAAAAGTAAGCGCATAACAATACATGCATTTAAAATTCATTTCAAGAGAAATTCGAGTCT
Source organism: Mytilus trossulus (assembly GCF_036588685.1). Taxonomy (NCBI): domain Eukaryota; kingdom Metazoa; phylum Mollusca; class Bivalvia; order Mytilida; family Mytilidae; genus Mytilus; species Mytilus trossulus. Next base: position 40,191,772 of record NC_086382.1, on the reverse strand, counting down.
GATGTTAGAAGAAACCAAAGAAAATAAATAAAATGACAATTATACATGAATAACAACAGACTACTAGCAGGTAACTGACATGCCAGCTCAAGACTTCAATTAAACTGATTGAAAGATTATGATTTCATCATATGGATATCAGGCACAATCCTTTCCGTTAGGGGTTTAGTATCATACCATCATAACATATATGAGTAACCTTCAATTTAACATGCATTACTAATACCTCCTTCTAAGCCTCTCACGTACAGATGCGTTCACATTTGCCCCGTAACTAACAAACAATGCTATTAAAAATGTTAAAAGAAAGTAAAACAACATGATCTCAATTAGTATAATGTAGTTGTAGGATAGCTGGTCAACTACAACAAAACACATAGGATTCAAATACTGTCGGTTTATATCGATACTCAATATTTTGATACAGTACCTTCATTTAAGGTATACCCTTCCGTAACATTTCCATAAGAGGGGAGCGAAAGGTACCAGGGGAAATTCAAACTCATAGAATGTTGTTGCTATTGATGGCGCCATTATTACAGCAAGACTTAAATAGTACAAGTATACATAAGTTCATTTCTCGTGTTTGTTACATGGATAAGGAGAACTATCAATATTGTTTCTTCTTCTTGAAGCGTTACGTTATAGACAATGCATATTTTAAGGTTTTTCTTGTCGTAGAACACACCGAGGGGTGTCAGGATTGATCAAATGAAAGACCGACCGGAGGGAGGTCTTTCTTTGAACAATCCCGACACCCGAGGTGTGTTTTACGACAAGAAAAACCTTAAAATATGCATTATCTGACTTATATACCGTCAAAAAATATTAATTTTATAAAGATTTGTAAAATTTAGTATCCTTTTTTACCGACAACACTAAAGTGGGATATTCCTTTCTAATGCGTTAAGGTTTTAATACGCCCTTCGGCTCATTTAAAATGTGAAATAAAACTCACTAAATAATTTAGATATAAACCTTTTAAAAATTTGTATCCATACACAATAAAAAATATTACTGTAACTGCATGAAGTAAGACACAAATGTATTGTTACCATCCGATAACGGTGTATGACAAATACAATACACATTGCAAGTAATTTATTTTATCACTTAGCTTATGGAAAAGGGAGAGGGGGTATGGTTTTTTTCCGTTTTGTTATGTTATTTCTATCGCGGAAAACTTGTAATTTATTTAACCATTATACTTGAATCGAATGAAAAGTTCAGAAAGATTGTCTTTCGAATAGCAATACATTTTATTAAAAGATAATCAGGATAAAATTATATACCATCCGCACCGACCCTTTCGTAATACGTTAATGTTATTCAATAGAAGATTATTTTATTAGTTGATCATTTGATAGAGTAAAGGGTATACATACATTTTTAAAAGATACAAACTGACACGAAGACGAATATACATACATGTAGATCACAGTATGATTTCCTATTCAGTGTGTATCGTTCTGAACATGCATGAAATATTTCCCACTGGACTTTAAGCAATCAACCTATTCAGTTTGACTCAATAAGATTTTCAAAATCTTACACACGAATATGTTAAATCTGGATTTATTTTATGAAAGTCTACATTAAAATTCATCTGACCTATATGATAATGTTTCTTTACTATAGCTATAAATCAACAAAACTTCACGTTATTTGTTTTTAAAATTAAATTGCGGGTCTACAATGACGGTTTCTTTTACATCTATCATCGGTTGTACTTTAGAAAATAAATTTCCAAATCGGCAACAAAAAACTATTAGACGATTAAAATTTTGAAGTAAATCATAGATTGCATGTTTATCAAGGAAAATAATTACCTTGCACAGGTCATTATTTTATGCCTAGGAGCATATACCATTGAATGGTATCGTCCGGGTTGGTTCTGAAAAAGAATGACCTGACGTTCTGAAAGAAAATAACTCCATATAGGTATATAATGATTAATCATATTTTGTCCCAAAACCGATATTTAATTTTTAAAGATGTCTCAATAACTCAAATATCCGTTTTTAAATTTGATAAAAATAGTCAGATGGATTTGACCGTTATTGAAGAACAATTGAATACACTAGATAGGAAATCTATTGACAATAGAATTGATTATATTTCCTAGTTATGCCGTTTGATGAGTCATATAAGGTAAGCGCGATGGATTTAGTAAAATAAACAGGTTGCAAAGTAACAATCAAATAACCGGTATTTTCTAAAATCAAAATAATTTAAAACGCCTTGAACTGTTCCTTTTAAATAGTTCATATCAAGTATTCAAAGTTGCAAATATTGAAATGTATCATGTGCATGCTGCCCCATACTAACCGTTTTAAGGTTTTTTGTATTCATTGGTATTTTTTTCTGTCTTGGTTCTTTAAACTATCTATTGCTCATTATTCGGATTCGTATCATACATTCAAAAGTTAGGTAGACATTGTCTGTTCCCAGTTGTTTCTGTTATAATGCACTTCTTTAGATTGGAGAAATTTAATAACATTGACTGTAAAATAAATTATCATTGAATATATTAGTAGCTGTAAAATCGAAAAAAATAACGACTTTTGCCTGCTTCTATCAGGTATCCAATTAATTTTTTTATACACCGAATGTTGCTAGTGTACTCCATTATCTTTATTTGGTTATCTCCCTCAATAAAGGCAACAGCAGTATATCGCTGTTCGAAAGTCATAAATCAAATGATCGAATCCGAGGACAAACCAAAATCGAGGGAAACACATTAAATGTAAGAGGAGAACAATGAAATAACAGAAACAATTTAGTACAACAACAAAAATCGACAATGCAACACACTCAGAAACGAACTTGTCCTGGCCTTTTTACTGGATATTTTAAGGAACAAATGGTGGATTGAACCTGGTTTTGTGACTAGCCACACCTCAAGCTTTTTATGCAATGGTAAAGACAGGACTCCAATACAAATAAATGGAAGAATAATCAGGACAGAGAAATAAACAATACAATAGAACATTGCGACATGCAAATCGTTTTTTAAGGTAACGGGCTTAAATAATTTATTGGCCAGACGCGTGTTTCGTCCATATAAGACTCATCATTCACGCTCAGTTCAAAAGAGTTAAGAACGCCAAACAAAGATGAAGAGCATTGGTGATCCATACTTCCAAAAAGTTGTGCTAAATACGACCTAGGTAATCAGCCTGGGATAAAAATATCCTTCGTATTTAGATTAATTCATACTTTTGCAAACATTACATAAAACGAGTTTATATTGCTGCAATAAACGGTAATTGTTTGTACCGAGTCAAAGCAGCTTCTTTCGTTATAAAAAAAACCCTCAATAAAGACAAATGTCAATGATAATGATCCGCATCTCTGGTCTCTTATCTGTTAAAATACTTTGGGTGGTACCTCTTTAGCTAGTGGCTAATTATAAAGCTTTCTCTAGGTCAGATCATTTATTAACTGCTGCAATTAATTCAAACTAAATTAAATGGTCTTCCCAATTGCCTATCCCATCATAAAGGGCTGGTTTCGTTTTGTAACAGTATGTATTTTGTAAATTTATATCATTTTCACGCTCAAAATTTGGTTTATTGGTAATGCCAGTATAATTATTTTGTTTTATCGGCCACGGTAAATTTGTTTCCAAATCCACAACCGTAACCCTGTTTGAAACTTCCTTATTTTTCACTTGGTCAAGTGCCGTTTTCGTTGATGGGGATAGACCTCATGACAATGGCCTTTTGTCAGTATGATATATACCATCCTGTTCGTATCTATCCGTATTCTTTTATGAGGGCCATTGCTCTTGGTACACTCTTATGCTTATCTCTCCGGTCGACGTCAGATCATGGAATAATATTTCAAAGGTCAGAGATCGGAGAAGCTCGGGTCCACCACGGGCAGTTTACCTAGGTGTTTCAAATCTCTTTTCTTTCCTATCAATTTTACTTATGTTTATTTATGTCTTATCTTGAATTTGATTAAACTTGTTGTAAGAATATAAAAACGTAGATACGTGCCTCTGCTGTCACCACTGTAACAAAACCGAGCGGTCAGGCTTTTGTGTTAAACTATAAATGTGTATCCGTGGTTAGTGCGTTGCTATAAGAATGTGTTTTGTAAGAATGCATAGTTTGATATATGAAATAAAAGTTACAACTGGTGAGCCTTTTTTGATAGCATGGTACACTTGTAACGTGTATACACTCTGTTCCTCCTAGTAAGCGGAAGACTTGGATATCCAGGGTAGATTAGAATATAAGGTAGTGTATGGTTACTAGAGGTTTGTACGAATAACAGACTTGTTAAATGAAAATCAACTTGTAGAAACTTAAAGATGCATTATATATCAACAATACATACAAACATTATACTCACTGTCTGATGATTCGTTAATAATTGTTGGATACCAATTGTCGTTGATTTTGTAGATACACGGTAGCCAGGAATTCAAATGTTCAACAAAATACAATTTTTCAAATGAATATGATGAAAGAATGCTGGCTTTGCAGAAACCAAGAAATGAAATATCCACGAATATACATACAACTATATGTCCACGAAAATTGGTTCCCACGAAAAAAAATGAGTACTCTGATTAACAAATACTTTTCGATATTAATGAAATAATATCGTGAATTGACAAAAAAATGAATAGCAGAAAAATTTACCCAGGAAGGTTAAGAATTATAGTGTGGTAATCGGCAAATAGTTATTCAAATTCAATGCCAAAGTGTCTCTCGAGAAGTTATTCTCTAAATGCAATTTGTTACGGAATATAGAGAACTAACGTTATACGAGAGTACTCTCCTCGGACATTATAATAGTGTTTGCTTTCTGGTTACTACTTGGTCTGGTAAATGGTGTATGTACGTGTATATTAAGATCGCTTGTGTAACTTGCTCATGGCCAAGTCGTACTGAAGTCTTATCCGTATTCTCCGCCGTATTTATATTTAGGCAAACTGATCTACCTATTTGGTTTACCGTTTACCACCTGCAATTTCGGACTAAACCGGACTTGGTGACTATAAAATACATAAATACGTGAGTGAGCGTCATTTGAAGTAAACAATTCACGGGTGTTCGGATTGTAAAAACATAGACAAGAATGATAAAATAGTTTAAGAGTTTACAATGTCTAAACATAGTTGTACAAGAAATAGATAATAAGAACAGTCAAATATCGGTTAGAATTAAACAACATCATCACACCATTTCAAGGGACCCACATTTCGTTACATTATCTAAAGAACTTTATCATGGTGTATCTTGTTGGTATCACGTACGTTGTTTTCCGATTCGTTGGTATATTATTTAGTTATTTTCATTTCAAGGATTAATGCATATTTTTCTCAAAGCTTCATATATATTCTATATCAAAGTGTTGAACAATGTTCCTTGTTCTCTTTGACATTTTAAAGTATGAAAATCAAATGATTATTTTTTTTTAAAGTAAAAATCAGCATAAATGATCATATCACCGAATTCTATGTGTAGAAATAAGAATAACATTAAATAAATAAATAAAAAAATCCGTACCCAAATAATTGAAAACATATATCAGTTTTTTTTTACAACTGCAAACAATATTTTTTTTCATCTTTTCTATGATGTAAGAAAAGTAAAAACTTTGTTTAGTAGGTAATCCAATATGTAACGAATTTACCTTAAGTAATCGGGATTCAGCTCGTTGTTGTGGAAGCTGTCTATTCCTTGATAAGTTCATGAATCAATTCTACTATAATATCTATTTTTTTTCCAAAACATCCAAGTTTACTTCGAAACATAAAGGCAAGTACTACAGCTATGATCAGACCCAAAAGTACAATGATAATCACTGCTTTTGCCCATCTAGGAAAAGACACGTTGATATTATGATCTGTTGAAAGGAAATGCTTTAAAGTATGACCTATACCATTGTCTGTTGGGTCCGCAGTATTAATGTCATGATTACAAAGAGAGTCTAAATTGCTGTTATTCATGTATCCAGTCAAGTTTGTTCGCCCATTTATTGTTTTTTTTATTTAATCTAAGTCCATTATAAATAGACTCAATCTCATAATCGCTGTACTCTATACCATATGCCTGACCTGTTGAATTCGATGTATTAGTTTTTAGTGACCACAGAAGTACGCGATATACGACACCATTACTCGAAAGGGTCAAATAATTCAAGATACGAATGTTGAAGATAGCTATACCAGATCTTGCACTTTTTCTTAGAGTGACAGCTACAATATGAAACCATGGAAAAGATGCCTGTAGTTTCAATTTTATTGTTGATGCTTGGTCCGTTTTCAATGAGTTTGTCATTATATGCATATATTTGCTACACGGCTCCATTCTGCAGTTCTTGAAAATGTTGTCAAGATTGTCCATTGCAGTCTGTATGATAAGTTTGCATTCGTCCTGAAATGTTTTAGAATCATTTCCATATCTTAAAACTTCAGAGGTTATTAATGCTGTGCAACCTTCTTGGTATAAACCAAGTAGAAACAAGTACACGTCTTGTAATCTCTCCCCATCACAATAACCGGTAATTTCTATTATTCGGTCGAAAATAGGTTGCTGCATGAATGTCAGTTTATTGTTCACCAGTATGTTCCCAATTTGTCTTACATATGCGAATTTAGAATAACAGTGTTTAAGTCGATCCTGTTCAGCTTTCGATGACGGGTTGTGTATGAAAAGTAAGAAATCTGTGTAACAATTAGATATTTCTCGCTTATCAGTAGCAACTTGGTTTATCATTACCGACAAATCTATTTCTATGGAAAGAGCGTCTACTCTTGTTCCTATATCTTTTATTGTTTCGTCTAAAATTTTAAAGTTTTCATTTATTGTGTTCAATGCAGATTCCACATCAAATGTCGGATTTTTATTTTCACTTAAGAGGTGAACAATGTCACCGAAAATGGGTATACTCTTAATCATTTTATGCCCAACATCTCCTGCAGATTGCAATTCGTTGTTAGCAAACGCTTCTTTTAAATTAGAAGAAGTGTCTACCAATTTGTAAACGGCAGTTTCTAATACAGCATTACGTTTAAATCGGAAAATGTCATGCTTTCTTTCTATTTTTAATCCATTCAAAGTGTAAACAAGTGAACAAATCACAAGCAAAATGAATAATGACGTTTTCATTCTCTGCAAAAGATAGAAAACTGCATGATTTCAAAATAAAAAAAGACAGTTTGTCTATGTACCAATACAATTGCACAATTATTTTTTCCTAGTGACAATTATTTTTCAGGTCATAGTAATTGTCCAAGTTAAAAAATGAAAAACTATTTTTGAATAACTGAAGAAAAGATATAGGCCCTACCTACTGAACCAATTTCGAATGGAGTTTGTCATTTGGTGACGACCACTCACTATACTCTATTTTATTTCAATTAAATTGGATATACATTAAGCACTCTTCCACCAGTTATATATTGAATTCTGTCAAATGATATTTTTTTTTCTAAACAGACACACACACAAACATACGACCACAATGCAAACAAACAAATGTAACAAATGACCGAAAGCATGTTTTAAAAATCCTGACATCTACCTTGACTGATTGTAAACTCATATAAATGCAATAATTAATCTAAGAACTTACACATTTAAAAATATAAATCTGTTTATACATCCTTATCTTATTCCTGGTTCAAAAGTAATATTTTATTGTTATGACTGCGATATTCAAACTATTCTTGAACATGTTTAAAAGAGAATATTTATGCTTGGAAAAATGCCAAGATGATTTTTGAGACGCTGATTAAATTATTATAATTATATTGATAACTATTGTTGTTAAGCTGAATCATAGGAGGTCTTAATCTATATTTATATCATTGTTAATGTTATGTCAAAATGTATTGTATATGATTTACTTTTTTCTAAAATAAATAGAAAAAAGTGTGAGATAGAAAAAAGACACGAAACAATAGAATATCAAATTAAATTTAAAAAGATAGATCTAAAAGTGTTCTTTCAGAAAAAAGCGAATACTAATGATAACTGAAATAGAACAAATGAGACAAGATTCCTAACACATTTCTTTTTAAACGACTCATTAAGGTAGGACCATACAAAAGCTAATAAATTTTATTAAAATTTCATTTTCGGCTGTTTTTGTTACTTCTTAATATTCCGAAACACTAGAAGAAAAGCAAATAATTCAAATATCTTGCCCTGTTAATGAGTTTTGATGATACCTAGTTTTATAAACAAATACACGTGTATGAAAGAGACAAAAACATGTGGGCAGTACTTTGTGATTGATCACTATTATCATTTGAGTGTTTTATGAACACTGATCAGCAATAAAAATTACGGTTATGAAATGAGGTGGATTAGGTATAAATGAAATAAATGAAGATACTGAATTCCAAATAAAAATAAATTTTATATTGGAGCTGCCAGGAGAAAAAACCAAAACAACAATATTGAGATATAGAGGGAATCAAATTATACATTGACAGATATTAAACAACCATGACAAATGTAATTGTACAACAATAAAATGTTTCACTTTGTATGAAATGTACACGGAATACAGTAGGAATATTGCGCTGATTTTCTACCAGAAAAGAGTGATATTTTTTTCAGAGAGTGGTAGAAATCCAAATGGAAAATAGCCGAAAAATTTAAATTAGCAGGAATTTCTCTGTAGGAATATTGTTTATTCCTGCCGGGTATATGCAACATGTGCAAATAAGCAGGAATTATTTGGAAGGAAAATAAAATTTCTACTAGAAAACTTTAAAGGAATATTTCAAAATGCCACATAAAAAAAAATCTTTTCCGATAGAAATCTAAAAATATACAAAATGTAATTGTATATTATTCTCAACTACACAACTGGGTCAATGATTTAAGTTTGAATCTCAACAACAAAGAACAAAAGAAATTCATAGAATATATTCATATTTTTTTTGTCGAAATGTATAAGGAAACTGCATTATATAGAGATTAATACATGGCCTTTTCCATATCAGCCTGGGTATCATCCCGAGACCCCCATATCAGCCCGAGACGGAGTCGAGGCGCTGATATGGGTCGAGGGATGATACCCAGGCTGATATGGAAAAGGCCATGTATTAATCGCTTTATCATATACTTCCGACAATAGTTTTATGTAAGAAAAAAAACCAAATGCAACAACTAAAACAGTCAAAAACTTTATTAAGAAGTTAAGTAATAAATTCAATATACTATAATTGTCAACTAACAGCATCACTACCTCTATATATATGTACATTGTATGGTAACATTTCCTATAGAGGCATTTTGAAACATTGAATATTTGGAAGAGTTTCATGATCATTATTACTCCATGTTTTTTGTACTATAAAATGATTCATAATTGCCAATGGCATTTGTTAGCAAGTACTAAACTATCCCCACAAAAGTTCCCGTAAATTTTGACGTCGTCATCAATATCTGACGTCACAATGGAAAAATAACAACCGATACCGGAAACACCGGAAGTAACTTGCACGAGAAGCACTGTTATGGGTTTTTGCACGAGACGCCCCTGATATGGGTTATCAGACCGGGCTGATATGGGTTATCAGCCTAGGTGGGAAATTATGGCTTGTGTACTTCCGTTCGTTACACATATGCAAAAGCTATCATATTAATGCTAAGTATATGATAAACAGTTATATGTAAGCTAGATAAACATTTCATTTCAAAAGTATAAGAATTACCTTCAGTCTTCATAATCCATATGTTCTTACATTTCTATATTGTAGTTGTGTGACTCTAGCTGGCAGCATTGTGTTCCAACACAATTTGTTATTCTATTCCCCTCCAACTTTTGAATTTATGAACTGGAACTTGCTTGCATTTTACACTGCAAAATGTGTGTCATAAGCACACAAGAATCCAGTTCAATTTACTAAAAAAAATCCAGGTGAAAAGATTTTCTGGAAGGAATCTATAAATTGAATTAAAAAAAATAATTTAAAAAATAAATAAATAAAAAAAAAATTAAAAAATATTTAAATTGATTCTGGTAGGAATCTTGTACATGTAGTAGGAACTTAAATAATCAAAAATGATTTTAAAAATTGAAAAGAATCCACACAGACTTTGGACATGTTGAAAATTCTACCTAGGTATTAGTATTTTGGTTGCAAGAATTTAAAAAAAAATCAACTCAGACTTTTGTTTATCTTTCATGTTCGCCTTCTTTCTATATTAAATATTTGATTCCTACTTCTTTCCTACTAGTATCAAGTAGGAATCCTACTACTTATATCGTTCGGGTGATGTTTCTAAAGTATAGTTGTGACGTCATTCTATTTTTTATCTGGGTCGTGTTTAATATCGTAGTAGCTACGTAGTTCTACGTAGATTTTGACTATTGAACGTGTAGCTATAACGTAGCTGCTACAATATTGAACTCAACCCTGTTCTTTATTTCAGTGAATGGACTATAATGTACCTGAACGAAACCATCATGTTACCTTAAGCTGTCCATTATTTTAAAGAGTTGTCATCTTCTTTCTTTGAAATGTTGAGCAGCTAAAGGTAGCATAGCTGATTCTTACAGGTAAATGATAGTTCAATCACTGAAATAAAAATAACCTATTAATTACCACAATTGTTTTCATCATGTAAACAAAAAAAGCAAACAAAGAACAAATGACTTTCCTGTACAAGAATTCAGTCACTCATCATAACAGTTTCTTGATTTTTAACACTACCAATTCCTATATCATGTTTTCGGATTGTCCCTTTTAGCACTTATTCAATTAGGTGATTATGCTCGTTGTAAGTCTTGTAGACGAAACGCGCGTCTGACGTACTAAATTATAATCCTGGTACCTTGGATAACTATGAACACCACTGGGTCGATGCCTCTGATGGTGGACGTTTCGTCCCCGAGGTTATCACAATCCCAGTAGTCAGCACTTCGGTGTTGGCATGAATATCAATTATGTGGTCAATTTTATAGATTTCCTGTTTACAAAACTTTAAATTTTTCGAAAACTAAGGATTTTCTCATCCCAGGCATAGATTACCTTAGCCGTATTTGGCACAACTTTTTGGAAGTTTGGATCCTCAATGCTCTTCAACTTTGTATTTGTTTGGTTTATAAGTATTTTGATATGAGCGTCACTGATGGGTCTTTTGTAGACGAAACGCGCGTCTGGCGTACTTAATTATAATTCTCGTACCTCTGATAACTATCAACAACTCTAGTCGATGCCTCTGCTAGTGGACGTTTCGTCCCCGAGGTTATCACAATCCCAGTAGTCAGCACTTCGGTGTTGGCATGACTATCAATTATGTGGTCAATTTTATAGATTTCCTGTTTACAAAACTTTAAATTTTTCGAAAACTAAGGATTTTCTCAACCCAGGCATAGATTACCTTAGCCGTATTTGGCACAACTTTTTGGAAGTTTGGATCCTCAATGCTCTTCAACTTTGTATTTGTTTGGTTTATAACTATTTTGATATGAGCGTCACTGATGAGTCTTTTGTAGACGAAACGCGCGTCTGGCGTACTTAATTATAATTCTCGTACCTCTGATAACTATCAACAACTCTAGTCGATGCCTCTGCTAGTGGACGTTTCGTCCCCGAGGTTATCACAATCCCAGTAGTCAGCACTTCGGTGTTGGCATGAATATCAATTATGTGGTCAATTTTATAGATTTCCTGTTTACAAAACTTTAAATTTTTCGAAAACTAAGGATTTTCTCAACCCAGGCATAGATTACCTTAGCCGTATTTGGCACAACTTTTTGGAAGTTTGGATCCTCAATGCTCTTCAACTTTGTATTTGTTTGGTTTATAACTATTTTGATATGAGCGTCACTGATGAGTCTTTTGTAGACGAAACGCGCGTCTGGCGTACTTAATTATAATTCTCGTACCTCTGATAACTATTTACACCACTGGGTCGATGCCTCTGCTGGTGGACGTTTCGTTCCCGAGGGTATAACCAGCCCAGTAGTCAGCACTTCTGTGTTGAAATGAACATCACTTATGTGGTCAAGTTTCTAAATCTTCTGTTTACAAAACTTTAAATTTTTCGATAAACTAAGGATTTTCTCATCCCAGGCATAGATTACCTTAGCCGTATTTGGCACAACTTTTTGGAAGTTTGGATCCTCAACGCTTTCCATCGTCGTATTTGTTTTGTTTTTACTATTCTTACATGAGCGTCACTGATGAGTCTTATGCAGACAAAATGCGCGTCTGGCGTACTCAATTATAATCCTGGTACCTTTGATAACTATTGTTTTTGTTGTAATAACCACTCAAAATTTTAATCGACCAGTATTTTCCGGTATTTCCTAGTATTTACCGGTATTTACTGGCACATTCATTGTTGGTATTGGCCGCTTTTTTGCCAACTTTGAAGTAAAACATATTGATGGTTAGGGCCTTCACTTAGTTTCTAATTGTAAAGTAGCAAAACCTACAGATACACTTGGTATACATTGTACATTGTAGTTCTCCAAATACGCCCAGTTCAACATATTACTGTAAATTCAGAAATTATTGCGAGGTTTTTATTATTGCGAAAAGTGCGACAGAGTTGTACACGCAATAGTTTAAACTTGCATTTTGAAATATTTTGTATGAATTAAACAGGATTTTTCTCAAAATCGTAAAAATAAAAATTGCAATTGAGTCTTAAATTACAAAATCGCAATAAAAAATGCACGCAATAATTTCTGAATTTACAGTACTTACATCATAGGGACATTTAACTTAACTATAGAAATACTGTACTGTCTGGAATGTCCGCATGTATTCATTTATTAAAGGAATTAATGTTATTTTGAAAGGATTGACTGATTTTTACATTTAATGATCCCATCGTTAAATGGATGGCTCCTGTTAGGTCTTAAAAATATATAAAAAAATTGTGGTTTGAGTTCCTTAGTAAACATGGTAAAAGGGTGGAATTGACTGGTCTGCATTATAAATCATTTATTTTTATTGCCGCATAGGTTTTTTCACGTCCTCGCACAGCAAAGCAGTTTGTAGCATAGCAGCATTTCTTATTCTAATATCACCACACAGTTACGTTTGATCAACGAAAACGCTTATATCTATTATCGTGTTGTTTTTAATTCCGCAGAAGTGCATTGCTTAATTCTGGTACATGTATAAGAGTCTTGTAAAGTTGTGATTAAAAATACCACCAACATTATGTATGTACTAAATTTAGCCCTGGTATCTATGATGAGTTTATTTATATGACTGCCATTTCAAAAGTGATTAAATATATTCTAATGTGAGAGTCCTACAAGGAATGTTTTAATTTATGCTGTTTTAACAAAAATGTTTAATTATGTTTGTTTCTTGATGAAAGAATTGAAATAGTTTCTTGAATTTGGTTAATACTTTAGGTTGTTGTCATTTCATTGAGATATAACCTTACTCTTTAAAGTATTAATTTCAAAGTACAGCAGAAAACTATTACAACTCATTTGCAGACATGTCAACGTTTATGCCCCAAACTTCTAAAAGTTTAGACATACACTTATATTCTAACCTGCCCTTGCCCTGACTATATGGCTTCTACATATTTTTATATGAGTAGTATGCATATGCAAACTAACTGGTTACATTCGTAAAGTAAGATTTTTCGAGATGATCATAAAGATGATAACCAGAAACCAGTAGCCCATTTTACAAAAAATCGTAAGTCTAAGATATTCCTTAACCATTCAACTTAATATTTTTATCGTAAGAACAATTCTACACTTAAGATGTTTTGTGAAATGGGCTACAGTACGTCAAAAACGAATGAATATGTATCTCCCCATAAGAGGTGTGGAATCTGAAACAGCTGAATTTACAAAGTGCAACCTGGAAAAAACGATTCAAGCCTGGAATGTATGATTTATTTATTGCCTTGGTTTTTTCTTTCTTTCTTTTCTTTTCTTTATAGTTGATGTACATTGGAGATCACTGAAAACCTCTCATTAAATCTGTCAAAATATGTCAGGAGAACTGTTCTATGACAGTACGTAGAAGTGTCAGCCTGACACTTATTAGTCAGTTCTAGCTAGAACAGTTCTTACCTAGAACTTTAATTACTTCCATGGTTCTTCCTTGAACTGACCAAATTAACCTCTTGAACAGTTCTGATGTCAGAATTGATTACATTGATATTCGACGGCTAGAATTGGTTTATAAATTGTACGTCTAGAATTTCTTTATAAGTTTAAAGATCTCTTTGTCTAAATAAAAAGGCTTAATATTATATAGACTGAGTTTTGCTATTTTGTCAGTTTCGTTTCAGATTTTTAATCAAGAGCACATGTTTAACCCCGCCATATCCTGCATGTATGTGCCTGTTCCAAGCCAGGAAACCTGAAATTATTAGTTTTGTTTTGTTGATGTGTTACATAATTTTTTTTTTTTCAGTTATTTTTTTTACATAAATTAGGCCGTTTGTGGGGGAGGGGCATTATTATTTGAATTGTTTCAAATTTGTCATTCCTTGAGTCGGGATGGCTCGTTTCACATACAAAATTATCTGATTTCATTAACCAAATGTAATAACTGGTTTATTAATCTACATTGCAAACAAATTATTTTAAATTAAACTTAAGCTGACCATATTTGCTCTTCCTTTAGTAAATCTATATACATTTAGACACACACTGCAGTAATATTCAGTTATATTTTTAGGCAAGGATGTATTGTACATATGACAGCAATTATATTGGAAAACAATGACGTCAACATTTTTTTTTGTACTCACTTTATAATACTAGCATGTCCTCTTATTATTCAAAATATTAAATCGTAAACAAATTTGATATCTGTTTACGAGTAGTTTTCATACCTTGGACGGACCTGTTTAACACAAATCTTTTGACCGTATCAATCTGAACTTACATTAGTTGCTCTCTTTTTCTGCAAATCTATATAGCTGCACAGTAATTCAGTTTTGATTTAAGGTCAAGAGGGACTGAAATATACTACAAGTTACAGCAATATTAGTAAACAAGGACCACAAAATTTTGTTCGCATCATTTTATAGTGCCAGCATGTCCTCTTTTTATTCAAAATATTGAATCGTAAACAAATATCAGTAGTTTTTATACTTCAGACTCAGACTTCAGAGTCGTGTAATAAAATCTTTTGACCACATCAACCAAAACTGACCTTTTTTGCTTTTTTTATGAACTTTTTTATACCTGCACAGTAGTTCAATCAAAACTTTAGGTCAAGAGGGACTGTAGCATACAAATAACAGCAATATTGGAAATCAAGGACCACAATTTTTTTCTCGCATTAATTGAGAGTGCCAGTATTTCCTATTTTTATTCAAAATATCGCATCAGAAACAAATATGAGTAGTTTTCATAACTCAGACTGACTAATGTAACAAAAATGTTTGTCTGCTTCAATCAAAACTGACCATATTTGACAGCATCAATTAGAACTGACCGTATTTGACCGCATCAACCAAAACTGACCATATTTGCTCTTTTTATGTAACTCTTATAGTCGCATGGTAAATCTGTAATATTTTTATGAAAAGGATAGATTGTATAATACAGATGATAGAAATATTGGAACATAATGCTACCTCCTTTCGGTTGCATCAATTTAGAGTGAAAGCATGTCCTCTTTGTATTAAAAATACTGCATCATAAACAAATATCAGTAGTTTTCTTACCTCAGACGGATTTGTTTAACAAAATAATTTGTCCGCATCAACCAAAACTGACTATACTTGACAGCATCAACCAAAACTGACCATATGTGACAGCATCAATCCATTTATTATGTACATGATGTAAATCTTAATAGCCCCCAAATAAATCACTTATATTTTAATATCACGATGGATTGTTTTATATGTTAAATGAAAGCAAAATTGGAAACAATGACTACAAAATTATGCTCGCATAAGTTTATAGTGCTAGCATGTCCTCTTTTTATTCAAAACTTTGAATCGTAAACTAATTTCTGTAGTTTTGATATCTTAGACTGATTCATATAACAAAATATTTGTCCGCATCAACCAAAACTGACCATATGTGACAGCATCAACCAAAACTGACCATTTTACACTTTATTATGTAAATCTCAATATATACATGCATAGTCGAAAAGTAAATCACTTATAGTTACATATCACGATGAATTGTATAATTCAAATGACAGCAATATTGGAAAAATTTTAACATCAATTTAGAGTACCAGCATCTTTTCTTTTTATTCAAAATATTGAATCGTTAACAAATTTCAGTATATATATCAGACTGATTCGTTTAAACAAAACTATTTGACCGCATCTACCAAAACTGTACATATTTA
Source organism: Mytilus trossulus (assembly GCF_036588685.1). Taxonomy (NCBI): domain Eukaryota; kingdom Metazoa; phylum Mollusca; class Bivalvia; order Mytilida; family Mytilidae; genus Mytilus; species Mytilus trossulus. Next base: position 40,175,481 of record NC_086382.1, on the reverse strand, counting down.
CACTTTATCAAATAAATATATATGGCCTGATTGTACATGTTGTAAACCAATAATATTTATTTGTCAGGACAGATTGTATGATAAAGATGACACCAACTTTGGAAAACAGTATTTACCTTATTTAAAATTTTGGCCATATCTATTTAGCGTGCTATCATTTCACATCTGTATCAATAATAATGAACCGTCACTAAAGTGACCTTTTAAGTCAGTAGTTAGTGTTTTGTAAACAAAACTATTTATCGTGATCATCCAACACTCACATGACTGATTCATATACTTTATTTTAAAATGAAAAGTACATGTTTGAGAAGTTCTCTTTTTGGAAAAGTATACTGTTAATATAATTTGAAGGCAGGCAAAGAAAAACTGAAAAAATATTGATTTATTAAGCTTAACATCCAGGGGCAAATGTTTCATTCATGTTCAGATCGAATATATTTTTCTGACGTTCCAGACTCTCAGATATCATTTATAATCGTTATGGATAAGTCTGGCTAAATTGACGAGATGGTACAAATGTAGATTTTTTTACGTTATATACCACTTTTTTCATTAATATCTCATAATTCGTCCACTGTACAATTTGCGTTTGAACCTTTGTTAAAACAAAATCTTAAATCACGAATTGTAAATCCAAGGCAAACAAGCCACGGTTAATAACGATTAAAATTCCATGAATTAAACGCAGACTTATATTTAAAAAGAAACTGTTTAAAACGGGGAACGACGAAACGTAAACAATGATGTTTATATGCAATCTTATAAAAAAATATTTATCCGATGAGTTGGATAACCTTTCTATCCACTTCGACATTTGCACATGTAACGTTCGATCAGTAAAAATATCAAAAATCTGCTATTATATTAATAAAGTAATTGGAACTGATTTTTTTCTTCTTAATTCTAAAGTGTCCTTACTGCAGTGACGTCATTTAGAACTGTTCTACAGTCCTGACTGATTTAGTCAGTTTTGCTGACTGTCTACGGTTAGAACTGATTTGGACAGTTCTACCCTAGAACGGATTCTAACAGTTCTACTAAAAACTGGTTGAGTCAGTCTACTTAGAGCAGTTCGAGGGTTGAACTGTTCTAGGACAGATTATTCTGACAGATAAAATGAGAGGTTAGAAGTGATCTCCATTGTAGATCTGTAATTGTTTGTGTTAAATATGTTGAACTTTAACAAACCTATGTATATTCAAGACTCTTAATTTTGAAATACAGTTCAAACTCATGTATGTATTTAGTACTTTATGTTGCATTTTATAAAAAAAATTAAGAAAAATAGTTATCATTTGATCATGTGTCGCATTTGCAAATCTTAACGTCACTATTAATTTTATTCGAAGCAACAGAGCTAATCGAATATGTTATCGTACTCACTGCTGATTTATCCACTTTGACTTTATAAAATATCTGTTAGAATACATATAACCCAAAATTTTATTACTTCGTTATTAACAAAATATACAACCAAATTTCAGATTCCAGGTCATAAATGGAAACCAAAGTGGGTATTCAAAATTATCAAATTTAAAACCTAGGAGGTATTCAAATGATATGTATATATAACCCGTATTTGCATCACAACAAAAGTACTGATTATTCTCGAATATTTGAATTATGATACATTAGAATAATCAGATTGTTAATTACATCACGAGTTTTAAATGCATACTTTATTGTGTTTGTATTTTGAAATAAAATTGACCTAATGAGGCTACGATTGAGATAATCACATGGCGTTCGGCAATTATCTGACGTGTACACATTTTAGGAAGTCAACATATATAATCATATGTTTTAAACGATAATTATTGACTTTAATCTTAATCTTCATCAATCTCAGCCAAGTAATAACAGCATGAACTGATTGATTTTTTTTCAATTTAATTGATTTCTTAATGTTTCTTGTTAAGATGTGCGTTGAACTTTTTATGAAAACACGAATCGATCCCAATGTCATACACATAACATCTTTTTTTCATACGTTTTGTAATTCGACGTTAAATTAACGATTTTAGCGTATTTCAAAATCGGGGTGCTGGCGGATGAAATTGTAAAATTGAGGATAAAAATTTGGAATGTGTCAAAGAGACAACAATCCAACTAAAGATTGAAAACAATCAGCCCGAATGCAATCAATTGGTCTTCAACGCAGTAAGAAAATTCAATTTCCGGAAGCGACTATGGCTGGTCCCTAAACATAAATGCTTATTAGTTCATTGAAAAAGAGATCATACTCAACTACAAAACATGTAAATCAACAAAAATTTAAAAAAATATTACACAGGGAATATGCTCTTTGATTGGGACAGGCGCCTAATGCGACGGGGTTCAATATATTTAGTGCGATCTAAACCTTTCCCCCTTTACCTCTAGCCAATGTAGTTACTGATATGCCAGCATCAGACTTAAATCAAATTGATTTACAGGTTATGTCCTCGTCATACGTAATTCAAACGCAATCCCTCCTGCTTGTGTTTTATTGTCGTAAAATATATGACAAGATGAACATCACCCGTAACATGACAACTGGTTTTAGAATGAATGTGTTGATTTCCGATACAAAGGCCATATGAGTTAATTAATATTTATACAAAAAATATCATCTTTGGTGACCTGCCAACAGTACCGAAAATATGAAGGTTTGAGTGCCAAAAAGTTTTTTGTGTGTTTTATAAAGAAATTACAATAAATTATTTAAAGGGAAATACCTGAACGTATAAGGTATATACATGCTGAATTACATTTCCGAATGAATTCATTGTGACGATGAAATTAAAATTTTATTAGAATTTGACTTGTTTGTGATATTGAAAACCTGGTGTAATATTTTTTTCAGTAATACAGAGATTTGTTTTGTCAGAATCAAAATACGTTGTTTCTTAAACAAACGAATCGAAAAACTGAATCTTAATTTCCAAATAATGTAAAATATGGGTAAGTATGAACAGTTATTAACAATATTCATTACATTGAATGTAAATGACCTACTAGTATTTATATGCGTCGATCAGTGTGTACTGCTTATGTATAAATCAAATTTTCAAAGCAAAGATGGAGAAATTTTCAAAGCAAAGATGGAGAAATTTTCAAAGCAAAGATAGAGAAATTTTCAAATCCTAAACTGATTATCAGATATTATTTGTAAATATACTAGTCAACAAAAGAAACGATACAAGACTTTTTTTCAAATTAAAGATAAAGTTTTCTGTTCATTGGACCAATATTGAAGGTAGTAATACTTTTAATCATTATGGAAATGTAAATCCGTTAAAAAATTATTTTTCTTTGCTTTTGTGACGTTTTGTCAACGACAATTTTGAAAACAGAAGTCCCAACTAATGTTGCCAACCTCTCATTTAAGGATAAAGACAGTGTTTGCCATCAATTTGTTTTTAAAAATCATACAGTTTCTTCGTTTATTTGTTAAGCAAAGTTCGGTCCCACGAGAAATCGTTAAAAAGTATACATTATCAACTGATTTACCATAGACAGTATGTGTAAAGTGATATTCAAAAAGCAATAGCAATCTTAAAACCAATCCGAAAGGTTCCAAATTTACTGAGTGATGTTTTCATATCTAAAGTATTGATTTGAGACGAAAATAAAAAAAAATTGTTTTGCATTTGTTGAGATTTCAAAAAAAACTTTTTTTCCCAAAAAATTGAAAAATCAATATTTCAACCCATAAGTTACATCATGAACATAACTTGATTATCATATTGAATATTTTTGAACAAATTTGAAATTGAATTTAGTGCTTAGAAAATTATGTGTCGATTTTTTTTTTCAACTTCCGCAAAACTAATTTGCACCCTTTGGTCATTTACACGGAATTTAGATACTTTTCGACAAGTTTGGATTTTCATTATCACATGTGCATACATTGCAAATGAAAGGTTTTTAGAATAGTGTATCTCATTTTGTTTTATATTAAATACTTTTTGATAAATTTTATTTTAAAGTCGTGTATCGTTTCTTTTGTTGACTAGTATATTACCACATATTAACAAAACAACTAATTGAGATTACCGTTTATCATATGTATTTGTGCTGGATTGTCTTATTGTACGGTGACAAATAAGGTAAATTTGAAAATTTCTCGGTTATCTCTCATGTTAACTGAGAATATCTTTTGATGGAAGCATGTGCTAGGAATGCTCTACAAATATATCTAGTCATATTTATGTCTGATCACCAGAGATTAGTTATACATAAACTATACCATCGCTTGCAACAAAAAATAAAATTTATAAAAAAAATCGTTACCTTCCAAATAAACTCATTATAGATACCAGGACTGAATTTTGTATATATGCCAGACGCGCGTTTCGTCTACAAAAGACTCATGGACTTGTGATACCCTCGGAAATTATCGACAAAAATATTCCCAATTAAGATTTAACAATTCAATAAGTGATATATGATCACATTTAAATATACTTTTTGGAAAGGTTTGTTAAAATGCCGAAAAGAACAATAATAATAAATAGAAATAATAGAAGAACTGTTAAGTTAATATCCGGTCCATGATGCTATGAAAAAAAGATGAAAATCTTGGATGATTATTTAAACTTAAAAGGATGTTAGAACTATAAAAAATAGTCTTCATGTTCATGGCACTATAGTATATGAAGTGTTTTATTTAAGTTAGTAAATAAATCAGTACTAGAACAATAATATATTGAGAAGATGTTACCCCCTTTTTCATAAAAGAAAGACTGACATGATTGATAATGTTCATAAATGTTTCTCGTTTTTTATATAGATTAGACCGTTGCAATGGTTACAAATTTGTAATTTTTGTAGCCCTTACTGTTTGGTTTGAGCAATGGTTCCGTTTTGGAGACCATACTTTGACCTGTAATGGTTAACTTTACAAATTATTACAATAATTACCTGGATGGAGAGTTGTCTCTATGGAACTGATACCCATTTTCTTATATCTATAAACAATAACATATATAGCAGACTTAGAAGTCCGAAATGAATGATAACTACAAACAAAGATTCATAAGGATATTACGCTTCAACATAGAATGACAGAAGTTGTCGAGTTTGGATGTTTATAACCTAATCAAAACGTAGGATGTCATTGCAAGTAGTTTAGAACTATGAATATGAAAACTAGTTTAGTTCTAAAACTTAAATTTCGATGATAACTACATTGTATATCATAAAACTAAATCCAAAGGATAATTCAAAAAGTATAAGTTTATAAAAAACAATGAAAAACTGACAAATTCAATGTTAGACGATAATTACCAAAGGAACGAATACAACACTACGCCTTTAAAGAACAACAATGTTTAAAATACTTTTAAACTATATATGTAAGTGTAAGAATCAGAAAAAGAAACGTTAAGCTTTAGTTAATACTTAAAACTTTAAAGCACTGATCAGAAGTTATTGATTCTACTTACCTTGTATTTATTCTTTTTCGTGAGGTTTGAAGGACACTTGGTTACTATTTTATGATTAAATACTTATTGAAGACACTGTCGTTAAATGGAATAATATGTAGAATAATGAATCTGCAAAATGAAGTAAGTACTGGTTACAATAACAAAACCCGGGCATTTCTCAAAACAATATAATTGAATAGTATTGATGTAACACATTTTGGTTAAGTGGCTTATTTATAAGACCAATTAGAATAAAACTGTAACTCTATACTGTTTATAAAGATGAATAAAATATGTGTTACACTATCTATAGATTGACGCAATATTTGCTAGACCAACTCGCGTCTTAAGACGTGTAGCTCTTCTTGTGATTAATCGGATGCTCACATTTAACTTCCGCAGCCTATTTTAAAGACGAAAAGTTCCATGAAATCAAGTGTTGCTGCGTCGTTTAATAAGTCTATAGACTGCGTAGAGTACGTAGCTGATGCGTCCCTAAACAAATGGCAATATCACAAGCTCAAGCACATCAAACGAGTAGACAACAGGTCCGAGTACACAGTTATTTCGTAGTGCATTTCTTTCAGAAAATAAATGAAAATTAAAAAAGTCCTACCTGCGCTTTCTCAATAATATTTTTACAGTGTGTTGTACTACTTTTGGGACAAGTTATATCAAAATTATAGAAAACTTCATCAGCTCTAACTCAAAATATGGAAATTTTTGTGTTTAGGGGGTCTTGAAATATTTTGACAGCTTCCGAAATGCTAATTTTTTACCTTTTTCAGCTTGACCTAATCACTATTTTACATTAATATTTATGACACAAATTTGTTTAACAGGGTCATTTCACCCCAAATTGCTATATGAGGCATAAAACATGGAGAAATAAAATTGGAAGGGGTATAACAAAAATTGGCAAGTAACACACTGTCCACACTAAAAGGACTATATGCGTGGACAACGAAAATCAAAGGACGATAACTGTGTACTCGGACCAACAACTCTTAAATTCCTGACTTGGTACAGACGTTTCCTTATGTTAACAATTATGGATTCAACATGGTTTTATAGCTAGATAAACCTCCAATTTGCATGCCAGTCGAATCAAAGTCCATTATTTTGACAACGATGTGTTAACAAAACAAACATACACAAAATGTCAAAATGTCAAATATTGGGTTACTGCAGACAACATTATGTAAAGATCTTAATCACTAAAACCACTAACATGTTACGAAGAAGCACACACAATATCGCTTCTACGATTTTTAATTTGATTTTGGGAATTTGGGTCCTGAATGCTCTTCAATTTTGTTCTTGTTTGGCTCTATAAATATTTTGATTTGAACGTCACTGATAAGTCTTGTGTAGACGAAACGCGCGTCTTGTGTATTACCCTAGGGTATCGCCAGCACAGTAGTCAGCACTTCGGTGTTGACATGAATTTCAATAATATTGTCATTTCTTTTGTTTACAGAGGTATTATTTTTTTTTTTTAAATACTAAATTTTTTTTATGCCAGGCATAGATTACCTTTGCTGTATTTTGCACAAATTATTGGAAATGTGGGTCCTGAATATTCGTCAACTTTGTACTTGTTAAGCTTTATAACTATTTTGATCAGAGCGTCACCGATGAGTCTTATGTAGACGAAACGCACGTCAGACGTTTTAAATTATAAGCCTGGTACATTTGATGACCATTCAATTCAAAGTAATTTATACAATTTAAATAAGAAACTTCGAAGCCGTATCAATTCATTTTCAAAACTTTAAAAGTACAAGCCTATAAATACGAGTTTTAACAAGGAGTCTTGGCTAACACCGAACTGCAAGCTATAAAGGGTATTGAAAACGTTCGAAAGAGAAAACCAACAGTCTAATCTTTATAACTAACGACAAGCGAGAAACACTTATAAGCGTGTACTGTATGTTTACATTCTACTCTTCCATCAAGGCGGCTCGTAACTGGTTAATTTATTCGGGTGGCTAATGCCGTCTGTGTATGCGTTAGTCAAGTTCATCCCATAATTGTTCAAAGGGTGATAGGTATGGCGATAAAGCAGGCCATGGAAAAATGTCAATGTTATTCTGCCAAAGATATCGTGTGCATATACGTGCCACGTGGCACCTATCATTGTCCTGTTGGAAGGAATGCCGATTCCCATGCCTTGCAATACAGGGTTGTACGATTAGAGAAAGAATTTCGTCACGATAACGAACTCCAGTAGGACTTCCGTTTAAACCCAAATCACACTGTCACGTTTCAAGAGCTACGTTTATCTTTGTTTTGAAAGCGTAGCGAAACGGGAATATACGTAACGAAGCGTGACGAAAGATAGTGATCCCTTGTTCAAACGGGACATGCCCAGTATGTTTTGAAAAATTAACAACAACTAACGTAGCGAAAATTGAAACGAAGTAGAAACCTAGTAAATACGTATCAAAGCTGAGAGGAAAGTAACACAACATGCTTACTACGAATCGAAACATATCAATGCGCGTTGGAAACGTGGGTTTACACGAACTAATCATGAATAATACGTAGCAAAAAGGGATAAAAACTTAGCACAAACCTAATAAAACAAAGCCTCCAAAACAACGTACGGGACATTTGTATTCAAAACGTAGTTAAAACGTAGCATTTTAAAAAGTAGTAAAACTTGACAGTTTGACTGGGAGTTTATAAACTTCAAGTCAGTGCATCCACATTGCGTGATTCCTGCCAAAACCATCACACCACCACCACCCAAGCGATCACATTAATGCACACATGCATGCCTCTGTATAACGTTCCTTTTGTCGTGTGTATACTTTTTATACACTCTCATACTTCTATCACTTCTTCGTAAGCGAAATATGGACTCATCACTGAAATGACGTTTTGCCACCTAACACGTTTCCAATGCAAACATGAGAACGAGCTATAAAAATCAGTTAAAAAAGGCTTAACTCATCAGATGGACAAAAATACAAGTGGACATGGCCGGGTACTTGTACATCCCGACAGCAAAAAGACACAAGGAACAAAGTATGTCTGTTTATTTTGTTCACACATTCATCATTGTTGTCAATATAATTGAATTTTATGCGACTGTAATAAAAGTTAGAGGATTAGTAAGTTACATGTTGAAATGCCTGTACCAAGTGTGGAATATGGCAGCTGATTTCATTGGTTAGATGTTTTGATTTTGCCATTTCTGTTTTAAATTTCCTCTCGAGTTCAGTATTTTTGTTATTTCACAGTCTACTTGTTCATGTTGTACGTTAAAAGTGTAAAACACGCCGACAAATGTTTTAGTTGTACTGTGAAAGTACGTTTATTCGTGGGGTAATTTTTTTCGTGGTTTTCTTTAGTTGGCCTCGAATTAAAATGTCCGACTAAATGTATTATTTTTGTCCTAATATAGACTTCGGTAGATCGTCATGTATGGTTGACAACATGTGCACGGGCATTCAATCCAAAAAATACCTAAAATTTCAGCAAAATCATTATAAACTATTTATACAACTTTAGGATCACTGAAGAGACATATATTGTCAAAATGCGCATCTGGTGCAAGAAAATTGGTACCGTTAATGTTATAAGACAGGATTTTATCTATTTAAACTTTTTTTTATCAATCTAAACTGTACTACTTTTAAACTTTCAATTCTTATGTAAAATAAGTTTTGATTGATGAATGGCAGAGTTCCAGTAAATATATTGGAAGATTACGTTATCTGTTCATTACTTCATCATTCTCAAAATAAAGAAAAACAATTTAAACATGTGTATTGCCCAAATTAAGACGCAATCATACGTTTTTGGATTTCTACTGTTTGTGTTTGAGCGTTCCTGATGAAGTTAAATCTAGAAAAACGTTTCGTAGGACTATAAATTTTTAAATCTCCTTTCCTTTTAATGGTTTATTTAACAAGAGTTGGTCGATATCACTGTTGTTGTTACCTGTCTCCCTTTTGTAAAGGATCACTCTGATTCAAACCAAAAAATTCTCTGAAACTGATATTATCAAGCTGCTTGATGTCTTGATTGACAACGTATTTGTTACGTCCGGAGGACGTGTTTTTCAACAGACTGTTTCTTTATTATCATGAGGCTGACTTCATGCAGGAACTTCTTAGGAAGTAAGACAAGAAGTTAGCAGTATCCTTTAATTCTACTTTCCGCTATATAGATGATGTTCTTTCACTAAAAAAAAATAAAAAATTTGGTGACTATGTGGAACGCATCTATCCCATCGAAATAGAGAAACTACAGATACAGTTAAGTCGGCCTCATCTGAATGTTCTACTGGAATGTATATAAATTATCTATAAAACTATATAAGATAGATAGACCTTTGAAAAGGTTTGATGGTTTTAATGGGTATACAGTTATATTTTAACCTCACAGATCGAATACTTCTGAAGACAAAAAGTCTGAAGACAGTCATACAATGATCGTGTTATACAAGCATCTTTTTAATATTATAATGAAGTTGAATCAGTATTATAATTTGTCTATTTAGATGGTAATGTGTAATTTTATTAAGATTAATTCACGTATATTTCATATTACATTAGATTTGTATTCAAGTGGCAATTATTTCTAACACTTTACCCATTCAAAACGATGTTGTCATATTTTGCTACTACATAAGACCCTTTCTTTATGTGATGCTCTAAAAATATTTCCCTTTCTGTTGATACATTTATTTTGAACTTCATTGTTATGTATTTCAACTGCATCAATTTCAGTTTGATGGATATCTAGTGTCAACTTCTTCTCTTTACTGTTACGTTGACTTATTGGTTTATAATATTCCCTGGTTCTATTACTTTCTTGTATCAACCGGTGCTCTCCTAAAGATGCCTTTTCCATTCTCTGTATTCTTTCATCCTTTGTGACTTAGACTTCGCCTTTTTGACAAAAATAATAAAAAAAAATATAAAAACAAATGAATTCAATAATTTTGACTGATGTTTGTGATGAAATAACAAAAAATCATTCACAGATGAGATTTGTGCACATCAAATTACAACATATAAATATGAATGGGAAAATATTTTGACTTACCTGATTGTTGACAATTTGGATGAGTTATTTTTTTGTCATCAATTCAAATCATGCCGCCAATGGAACCACCAATTGAAAGAGGTGCTCGAAAGGAAAGATATGTATATGCGTTACACTCCCTTTCCATCGATACACCCATTTTCTGTGATAGCATGACTCGTAGATTACGACTCGTAGATTACATTGCGGCCTCCAATTAACATTTTTGAGAGTTATATTAGTTTCATGACAAGATTCTGATATTTTTGTATCCTTCACACGGTAACTTGATGTATGGATGATGGATTTGTTTGAACGACGTCCCGTATGAGAACAATTTTTACTTGACATAGGCAAACATTATGAATGCTTTGTTTCTGGTTATATTTTCACTTTTAACTATCATAAGTCAAAATTAATTAGTCTCTATAATATAGATATATAGGAATAAAATGAACATGAAAAAGTTACTTATTGTCTGTTATGTTGTGTGTTTCCATAGTCATAGGCCTTTGGACTCGTAAATTACATTGAAGGATACGACATTTTTTGAAGATCGGGATTTTAAAACTGGACAAGTCAGCTTGGAAAGAAAAAAGTATGACCGAAAATTAAATGTTTTAGTGATTATAAATTGGTAGTAGCTATTTGGTATAAACAAATAATTCACTGCTTTATAGAGTTAAACTAAATTTATTGTCCGAAAAATTTCCTCTTCTGAACACTCAATACAAAGTTACAAACTGTCTTCAAATGATTGTGATACACGAAACTGTGATCTTAGCCAATATGCAATCAAGATTATTACAAATCCAGTGCCATATGGATCGATTAAGACAGTTTAATTCTTATGTCATCTGCATAAGGACAACACATTTTTATGTAAATAGATATTGTTTTAATAATTTTGTTATAAAGATATTGTTATATAAGACCTGCACACATTTTGTAATGTTCCGTTTTCACGATTTAATATTGTCTATTCAGTCTTTGTCATTAGTATATAGCCCTTTGTCCACATATCAGCTATTTGCAAGTACAAACATATATAATATAAATTATGACATAGACGTTTTTGCATCTGTTCTATATTCAATGTATTCAGACTGAAATATCTGGATCATTTAATCCTTTGCTGTAAGTTTTTTTTCTCTTTTCTCTTCGTTATGATGGCATGAAAAAACACCCTAAAGCTTGTAGAAACAAAAAACTAAGCAATTGTCAGATACTTAAAACCCAATGACACGGAATTTCACAGTTCTATTAGAATTAGTGTGATGTATATATGTTTGTTCCAGAGAAGTTAGTTGTATGTTGTTGGTGTGGTTTGTTTGAAACTTTGATATTAACGATAGTTCCTTTACTTTCGTTCCATGCATCATTGTACAAAACACCAGATTTATTTAGTACAGACTCGGAACCAAAACACAAAACAACACTCAGTCTGGTTACATTTTCGTATGCTTCACTCACATCCCATATGGAATTTACTGACCCGATATATATTGTATTAGGTCATAGGCACACTATGTAACGAATTTATCTTACCGACTATCTTAAAACATGTGATATTTAGACTAGTGGCATATAAAGTGATCAAGTCTTATTAATTTGCAGATGAACCAATCTGAAATTTTTGAACTGAAATAAATTAAAACGACACTTTAAATGTTTCTTTTTTGTATAGATTTCCTATACTGATAGTCCCGCACTTAATAGAAATTTTTCTTTTGGTCTATCAATATGTTTCAAATATTTTGTTATGTACATGCGATCAGTGGCAGCTATACCGAGTTTTCAGAGATAACTTTCGTATTTTTACCATGGGTTGTCAGTTTCTCTTCCCCAAGTTAGGATATCTAAAAGTCCCCGAGGTATCTTTCGTTTCTTTTGATTTACATCAATGAGGAAAACCAAGTAAATTATAAAGTGAGATGTGACAACTATGGATTTTTATATCAAGAGAGAGGACATAGTACTATTGAAATTAGGGCAAGTGAAACAATAAAGCCTAAATGAAAATCTTCTTGTTTATTTTATACTTTTATTGGGACATAGAAAATGTAGAACAGCATGACAGTGTATATATTCATATTCATATCTATTATATATATTTGTTATATTTGTTATATATTTTTGGTCAAACATGGAAGACCGTTTCGAAATCGTCGTCGCAGGATGCATCGCAAACAGCAAACAAATAATGACACCTATTGTCCTTTTATGCAGCGTTTTTATCGTTTTTCGTTTTAATAATGTTGATGTCTAGGAAATCTATTCTAGAAATTCTCTGAAATAAAGCGAAACAAAACAAAATCGTTATATATAAATATATTTCAACTTCTATTAGACACTTGAAGGAATATGCACACATTGCCTTGCCTGTTCCGTTATTTTGAGAGTGTGTCATCTGTGTGTGTGTGGGTTTTTTTTAATATCAAGTTGAACTTAACTACTATTTGTGTAAGTTTTAGTATTGAATAAATTAAACTAGCAAATTGAAATGTATTGCGTTGACTGTAATTCGGTTTCATATTCTTGAAACTAAATATTTCGAGAGAATAGCAAAAAACGAGATCTGATTATTAAAATGAAACCACAAATTATATAGGCTATGTCTTATGGTGGGTTTATCATAATTTAAGGCCGCGTGTAATATCATACAAGTACGTCGGATATATGCTATAAATACCGTACCTCTTTTTCAGCAGTTTGTCGTCTGTAATTAGCACCTATAAACGCTATATAAAGAGAAAAATGAAATGTTTGAAAAAATGTAAAAAGTACAGTATAAAATCAGCGATTCCCCTTGCAAAAAAATAATTTATTTTCAATATTTCATATACCACCTACAACAGCAATATTAAGTATTAATTATTGACCTAATATTATATGAAATAGTTTCGTCAGAGTTTTCGGGATTCGATTTTGATCAAAGTGATTTACTTAAACTGGCTTAAAAAAAGTGAAAACTTTATTTTCTGTTTATTTTATTTTCAAAATTCTGACAATAACTATACTCTTGGTAGTAAGAGAGAAGGGGTCGCACATAGTGTTTTTGTTAACTGTGGTACATTTGTACTGATATTAGGGATATATTTTATTTCGCTAAAATAGCACAATACTCTTCTATATGCAATGTGACGGGTTTTTTTGTTCCACTGAACGAGACGTGTGCACGGTTTAAAGAGCCTTCAAATTCATGGGAAATTTCAGAAAGGTATGCTATAAATAATGTCAGTACAGAAGCACTGACTAATGAACTGATGATACTTTCTAAAAATTCCACTTGTAATAAATAGCTGCGCAATGAGCGCATGATACGCCCGATGTGGAAGTTTTATGCAATTATCATAAATTATTTTCTGATAAAGTTTTGTCAAATAACCATATATTGTTTTTGAGACACGGCGGGACATGTGAACATCCCCCCCCCCCCCCAACACCTGTTTTTTTTTTTTTACAAAAAACTAAATATCACTAAAATATTTTTTTTTTAAATCAAAATCAAAAAGTATACAGATCTTTAGATTAATATAACAAAGAAGTGTTTAAAGTTATAAGGAACAATCATAAAAAAATTTTAAGATACGGCGCAACATGTAAAAAAAACCTCCCCTGTTTTACAAAATACTCAATAACTCAAAAATAAAATTTTGAACCATCACCAAAAAGTATACAGATCTTTAGATTAATATAACAAAGAAGTGTGTACAGTTTTAAGCAATAATCATAAATAGTTTTTGAACTATGGCGCGACATGTAAAACCCCTCCCCCCTTTTTTTTTTTTTACAAAGTACTCAATAACTCAAAAATGAAATTTTGAATCATCACCAAAAAGTATACATATATTAAGATTAATATAACTAAGAAGTTTTTAAAGTTTTAAGCCATAATCAATTAAGAATCGTTTTTGAGATACGGTGCGACATATGAAAAAACACAACCCTGTTTTAGTTACAAAGTGCCGTAACTCAAAAAAGTTTTAATCTTATTTTCACCAAAAAGTAAACAGATTATTTGATTATCATAAAAAAATATATAAAGTTTCGTGAATTTGGGTAAATTGTTCTCAAGTTACGGTGCGACATGTTTACGCCGGACATACAGACGGACGGACGGACGGACACCGGACATTTGTATACCATAATACGTCCCATCTAAATTTTGACGGGCGTATAAAACTAGAACATCCGAAGAGTATTTCTGTATTTTTACTTATCAGGAACGCTATAGTCTTACAGAAAAATTCAAAAGTCGAGGATGTTATAACTTTAAACTGCTGACAAAAACTGACCTAACAATAATAACAATTGTAATCCAATGTCAATTTGAAACATAAAATTTCTAAAGTTTTCGAAAACAAATTTAAGAAAAAGAATGCAACAAATCACGAAGAATCATGCCATAAACGGTGCAGGGATTACTGCAATGATAATACCATTGGGGATTTGATGTCCACTAGCAGCGGTATCAACCTCGTGCTAGAAATATGGAAATAACACTTTCATACTTGACTGTTATTTTAACATATTTATTACGATGACAAAAATGGCACTACTTACCCGTTAAAATAGTTCCAAGAAGAAGAAATGAGCTGAGTGTAATATTAGCACCAAAAATACTGACTTCATTCATCATGGCACGCATGCTTATAGTGAAAATGATTCCAAAGAGCTGAAACAATAATTTTTGATAGTAAATAATGTTATATTTCTTTTTATATTGACTTCATAGCCTGTTCAATACTGAGGAACATAACTACGTTTAAGAAATAGGGTTTTATGCGGTGTTTACGGAAACACAAGACCAAATGAAAATGTTTTAGTCCTTTGTTTTATTTAGCATGGTTGTAATATGCCTCTATCCTTTACCAGAGGCGGATTTAGGGGGGGGGGCAGGGGGCCCGGCCCCCACCCCCCTTTTTGGGAAAAAATTTTGTTGCTTATATAGGGAATCATTGAAGCGTGACTGGAGCGGGCCCCCTCTTAGGTCAGTCAGTGGGCCCCCACTTATGAAAAATCCTGGATCCGCCACTGTTTACAGCATATAGTCTCTATACCACCGGATAATTGTCAATACATATACTATCATTAACATTGATGAACTTGTTTTCCTTGTTTTTGAAGTTCAGCCAAAACAAATACACGAGATACAATGTCCAAGTCGCACTTCTTTCAATAGTTATCAAAGGTACCAGGATTATAATTTAGTACGCCAGACGCGTGTTTCGTCTTCATAAGACCCATCAGTGACGCTCATATCAAAATAGTTATAAACCAAACAAATACAAAGTTGAAGAGCATTGAGAATCCAAAATTCCAAAAAAGTTGTGCCAAATACGGCTAAGGTAATCTATGCCTGGCATGGGATAAGAAAATCCTTAGTTTTTCGAAAAATTCAAAGTTTTGTAAACAGGAGATTTATAAAAATGACCACATAATTGATCTTCATGTCAACACCGAAGTGCTGACTACTGGGCTGGTGATACCCTCGGGCACGAAACGTCTTCCAGTAGAGGCATCGACCCAGTGGTGTAAATAGTTATAAATTATTGAAACCATATTACATTGGCAGTGTAAAAATCTCATGCACAAACATCACGCATCATACGTTTCTATCAAAAATATCATTTAGAGAAGTACACCTGGACATATTACCTGTGCTGAAGCGTTCAAAAGCCCTGATGATGTACCCTCTGACTCTGGATAAGTTATTTCTGCAGCAATTTCAAACCCTACAGGCAGGTAACCAGTCATGAAAAATCTGCATCAACGAAAAAAAAGATAAAGAAAGTCGGAACGTTTTCGAATCATATAAAAACTGCATTTCATACAAAACATTACCAAAATAGTAATAGACTTAATTTTACTTTTGGAAAACTGTATACAACAATTGCATGACTAGAGAGTTATAAAAATGTGTTCATTCAATGATCTTTTTATTGTGTTAATTCAAAACAAAAAATCTACAAAAAACGACAAGCGTATATTTTGTAATCAGTTCTCAAAGCAAGACCCTTCGTGGTCTTGTGAAAGGTAATGTACCTCCATATTTTTTTCATATTTGATGGTATCCTGTCGATTAAAAGCGGAACAAGCAGCAGGTTGAAAATACGTACCCTAATATTCCAGCACATAGATATACTACCCATAGTAAGTTTACATTCAATGTGAAAGTAAATGCCACCATACCAGCTAATGACAGCAAATATATACCAACAGTTGTTCCCCTAAAATAACAGTTAACAAATTGAACTTTATCACTTATTTCATGTCTATTGTGTGTTTTTTACATTGTAGTTTGTATAAAAAGATAACATGTAGTATACCTCAATGAGTGAGCAAGCTAACACCAAAAATTTGCCGCAAACAGTTTTAATAAATACTTTTCTACTATTCTGTCGTCAGATTGTAAATAGTCTACCTATGTCATTTGTTTGCTAAATTACTAATTAATTCCATATATATAAATGTGAATTATCATAAATTTAATCTGATTAAACATGTGAAATACAGCCGAGGAGCACCTCCGGATTTTCTCACTGCGTTAATGATCCATTGGTGGCCTGCGGTTGTTACAAACATAAATCTACTCTTTGGTCGGGTTGTTGTCTCTTTGACATATTCCCCATTTCCATTCTCAATTTCATACACCGGGGATTTGTAAACGTTCCGTTCTCCCGTTTTGAATTATCTTTTGGGATACTCGGGTATTTTTTCTGGTTCTATTTCTGCACTGTTTGGATTCATTACGTACCCCTAGCATGGGGGTATCTAGGAGTATTTCTAGATCTTAGTACTTTGTACTAATTACAGAATAACAACGGGCAAATTAACGTTTGAATTTATTTCTTGAAACTAATTATTTCATGAAATAATCTAATCGTAACAATACACGCCTTTCCGAAATTCACCGTCTGAATTTAGAGTTTTTCGAACAGAAAGAAGAACAGAGTGTTCAGGATTTTGTATTATGTATTTTATTTGAATTTACCGTATATATTCTGAAATTAAATTCTTACTTGAATGTTTTAGTTTTATCAAGCCATACTCCAG